>NC_077227.1:751513134-752238134 GCF_027887165.1 Monodelphis domestica | reverse complement strand
TAACAGAGATAACATAGAGATTGGACTGAGATCTTCCTATCTAATTGTATTCCCATGTCCTCTGTTCCATATTGCTTCTCATGTATAAACTGGAAAGACTGGGTGCCAGAAGAGAGAAGTTGGTGCTGAAGAGGTATGTAAACATGAAATGAAGGTTCAATAATATTTTGAAAAAAAACTGATATTTTTCTTAGATTGATATAGCAGAACCTTAATGAACCTGCCATGTCCATCTTGAGTGATTATCAACTTTGTCATTAAGTGACCTTCCCTCAAATATAGCAGTTGTATTCAGAAAATTTGAAATGTTTTTAAATTGTTTTACATTCAAAATATTACAAGTCATTCTGTTAAATATATATCCTACAATTTTCAAGATTCTTGAAATCTCGAGATTCTCAAATTCATATTCCTTATTCAGTTGTTTGAATATTTTGCACCGTTGCTTTTACTATTTTGGAAATTTAAAAAGAAACTCTCTGTCTCTCTTTCCCTATGTATCTATGTATCTTTCTATGTATATATGTATGTATATATCTACCTATGTATCTTTCTATTTATGTATCCATCCATCCATTTATCTATCTATCTATCTATCTATCTATCTATCTATCTATCTATCTATCCATCCACTTATCTATCTATCTATCTATCAATCTATCTATCTATCAATCTATCTATCTATCTATCTATCTATCTATCTATCTATCTATCTATCTGTCTGTCTGTCTGTCTGTCTGTCTGTCTGTCTATCCATCCATCCATCCATCCATCCATCCAACCTTCCATCCATCCATCCATCTATCTATCTATCTATCTATCTATCTATCTATCTATCTATCTATCTATCTATCTATCTATCTTTTCTTTCAGCCTCTAGCACCTCTGCTTTCTCAGAAATTCTAAAAAAATTGTGATTTTATAATCATATCTGCAAGGTCTTTTAGGAACCTGATATATAATTCATCCAGATTTGATAACTTAAATATTTCAAAGGCAATGAGTTTTTCTCCTCCTTTCTATTTTTCATTCCCCATATATTTGTCCATGGAAAGAAATTCCTAGTAACCATCTTTGCTTTTTGATCCCTTCTTATGCAAAGATAAATTGTCTTGATGGGGTCAGAAAGTCAATCCTCTCCTCTCTCTGGGTAAACTTCTTTTCTTTGGGAAAAAAAAGCATCTTTTTTCATTATTCATGAAGTTATTTTCTCCTCAAACAAGAGGACAACTTAAAAAAAACCCAGCACAATACAGAAACATTCCCATTCCAGCACATGACATTATCATATTGTGGAAATTTCCCAGCCTATCTTTCTTATTTCTTTGTTAGAAGATGCTTTCAAGAATGAAATTCTGAAAGTCATTAAGAGAAATTATCTCAATGAGGTGAAAAATAGGAGATTCTATAAAAGGATCAATATGGGCTTTCAGAAACTCAAGAAGAAAAGAAATTGTATTTATTCTCCTGGAAACAGAGAAGGTAAAAAGACGTAGTTGATGCAGCTATTGAAGAAGAAAATGGAAACTTGATCCAAAAAAAGGAGGTGGTGGAATCAATAGATGGGACCTCTTCAAATAAAACATGGATTACCATTTGTTACATATAATATGGACAGAATTGTCCCTTATGTAAGGGTGTCTAAGTTCAGGCAACTAACTGGCATGAGTAGAGCAATGGGTCTGGAATCTGGAAGACCTGAAATCTAACCACACTTCAGAAAATTATTAGGTGTGTGACCCTGGGCAAGTCAGTTAACATATGCCTGTATTTGATTTTCTCAGCTGAAAAATGGAGATAATAGCTCCTACTTTGAAAAGTTGTGTGCATCAAGGGACATAATTTGTTTGTTTTGTGAAGCTCTTAGCACAGTGCTTAACACATAAAGGTGCTATATCAATGCTTTTACCAATCCCTGTCATTTTAACTCAGTGATTTTGTTATTCATTCTCTATTGAATATGTATAGACTTTCCTCTATCACAGAGCCTCCAAGAAGCTTACAAAGGGTGAGGAAAAAATTCTTTAGAAGTAAGATGTGTGGGGGTACATAGGTGACTCAGTGGACAGAGTGCCAGGCCTAGAGACAGGAGGTCCTGGGTTCAAATCTTACCTCAGAGGCTTCCCAGCTGTGTGACCCTGGGCAACTCTCTTGTCCTCCATTTTCTAGCCTTTACCATTCTTCTTGGAACCTTGAACCTTGGAACCTTGGAACCAATTCACAGTATTGATTCTAAAATGGAAGGTAAGGGTTTAAAAAAAAGTAAGATCTGTGAGTTTACTTTGGCCACATGTGCTTTGCAAGTGAATCCCAGGTCCACAATGATACTACATTTGGCAGAATAATTTGGGGAAAAATTGTTCTTGCTCTACCTTCTTTGTAAACAACTTTTATGAAATAATTACATATGGATGATTTTCAGTAGGGAGCACCCTGTCAGACCTAGTGAGTAATAATATTAGAAAGCCAAGATCTTCATGGTTACTGCTAGAACCTTAAGAGAACTTTTTGTGTTCCTGACCAACAATTTCAATCAGGAATAGAAGGTTCTACAAAAGAAAGGATGACTGAAAAATTCTGAAGAGTCCTTTTGTAAATCCACTTTCTGGGCCTTTTAGTGCATAATTGAATTTTGTATTATTTGAAAGATCTTTTATTTCCCCAAAACTTAACTCTTACCTGGGTAAATGTGAATCTCAAAGAAAGGCACTCAGACTGAACAAGGGAATCTCAGACCACAAATTCTAATGTCCAGTAGAATAGGTTTCTCTCTTCCCATTAGGAAAGGCCAAAAAGGTAGAAAAACATACCAAGAGGGTAATTTGAGGTTATCAAAACTTTCCTACAATTCATCAGGTCTTCCTGTTTTCTTTGTAATTAGATGTCTTCTCTATATGCAGATATACATTTTGCAAATGATTTGCAAATGCCAGCTAATCTTATTTTAATTAGAACAAATAAGAATGCTGTGAGAGAAAGTTTCCAATGTTAATGTGGAATTCCCATCAACCAAAAATGAAGTTTCAAAAAAAATCACTTTTTTAAAAACCCTTACCTTCTTTCTTGGAATCAGTGTTCTAAGGCAGAAGAGTGGTAAGAGCTAGGCAATGAAGGTTAAGAGACTTGCCCAGGGTCACACAGCTGGGAAGTGTCTGAGGCCAGATTTGAACCTAGGACCTCCCACTTCTAGACTTAGCTCTCAATCCACTGACCTACCTGGCTACCCCCTGAAAATCACTCTTTTTAAGCAAAAAAAGGGAATAAAAAGAACCTGATTTTTTTTAATTGGGAGGAGAAATAGAGATGTGCATATAATCCTTTATCAGTTCTTCTTTGGACCTTTGATATGAAAACTGTGTGTGAATCATAAGAGCCTTTAATATAGCCAATGTTGGAGAATTTGTTTTTTCAGAATAATATGAATAAATCTAACTATTCCTCAGTTTTGTCCTCTGTATTATGAGGGGGTTGGACCTTATAGTAGATAGGGTCCTTTTATGGTCTAGACCCACAAGTCTCAGGGGATACAGTAGCCTGCTGTGGCTGACTCAACAGAGTGCAGTGTAGTTGTTTGTCTTTTAAAACTATGCCCTGTGTTGGAATTGATAAAATATTTGTTCCAAGGCAGAAGAGTAGTAAGGGATAAGCACTTGGGCTTCAGGGATTTCCCTGGGGTCATACATTTAGGATATGTCTGAGGTCAGATTTGAATCCAGGTCCTCCTGATGCCAGGCTTGGAACCCTATCCACTGAACAATTAGCTGTCCCTTGCAATGCAATTTAAGATTCAACTGTAATGACACTTTTGCATGTTTTCTAAAATTAGACAATTTTCACTTTCAGGACAGATGCAACCATGAGGAATTAATTCATTGGATTTAGTCTAACAGAAACATAACTAAATTCAGAATCAGGGAACCTGGGGTCAAATTCTGACTGCAATGTATTATTTCCTTGAAGAAGTTACTTACTTTTAACTCAGTTTCTTATATGTAAAAAGAATATATCTGACTAAATGGTTTCAAATGCTCCTTTAATACATCCTAAGATGCTAGAATCAGAAAGTCCTGACAATTAAATTAGTTTCCACAGGACAAAAACTGCCTTATAGGGATTGTGTTTCCAATTATTGAAGGTACCCAAGGAGAACCACAGAGCAATATCAAGTAAAGTGTAGAAATGATAAGCTTGGACTTAATGAGTAATCAGGTTATTTCTGATCATAGATGTTCCTTTTATAACAGAAATAAAGCCATCATTTTAATCATTGTCATTGATAGTGGTTGGGTACTGGTGATAATTGTGACAGTAACTTCCTGTGTTGCTTCATAATTGCTAGGAATGCTGGAGCCTACGGAATTTGGGGAAGACCTCTATTCCAAAGCCAAATACCATTATTCTATAACCTACCATCTTAGAGAAGTGTCTGGTGGCAATGAGAGGTTATGAGTTTTGACGAAAGTCATACCAAAGCACAGGATAGAATCACCAAACTTGAAGATTGGTAAGGATGTTTGCACATATGTATTCTAAACAATATCCAAAGCAAATCCTCACCATAACAAAGCAAACCTTGGCTGGACTTGAGTCTAGGTCTGCCTGATCCCAAACTAGCCCATTATGTGCCCTAAGTTGAGTCCACTTCCATCCCCCCCACAAGGTTAGCCCACACATCACTACAGTGACATCCAATAACTGACTGTATGATTGAAAAACTGTTACCCCGAAAAAGAACTACATATCCCAAGAACCCACTGACTTCCTGTCATTACATACTTCCTGTAGATAGAGGATAAAGGGAGTGGGCTTTGGAGACTCCTCCTCTCTGATGTTGAATCAGCATTGATGGTGAGAGGGGTTGACTAAAAAAATGGCTAACCAGTCATGGGCATGTGATCTTTATCTTGTATCTTCTTTATTCCTTGATTTCTAATGATCATTAATAAATCTCTTAAAATATATTATTATTAACATTTAATTTTAACTTTTACATTGATGGCAACCACAAGTTGGAGAAGAACCCCTCAGATTTTCAAGATAGCCTAGATAAAAAATTTTTAAGCCACATTCCAACTGCCAAGGCTTTTTGCCCACCCCACCCTCCCTCACAAACTCCAACTCTCTTTGGAGCTGCTGCATTTTTCTTGTACTACTTTTTGCCCAGTTGCTTGCTCTCCCTACTGGCTGGGCTATTTTTATCAGGAGGACTCTTGGCAAAGAAGAAATAAATCGCTTCTCTCCTCCAACTTCTTGAGTCCTTTGTCCCTCATTCCTTCTTTGTTTCTCCTGATCTTCTATACCCAGATAGCTCACCTGGCCCCAGCCTTTGGCCTCCAGAAACTCTTCTCCTGATCTCCAGATCTGATCCTAAATTGGCCTCTGTCCAGACACTGATTTCTGTTTCTGACTCTGCTGGGCTGATGACTGCCACCAAGAAGCTAGGAGTCCTTGGAGTCATTCCTCAGGGCAGATGTTAAACAAACAAACAAACAACAACAAAAAATAGGGTGTTTTTTTCCCTTAGGCAACAATTAGCCTCCTAACTCCCTCTGGAGAAACTGGCATTTTATCTTGGGGGGGGGGGGGGAAGAGGCTCTTCCAAACAGGAAATTGATTACAATCATGGCATATTCTATGAGAGAGCACTACATTACCTATTTCAAACAGCTTCGAATTTGAGGATATTTTTTTCTTTTTACCACTGATCCTTTCAATTATCTTGCCTGAGATTCAGGGAAATAATTCATCTCCCTGCAACTCTTTGCTATTTGGGCCTGCCCAGTTTGAGATTCCTAAAACCCATGTTCTCCCTCTCTATGTAAGATTCCACAGTTCTGACAATAGGGATTTGAATTTTAGAAAATAGGAACTTTAAGGGTCTGGAGGTAAAATTTTAAGCCTTTTCAGACTCCATTTTTTAAATGGAAGTCTGTATCTTATTTTATTTTGCTGATTGTTTTGTTTAAGATTTAACTTTGTAGTTTGAAGTTCATATATTAATATTTTGATATTGTTCTGTTACACTGAATCATTTTAATCTACTGTGTTTTAACTATTATATATAGTCTGTTACCCTTATGACTACTGAGCAAAATATTGTAAAATATTGTAAAAGTCCATAAACAGCCATTTCTCCCCCCCCCCTTTTGCATTTGTTAATTGTCATATAAATGATGGATGGACTCAAACTGGCTAACAATATTTAGAGAATTTAATGAGCTCAGAATTTAATTATAATGTTAAGGGGTAAATTCCAAAGCTTTCAAGCAAAAGAAAAAAACCCTACAAGAAGCCAGAAAAAGACAATTTAGATATAAAGGAATGCCAATCAGGGTCAAAAGACCTTGCAAGTTCCACTCTGAATGATGGTAAGGCATGGAACATGATTTTCAGAAAGGCAAGAGAGCTTGGTCTTCAACCAAGAATCAGCTATCCAGCAAAACTGACTATATACTTCCAAGGGAAAGTATGGGCATTCAACAAAATAGATTTCCAACTTTTTGCAAAGAAAAGACCAGGGCTCTGTGGAAAGTTCGATATCGAAAAACAAAGAGCATGGAATACCTGAAAAGGTAAATATGATGGAAAGGGAAAAGGAGAAAATTGTTATCTTTTCATTTATTCAAACTCTTTTCTATAAGGACTACATTTATATCAATCTATATATATTAATATATGGAAAATGTAATGTGTAATAGGGGGAAAAGAAAAATCAAATAGAATAATCTTTTCACAAAAAGATTCACACGGGAAGGGGAGAGGAAGAAAACTCCTATAAGAAGGAGAGGAAGAGAGTTTTTACTTAAACTTTACTCTCAGGGAAATCAACTCTGAGAGGGAAAAACATCCAGATCCATTGGGATCTTGAATTCTATCTTACCCAACAAGGGTAGGGAGAAGGGAAAACCAAGGGAGGGAGGGGAGGAGGGAAAACAAAAGGGGAGGGAAGGATAGGGGGGAGGGGGAGGGAACAAAAAGGGAGGGGCTAGAAAGGGAAACATATTAAGGGAGGGGACAAGGGGGACTGATTTAAAGTAAATCACTTGATTAAAAGGTTAGAGCTAAAGAAGAAAGGTTAGAATTAGGGAAGGATATCAAAATGCCAGAGAATTCACCAGTCACAATAACAACTTTGAACGTGAATGGGATGAACTCACCCATAAATTGTAGACGAATCACAGAATGGTTTAGAATCAAAAATCCTACCATATGTTGTCTTCAAGAAACACACATGAGGCGGGTTGACACCCACAAGGTCAGAATTAAAGGATGGAGTAAGACCTTCTGGGCCTCAACTGACAGAAAGAAGGCAGGAGTGGTAATCATGATATCTGATAAAGCCAAAGCAAAAATAGACCTGATCAAAAGGGATAGGGAAGGTAATTATATTTTGTTAAAAGGGACTATAGACAATGAGGAAATATCACTAATCCACATGTATGCACCAAATAATATAGCACCCAAATTTCTAATGGAGAAACTAGGAGAATTGAAGGAAGAAATAGACAGTAAAACAATATTAGTGGGAGATTTGATACAACCATTATCAAACTTAGATAAATTAAATCAAAAAATAAATAAGAAAGAGGTAAAAGAAGTGAATGAAATCTTAGAAAAATTAGAGTTAATAGACATATGGAGAAAAATAAATAGGGACAAAAAGGAATACACCTTCTTTTCAGCACCACATGGCACATTCAAAAAGATTGAACATACACTAGGTCTCAGAAACATGGCATACAAATGCAGAAAAGTAGAAATAACAAATGCAGCCTTTTCAGACCACAAGGTAATAAAAATAATGATCAGTAATGGTACATGAAAAACCAAATAAAAATTAATTGGAACTTAAACAATATGATACTCCAAAATCGTTTAGTTAGAGAAGAAATCACAGAAACAATAATTTCATCAAGTAAAATGACAACAGTGAGAAATCCTTTCAAACCATTTGGGATGCAGCCTAAGCAGTAATCAGAGGTAAATTCATATCCCTGAGTGCACATATTAACAAACTAGGGAGACCAGAAATCAATCAATTGGAAATGCAAATAAAACAACTTGAAAGAGATCAAATTAAAAAACCCCAGCAGAAAACCATATTAGAAATCCTAAAAATTAAGGGAGAAATTAATAAAATAGAAAGTGATAGAACTATTGATTTAATAAATAAGACTAGAAGCTGGTACTTTGAAAAAACAAACAAAATAGACAAAATACTGGTCAATCTAATTTAAAAAATGAAAGAAGAAAAGCAAATTAATGGCATCAAAGATGAAAAGGGGGACATCACCTTCAATGAAGAGGAAATCAAAGCAATCATTACAAATAACTTTGCCCAATTATATGGCAATAAATACAGCAATCAAGGAGATATGGATGAATATATACAAAAATAGAAACTGCCTAGACTAACAGAAGAAGAAAAAGAATTCTTAAATAATCCCATATCAGAAAATGAAATCCAACAGGCCATCAAAGAACTCCCTAATTAAAAATCCCCAGGGCCCGACAGATTCACAAGTGAATTCTATCAAACATTCAGAGAACAGTCAATCCCAATACTATACAAACTATTTGACATAATAAGCAAAGAGGGAATTCTACCAAACTCCTTTTATGACACAAACATGGTGCTGATTACAAAACCAGGCAGATCAAAAACAGAGAAAGAAAATTATAGACCAATCTCCCTAATGACTATAGATGCAAAAATCTTAATTAGGATACTAGCAAAAAGACTCCAGCAAGTAATCAGAAGGGTCACCCACCATGATCAAGTAGGATTTATACCAGGGATGCCGAGCTGCTTCAATATTAGGAAAACCATCCACATAATCGACCATATCAACAAGCAAACCAACAAAAATCACATGATTATTTCAATAGATGCAGAAAAAGCCTTTGATAAAATACAACATCCATTCCTATTGAAAACACTTGAAAGCATAGGAATAGGAGGGTCGTTCCTAAAAATAATAAACAGTATATATCTAAAACCATCAGCAAACATCATTTGCATGGGGATAAACTAAATGCATTCCCAATAAGATCAGGAGTGAAATAAGGATGCCCATTATCACCTCTACTATTTGACATTGTACTAGAAACACTAGCAGTAACAATTAGAGAAGAAAAAGAAATTGAAGGCATCAAAATAGGCAAGGAGGAGACTAAGCTATTGCTCTTTGCAGATGACATGATGGTCTACTTAAAGAATCCTAGAGATTCAACCAAAAAGCTAATTGAAATAATCAACAAATTTAGCAATGTTGCAGGATACAAAATAAACCCGCATATCTCATCAGCATTTCTATACATCTCCAACATAGTTCAGCAGCAAAAACTAGAAAGAGAAGTCCCATTCAAAATCACCTTAGACAAAATAAAATACCCAGAAATCTATCTCCCAAGACAAACACAGGAACTATATGAACACAACGACAAAACACTCTCCACACAACTAAAACTAGACTTGAGCAATTGGAAAAACTTTAACTGCTCATGGGTAGAATGAGCCAATATAGTAAAAATGACCATCCTACCCAATCTTATCTATCTACTTAGTGCCATACCCATGGAACTTCCAAAAATTTCTTTACTGATTTAGAAAAAAACATAACAAAGTTCATTTGGAAGAACAAAAGATCAAGGATATCCAGGGAAATAATGAAAAAAAATACAAAGGAAGGTGGCCTTGCAGTTCCAGACCTCAAACTATATTATAAAGTAGCAGTCATCGAAACAATTTGGTACTGGCTAAGAGACAGAAAGGAGGATCAGTGGAATAGACTTGGGATAAGCGACCTCAACAAGACTGTATATGATAAACCCAAAGATCCCAGCTTTTGGGTCAAAAATCCACTATTCAATAAAAACTGCTGGGAAAACTGGAAGACAGTGTGGGAAAGATTAGGATTAGATGAACACCTCACACCCTACACCAAGTTATATTCAAAATGGATGACTGACATGAGCATAAAGAAGGAAACTATAAGTTAATTAGGTAAACACAGAATAGTATACATGTCAGAACTTTGGGAAGGGAAAGACCAAGCAAGACATAGAGTCACAAAGTGTAAAATAAATAATTTCGACTACATCAAATTAAAAACCTTTTGTACAAACAAAACCAATGTAACTAAAATCAGAAGGGAAGCAACAAATTGGGAAACAATCTTCATAAAAACCTCTGACAATGGTTTAATTACTCAAATTTACAAAGAGCTAAATCAATTGTACAAAAAATCAAGGCATTCTCCAATTGACAAATGCACAAGGGACATGAACAGGCAGTTCTCAGCCAAAGAAATCAAAACTATTAATAAGCATATGAAAAAGTGCTCTACATCTCTTACAATCAGAGTGATGCAAATCAAAACGACTCTCAGGTATCACCTCACACCTAGCAGATTGGCTAACATGACAGCAAAGGAAAGTAATGAATGCTGGAGGATATGTGGCAAAGTAGGGACATTAATTCATTGCTGGTGGAGTTGTGAACTGATCCAACCATTCTGAAGAGCAATTTGGAACTATGCCCAAAGGGCGATAAACGACTGTCTGCCCTTTGATCCAGCCATGGCACTGCTGGGCTTGTATCCCAAAGAGATAATAAGGAAAAAAAACTTGTACAAGGATATTCATAGCTGCACTCTTTGTGGTGGCCAAAAATTGGAAAATGAGGGGCTGCCCTTCAATTGGGTAATGGCTGAACAAATTGTGGTATATGTTGGTGATGGAATACTATTGTGCTCAAAGGAATAATCAAGTGGAGGAATTCCACGGGGACTGGAACAACCTCCAGGAAGTGATGCAGAGTGAAAGGAGCAGAACCAGGAAAACACTGTACACAGAGACTGATACACTGTGGTACAATCAAATGTAATGGACTCCTTCACTAGGGACAATGCAATGTCTCTGAACAATCTGCAGGGATTTAAAAAACACTATCCACAAGCAGAGGATAAACTGTGGGAGTAAAAACACCGATGAAAAGCAACTGCTTGACTACAGGGGCTGAGAGGAAATGACTGAGGAGAGACTCTAAATGAACACTCTAGTGCAAATACCAACAACATGGAAATGGGTTCGAACCAAGAACACACGTGAAACCCAGTGGAATTGTGCGCCGGCTATGTGAGAAGTGGTAGGACGGGGCAGGGGGGAGGAAAATATAATGATCATTGTTTCCAATGAATAATGTTTGTAAATAACCAAATAAAATAATGTTTAAAAAGTCAAAAAAAGAAAGAAAAAAACAAAAAAAGATTTCCACTGAGTATAACCTCTGTCTGTGGTAAAATATTTCCCCCTCCACTTCCGTAGAAGGATTGAATGACAGAATTGGATGAAATTCATTATTGCTTTATAGCTGAGTTCTGGTAATCATAATAGTAATCATTATAATCAAGATTTATCATTGTAACTGAGCTTTAAGGTTTTAGGGCTTAGAGTATATTGTGCAGATCTAATTCTAAACCATAATAAGTGAGCAAAGGTAGACCCCAATTGAGAGACATAAGAAACATGGATTAAGGATGATTCAAGCTATTCACAAGGCATTTTCCTAGCATTAAATTTCACTGGTGAAGAGAAGAGTAGATAAGAGATCTGGAGAAGGTTCTGGGGAGAAGACTAATTCTTCATATTTCTTTCCCCCTTCGTAATATCATGAGTTCTGTAAAGTTCTTGGTCTGTGAGGGCATTGTAGACTTAGTTTGTACAAGCAGATGTAGGCCTACACCAAGTTTTCTGGTCACCTTGAGGCTAAGAGAATGCTAACTTAAATTGGGTTTTCCATTAACCATGATGGGTGAATATTCATGGTAAGATAGTCAAGGAATATAATTAAGGACCAATCACAATTTTGGTTTGGGTGAAAGTACTCTTGGGCTTTATATAACCACCATGAAATAGAATAAAAATAGATATTCTGAGTCAGGCATATATAGTTACCAGAGGACCATTGACCTCTATTATTGGCAACCACTAGCCTTGTCTATAAATAGATAAGCTCAGACATTGTGTGCCCCAATCTCTCATCATTATAGGTTTATTGTGACAATTGAACCTGAACTCTAGGTTTGCACTCAGAAATAGAATTATTCAGTGAGTATTTTCAGCAATTCATTTCTTAGCTTTGAATCGTAGCATTTTCAAGGTGGGATATGTAGAAAGAAAGTAGGTGAAAATCTTGCAATTCTAGAGCTGGAAGAGTGTTCAGAGATGCACTCCCTGTTGTGACATGTAAGGAAACTGATGGCCAGGGGAATAACTAACTTAAAGTCAAACATTTCATCAATGACAGAGGCTAGACAAAATCCACACATAATTATCTCCCTTTCCAAGACTCTACTCCCTATACCATACTGCCTCTGGAAAGTCCCTTCCAACTCTAATCACTTATATGTAATATATTTTAGCCAATATTGATTAAAATTCTTCCATTCTCATGACCTTAAATTATTTTCTTCAAAGGCAAAATTATAAAAGGAGTTGATTTTGTCTGGAGACAACCTTTAAGACTTTTTGATTGGATACTGGAGTGGGGAGGGAGAGTAAGTAGATGATGATATTTTGAAAACTGGGTGATGAGAGAGATGATGATGCCCTTGACAGAAATAGGAAAGTTGGTTTATCAGGTAAGATAAGTTCAGGTTTGGCCAGGCTGAGCTTGAAATCAATCAATCAACAATCATTTATTATCACAGACGATGTGACAGACAGTGGCACTGTTCTCAGTGCTAAGAATACAAAGACAAATAAAAATAAGCACAGCACCTGTCCATAAGTAAAGTATATTCTACTGAGAGGGAAGAAAAGAAAGGATCCAGGATTTTTTATGTACTTGCTACTGTGTCCCACTCTAAAAGTCCTAAAAGTATTTCATTTTTCAAACTTGGGAGGTAGATGCTATTATTATTTCTACTCTACAGCAGAGGAAATAAAGGCAGACATTTGCTAAGAGACTGGCCCATAATCATATAACTATAAAGTATATGAGTTCATATGGGAATTTGGGTTTTTTTTTCCATTTCCAAAGTCAGTGGTCTAGATTTTGGAAGAAGAGTGGACACATTTTACCCTGAAATTGAAAGCAAAGAAATCTTTCCAAAAGAAGCTTTAAAAATGTAAATGACACTTTGAAATATGAAGTAATTGAAAGGAAGCTTTTATGATTCATTATGCCTGAATTTTGTCAAAAAATTAATAATTAAAATCATTAATTGGAGCAGGGCAGGTAACCTATACACATGCATGTCTAGAGTTGGTCAGGAAAGGTTTCATGTAGAAAGTGACTCTTGGACTAAATATTGAATGGATATAGTGATGTTCAAAGGAGAATGGAGATATAATGGAGACCATTAGAGAGAGAAGAAGCAGCCTAAATAAAGGTTCAAGGGCATCAGTTGGAATGTTGTATGTGAAAATTGTAGATCAGTTATCCAATAGGATTTGTTTATTTTTAAATGGAGATCAAGAGAGAGATTACAGTCTTTCCAATGAATATAGGTACTTTATAAGTCATCTGTTTCAAAATAGCAAAGGAATCCAAAAGCCTATATTTTCAATAATATTATTTTTGGCATTGTCATGTGGTAGCAATTATTTCAAATTAGGAACAATAAGCATCACACAAAAGACGATGGAGGAGTACATTCATGGACCAAAGACATCTTATAGCCCTTAAGGAACTCTTAATAATGAAGAATAAGAATTTAAAGCAATAATTGTATTATAAGAAAGTTAGATATACTAGTAACTTGGTACCATTGAAGAATAATAAGTAGATCATCTATGTCCTTCATTAACAGCTCCCTGGTTTTTGTAGAATTTGAGGAATGTCCTCTGCCCTTGATTCATTGTGATGAACTTTGGTGAGAGCGTGGTAAAGTGTTCAATATAATAAGCAAGGAGGAATTAAAATCTGCATCAATATGTAAAAATTAAAATTTTTGGGGATACTGAGGCAGGTAGAAATTAGTTTCTCTCTGCAAGGAGTATTATTTTTTAGAGGTTTATTGAAGAATAAGAATTAAAGAAAATACAAGCAAGAGACACACATGCTAGGTGGGCCATAAGGCCCACCCAAATTTCACTCACATCATGAGACATGTCTGTTTGCCCGTGGACCCAGGAAGAGAAGAAGATCCCGCTGTGGGCAGAGACCCTCTAAATAATAATTTTGCTCTCGGCCCAGGTGAGAACGCAGTGAGATTACAAAGCACTCTGGGGAAGTGGAGCAAGGATTTCTGGGGATTGAAGTCCTGGATTTAAGTCTAATTTACAAATAGAAAGAATACTCAAATTGATGAAGTCCCCATTATATTTGAGTATTTGGGCAGTTAGAAGATAGGAGAATTAAAAAAAGATGAAGAGATATACAGAAACAGAGATAGACAGAAAAGTATAATAGATGGATACAAAGAGAAGCAAAGGCAGACACGAAACCAAGAGAAGCAGAGAGAGATAGAAAACTAGAAAGACACATACAGAGACAGAGGACTTCAGAGAGTACACATAATTATGGGGAAATACATACCTGGTGAAAGAATTAGGGATTATAGTGTTAAAGAATTATGGGAATTATGGGAATTATGGTGATTGTAATTAATGCAAATAAAGGAATTAAGGAAAGGAGAGAGAGAGAGAGAGAGAGAGAATTAATTTAAACTGCTCTGACTCAGGCTGAGCCAGGCAGTAGTTAAAGTCCTTGGCCAAAGTGGCCTCCCTGAGCCTAAGGGAAAAGGAGTCAGTCTTATCCCTCACAACAAGACCATTTCCAAGGAAGCTCCAGTTCTCCACTGAACTCAATCTCCTGAATTGAGTTCCAAACTAAATTGCCTAAACTGACTTTTTATTCCTCCTTTTAAAGAAATTTTCTCTGATGTCACCTCCCCTAAAATTTCATGCCTACCAATCACAGTAGACACTTTTTTTCCAGGACTGCCCATTCTTAATTCACACCACTCTTTATTTCTCACCTTCTCTGGTTAGATTATGTCTTTAGGACTATCCACTCTTTAGTTTTCACCTTCTCTGATTAGATTATATCTTTTGAGTACTACACACTTCTTTGTTAAGCTTGCCTTTTGTGAGTTACTTGACCATCCTGTGATTAATTTAACCTCTATAGGTACTTAACACCCTTTTGTATTAGATCTAAAAATAGACTTAGCTTAAAGTTCTAGCTTCACTATAAGGTATGAGATAAGTACCTTCATTGTTCAATCAGGAATTTACAACTTTATCTTCCCCTAAAGTATGTCTAAGTATGGGTGGAGTAATGTAAAGTTCCCAAGACATTCCTGATTCTAGTTAGACCAAGTATCTCCATTGTTACAAAAAGGAAATAGCTAAATCAAATCTTCTAAAGTACAGTCTGAGTAGTTGTTAAGATTCACAAGACTAAACTAAGTTAACAAGACATAGGAAAGGAGCCAGTAGATAAAATTGATGAGCAATTGATAATGAGTAACTGTGAGAGACTGAGCTTTGACATACTCAGAGAATAATTGATGGGGCCTGCTTCCATAGGAGCTAGTCTGGGACATAAGTTTAGGACATAGTCCTTGGAAGGGGGAGGGACACCTTTTAGTTAGATACTGAAACAATGGAGAGTGAGGAAGAGAATGAGTTTTTGAAGCACAAACTAATTGAGAGTTAGTCATCATTCATGGCCTCATTTGTTTATAAACAAACAAAAATTAACAAGTGAAATCATCCTCTGAGAATGAAGAGGCACCTTAGTACATTAGAAGGTTGAAATAGAGAAAGGGTAAAGTAGGGAGAGGGAGAGAAAGTATGAGAAGATGTGAAGGAAGAGAGAGAAAAGTTTGAAAATAAATATTTGCTGCCAATTGTGATAGATGCAAACAAGGCAGTAAAAAGAGAATTCATTTAGTGCTAAAGGACTAGTAGAGGTTGAATATATGCAGGTGTTATATCGCTCCTTTGGCACTCATCTCAGAGGAAGGAGCTGAGAAGTCCTCTTTTTTGACATAACATCAAAGCTTGATAAGGTTAGTCACTGATGACAAGAGAAGGAAGGTATGGATGAGTGAGTTGAGAATAAAGTATATAATCATTTTTCAAGGCCCAACATAGTATAGGTGAGAGAAGAGATGGATAAAGTTGTCTACCAGTGCTAGAGAAGAAATACAGAGGTTTTCTTAATATAGACTTGGAAAACATCTAGTATACCAATAGTCCAATACAAAATATATGGAGCTCACTACAACATGGTAAAGTAAAGTATTTTTATTGAGGGAAAGTACTCTCTCCCTCTCTCTCTCCCTCCCTCCCTCCCTCTCTCTCTCTCTCTCTCTCTCTCTCTCTCTCTCTCTCTCTCTCTCTCTCTCTCACACACACACACACACACACACACACACACACAAACAAAAATAGTCAGGGAGAAGGATGGAAACAGGTGCATTGGAATTCCAAGTGAAATTGAACACCTCAATGGGGCTCTAGAGGGCATGTGGCACACTCCTTCCTCCTCCAGAGTACCAAAGGTTGATAGATTTTATAGAGTACTTATTTACTTATAACAAAACTAGATATTAGGAGAAGGAAGCAAGGATTCTGGACCTGGAAATGGTTTTGATTGATTGTCCTTTGTACTGGAAGAGGAGAAAAATAATCTTACTCTGCTGGGGCCACTATATGACTAGCTGATCAGACCAATATGAGTTCAATAAGACTCTACCATGGGTCAGATACAAATAGCTAGTATGAACATTTGGTATTCCAATGTCTCTAAATTTGTGCATCTCATACTTCCTTTGCGCTACTGCAATTCTGCTTTGATCAGAGAGCACAATACCTTCTTTGATGTGGTAATACTATGCTAGGTGATCCTGTGCAATTGTCTTCCATGTCTCACAGTTGATATTAACATTCTCCAGAGAACTTTGAGATTGTACTTCTGACCTAAATGTAAGTGTTTGTCTTGTGTGATTTCTCTGTAAAATACTTTTTTTGGGCAAACATATAGTTGGTGTTTGAACAATCTGGCTGGCTCATCAAAGTTGTATTCTCTCCAGTTGAGTTCAAATGCTTGGCTGATCAGCTTGAGAAAGGAGTGTAAGGGGTAAAATTAGGGATTATTGACTGAATATTATATTATACTAGTGGTCACCAGGGATTAATTCAATACCAATAAATTACTCAAGTCAGTTTGAGATTTTTATGGTGGTTTTAATTACAATAGAAGGAAGAAATTAAGAAAAAGAGAGAGATGAAAGGTAAATGGTACTGCTCTGGCAAGCCAGACAAGAATTGGAGGTCAAGGAAAGGAGGAAAGAAGGAATCAGTCACCTCACCAAGGACACTCAGGGAAGATGCCTCACCTAACCCACACTACAGAGCTTCTTCCAGTCACCTCACTGGCAAGCCACAAACACCAAACCACCAATATGCCAAGCACACTGCCATGATCTCCCAATGTGCAAAAGCCCAAAGTCTCCACAAGAGAGCAGGACAGCCAGGGGAGAAAGAGCCTGGAGAGACGAAATGATGTGGGACTTCCTGCATCTCACATGTACCAATGGTAGCTTAAGTTTGACTTAGGACAGCCCAGGGAGTCTGTCAGTTTTTCCTGATTTGCTACTTGCCAACACATGTTGGTCATAGGACATCCTTCTCAACACTTAATCCTGAAGTAGGGGTGTATACATTCCTGGTTGCTAGAATTCTTGACTAAGCAGGGAGGAGAAAATCTAAAATTCACAGGAGCACAGTGTCTAGTACCTTATTTGGCCAGGTGACTTTCAGAACCTTTCTAATACAATTCAAATAAAAATGATTCAGTGTCATTCCATGACACTGGCATACTATCCAGCTTTTATTGGCCTACAACAGTGAGGTCAGAATAATGACTCTGAAGACCTTCAGTATGGTGTGGGGCAAACTAATATTTCTTCTCTCCCACATTTTTCTTCACAGCCTTCCAAATCCTGAGCTAGCTCTGGCAATGTGTGAATTAACCCAATCATCAGAAAGCATGCTGCTAAAGTAAGTGAACTTATACATAACATTCACAACTCTTTCACTTGCCATAGCTGATGGTTCCATGTATGGATGTTATGGCAAAGGCTGGTGGAAAATTTCTGTTTTCTTCATGTTAACTCTCAGGTCAAAATTAGCATAAATGGCAGAGAGTCAATGTTTGCTCTGCTGAATCTTGTATTCTAGGTCTTCATTGCCTCACAACTGGACAAATACAATATAATTTTTCTTTAAATTATTTAATCAAGGGAAATCTCTCTTTTCTCTCTTTCCCTCTTACCCTTCCATTACGAAAGAGAGAACAAAGACCCTATCATAAGTACCTATAATTAAGTATGTGTTCTCAAATGTTGTTTATGTTGTAGACTAAAGTGTAGTCATATGTGTTCCCAAACTCTGAAGCCTCTTCACCAGTAGGTGGGCATCACATTTCATTGGTCTGGAATAATTGGTAATTGATTTGGTTTTCATACTGTCCCTTGTTCTGTTTCTCTTTACATCAACAAGAACCCAATCACACATTATTAAGTTTGCAATATTTTATTTTAAAATCTATTTTCAGTTGAACTCTTTTGGTCAGGATTTGTTTTGCTTAGAAGTAATTACTCTCTTAATATACCCTTTCTATTATTCCTCCTTTTTTCTCCTTTCTGTAAAGGTTAAAATTAGGGGGAGACTGAGGCAGGTAGAAATTAGTTTCTCTCTGCAAGGAGTATTATATTTTTAGAGGTTTATTAAAGATTAAGGATTAAAGAAAATACAGAATAAGAAAATAAGAATAAGAAATAGTGCCTAGACCAGAGAGGCCTAGACAAGACCTCACCTACATTATGGAAAGAGCCATGTCTACTCCAAAACAGAAGTCCAAAAGAGCCACAAAAGCCTTTGCAATCAGCTTAAATCCCTTCTCAATCTCGGCTCACATGAGAATTCAAAGTATTCTGGGGAAGTGGAGCAAGGGCTTCTGGGGATTGAAGTCCAGAGTTTGAGTCTATTTTTACATTTCCCAGTAAGTAAAATGCATTTTCATACTCAAATGTGTGTATGAGTGTGTGCATCCATCCCTAACTTGGTTCATATTAAAGTAAGGTTGAAATTATATTGACTTTAATAATTACTTCTACCTTGTTTGAATAGTCTTTTAACTTGTATATACCAATTATGTGATATAATTTCTTCCATAATTTCTTTTGTCTTCTACTCCTCCAAATTATTCTTCTCACCTTCTATTCCATTTTTTGGAAGATCATAAAAACAAATCAAAATTAGTCTGGGTCCTGTAATCAGATAATCTTTGTGACACCTGATGCTAAGGTACAAATCAGACACATCTAGCACTGCTCCATACCAGGAATGAACAGTTTAGCCTTCTTTAGTTCCTTATGATCATTTACTCATATTTACCTTTTAATGTTTCTTTTGACTCCATTGAATTTCAATGTTTTTGCCTAGCACTAGTATTTTTTGTAGGAATGCTCAGAAGCTTCTATTTTTTCCTGTTTTATCTGGTCAATAGTGTGTAAGCCTCACTACAGCACCTGTGTGTAATTTGATTCTTTCTGATTTCTCCTTGATTTGGAAGTTTGAGATTTTAGTTAAAAACTTCCTGAGAGTTTCCCTTAGGGGATTTTAGGATTTCTTTTAGGAATTGTCCAGTAAATTATTTTTATTTCCATTGTTTTTCCTCAGGAGTCTAAGATATCTGAAAAGTTTCCTTTGTTTAGGATATTTTGAAATATTAAATTTAAGTATTCTAAAATTGTATATTATCTCTCCTTGTCATACTTTCTATGTCACTTGTTAATATTATAAAATACTGAACACTTTCTTCTACTTAAAGGTATTTTGGGGGAGTTGTTTTAATTATTTTATTTGTTACTAGAATAACTATTTAGACTTTGCTTATTCATATATAAACATATATGTGTAATATTTTTCAGTCCATTTACTTCCTTATTATTATACATAATATTATTATGTAAGTGCCAGGCTGTGTGTATTTCTGGAAACAATGTCTGGGTTGATATGGAGTCAGCTTTGGTATTGATACTAATTTGCTTAGATGTTAAAGGGTAGTTGAATTTCTTCTTTGAGGACTTGAGTTTTAAGCACAACAGTTTGGAATTTGTCTTCCAAGACAATAGTTTACAAGCCACTGGTTGTATAATGCTCTCCTAATTCATTTTTAGTCAATATTAACTATTCACTCAAACCTAATCAGCTTCTTGAAAATGGCACTTAATAAGGAAATATTTTCAGAAAAATTGGTACCGAAGCACCTCCCATAACAACTGTATTGGTGAACCTATGACACATATGCCAGAGGGGACTTCTCTCCTACCCCTTTACAGAGTGTATGAGGACATTTTTAACATCACCCACCCCTCTGCCTAGCAGTCCAATGGGAATGCTTCTTTCTTCTCCTGTCTGGGGTAAAAGGTACCTCACATGCAGCATGAGGTAGCAGTTTGGGCAGTAGATCTCTAAAAGTTTCACCACCATGGGTCTAGAACAAATTCTTCTATAAGCAAATGAGCAAAAAGTGCTGAACTCAGAGGGCAAAGACATAAAATGACAAATCTTATTCCTTGGAAGGCTTTTTTTTATTTTATGCTATCCTCATAGAGTTCCTCATAGCTATATTCCTATGGAGTGTTCATCATTTAGTCCTGAAGGTGACATACTTCAGTTATATTGTATGTTCTTAGATCTTAGTGTTGACTCTCCTGTTCTAGGATTCCCTTGAGAAATCTAAACCCCATTTTTCAAAGCTGAGGGTGGAGGAATACTGACTCTCCTCCTCAAGAAATTTGTCTTCTAGACTGATAAAATAAGCACTGTTAAAATTTTTGTTATTTTATTATTAGATTTCAGAATATTGACTAGTTTGATAGGTAATGCTCATTTATTTTCTATATTACATTATCTCTTCTTATCCAATAGTTGAAAGCATTTCACCTCTTCAAATTGGAGAAAGTACTTTGTCCACTTGCTATTTGCTGCTGCCTAATTAAATAGACAAAGGGGATTTGCTCTTAACTCACTTATTATCAGAATTAATTTATTTGTTTCAGAAGTCTGGGCAAAAGTGTAAGTGCCTTCCCACCTTTATACTTTGATTAAGATGCCATAATTGTAGTCTGGTGTCTGAAAGGCATTGTTGGGGATAAGAAAATGAGTTTGTAGTGCTAAGTCTCAGAACTCAGAGGGTAATGGAAATGAGAATGTTGCATTATGGCAAATTTCTGCATAGTATAAAAATAAACTTAATAAATCAAGGCATACCCCAAAGTATAATGATTTCCCTTTGGAACTGGCAAACTCACCTTGCCTAGAGGTCACACAGATAAAATATTTTCTTTTTTTAATGATGTCATAGGTGGATTCCTTCTGAAATAGAGGAAAGAACAACTAGATAACTTCTCCTACTTCTATCAGGGGTAGGTAGGTGATATAGTTGATAAAAATCTGGACTGGCATCAGAAAGACTCATCTCCTTGAGCTCAAATCTGGCCTCACACACAGCCATGTGATGCTACATAAATTACTTAATGCTGTTTGCCTCAGTTTCCTCATCTCTAAAGTGAGCTGAAGAAAGAAATGGCAAATTGCTCCATTACCTTTGCCAAGAAAACTCCAAATGAGGTCACAGAGAGTTGAACATGATTGAAATAATTGGACAATAACACCTCTACCAAATATTAGAAATGTGAATATTAGTATTCTGAGAGCATATTCCATTCTCTGTGTTGTAGGGCGACTTCCAGCCCAGATGTTGTACAGTTTCACAGGTTTGTTATGATGACACATTAATTCAACTACTTAATGAAATTCCTACCTCCAGAATTATGGTTTATCAGGATTAAGCCACATAATCTTCTGTCACAAGCTTGGAACAGAGATGTGACAACAACCTAATCCTCTGCAGTGACATCTCCTTCCAAGTCTCATTTCAGAAACATGAAATGCAAAAGGTCATATCAATCTATCAATTCCCAAGTCATTATTACATATCTTCCTCCTACCCAGGACTATGCTAGACACTAAGAATGCCTGTATATAATTGAACCAGGCTCTGCCCTCAAGGAATCTAGTATATTGTCTGATTCAGAATGGATGTTTAATAAATGTTTGTTAATTGAACTAACCAGGGACAAAAACATATATGAAGACAGGTATATCCAAAATAGAATAGAATTTGTGTCTGTCTGCCTGTCTGCCTGTCTGTCTGTCTGTCTGTCTGTCTGTCTGTCTCTATCTATCTATCTATCTATCTATCTATCTATCTATCTATCTGTCTATGTCTGTCTGTGTATAATTAATATCTATATACCAATGGATATACACATATACAGTATTTATACTTATGGGTCTATAGACAGACTTAAATGCATATGATATTAGTATATAATCCATAGTATGTGTATACACACACCAACATATAAGTGTATATGTGTGTATGTATATACATATGTATGCATATACACATATGTTTGTCTGTATGCATGCTGTGGGTATAAGGGAATGTGTCACATAGAAAGTGACAACTGAGGTGAGCCATGAAAGTATCTGAGCCTTTTAAGAGTAGAAGAGAGGAGGATGTTCATTCTCTTTTGACCCAGGGCTTAGAGAGAGAGCTTTGAACCCATGGCTGCTAGTCATGTACCTGTGATCCAGGAAGCGGCTGCCCCTTTCTCAGAGGGCAGCTGCTGAGCACGACAATATCTGCGTGGGATAAGAGATGACTAGGAGACTTCCTTCAGACCAATACCTGTCTTTCGGAAGATGATTTCTTGGGTTTGCTCCTGAAAAGAATCCCATTGCTGTGCTGTGTTGATGTTTAAGAGAAGATGTGAGGAGTTATGGTGCAGCAAGGAAGAACTAAGAGCTCAGTGCTCCAGGCCTTAAGACAATGAAAGGGGTGAATTATTTTTTAAAAAAAATGTGATGAAGATGCTCATACCTTCAGCCTGGGCAGCATTTCTTGGCAGTTGTTTAGACAAGGCATCATCAGCGCACTCTTGATAACGACATTGCCTATAACAACATTGTCAATTACAAGGAAATCCCAACATCTTCCTTAGCTCACTTTATTGGCTTATCCTTGCTCCTGGGTCCAAAATACATACTTGTGATATGAATAGACCCATCTATTTGAGGTATTATTTTTAATGAATTGGGCTTCCAATGTTCTCTGTGCCCACACTGCCTAGAGCATTATTTTGATGAATATGCCCTAAACTTTTAAAAAATGAAGCCACGGCAGCAAATATCATATTCTTTAAAACAAAATCAAATTCAGGAGTTCAATTTAAATCTTGGCAAGGATTCAGGCACATTAAAAGAAAATTAAATCAGTTTTTGAAAGCTGAGCTCTTTTATTTTAGCTATATATTTGGATGGCTGTTAAAGCCTTGGCTTGTTGAATCTGTACCCTAGAGTCGGAAGGTCTGGGAGGAGCAAACTCATTTCTGACCCCAGCTATCTTAATTAATAGAAATGGCCTTGGTGGTGATAAGGAAGGGGAGAAAAGGGATAGTATGAAAGAAAACTATCAAGTGAAAAAGTAACAGGGAGAACTACTATCAGGTCAAGATATTTCCCTGGAGCAGGGCAGTAAATGTGTTCACACATCTTTGTTGTTGTTGTTGTTGTTGTTGTTGTTGTTGCTGCTGCTGTTGTGTGTGTGTGATATTAGTTAGGAGATCTGTCTTTTATGGGTTTCTTTAATCTAAAAGACATTGCTTTGTGCACAGAAGGGAGTGTCTTATAGTTTGTAACAAGGGAAACAAAAAAAAAGTATGTGTTGGACAGATTCATAAAATCTGTCTCCATTAAACATGGCATCAAAAAAGAATATCCATGTGTTTGATACTGCATACTCTGCTTTATATTATTTTATTGCATTTTTCCATCAAATTTTCTAAATTTAAAATGAAAAAGGACCTAATAGATCATCCAATTGGATTCCTACCTTTTCTACATAAGGAAACAAAGAATAAAGTTAGTGAGAGATCTTTGGAGGATAGTGAGTTTGATCATCTCATTTCATAGATAGGAGACATGAGGCCAAAAGAAGATAAGGGAGACCAAAAGTCCATTTGGTCAGATATTAATATCCTAAATGTAGAATCTAAGTCTCAGAGATGAGCAGAAACTTTGGAATTCCATAGTACAACTTTCAAATATACAAATAAGGAAACCGAATAAAAAGGCTTTGAAGAGGCTTACCCAAGTGTACAGAGCTAGGAACTACAACAGGCAGGACTGGAATTTAAATCCTTCTATTCCAATTCACTGCACTTCTCATTAGATCATGCAGGTAAAGTTGTCACAGACCCTAACAACAACTACAACAATTGAAGGGGTTTTTCAAAAACAAAACAAAATGAACTAAAAATGGTCAAAGAATGAAATAATCATAGCCGATGTATTTTGGCATGCTATATAAAATCACATCAGGAATTTGAGGAGTGGCACAAAGAAAGAGAGAGAGAGATTTACTGCCAAGGATAAAACAGAGTTTCAATGGTCTCCTGATCCAAACTGGGGACAATCATTGGCTCCCCAGGCTCTTTAGAGTGCAGACTATTAGAGGAATGGTCAGAAACCATTCTCATCTGAGGATATTTTGAACTTGTCCCTCAAAAGTTGTCTATATTTTCTTCTCCTCTCTGTTAGTAGTATATATCTTCATCTCTCTTAGAACTAGCAACTTATCTATTCTTAGTGTCCTTAGCCTTGACCTTTTAGACAAATGACAAAAAAAAAAACTCATCTAAATTCAGGACCATAGGCCAAAAAACTAGTTCAGAGCCAATAAATGGCAATTTTCTTATCATTTATCATCACAATCAGAACATTTCCAATAGGTGTGTAGAAAAGGTTAATATAGGAATTTTACTTGAATGCTCTTTAGAAAAGAGTACAAGGATGCCAAGATATGGGTAGGGAGCTTTGTTGCTTTACAATGTTCTCTTGTAGATAATAATCCTAATAATAGTTAACATTCGTATAGCACATACTGTCAGTCTTTATGTTAAGAGCTTTATAATTATTATCTCAATTTATCCTCAAAACAGCCCTAAGAGTTAGGCATTATTATTATTCCAATTTTATAGATGAGAAAAATGAATTAAACAGAGATAGCATCTCTGTGTTTAGGATATGCTTAATTTGAAATTTGTACCCACACTTCTATTCTATCCAACTCATTAAACCATTAACCCATCTACCCATGTATTGCAGACCCAAACAACTTCATGCCTAGACTGCTTCAAAGGCATCAACTTCTAGGCCATCTCTAGCATTTTAGTTGATTTTATGGGATTCTTTAAGTATACCATCATATCATCTGCAAAGAATGATAGTTTAGTCTCTTCATAGTAGCTACTGCTAGTGTTTCTAGTACAATATTGAATAAAAGGTGATAATGGGTATCCCTGTCTCCCTCCTAATCTTATTGGGAATGCTTCTAGTTTTTTTTTTTTTTATTCCCATTGCAGATGATGTGCGCTGATGGTTTTAAATATGTGCCATTTATTATTTTGAGGAATGGCCATTGTAACAGTTAAAATTTAGGGAAACTGAATCAGGTAGAAATTAGTTCCTCTCTGCAAGGAGTATTATATTTTTAGATTTTTATTAAAGGTTAAGGATTAAAGAAAATACAGAATAAGAAAACATGTGTCTAGGCCCAGAGAGGCCTAGACACAACCTCACCTTCATTATCAAAAGAGCCGTGTCTCCTTGCAAAAGGAAACAGGAAAAGGCCCAAAAACCTTTCTAATAAGGTTAAATAACACTTCTCGATCTTGGTCCAGGTGAGAATTCAGTGATATTACAAAGCATTCTGGGGAATTGGAACAAGGAATTCTGGGGATTGAAGTCCTGGATTCAAGTCCATTTTTACATTCTGGATCATAAAACATAATCAACTTAAAGATTACAATAATTTTAGGATGAGGAGAAGAACAAAACCAATAACTGCTGGATGCATTGACAAAAAGCCAGTTAGGGGGCAGACCCCTTTCTGGCATGAAAGTATACATACAAATAATGTTCAATCAACCACACCCAAAGTTCATTCTTGTGTAGCTTGTGGTCTGGAGGCTTCTTCATGGTATCTTCTCCAACAGTTCAGTTTCTGGATTCAGAGAGGTAGCATCTTTATTTACCTAAAATTCTTCTGAAAAGGAATTTAAACTTTGTAATTTAAATAATGATATTTTTTTACATTCCCCCATTAAGAGGGTGATTGAAAAATATAGGATCACATAGGGATGCATGGCTGAGGTATGAGGTATATGAATCAATTGGTAAGAGAAATTAAAAGACATCAGAAAAAAAGAAAAATTTTTGGATGAAAATATAGACTATCAAAGTCTTATGTATAAAAATTCCAAGTCAAAAGAAAAATAAATCTATAACAGGTCCTTGAATCAGGGCCCAATCAAAATGATCTAAGCAATGATGCATTTACCCACTCAGTATCCAGGACAACAGAAAGGTACCACACTATGAAAGGCAGAAAAGGGGACCAGATTATATGAGACAAGGTTTTGGGGATATTCATCTGTGAGTATTTTCAGAGTGAGTGTGGACACAAGGAAAGCCTATGTCGTAACAAATGTTAAACACAGTAACCTCGAGTCTTCACACTAGGTTTAAGACCTTTGTATTGGCCTAGAAGCGCATCAATCCATCCTGGATTGGCTTTTCTTTGGCTCTGTGCAATGGCTCTGTTGTGTATATCTTGTCCTGGAATCAGATAGAATCATTAAGCAAAGTCCCATAATTTTTTAAATAATTAGTGGCATCATTTTTATAGTCTTCTAGCTTTTGGGGTATGCATTAGCAAATGTATCTTAAACTTGTAGTACTGAAAAGTCAAAAAGTTAAAGAAAATCTTAATGCTGGTAACATGTGCTTCAAATATAAAAAAAAGAGAGAAAATATATGAAAAAACCTGAAAAAGTATATTGCACATGTGAGAAAATATAATAAAAGAGTTTTAAAAATTCAAAAATATAGCTTATAATTATTGACACGCTGTGTCAGCTAAGAAAACATAGAATGCAAGGCTTTCTCACCAAAAATGAGATACATTTCCTCTTCATATCTGGACATGATCTACTGTGAGTAGAAGGCAAATGAATTGAACAAGGTAACATTTTTCATTTTTAAAGAATAGTAGTACAAATATGCTGGATATCAATATCCCCAAAATTCTCAATAGCCCAATTAATTACAATAGCAAACAAACACACTATCATATTTTACATAAGTTGCTGTATGGCATTTTTAAAAGCCTATAAATTGATGGATATTTGTCACAATTTTTTTTACAATCATAGCAAATCTTTCAACCTTGGTAATAAACATATTTTTAAACAAAGTAAAACTCATCTTGGGTTTAGAACATCATGAAGAAATCTAGATATCATTCTGGTGGAAGTAAAATAGTGAGCTGAAGAGTATAAATGAGAGATGCTCCTTTTTTGGTGGCTTTTTAGGGGTACAAATGCCCTGAGATTAACTGCCCCAACTTCCATCCACATATTTAGAAATTCAGGAAGGTTGGGGGTTATAAAATGTATTTCACTTCAGCTAGAATTGGCCTTACCTCATGGTAGGAGCAGGCAAAATGACAAGAGATTGTTAAAAAAATTATAAAAATTATATTTTAAAAACCCTTAAAATCAAGTGAGATATTTAGCACATTAAATTTTAAACCCCTATGGCCAAGGTAAAAGGGAGAATCACTCCTTGACCCACGTGACTGATCTGAAGGAAAGCTATCTTTCTTTTATAAATCCAGGACCTGACTTGTTCATGCTTCTCTTATTCATCTGATCACCTCTTCTCAGTCTCCTTTGTTGAATCCTCATCCAGATCATGCCTCTAGGTATCATTCAGGTTTTATCTTGGGCACTTTTTTCTTCTCCTTTTATACTACTTCACTTACAATATTATCAGTTCCCATAAATTTAATTACCATCACAACGGTGACAATTCTCAAATCTCTTTTGCCATGACCTCTCTAGTCACTTTCAATCTTGCATCTTCAACTGCCTTTCAGATATTTCACATTGAATGTCCACTAGACATCTTAAAATAAACATATCCAAATACGATTTCATTACCTAAATCTCCCTCTCTATCCTCTCTCTTTCTCTCCTCTCTCTTTCTCTCCTTCTCCCTCTCCCTCTCCCTCTTCATCCATCCATCCATCTCCTCCTCCTCCTCCTCCTCCTCCTCCTCCTCCTCCTCCTCCTCCTCCTCCTCCTCCTCCTCCTCCTCCTTCTTCTTCTTCTTCTTCTTCTTCTTCTTCTTCTTCTTCTTCTTCTTCTTCTTCTTCTTCTTCTTCTTCTTCTTCTTCTTCTTCTTCTTCTTCTTCTTCTTCTTCTTCTTCTTCTTCTTCTTCTTCTTCTTCTTCTTCTTCTTCTTCTTCTTCTTCTTCTTCTTCTTCTTCTTTTCTCTCTCTCTCTCTCTCTCTCTCTCTCTCTCTCTCTCTCTTTATCACACACACACACACACACACACACACACACACACACACATATTTTCAATTTCAACACTCTCCTGTCAGGCCCCCAGACATGCAACCTCAGAGTCATTTTGGACTCTTCATTTTCTTCCACCAACCCTTACCCAATTTGATACCAAGGTCTATCTAATTTCACATTTGTTTCATCTTTTAAACATCTTTGAGCCTTTGTCTCCTCTAACACTGCCATCACTCTAGTGCAGATCTTCATCACCTTATACTTGTATTTGGCAATATCGTATTAGTGATCCTTCTTGGCTCAAGTCTTTCCATCTAATATATCCTCTTTTGACTTACCAAAGTAATTTTCCCCAAAGCACTGGTCCTTCTATTCAACAAACTCCTATGGGTCCCTATCACTTTCATGATTAAATACAAAATGAGATTTTTGGCATTCAAAGACTTTTATAACCTAGCCTCTTGATAAATTCCTAGTGTTCTTATACATTACTCTCTAATTTGTATCCTTCAGTCAAATGATACTAGCCTCCTGACTACTATAAAAATAAGACACAACATTTCCAGGCTATAGATACACTCTCTGCCTGTTCCATCATCTAAAGAATTCTCTCCTTCCTCAACTCTATCTACCATTGTACCTGGCTTCTTTCAAATTCCAATTAAAATTCCATT
Source organism: Monodelphis domestica (assembly GCF_027887165.1). NCBI lineage: Eukaryota > Metazoa > Chordata > Mammalia > Didelphimorphia > Didelphidae > Monodelphis > Monodelphis domestica. The sequence continues at coordinate 752,208,937 of NC_077227.1, read as the reverse complement.
TCCCAAAGAATTGTTTTTTCAATACACTTAATTCTAGTGCTTTCCCTCTATTAATTAAATTCTATTGATCCTATCTATAGTTTGCTTTCATATATTCATTTGCATGTTGTCTCCTTCATGAGATTGTGAGATCCTTGAGGGAAGAGGTTGTATTTAGCCTCATTTTGTAACCCCCAATTCTTACAGCAGTGCCTGACACATAATAAGTGCTTAACAAATGTTGATTGATTGATTGGTACCTAAGTAGATATAAATTCTTTCCTTTTTAGGATAGATTTAGTCTTATGATTTCTTTTAATACTTATATATTTAAAAATACCTTTTAGGTGAAATTCCTTATCCCTTGCCCTTCTGCTCACTGTTCTCTACCATAGGGCCTCCTTGGGGGTTGTCCAGAACTCAGGGGCAAGGCTGCTCATCTATTCATCATTTTTTAGGTCTCAGTCTTTAGAATACACAGTAAGCTTTGGAGCCATTTTTTTGGTCCTGTTATTCCCCAGCCTTCAATTTAGTCAATTTCTCCTATAGTTTTATTTTTTTTTTCATTTCTTCTAAAGAATTGTCTACATGCTGCTACTCAAAAATGGCTGAGATTTAGTAATGGGTCTCCCTGCTGCTCTGGTGTCTTAAAGTGGTGAATATAAATCTTCTAAAATGTCCCTCAAATAAGAATTCTGTTCTGTCATTATCCTTGGACAGAGAGGAGGAAAAATATTTTATTCAAATTATTTGCTGACATTTTTCATTTGGATTTTTTCCTTTTCTTTTCATTTCTACTTTCTCTGAAAAAATATTTAACATTTCCTGCTGTTGTTAGATATCCATAATTCTTAGTATGTATGTATATACCCAAAATATATGGATATGTGGTCATATATGTGTTTACCTAAACATATTCTGAGTATATACATGCCAACTATATATATGTGTCTATATCTATATTCATATATATATATGAATACAGATATATAGAGAGGAACAGACAAGCAGGCAGAGACACAGACACAGAGAGGAAAGGAGACACAGAGAAAGAGGCAGTGAGAAAGGAGAGAATGAGTTCTTCAGACTTCAAAGTATTTTACATGGATTATAGTTATTGGAGGTATGATGAATATCATACAGGTGCTTGGGATTATTCAGGAGTACATTGTGGGGACTGAGGGAATTTGGGGCAAAATTCTGGATAGAGAAGCATTATAGCATTAGACAGTAATATAGAGCAGGGAGGTTAAATTTGGAGGCAGCAGGTCACTGGCAACACTCAATTTCATCACAAATCTGATCATAATATAATTAGGAACCAATAAAAATAAATATATAATAAAATAAAAATTATTTTAATATGTGATTTTTTTTTCAGTCAATACATTACCTATTTGAATACTTGTGTCTAGTGTTTCTAGTCCAAGTTTCTTTTTGGATTTGTTAGAGCAGATAAAGGGCATACTGAGATTAGATACAAAAGTCTTATTTTTGAAATCCAGTTCTAAAATTTTCATTTGGAGTATTTATTTTCATTATTTGGAATAGATGAGAGAGAAAGAGAGATTAAAAATGACAAATGTATAGAAATAATGTAGATTTAGAGACAGATACAAATTGTGATAGATTATTAAGATATGGAAGATAATAGGTCATGCATTAAGTACCAGCCACTCTATTAAGATATCTCACCTTTCTTCTTCAGTAATTACACAATTTATTACCTATTTGGGACCTCAAGTCTCAGTGAAAGTCTTTTAATTCTCTTTTCCTCTCCTCCTTTTATAATCTCTGGGAAATGAAGGAATTAACATACTTGAAATACCAGTAATATTAAAAAGATAGTAAAATATTTATCTTAATGCCACTGGATTTATTTATTCAAAAAGTTTTCTATACAGAGGCTAAAATTGCATGGATTCCTTTGGGGAGAACTGGTTAGGATATTCTGTCTTCATGATGCTTTAAGTCTAAGATATTATCATTAGAAAAGTATAAAAATATATACTGAATTTAAAATGGAAAACTTAACTTAAATATTAGGAAAGGTGTTCTGGAATAGAGGGCATTTGAGGTTATTTCAAAAGAATAGATATCCAACAAGTCACAAGGGGAAAAGAATATTCTCTGCATAGAGAACATCAGAGTGTGTGATGAACACATGGAGCACTTTGCCTATACAATAGTATGTGTGGACAAAAACAATGTCATAGAGTTTTAAATTTGAAAATGACTTTAGAGGCTATCTATTTCAACACATATCCCCCAAGGAATATTCTCTATTGTATGTAAAACAAATTTCTGATCAAAGATTCCTATGGAGCAGTACTAAAACAGATTTTGAAACAATCCATTACACTTACATACAGCTCTCATTGTTAGGAAAGTTATTTTTCATACTTTTGACATTAACGCTCAATTTTACTCTTTCCATAAACCATGCATTGTTCAAGTTTTCTTTCATGTCTTAAATAGGAAAAATAAATCTATTCCTTATTCTATATGACTGACTTTCAATTGCTAAAAGGGAGTTAATATGCTCCAATCCACACTCTGATCCTTAAGATGTTTCTATTCTCCAGGCTGTTCGATGGTGCGGTTTTGGGGGATCTGGTCAAGGGCGCTTTGGTCGACTGAAGAAGGTGGGTTAAGAAACTGACTGAAGTGTTCTTTCCACCTGTTGCTGATGCCTTTTTTTATCTTTTATGAGAGTGTCACCATCAGAGGATAGCAAGGGAGTGGTGGCAGGTTTTAATGGCCCATAGACAATTTTAAGGGCAGTGAAAAATTGTTTGTAGTTTTTCATATCAACAAAGTGCTGGGTTTCTTCTGCCTTTTTTTCCCACCATTGGTCTTGCATCTTCCTGATCTCACACTGTGCTGTAGCTTGGAGAGACTGGAATCTGTTCTTTTTAGGAGCAGAGTTTGGATTATTTTGCCATTCCATAAAGGCTTTGTTCTTTTTGTTCAACAGGTCTTCAATAGTAGTGTTGTTCTCATTTACCAGTCCTGGTGGTTGCGTTGTTTGGGGACTAGGACTGCCTTTGATGTTTCCTTCACTGTGTCTCTGAACTGGTTCCATTTCTTGGTTGGGCTTCCAGTGAGTGGTCCCTTGACAGACAGCTTGTCGTGCAGGCAGGACTGGAATGTTTGCAGATAAGATGGATCTCTAAGATGACTCACATTGTAAAATGCGTGAACTGTCTGTGCACGTTTTGGATGACAAGGCGCAATACGCATTTGAAGAGTCGCTCTAAACAATCAGTGGTCTGTCCAACATTCAGCTCCTCTCATGGCTCTGGTAATCTCTACATCCTGGATGTCTTGCTGGCGTACTATGATGTAGTCAATTACATGCCACTCTTTTGATCGTGGGTGCATCCATGTTGTTTTATATTTGTTCGCCATTCTGAATACAGTGTTCTTGATGGTGAGTTCGAACTCTGAGCATTTACTGAGTAGCAGTAGGCCATTGTTCATTTTGCCCATGCCATGTTTGCCGAGCACTCCTTCCCATCTTTCATGGTCCTGGCCAACATGGGCATTAAAATTTCCCAGTAGTATCAGCTTGTCATTGGTGGCCACTGAGTACAGGATGGCACTCAGGTCAGAGTAGAACTGTTCAATGATTTCCTCTGCGCTGGTCAGTGAAGGGGCATATGCGCTAATGATTGTGGCATACCAGTCTTTGCTGAGAGGCAAACAGATCTTCATGAGCCTCTCGCTGATGCCCACAGGCAAGTCTGGTAGCTGTTTGAGCAAGCTGGTCTTGATGGCCAGGCCAACACCGTGGATTCTGTCTTCACTTGTGGCTCTCCCTTTCCAGAAGAAGGTGTATCCAGTGGTCGGTTCGATGAGCGATCCCTCTTCTGGTAAGCGTGTTTCGCTTAAGGCTGCATTGTTGATGTTATATAGTACCAGTTCTTTACCGATTAAAGCTTTTCTTCTCTCAGGTCTTGGGGTATTCTCTCTGACAAGTAATGTTCTGATGCTCCATGCTCCTAGTGGGAGTTTCTTTGTATTTGTAGGTTGCTCTCCTTCAATAGAAGAAGTCCAAAATGCCATTAAACAAATGAGTATAGGCAAGGCACCTGGTAAAGATGGGATCCCAACCAAGGTGTATAAGGCCTTAAATGGTACGGCGCTCCAGGCATTCCATATAGTGCTGACCCGCATATGGGAAGAGGAAGACATGCCCCCAGAACTCAGAGATGCCTCCATCATAGCCCTATACAAGAACAAAGGCATACAAGCAGCCTGTGACAACTACAGAGTCATCTCACTACTCTCCACTGCTGGAAAGTTCCTCGCCTGTGTTATACTCAACAGACTCCTGTCATCTGTTTCAGAGCAGAACCTGCCTGAATCACAATGTGTTTTCCAACAAGATCGCAGCACCATCAACATGGTCTTCACAGTGAGGCAAATGCAGGAAAAATGCCTTGAGCAGAACCTGAGTCTCTACATTGTCTTCATAGACCTAACTAAGGCGTTTGATACAGTAAACAGGGACGCATTGTGGGTGATCCTTAGCAAGCTTGGTTGCCCAGCAAAATTCATCAAACTGATCCAGCTCTTTTATGTCAACATGACAGGGGAAGTCCTATCTGGTGGAGAGACTTCCAATTGCTTCAACATCTCCAATGGCATGAAACAAGGCTGTGTCCTTGCTCCGGTACTATTCAACCTATTTTTCACCCAAGTATTATGACATGCTGTGATCTAGATCTAGACCTGGGTGTCGACATCAAATACCGACTAGATGGCTCACTATTTGACCTTTGCTGCCTGACTGCAAAAGCAAAGACAACAGAGAGACTCACCTTGGAAGCTCTCTTCACAGATGACTGTGCTCTCATGGCCCAACAAGAAAATCATCTCCAAACCATTGTGGACAGGTTCTCCACTGCAACAAAACTGTTTGGCCTGACTATCAGCCTCAGCAAAACAGAGGTGCTGTTCCAGCCCTCACCAGGAAGGCCAACTAACCAGCAGTGCATTGCAATTGATGGCATGCAGCTTTCCAAGGACAGCACTTTTAAGTACCTGGGCAGTACTATCACCAACGACGGGTCCCTAGACCATGAAATTAATGCCAGGATCCAAAAGGCCAGCCAGGCACTCGGGCGGCTGTGCTGCAAAGTCCTCCAACACAGCAGTGTAAGCACTGCGACGAAGCTCAAAGTGTACAACGCAGTGGTCCTCAGCTCGCTTCTGTACGGTTGTGAGACATGGACACTGTACCGGAAGCACATGAAACAGCTGGAGCAATGCCACCAACGCTCTCTCCGGTCAATCATGAGGATTCAATGGTGGGACTGAATCACCAATCAGGAAGTCTTTGACAGAGCCAATTCCACCAGCATCGAAGTAATGGTTCTCAAAACCCAGCTACAATGGTCTGGGCACACCATCTGCATGGACCCACATCAAATACAAGACAGGTATTCTATGGTGAACTGTCAGCTGAACTCAGGAAACAAGGGCGACCAAAGAAAAGATAAAAGGATCAGCTAAAGTCCAACTTGAAGTGGGTTGGCATTACACCAAAGCATCTAGATCTCGTTGCTTCTGTCAGAAGCAGCTGGTGAACCCACATTAACCATTCCGCCACCACTTTTGAACATGAAGGACGTCGATGTCTTGCCACTGAGGGTGAACGCTGACACCAGGCCACAACCACACCTCCCGTAAAAACTGGCATCCCATTCCCCATGTGCCACAAACTCTGTGCCTCAGCCTTTGGACTTCAAAGCCATTTGAAGGTACACCACAGATGAAAACGCACAAAGACAATAGTCATTCTTTGTTACGGAGAGACTACTACTACTATTCTCCAAGTTAAAGATCTAATGTTCTTTTTCACAAGGCTTCTAAGGCCCTTTGTTTTCTTTGTTGTTAATATCTAGACACTCTCCAATTTATTATTATTTTTTAAACTATGTTTGGAGAAAATGGCCCACTGCAAAAGACAATACTTGAGAAGTATGAAGATAGCAGAATACATTGGTGTCATCAGCCATTATCCCTAAAAAAATATGCTTATCTGAATGTAGCCCATGGTTTTATTAGAGTTTTTGGGCTACCATATCATTCCAAATAAATATAATGAGTAGTCAGGACTCATAAACCTTTTTTTTTTTAAGTTAAATAACTGTTTATTTTAGATAAACTAATTTTTTTAAAAAACAGGATGAAATTTTTATATTTATCTCTATGGAATTCCATATATTATATCAAAAAACTATTTATTAAACTCCTTTTGTGTTCCAGTCATTGCTAGGTATTGAGCAATTAAAATATAAAAAGAGACAAATATTTCCTTAAATGAATTTGCATTCATCTATAATACAACATGGACAATTAGGTGACAGAGTTGACAATGTTGGCCTGGAATAAGAAAGACATCCTCCTGAGTTCAAATGTGGCCTTAGACACTTACTACCTCTGTTACCCTGGGCGGTCACTTAACTTTATTTACTTTAGATTCTTTATCCATAGAATGACCCAGAAATTAAAACTGCAAAAACACCCCAGTATCTTTGCCAAGAAAATCACAAATAAGGTCACAAAGCTTCAGACACCAGTGAAACAACTGACCAATAATAAACATGTGATACAATAATTTCATGTATAAGTAAATGTAGGAGATTATAATAATGAATGAAAATGATTTAGGGAGAAAGATCAGGAAAGACTTACTGATGAAGGTAACACTTTATATGAGTTTTGGAGAATGTTAGGAATTCCAAGAGACAGAGGAAAATGAATGCAGAAAAATGGGAAAAGCCTAAATACTTGATATGGAAATAAGAAATTGAATATTATATAGGAGAAAATATGAGGAGACAAGAGTCAAACAACATTAAGTAATTTGTCCAGTCACACAGCTAGTAACTGTCTGAGACCAGAATTGAACTCAGGAAGACAAGTCTTCCCAACTCCAGGTCTTACACTTTATCCACTGTACCATCTACCTATCCAGCTTTGTTTGACTCTGTTTCCTCATTTTAAAAATGAACTGGTGGGGTAAATAACTAATTTGTCTAGTATCTTTGCCAAGAAAACCCTAAATGAGGTCATAAAAATTTTGACATGACTAAGAAAACAGCTGAAAAATTTAACTTTTTAGTATTGTGAATTTAAAAAATCAGAAATTTACTTTGGATCCATATTTTACATGTCTAGCATGGAAATTTGCATATAGTTCAAGGTAATTGATAGCCATTGAATATTTTTTGGGGGACCAGAAAATGATTTTTTCTTTTAGAATATCACTTAGGCCATTGAGTGGTAGATAGTCTTAATAGGGAAGAAGTTAGAAGAAGAGACACTAGTTAGGAGACTATTTCAGTAATCCAGGCAAGAGGTGGCAAAGATTTAAAGTTAATGTGAAGTAATGTTGGTAAAATCAAGTGACATTTTGGATGCCAAGTAGAAAATATGGCAACTGGATCAGGGGAAGGCTTCTAAGGGATATTGAGCAAAAAATAACTTGCTTTGACCTACAGATGAGAAAGACTGATTTATCTAAGATATGGCAGATAAATTAAACTGTTGTTAGAGATGGAAGAAAAATGACTTTTTAGAAGAGTATTTTAATAGCTCAAGAGGGTGGTAATGAAGTCTCAGACTAGGTTGATGACAGAAGGAAGAAGGAAGAGGGAGCAAATATGGGAGAAATTCCAGAAGCTGAATGGATGGATCTTGATATTTTATTCATTAGATAAGTCCTCTCTACACAGTTCTCTGTGTGAACAGATGGGAGTATAATAGTCTTGAACACCATAGAAATGATAATTTTGGGTTGTGGTGTTAGGAAGACTTTTGACCATCCCTTGGACAGAAAGGAAATCAAATTGGTCAGTATATGAAGAAATTTAATTCAGATTCTTCACTTATTGATCAAATGTTTAAGCTGAAACTTAATTACTTTGGCCATATGATAAGAAGACATAACTCATTGGAAAAGCTCTGATGTTGGGAAAGATTGAAGGCAAAAGAAGGGGACAGCAGATGTTGAGATGGCCAGATAGTGTCATGGAAACAATGAGCATGAATAGGGTAAGACTTTGTTAGACAGCAGAGGATAGAAGGATCTGACATACTATGGTCCAAGGGCCACAGAGAGATAGAAAGAAAAAAAAAAACAACTGAATGCCTGAACAACAGCACATTAGATTGGAAAAGGGTATTTCATGCAAAGGGTTTTTCCCCCCATAGACCTGAATATATGTATATGTACACATATAAAGATATATATTTAAAATGCAAGGACAAATGAATGAAAATACTATATTAATCATTAGTATGTTCAAAAAAAGTCTAGCTTTCCAAAAGTTTGTGGACTGTATGAGAGAAGTACACAAAAGTTTGTTAATGACTGTTGAAAATTAAGGCACAATGAGGGGGATAATGTCTTTCATGAGATCAATGAGGAGAATGGTTGACTGTAGATATATTTCTAGTAATGAGTCTCAGGGAAGGGAAAGATGATAGAGTTACCTAGATTCAAGAGCTCATTGATTGTTAAAAATGAAAAGGGAGCTAAAATCTAGAATATGTCTTGGGTCTCAAGGCCCCTAATTCAACTATCTCATATTACAGATGAATAAAATAAAATTCAAGGCAAGTGGAATGATTTGAGATGGAACAACTCTCTCAACATTTCTATAATCTGAAAAAGAAGGGAACTTGAAGAGGATTTAGTTTGTCTGAGGCTCAGCAAAAACAAGTGACTGACAGCATTGAACTGGCAAGTAGCAGAAAAGGGACCCAAACCCAGATTTTTTTTTTTAATTTGGTGTTTGGATTTCCATACTAACTTGAATTAAAATTTGGCCACAGATCCTACTAGATGTATAACCTTAAGCAAGCCAATTAAACTTCATCTGCTTCAGTTTTCTCTTTTGCAAAATGGAGATAGTACTTACACTCACTTCCCAAAGATCTCATGAGGATCAAATGAGATATTTGATTCTCAAACTTTAAAGCACTATGTAAATGCTAACTATAATGAATATTAATATTATTATATAATCCTGGTCTTGGGATCTCTTCAATTAGAGAACCAGACTGCTATATTTTTATTCATTCTTCATTATTGAAGAGGACTACTAACATCAAGGGATGAGGTCTTGATGTCTTGACTTGCATGTGAACTGGATTTAAGTGACAAAGTTGCCCAAAATCATTAGCCTTACTCTCTCTTCCAGAATCATTAAAGTCTAGTGCCAAGGCAAAAGTCAGGAACACTAATGACTCAGTGGATGGCCTTAGCCTCTTCAATGTGTTTAGCTCTAAGCACTCTCAAGTGCCTGCTTCAGGCACTTTCAGGGTCATTGGAACAAATCATTCTCATCTGCTCATCTTACAGGTTAAGTCTTCACATGTTTGGAATAGAATTCCCTTAAGTCACTGACAGGTTTGAAATTGTCAATTATTCTCAACTTACTTTAGTACATGAGCAGAGATGATTTAATAGGGGTGTGGCTTCTGTGCATGCTACAGCTTGAAACCATAGCTGAGAGTCCGGTGTAAAGCCTGGATTTAGTTATCTCCTGATTGTAACAATGAAGATACTTAGCTCTTCCTTTATAGTGAAACTAGAATTGTAAGCTATAATCTATATTTAGATATTAACTACAAAAAGGTGTTAAGTAACTACAAAGAGGTGTTACGTAGCCCGAAAAGATATAATCTAACCAAAAAAGGTAAGAACTAAAGAATGGGCAGTCCTGGAGAAAAGCATCTGCTGTGATGGGCAGACATGAAAATTTAGAGGAAGTGACATAAATAAAGGTCTTTAAATAGAGGGAAAAAAGATGGAAGAGGCATTCAGATTCAGACATTCAGATGAGTTAAGACACAGTTACCCCTGGCTTGTAGTGAAGGATCAGTCACTTGGAGCTGAAGGGAAGATGGACATTTATTTTGGAGATTTTTGGGCACTGACTCGGAGGAGTGACTAGAAGAGCAACACCCAGACTTCTTTTAGACTGTTACTGTTGGTGAGTGAAAAGCTCACTTAGTGACCCTGCCTTTCTGGAGATATGAAGCCCCCAGGAAAGGCCCAACTTCTTGAGACTCTCTTCCCCTGGCTGGGACTTAGAAATTTAAAAGATAGAAGAGGAAGCCAGAGTTCTCGTTCTCATTTTCTCTCTCTCTCTCTCTCTCTCTCTCTCTCTCTCTCTCTCTCTCTCTCTCTCTCGCTCTCTCTCTCTCTCTCTCTCTCTCTCTCTCTCTCTCTCTCTCTCTCTCTCTCTCTCTCTCCCTCCCTCCCTCCCTCCTTAATGTCCTTCTATTGTAAATATTGCAATGAATCTACAATGAATTCCATTTACTTTAGTAATTCATTTTGGAATTTTAGAAATTAAATCCCTGGCGACCACCTAATTAATGATATATTATCAGTCCAATCATGATTTAAATTTAACACGGGTAACAGATAAATGCCAATAAACCTTGAAAATGATTTGGTGAGACCTCAAATCATAAGTGGTATTCCTCTCTGAACCCATAGTTGCCTGAGAATAAGGTTAACCTCATGCTGAATGGTGTCATAACCTCCAACTGTAAGAAGAAATAGCAACTAAAAATACAACACTAAGAAAAGTAGTAGTAGTAGTTATTGTTGTTTTTGTTGAGATATTTTCAGTTGTGATTGATTCTTCATGACCACATTTGGGGTTTTCTTTTCTTTCTTTTTTTCATTTTATTCTTTTTTATCTTTTTTTAGTTTGAGATTTTTTATTCACTTTAAACATTATTTTATTTGGTCATTTCCAAACACTATTCATTGGAAACAAAGATCATTTTCTTTTCCTTCCCCCTCACCCCCTTCCCACCACCTCTCCCATAGCTGACACACGATTCCATTGGCTATCATATGTGTTCTTGGTTCGAACCCATTTCCATGTTGTTGGTATTTGCATTAGAGTGTTGATTTAGAGTCTCTCCTCAGTCGTGTCCCCTTCCCCCTATAGTCAAGCAGTTGCTTTTCATCAGTGTTTTTACTCCCACAGTTTATCCTCTGCTTGTGGATAGTGTTTTTTAGATCCCTGCAGATTGTTCAGGATCACTGCTTTGCCACTAATGGAGAAGTTCATTACCTTCGATTGTACCACAGTGTATTAGTCTCTGTGTACAATGTTTTCCTGGTTCTGCTCCTTTCACTCTGCATCACTTCTTGGAGGTCATTCCAGTCTCCATGGAATTCCTCTACTTTATTATTCCTTTTAGCACAATAGTATTCCATCACCAATATATACCACAATTTGTTCAGCCATTCTCCAATTGAAGGGCATCCCCTCATTTTCCATTTTTTGGTCACCACAAAGAGTGCAGCTATGAATATTCTTGAACAAGTCTTTTTACTTTTTTTCTCTTTGGGGTACAAACCCAGCAGTGCTATAGCTGGATCAAAGGGCAGACAGTCTTTTATCACCCTTTGGCATAGTTCCAAATTGCTCTCCAGAATGGTTGGATCAATTCACAACTCCACCAGCAATGAATTAATGTCCCTACTTTGCCACATCCCCTCCAGCATTCATTACTTTCCTTTGCTGTCATGTTAGCCAATCTGCTAGGTGTGAGATGATATCTCAGAGTTGTTTTGATTTGCATCTCTCTGATTATAAGAGATGTAGAACACTTTTTCATGTGCTTATTAATAGTTTTGATTTCTTTGGCTGAGAACTGCCTGTTCATGTCCCTTGCCCATTTATCAATTGGAGAATGGCCTGATTTTTTTGTACAATTGATGTAGCTCTTTGTAAATTTGAGTAATTAAACCTTTGTCAGAGGTTTTTATGAAGATTGTTTCCCAATTTGTTGCTTCCCTTCTGATTTTAGTTACATTGGTTTTGTTTATTTGTAAAAAAAAAAAACTTTTTAATTTGATGTATTCCAGATTATTTATTTTACATTTATGACTCTTTCTAAGTCTTGCTTGGTTTTAAAGCCTCTCCCTTCCCAAAGTTCTGACATGTATATTATTCTGTGTTGATCTAAACCTAATCTTTCCCACACTGTCCTCCAATTTTCCCAGCAGTTTTTATGAAATAGTGGATTTTTGTCCCAAAAAGCTGGGATCTTTGGGTTTGTCATATACTGTCTTGCTGAGGTCGCTTATCCCGAGTCTATTCCACTGATCCTCCTTTCTGTCTCTTAGCCAGTACCAGATTGTTTTGATGACTGCTGCTTTGTAATATAGTTTGAGATCTGGGACAGCAAGGCCCCCTTCCTTTGTATTTTTTTCATTACTTCCCTGGATATCCTTGATCTTTTGTTCTTCCAAATGAACTTTGTTATGTTTTTTTCTAGATCAGTAAAATTTTTTTTGGAAGTTCCATGGGTATGGCACTAAATAGATAGATGAGTTTGGGTAGGATGGTCATTTTTATTATATTGGCTTGTCCTACCCATGAGCAGTTAATGTTTTTTCAATTGTTCAAGTCTAGTTTTAGTTGTGTGGAGAGTGTTTTGTAGTTGTGTTCATAAAGTTCCTGTGTTTGTCTCAGGAGATAGATTCCTAAGTATTTTATTTTGTCTAAGGTGATTTTGAATGGGATTTCTCTTTCTAGTTTTTGCTGTTGAGCCGTGTTGGAAATATATAGAAAAGCTGATGACTTACGTGGGTTTATTTTGTATCCTGCAACTTTGCTAAAGTTGTTGATTATTTCGATTAGCTTTTTGGTTGAATCTCTAGGATTCTTTAAGTAGACCATTATGTCATCCACAAAGAGCGATAATTTGGTCTCCTCATTGCCAATTTTAATGCCTTCAATTTCTTTTTCTTCTCTAATTGCTACTGCTAGTGTTTCTAGTACAATGTCAAATAATAGAGGTAATAATGGGCATCCTTGCTTCACTCCTGATCTTAATGGGAATGGATTTAGTTTATCCCCATTGCAGATGATATTAGTTGATGGTTTTAGATATATACTGTTTATTATTTTTAGGAACGACCCTTCTATTCCTATGCTTTCTAGTGTTTTTAATAGGAATGGGTGTTGTATTTTATCAAAGGCTTTTTCTGTGTCTATTGAAATAATCATGTGGTTTTTGTTGGTTTGTTTGTTGATGGGGTCAATTATGTGGATGGTTTTTCCTAATATTGAACCAGCCCTGCATCCCTGGTATAAATCCTACTTGATCATGGTGGATGACCCTTCTAATCAGTTGCTGGAGTCTTCTTGCTAGTATCCTATTTACGATTTTTGCATCTATATTCATTAGGGAGATTGGTCTATAATTTTCTTTCTCTGTTTTTGGCCTGCCTGGTTTAGGAATTAGTACCATGTTTGTGTTATAAAAGGAATTTGGTAGAACTCCCTCTTTGCTTATTATGTCAAATAGTTTGTATAGTATTGGGATTAACTGTTCTCTGAATGTTTGATAGAATTCACTGGTGAATCCATCAGGCCATGGGGATTTTTTCTTAGGAAGTTCTTTGATGGCCTGTTGGATTTCTTTTTTCTGATATGGAATTATTTAAGAAATCTATTTCTTCTTCTATTAGTCTAGGCAATTTATCTTTTTGTAATTATTCATCCATATCACCTAGATTGGTATATTTATTGCCATACAGTTGGGCCAAGAAGTTTTTAATGATTGCCTTAATTTCCTCTTCATTGGAGGTGAGATCCCCCTTTTCATCCTTGATGCTGTTAATTTGCCTTTCTTCCTTCCTTTTTTAAATTAGATTGACCAGTACTTTGTCTATTTTGTCTGTTTCTTCAAAGTACCAGCTTCTAGTCTTGTTTATTAGCTCAATAGTTTTATCACTTTTGATTTTATTAATTTCTCCCTTAATTTTTAGGATCTCTAGTTTAGTTTTCTTCTGGGGTTTTTAATTTGTTCATTCTCAAGGTTTTTGATTTGCATTTCCAATTCATTGATCTCTACCCTCCCTAATTTGTTAATATATGCACTCAGGGATATGAATTTTCCTCTAAGTACTGCTTTGGCTGCATCCCATAAGGTTTGAAAGGCTGTCTCACCATTGTCATTTTCCTCAATGAAATTATTATTTGTTTCTATGATTTCTTCTCTAACTAACAAATTTTAGAGTATCATATTATTCAATTTCCAATTAATTTTTGATTAGGCTCTCCATGTACCCTTTCAGATCAATATTTTTATTGCTTTATGACCTGAATAGGTTGCATTTATTATTTCTGCTTTTGTGCATTTGAGTGCCATTTTTCTGTCACCTAGTGTATTTTTGTGAATGTGCCATGTGGTGCTGAAAAGAAGGTTTATTCCTTTTTATCCCTATTTATTTTTCTCCATATGTCTATTAACTCATTTTTTTCTAAGAATTCATTCACCTCTTTTACCTCTTTCTTATTTATTTTTTGGTTTGATTTTTCTAAATTTGATAGTGGTTGGTTCAAGTCTCCCACTAATATGGTTTTACTGTCTATTTCCTCCTTCAATTCTCCTAGTTTCTCCATTAAGAATTTGGATGCTATGCCATTTGGTGCATACATGTTGATTAGTGATATTTCCTCATTGTCTATACTCCCTTTTTACAGAATATATTTACCTTCCGTATCCCTTTTGATCAAGTCTATTTTTGCTTTGGCTTTATCAGATATCATGATTGCAACTCCTGCTTTTTTTTCTATCAGTTGAGGCCCTAAAGGTCTTACTCCATCCTTTAATTCTATCCATGTGAGTGTCAACCTGCCTCATGTGTGTTTCTTGAAGACAACAAATGGTAGGGTTTTGGGTTCTAATCCAGTTTGCTATTTGTCTATGTCTTATGGGTGAGTTCATCCCATTCATGTTCAAAGTTTGGATTGTTACTTGTGGATTCCCTGGCATTTTGATAACTTCCCCTAGTTCTGACCTTTCTTCTTTAGCTATATCCTTTTGAACCAGTGATTTACTTTAGGTCAGTCCCCCTAGTCCTCTCCCTTGATATGCTTCCCTTTCTAGCCTCTCCATTTTTATGCTCCCTTCCCCTCCCCCCTCTCCTTCCCTCCCTTTATATACTGCCTCCCCCATCCCTCTCCTTGATTTTCCTTTTTTCTTTCCCTGTTGGATAAGATAGAATTCAGGATCCCACTGGATCTAGATGTTCTTCCCTCTCAGATTTGATTTCACTGAGAGTAAGGTTTAAGTAATACCACTTCACGCTCTCTTCCTCTCCTTCTCATATGAAAGTTCTTCCCCTCCCTTTCCCATGTGTATCTTTGTATGGGAAATATTATTCTATTTAGTCCCCCCCATTTCTTGAAGTAAATGTTAGTATTATCGACAATTCCCCCCTCCCTTTTTCTTTCTTTGCCCCCCCATCACCAAATCTTCTTGATGTCCCAATCTTTTCCTATGTGATTCTTCTAACTACTCTTATGATGCATACAATTTTTGAGAGTTAAACAATACATTTTCCCCACATATTAATATATATATGTATAATTTGAGATAAATGTAGTCCTTATAGAAGAGAGTTTGACTTAAAGAAAAAGATAAGACTGATCTCCTTTCCCCTTTCTTTCATATTTACCTTTTCATGTTTCTCTTGCTTTCTGTGCTTGGATGTCAAATTTTCCATTAAGTTCTGATCTTTTCTTAGGAAATGCTTGGAAATCTTCTATTTTGTTGAATGCCCATACTTTCCCCTGGAAGTATATAGTCTGTTTTACTGGGTAGTTGATTCTTGGTTGGAGACCCAGCTCTCTTGGCTTTCTAAATATCGTGTTCCATGCTTTGTGGTCTCTTAGTGTGTTAGATGCTAAGTCTGTGTGATCCTTATGGGAGCCCCCCTATATCTGAAGCTCCTTTTCTTGGCTTCTTGTAGGATTTTCTCCTTTTCTTGGAAGTTCTTGAATTTGGTGATTACATTCCTGGGGATTGTCTTTTGGGGATTTAGTATAGAGGGTGTTCTATGAACCCTTTCTATTTCTATTTTGCCCACAGGCTCCAGAACATGTGGGCAATTTTCTTCTATAATCTCCTGTAGAATAGCATTAAGGTTTTTGTTTATCTCTGGTTTTTTGGGGAGACCAATAGTTCTGAGTTTGTCTCTTCTTCCTTTCTTTTCCAAGTCTGTGACCTTTTCAGTGAGATATTTCATGTTTTCTTCTAATTCATTAACTTTTTGGCTTTGCTTTATTGATTCTTGCTGTTTTGTAATCTTATTGTCTTCCATTTGCTTGATTCTGGTCATGAGGGACTGGTTTTGCTTTTCAGCTTTGTCTGCCCTTCCATTAGATGCTTCCAGCTCCTTCTCCAATTGTGAAGTCTTGTCTATCAGACTGCTGATCTCTTTCTCCCATTTTTTTCCCCAAAAGGTTTCCATCTTTTGGGTAAGCTGCAGTTTGAGATCTTGCAGAGCTTGTTGATAGTTTCCATTTTGGGAGGCATGTTCTGATTTTGTTTGGATTTCATCCTCATTCTCTTCTTTTCCTTGGGTACTCCCTCCATAAAAGTTTTCAATAGTTATTTTCCCCCCCTTTCTTCTTGGAGGCTTAATTTTGGGACATGTGAGCCATCCCTTTGGTGGTTTTATTCCACTTTCTTTTTTGGTCTGGTGTCTGGGTGATGTCGGCGGGTTTTTTGTGAATTTAGGTTGCCTCAGACTAGTTCTTCCCAGCCTCTGAGGTTTCTTAGAGCACAGATCCCTGTGCTCAGCGCAGCCTCTCAGCACAGCCACCCCTTTGCTCAGCACAGCCTCTCAGCACCCCTTTTCTCAGCTCAGGCTCTCAGTGCCCCTTTGCTCAGTGCAGCCTCTCAGCGTGGTCCTCCCTTTGCTCAGCGCAGCCTTTCAGCACCCCTTTGCTCAGCACAGCCTCTCAGCTCCCCTTTGCTCAGCAGGGCCTCTCGGCGCCGCCTCCCCTTTGCTCAGGGCAGGATTTTCCCTTGAAACTGCCCTGAGAGGTCTTTTCCTTGCAATTTTTAGATCCCAGGGACCCTGGTGTGCCACCCCAGACAGAGAAGCTCCTCACTCACTCTCTGTCTCAGTGAGCTCTCTGCTAGCTTATTCTGGTTTGGTGGGGGGTGGGGGTGGGAGGGGAGGCTCAGTTCATGTTTTTGTGAGAGCTTTTCCTCCTCCTTATAGTGTGGACATTTTCAAACCCCACATACCTTCATTTCTGTGGGGTACTGGGGAGTCCCTCTGTTCTTCCAAAGGTAATTTTTAATACCCTTTTGAGGTAGTCTATTTCATTTGGTGCTGGGGAGGGGAAGAGAGTCACGTCTAGATTGCAGTCATGTTTACCCGGAAGTCTTGGGATTTTCTTGACTACAATAATGGAATAATTTGTTATTTCCTTCTCTAGCTCATTTTATAGATGAGAAAATTGAGTCAAACAAGGTTAAGTGACTTGCCCAGGGTCACACAAGTAGAAAGTGCCTAAGGTGAGATTTATCCACATGAAGATGAGTATTCTTGACTCCAGGCTGAGAGCTTTAACCACTTTTTTAATTGGTTATTACCAAGACTAGTAGCT
Source organism: Monodelphis domestica (assembly GCF_027887165.1). Classification (NCBI taxonomy): domain Eukaryota; kingdom Metazoa; phylum Chordata; class Mammalia; order Didelphimorphia; family Didelphidae; genus Monodelphis; species Monodelphis domestica. Next base: position 752,191,493 of record NC_077227.1, on the reverse strand, counting down.
ATAGTAACAATACCAATAAAAATAATACATATTTAAAATAAATATTTCCTATTTTGAATAGGTTCCTGCTAAGACAGCTTTTTTATTCTCTATAAACATTCTGTCTCAGTATCTAGTTCAATAAGTACTTTGTGATTGGTTAGATAGATCTGAAATTGAAGTTCATGGTGGAAAGATATTGCTTGATTGGTGAGGAAGCTGAGGCCAATAGGGTGATGGAATATATCCAGAGTTCTACTTGTCATGAGTAAGCTTTCTGCTCTGCTATACGTTTTCTTAGAGAATCTTTGATAGTGTGTTGATTTATTTTGACAACTGATTTCACTTCTAAGCTCTGACAGAAAGGAAAATTTTGATTAACTCAAAGAAAAGGGAATGAATCTTTCAGTGGTTAAAGATTCAGAACTGGATGGGAATTGAAGGAGTCCTGGTCTGAATGAGGATCAGGGAAGAGAGGCACTTCAGTGAAAAACACCCAGCTATTAAATACAATGGTGGAATTTGAACCTAAGTTCTCTATGGTGTTGTCCACTGCACCTTGGAGCATGGAATTATAAACCATATTATTCCAACATTGATATAGTTCTTTGTAGTTTACAGAGTGTTTTAAGTACATTTACAATTCTTAGTATGACTTCCATTGCTAAATTCTAATCCAATTTGATAAATTAAATAAGCATTTATTAAATATCTTCACATACCAGGCATTGTGGGCATACAGTAATGAAAAAGAACGTGTCCGTGTCTTTAATGACCTTAATGTCTAAAGGGGAGAATACACAGAAATAAAGACAGGAAATTAGGGTGAGGAGGAAAATGGACACCAAATGGTTCCTGATACAGGGGCGTCTTGTTCCATGAAGTTGAACACCATGGGGGCAGCAGATGCAAAATGGAGTGTTCTGAGATTCCAGGTTCAATCCTCCATTAAAGAAGGCATTGAGAGGACTTTGGTACTCCATCCATTAGCCCTCCAATCAAAGGTGAGATGAGGCTAAGGAAGGTAAAATCAATCAAGGCTGTTACAAGGGAATCACTTTAAAAGACTGATATATATTAATTTAAGGTCGCCAAGGAATCAGCTATGTAATTCCTAAATGAAAAACTCAAGTCAGCCGTCAGCCTTTTTTGGAGTTTAATTACAATAGGAGCAAGAAAGGAATTAGAGATATATAGAGAGAGAGAAAGGGGAGAGAAGGGAATAGGGCTTAAATACCCCTTCTGTTTAGGCTGGGCCAAAAGGCCCAAGCCCTTAGATAGCTGGGGCAAAGAAAGGAGATCAGTCCCTATTACTCACGTGTCCAAAATGGAGAAACAGTCTCAGAGGCCCCCACCTTCAGCTTCCTTCAGAGCAAGCTTCCTCAGAGCCCAGGAACCACCGACCAAAAAACTCCACCACCCCTCGAGTCTCCAGACCCTCCTATCTTTAAGGAAACCATCCAAGTTGCCTCCCCTCAGTCCTCACATCTACCAATCACTCTTCATCAATTTCCCTGTCAATGGAGGCTCTCACTTAACCCAGGACCGCCCAGAGGTTTCTGGCTTTTGCACATGTCTGTTGAAGGTCATATTTTTCAAATGATTAAATCTTTACTCCTTTGTTCCAGCCCTTTCTAAATCCTGTTAACTTGAGTATGGTAGAGATTGGAATAATTAAATTTTGATCTAGGCTGCAGCCCTTACTCAATCCTATTAGGACTGAATAGGGTGGAGTATCTCCATTGTATCAATTCTAAAATCAATCAAGACTCAAAGAAATTCCTGTTCTATGCTCAAGCATAGGTCAAAGTCCTTTCCATTGTTCAGCAAAGGGTTTCTGTCCTAAAGTAATCTTAAGAAGGGAAGAGAAGGAACCTCCCATGCCAATGGAGTTCCCATTCCAATAGACTATCAGTAAGAAATTTTCCAAGTATGAAATATCCCAATGGTGAAATTTTCAACAATTATAAGTCTAAGGAAATTTGAGGTTTACAATCCCCCCTGATGATCATTGGGAGACTAGTCTCCCCATTGATCATTTAACATAATCATTTTGTAGTTCTAAATTCACTTCTAACTAAAGATATACACAATATTCAATTTTCTAAGAGAAATTAGAATAGTGAGAGAGGAAATAGAAAAGAAAAGAAAGCAAAACCAATGTTTGCTAGGCGCATTGACAGAAAGCCAAATTAGGGGCAGTCCCTTTTGGCATAAATGTTACAATAAATGTTCAATCAAAAGTTCAGTCCAATCAATCACATCCAAAGTTCATTCTTGATCTTCTTGATGAAGTGTAGGTTTTTGGCATCTTTCTGCAACAGTTCATTCTCTGGATATAAAAGTTTCAAGCTTCTTTCTTGAAGATCTTTTCTTGAACAAAATCAAAATCTTTGAAATTTTTATAAAAGTAAAATCTTAAACAAAAGTCTTGGATTTTTATAAAAATAAAATCTCAAACAAAAAAAATTCAAAAATTCTTAGATTTTAAATTAAAATACAATCCCCCCTGAAGTAAGTATTAAAAAAAAAAAAATCAAGTTAAGCTCAGAATGCAATGTTCAGGTATGGGGTTGTATGTGTCAATTATCAAAAGAATAGAAAAAATAATCAAAAACATAAGAAAAACTCAAAATAGACCTTGTATAGGTCCAGTTTAAAGTAATTTCTATCCCACAAGTATGTAGAACAGAATGCAGTAATATTTCACTTAGCCATTTGTAGCCAAGACTACAGGAAGTTGCCATAATATAAGAAGAAAAGAATTAGAATTCTATTTTGATGGGGAAATGTCATTCCCTTGTCTGATTTTTTTTTCCTTCAGAGATATAGGGAGCCAGCATGATAGTCAAGCTTTGTACTTGTTTGAGTACTTCGAAAGGAGTGTAGATACAAGGAAGTCCTACGACTTAAACATAAGTTAAGCATCGCAACCTTGAGTCTCACTTTAATATTTCATGTGTGCTCTATTGGCACTATTCAGGTTTAGTCTGTGCTCCTTGTTTTTATCCCTTTTCCTGGAATCAGACACAAACATTAATCACAGTCCTATAATATTTTATCAATAAATGGCAGGTTCCCATAGTTTAAAGCTTTTAGGCATATATTGATATTATAGCAAGAGTATATATATTAACTTGTATTACTGCAGGGAAAAAATAATATTAATATTAATTATGTGTACCTTCAGTACAAAAAAATGAGAAAAAAATCAAATATTCTGATCAAAAAATAAAAAGAAATAAGAAAAAATAAGGAAAAAAAATCAGTAATTCAATATATTCTTGAAAAAAAACATCCATTTGTCTATGGATTATTATCTCCAATTCATATGATAAGATAGAGTCACAATTCATATGATAGGATAGAGTCAATCAGTCTCAGCAGAAGATGCTTTCTTCACATGTGAGCAGTGAATCCAAGAGTCTCTTTCTCCAATCTTTATAGATGTTGGAGTAGTTAATAATATTTGGAATGGTCCTTCCCATGAAGGTTGAGTTGCTCCAGTTCGCTTGAAATTCTTGATATAAACTTTATCTCCTGGGTTCAGGTCATGCAGAGAAAAGTCTAATGGTCCAGCTTGTACTGCAGCTCCGGATTCATGAAGTTCACGTAGTTTGTGCTGTAACTCCTGTATATAGGAAGCAATAGTAATATCTCCCCCTAATAGCGATGTATAAGCCGGGGAGAAAGGCTTAGCCTGTATAGGCGGATGTCCAAAAAGCATCTCAAATGGTGAAATATGTAAGTCTCCTCTAGGCCTGCTTCTAAGATAAAATAGGGCCAGAGGGAGAATTTCAGGCCATTTTAAATGGGTCTCAGTGCATAATTTGCCAATCATAGTCTTAAGTTCTTTATTCATCCTCTCCACTTGGCCTGAGCTCTGGGGGTGATATGGAACATGGAATTTTGGAGTTATCCCCAAGCAAGAATATATTTGATTTAAGACAGAATCGGTAAAATGACTCCCTCTATCGGAGTCAATACGTGCTGGTAGGCCAAAACGAGGAATAATTTCTTTTAAAAGTATCTTTGCAACAAAATCTGCTGTGGCTCGGGTCGTAGGAAATGCTTCCGGCCATCTGGTTAGTTGATCTACAATTACTAGACAAAATTTATAACGTCCAGCCTTTGGCATTGTTATGAAATCTATCTGTAGGTGTTCAAAAGGTGTGTAAGCCAGAGGACGTCCCCCAAAGGCTTTTCCACGATATGCATGTTGGTTATATGCCTGGCAAATAGGGCAGGCTGAACATACTTTAGAGGCTACAGTAGTTATACCAGGGGCTATCCATACTCTCTTGACAGAGTCCACGATGCCCTGGGTGCCAAAATGACCATTTTTATGAATAGATTGGCAAATTTGGTTATAGAAACTTCTAGGGAGCAGGGGTTTTCCTTCAGGTGACACCCATACTCCATTAATTTGTTTTGCTTTAAATTTTTGTTTCCATTTTTCCACTTCCTTTTCATTATAGGAGAGTGATAAATTTAAATTATCAGTGGTTGTTAATGTTAAAATTAATCCAGGTCCTTCTATGGCTGCTAGTTTTGCAGCGGCATCTGCTCGGTCATTTCCTCTAGAGACAGGGTCAGAGCCACCTGTATGGGCAGAGCAATGAACTACAGCTAGGGCTTTAGGCAGTTTGAGAGCAGAAAGAACTTCATTAATAATTTCTGCATTAGCTATGGATTTTCCAGCTGAGGTTAAAAATCCTCTTTGGAGCCATAGCATCCCGACTGAGTGACAAATGCCGAAAGCATATCTAGAATCCGTATAAATTGTTGCCTTTTTATCCTTGGCAATTATACAAGCTTGTTTTAGAGCTATGAGTTCTGCTCCTTGAGCGCTAATGTTAGAAGGTAGTGAAGCTGACCATTCAGTGGCAAATTCTGAGACTACGGCAGCTCCAGTGTAACGTATGCCATCCCTCATAAAAGAGGAACCATCGGTAAATAAAATCAGATCTGCATTGTCTAAGGGAGTGTCCAAGAGATTATCTCGAGGCTTTTCTGCCATGGACACTAATGTTTCACAGTTATGTAGTGGTTCTCCTGAAGTGGGTAAATCTGGAAGCAAGGTGGCAGGGTTAAGAGTTGAACAGCGTTTCAAGGTAATATTTTCACTATTTAATAAGGTTATTTCATACCTTGTAATTCTCTGATCCGAGAATGCCTGTGTTCTATGTTTTACCAATAATGCTTCAATCTCATGTGGGCACATTATTGTTAATGGACATCCCAATACTAAATCAACGGTTTTTGTTACTAGTAAGGCTGTAGCAGCTACTCCTCTAAGGCATGGTGGTGCTCCTGCTGCTACTGGGTCTAGTTGGGCAGAATAATAAGCAATTGGGTGCTGAGAAGGTCCCAAAGTCTGAGTTAACACACCAGAGGCTACTCCTCTTCGCTCATGCACATATAAAGTAAATGGCTTGTTGTAATCTGGGATGCCTAGAGCAGGGGCAGACATGATAGCCTTTTTCAGATCTGTTAGAGCTGACAAGTGTTCAGGCTCTAATTTGAGGGGTTCAGGAACCGAATCCTTTGTTAATGCTATAAGGGGTTTAGTGATTTCCCCATAGCAAGGAATCCATTGTCTACAAAACCCTGTTGCTCCTAAAATTGCTCTCAGCTGTTTCTTAGTGGTAGGAGCACTCAATTTTTGAATGTTCTCAATTCGTTTTGGAGAAATATAACGAGCACCCGCAGTCAAGATGAATCCCAAATATTCTACTTTTTGGAGACACCATTGAACTTTATCCTTAGAGATTTTATGTCCTCTTTTGTGCAATTCCAAAAGAAGGTGTTTGCTATCTTCTTGACATGTTTCTGCATCTGTTGAAGCCAAGAGTAGATCATCTACATATTTGATTAATTTGCTATTTTTAAATGTTATATTGTCTGTGTCTTGGCTCAAAATTTGCTCAAATAAGCTCGGACTTTCGACATAACCCTGTGGCAGCCGACACCAGGTATATTGTGAGCCCTTCCAGGTGAAAGCAAAAATATGCCTGGAGTTTTCATGTATTGGTATGGAAAAGAAAGCTGAACACAAGTCTACTACTGTAAAGTATGTAGCTGTGCTAGGAATAGATGAAATAATAGTATGTATGTTAGAAACTACGGAGTGTCTCTTTATAACGTGATTATTCACTGCCCTTAGATCCTGTACAAATCTATAGATGTGTTTGCCATCGGGCCCTCTTTTTGGTTTTTTAATTGGCAGGATGGGCGTGTTGTATTCAGATTTGCAAGGGATTATTATTCCCTGTTCTATTAATGAGTTAATAACTGGTGTAATACCCTCAATTGCCTCCTTTGAGAGGGGATACTGAGGGATAGAAGGAGGTGGGCTAGATTTAGTTTTTATCTGCACAGGAACAGCAGATTTAAGTAAGCCTACATCAGAAGAAGATGTGGCCCAAAGAGACTCCGGTATATCTTTAGGTATTTCAAAAATGGAAGGTTCTTTTGCCTCCTGGTTTTCAGAGAGAAGTACAGGGAGTAAATTTAAAGATTCCTCTGGTACTTCTAATGATAATGAGCCATCTGGGGAGCAGGTTATTGTGGCTCTGAGTTTGCATAGAAGGTCCCTCCCCAGCAAATTTAAAGGGGAGTCAGGCATCAAAAGGAAGGAGTGTTGTACCTCTAGGGGTCCTACAGACACCATTCTAGGAGGAAGTCTTTTAACTCTTTGGGTTATTCCTGATACTCCCATTACATTCTCTGAGCCAATAGAATAACATTGTAAATCAGGTGTTCTCTTTAATACAGACCAGGAAGCTCCGGTGTCTAATAGACAATCATAATAAGTGTTACCCACTTTTAAGGTAACATGGGGTTCATTAGTATGGGGAGGGCAGTGGATAGGGACAACGGGTAGTAGGACATCAGGGTCTGGGAAATCAAAGGTTGTATCCTCTGATTCCTGTGCCCCAGCCCCCCCTGGGCACCATCATTGTGTTTGGGATATTCCTTGGGCACCCCCCTGAAGGGCACCTCTCTGAGGGTCATTAGTACCTCGAGTAATTTTTGGACGAGCGCCATTTCTCATATATTGTTGAGTATTATCATTAAAATTTTCTTCAATTTGAGCATTGTCATTAAATTCCCAATTCCTATTTCTATAATTCTGGTTTCTAAAGTTCTTATTTCTATATTCATTATAGTTATTTCCATAGTCATTATTATAATTTCTAGAATTCTGGTTTCTATAACCATTATCATAATTTCTATAGTTATTATTTATAAAACCATTATTAAACTGTGTATTCCTTCCAAACATCTTAAGAAAGGTTCTACATTCCATCATTTTGTGGCCCTTCTTCTCACAGAAGTGGCAAGTAATGGATTGATAATTGGATTTCTGGAGAGGGGCAATTGTCGTTGGTTCATTATCATGCCCACTTTCTAATTTAGTTATCCTATCTATTACACATCTCATTTTTTTCTTCATTTCCTCCATGTCATCATTATTCTCTTTCTCCTTTTCTTCGTTTCCCTTAAAAACATATATAGCTGTTTTTCGCAATTCTTCAAGGTCCATATCTGACCATCTTGGGCATTGTGTTTTAAAATAATTTTTAATTACTTTGCAAGAATTGTTTACAAAGATTCTTCTAACTTGTCTTAAACTATTCTCTTTATTTAAGTCCCAATCTAAGTATCTGTCCCCAAACTCGATAATTCTGTCCATAAATCTGGAGGGTGTTTCGTTTTCCTTTTGCTTAATTTTTTCCAGTTCCATCCACTTATCTGTACTGTCCGCACATTCCTTCATGGCCGTGAGGATGGCCTCTCTACAACGGTATAGTTGTAGATAGTCCTCAGGATTATTATAGTCCCATTCGGGATCCTGAGATGGCCAATGTGCTGCATTACGCCCCCGGGTTTTGTTGACATGAGCAATTATTTTATTTTTTTCACGTTCACTTAAAAAAGCCTGTAGTAAGCTCTCAACGTCCTTGTAAGACGGATTATATTGAAAAAATATGTCTCCCATCTTTTTTGTTACTAGAAAAGGATCTTGTTCATATGTGGGGATATTTCGTGTAAATTCATTTATTTCTTGGGGAGTAAACGGTATCCTATGTCTTAAAGTCACCACATCCCCATTTCGTCCTATTTCAGGTACTTCTCTTAGAGGAAACAGGCCTCTAGTTGAATTTTGCACCTGTGGGTCAGTTTGACAAGGACAGGTTTCTCTAGGAGGACAAGATCTCCCTTGCATTGGAATTTGGTTTTCTGTAGGAGAAGGAACATGAGAAGCTGGGATTGCAGGGGAAGGGTTTTGGGGATTAAATTCAGACAAGATTTGCACTGCACGAGAGAAGCAGTCTGTTAACTGGGCTATAGGGAAGGTGTTTTCCATCTCTATTTCAGGGAAGGAAATTTCCTCATTCAAAGGTTCAGAAACAGGTCTGTTTCTGGTAGAGTGGGTGTTTGCCCATTGATCCTGTAAGAAACATTTTAGATCTTCTAATTGGGCTTGCATTTTTTCCTCAATTTTTCCTATTTTATCTTCCATATCTCCCATTTTATCCTCAATATTTCCTATTTTATTCTCAATATTTCCTATTTTATCCTCAAGTTTTTCTATTTTATTCTCAATATTTCCTATTTTATCCTCAATTTTTTCTATTGTATCCTCAATTTTTTCTATTGTATCCTCAATTTTTTCTATTTTATCCTCAATATTTTCTATTTTATCCTCAATATTTTCTATTTTATCCTCATTTTTTTCTATTTTATCCTCAACATTTTCTATTTTATCCTCAATATTTTCTATTTTATCCTCATTTTGTTTTATTTTATCCTCATTTTGTTTTATTTTATCCTCATTTTGTTTTATTTTATCCTCAATATTTTTTATTTTTTCATCTCTAAATATAGTATTGAGGAGTACAAAAATGACAGTACCTATTAATATAAAAATTTGGAGGTATCCTTCATTCCTCAATGCCCCTACTTCTTCAGCTGCCATATAATTGTCAAAGAATGCAGTACTCATTTTTATATGTATATTTTGTAATTTCACAAAACACGTGGGGAGCAGGGCAAAGCAACAAACTTTCCACAGGGTTTTTTTTTTTTTAAATCCAGGAAGTTGTTCCTTAAGGGAAAGGATATTTAGAAACAGTTCTTCCAGCCAGGACTTTAGAGTCCTGTTGCTGAGATTTAAAAACAGCTGTTTTCTGTCTATCAGAGTCACACAGCTGGGAAGTATCTGAGGTCCGATTTGAACCCAGGACCTTCTGCCTCTAGGGATGGCTCTCAATCTGCTGAGCTACCCAGCTGTCCCTTAAGATTAAAGGGAAGAAAAAGAAAAAACTGCTGATTCCAATTTAACTTAAGGAGAAAAGAGAAAAAGTTTTTTATACTCACGTGTTCTAGCAGCTGTGTCTTTAAGCCAAGTTTTTTGTTAAAAAAAAAGGACTAAGTGGTGAAACAGTATAGTAAAAAGGCAAGGAAAAAGTTTTACTGAGAGGATTCTTTAGACTCCCGTGTGGTCAGCTACAATGTTACAAGGGAATCACTTTAAAAGACTGATATATATTAATTTAAGGTCGCCAAGGAATCAGCTATGTAATTCCTAAATGAAAAACTCAAGTCAGCCGTCAGCCTTTTTTGGAGTTTAATTACAATAGGAGCAAGAAAGGAATTAGAGATATATAGAGAGAGAGAAAGGGGAGAGAAGGGAATAGGGCTTAAATACCCCTTCTGTTTAGGCTGGGCCAAAAGGCCCAAGCCCTTAGATAGCTGGGGCAAAGAAAGGAGATCAGTCCCTTTCACTCACGTGTCCAAAATGGAGAAACAGTCTCAGAGGCCCCCACCTTCAGCTTCCTTCAGAGCAAGCTTCCTCAGAGCCCAGGAACCACCGACCAAAAAACTCCACCACCCCTCGAGTCTCCAGACCCTCCTATCTTTAAGGAAACCATCCAAGTTGCCTCCCCTCAGTCCTCACATCTACCAATCACTCTTCATCAATTTCCCTGTCAATGGAGGCTCTCACTTAACCCAGGACCGCCCAGAGGTTTCTGGCTTTTGCACATGTCTGTTGAAGGTCATATTTTTCAAATGATTAAATCTTTACTCCTTTGTTCCAGCCCTTTCTAAATCCTGTTAACTTGAGTATGGTAGAGATTGGAATAATTAAATTTTGATCTAGGCTGCAGCCCTTACTCAATCCTATTAGGACTGAATAGGGTGGAGTATCTCCATTGTATCAATTCTAAAATCAATCAAGACTCAAAGAAATTCCTGTTCTATGCTCAAGCATAGGTCAAAGTCCTTTCCATTGTTCAGCAAAGGGTTTCTGTCCTAAAGTAATCTTAAGAAGGGAAGAGAAGGAACCTCCCATGCCAATGGAGTTCCCATTCCAATAGACTATCAGTAAGAAATTTTCCAAGTATGAAATATCCCAATGGTGAAATTTTCAACAATTATAAGTCTAAGGAAATTTGAGGTTTACAAGGCTTTAATTAGTAGCTGGTGGTATTTAGAAATGCTGAGCCTGAGGGAATCTTGTTCCATGGAGTAAAAACCAGGCAGGACAATAGATGGGAAAGCAAGATCACAAGCACAATTATTCATTCTATTTTACAGATAAGGAAACTGACACTCATAGTAGTTGAAGTGATTGTCCAGGATCAGACAGCTACTAACTGTGAAAGGTGGGATGTGTATCCATGAGTCTATTAATTCTAAGTTTCCTTCATTTACCACTTCACGATTAATTTTTTTTAAGTTTTAAAAACTATTAATGAACTCAGAAAGCTATTAAGGGGAAATCACTTTGACTTTCTCTATAAAAATCAAATCCTGTGTTTTCTGAGGTTCTTTCAGGGACAAAACAGAGAAGAAAATTTCCTCACTTAGATTGAGAAGAAAAGAGTTCGAATCCCAACTCATTTGCTAGTAAACTAGATGACCTTGGAACTTTAGTTTCTTCATATGAATAGTGTGGAAAATGAATAGTATGGCTTGGTTAGATTCTGAAATCTCTTTCTCATCTCAGGCTATGAATCCAAAACTAAATCCTTTAAATTATAAGTTCATCCAGGGCAAGGACTATCATTCCCCTATCTTTCTATCACTAATGCTTAGGACATTTTCTGGCACATAATATATGTTAAATAAATCTTCAATGACTGGTTCTATTTCCAAATCCTGAGGTCTTTTCATGACAGAGCATTGGGTAATGAATAATGGAAGGAATAACTTGTGAGTTGAATGATGGTTGGATGAGTAAATGATCATAATGGGTGAGAGTTGAGATTTTCCATTTTAAATTATTTAAGGAACAAATCATCTCTCAGTGAAATTTTGTGCAAATGTTTAAAATAATTTCTTTATTTATAATTTTGTTTTTGTTTTGTACTTGGGTTCATTTTGCCACTGTCATTTTTGAGTTTTTCAGATCAAACTCTCCATTTCAATGATTTTCTGAAACAGTTTAAAAATGTGAATTTTTTTAACATCCAAGTTGAAGATTGATTCAAATTTTGTTTGAAAAAATCTCTTAGGAGTACAGTTCACCTATAAAATAATTATTTTGCCCTACAGATAATTAATATTTATATATGGATTTTTGACATATCAAGTATTTTTAAGTTCAGAATTATTTTGTTGCTCTTTTTTAAAAATCAGCCATCACAGTCACCATCTAATGAAAAAAAATATTAATTAGTGGGTGGAAATCTAAGAATACATAATTTTGCAAGAAAGTCAGGGCACATGAATTAGAAGTTAGAGGACTTGAGTTCAAATATAAACTCTGGCACTTATTAGCTATATGATTTGAGCTAGCTACTTCTCCTTAGGGAATTTTTATAAAGTGAAAGATTGTATAATCTTGATGATCCTAACATTTTAAATCCATGAGCCAGTTTATAAGACTTGACTGACTGTGGGACATTACACAATATGATGATGATGATGATGGTGGTGATGCTTATTTCATTCATTAGTCTATTTTTATTATGATAATGGCTCTCTGTGTTAGAAAGAATAGAAATTACTTTCTTTATTTTGCACATAATTAAACTAATATCTGGGAAAAAGGAGACATGATTGCTACAAGAGCATATACCAGAAAGTGATAAACCTGGGATTCCTATCAAAGGCATAAACATTGTTCTATACATTCATTCTCATAACATTCCTGTCAGATGTGAGTCCAAATGCCCACTCGACTCAATATCCAATGCTACCAAGTCTTGACTTTTCTCTCTTCATATTACCTTTTGTATATGTCACTTCCTCTGGCCTCACACAACCAGGATACTAGTCCAATTGTATCACCTTTCCTCAGATTATAACAATAGCACTCCAATTTTTATTCATTCTCAAAATTTCTACCCATTCTCAGTTATACTCAAAGTAATTTGCTTAAAATTTAGACCCAATCTTGTTATTTCTCTATTATGTTATCTAGTTAATAAAATCTTGGATTTGGGATCCGGAAGATGTGCATTTTAATCCTGCCCTGGATAGTTATTTGCTAAAAATGTGATTCTTAATTTCCTTATCTGTAGATTAGCAATAAATTGAGGGCAGTATAACAACACCTACTTCATAGTTGTGTTTTAAAGATCATTTAAATAACATTTGTAAAGTGCTTTTCACATTTGAGAATACTTAATAAATGCTAGTTATTCTTCTTCTCATCAGTAAATTCTAGGGGTTCCCTTTTAAATCCAAGATCAAACATTAAGTCTTTCCTTTAAAACTAAAAACTTGGGTAAATGACCTCAGCAAAATGATTTATGATAAACCCAAAAGATTCCAGTTTTGAGGAACAAAATGCATCATTTGATAAAAACTACTGAAAAAATTTGAAGACAGTGTGGGAGAGGTTAGGTTTGGATCAATATCTCACACCTGTGATAAGGAAATCAATCACATTAAAAGATGGATATACATTAATTTAAGGTCACCAAGGAATTCAGCTATGTAATTCCTAAATGAAAACTCAAGTCAGCAGTCAAACCTTTTATGGAGATTTTATTTTTTTAATTACTAACAGGAGGAAGAAAGGCATGAGAGAGAGAGAGAGAGAGAGAGAGAGAGAGAGAGAGAGAGAGAGAGAGAGAGAGAGAGAGAGAAAGGGGAGAGAAGGGAATAGGGCTTAAATACCCCCCTCTGTTTAGGCTGGGCCAAAGCCCCAAGGCCTTGGATAGCCGAGGCAAAGAAAAGAGATCAGTCCCTATCACTCACATGACCAAAATGGAGAAACAGTCTCAGGGCCTCCACTCCAAGCACCAGGCTCCAACAACCACCTCTCTCCCACACAGGAAGAAAGAAGCCCTCCTCAGCTGTCCTCTACCTCACTTCCTGTGTCTCACCTGTGCCAATGGTGGCTCTAGCTTAACCCAGGACCACCCAGAGGTCTGTCCCCTTTGCACATGTCTGTTGAAGGCCATATTCTCAAATAATTAAATCTTGAGCTTTCCTGCAGCCCTTCCTAAATCCTGTTACCCTGAGTAGTGTGGAGATTGTAGTTTCCAAGACCTGATTCTGTCATTCCAAGTATCTCTATTGTTATTGATCAGGAAATAGCCAAATCCCATCCTCTAAAGAATGGTTTGAACAGAGTTGAGTAGTTTTGAAATTCACACACCCTACACCAAGATAAACTCAGAATGGTGAATGACCTGAATATAAAGAAGGAAACTATAAGCAAATTAGGCAAACACAGAATAATATACATGTCAGACCTTTGGGAAAGGTAAGAATTTAAAACCAAGCAAGAGCTGGAAAAAAATCACAAAATGGAAAATCAATAATTTTGATTATATCAAATTAAAAAGGTTTTGTACCAACAAAATTAATTTATCCAAAACTAGATGGGAAGCAACAAATTGGGAAGCAATCTTCATAACAAAAACTTCTGACAAAGCTTTAATTACTCAAATCTACAAAGAGCTAAATCAATTGTACAAAAAATCAAGCCATTCTCCAATTGATAAATGGGCAAGGGACATGAACAGGCAGTTCTCAGATAAAGAAATCAAAATTATTAATAAGCACATGAAGAAGTGTTCTAAATCTCTTATAATCAGAGAGATGCAAATGAAAATAACTCTGAGGTATCACCTCACACCTAGCAGATTGGCTAACATGACAGCTATGGAAAGTAATGAATGCTGGAGGGGATGTGGCAAAGTAGGGACATTAATGCATTGCTGGTGGAGCTGTGAATTGATCCAACCATCCTGGAGGGCAATTTGGAATTATGCCAAAAGGGCGATAAAAGACTGTCTGCCCTTTGATCCAGCCATGGCACTGCTGGGTTTGTACCCCAAAGAGATAATAAGGAAAAAGACTTGTACAAGAATATTCATAGCTGTGCTCTTTGTGGTGGCCAAAAATTGGAAAATGAAGGGATGCCCTTCAATTGGGGAATGGCTAAGCAAATTGTGGTATATGTTGGTGATGGAATACTATTGTGCTAAAAGGAATAATAAAGTGGAGGAGTTCCATGGAGACTGAAACAACCTCCAGGAAGTGATGCAGAGCGAGAGGAGCAGAACCAGGAGAACATTGTACACAGAGACTGATACACTGTGGTACAATCGAAGGTGATGGACTTCTCCACTAGTGGCAATGCAATGTCCCTGAACAATCTGCAGGGATCTAAAAAACACTATCCACAAGCAGAGGATAAACTGTGGGAGTAAAAACACCGATGAAAAACAACTGCTTGATTACATGGGTCGAAGGGTATATGAATGGGGATGTATACTCTAAATGAACATCCTAATGCAAACACCAACAACATGGAAATGGGTTCTGTTCAAGGACACAAGTAATACCCAATGAAACTGTGCATCCGCTGCAGGAAGGGGAGGGAGAGAAATAATGTGATTCTTGTAACCAAGGAATAATGTTCTAAATTGACTAAATAAACTTATTCAAATGAAAAAAAAAACACTAAAAAATTCACAATCGACTCAGCCGACATTTTCAATCATCTTACATCTTTTTATTATCTATGATCTCTATTTTCTATATGTGCTTTTCCTGAGTGAGGCATTCCATTTTATGTTGCTCTGCTTTCTGTCATTGAAGTCCTCAAGAATCTGATTGAATATCATCCTCTAAGGAGATTTTTATGTCTCCCAAGGAATTGTTGCCTTTCTAGATAGACATAGATCTACCTACACACACACACACACACACACACACACACACGCACGCACGCACACACACACACACACACACACACACATCCATAATTAAAATATATATGGTAAAATGATGGAAATTCCTCTGGCCAACAGAGTGCTAGTGATGGGCAAGAAATCCAATTTTGAATCTGAAGATCTGGGTTCTGGCCTTTTTGTGTTTAGTGAATCCTATAACTTTGGAAACAATACAAACTTCAAAGTCACTATTTTAAGTGATTGGCTTGATGAAGATGAAATCTAGGATACTCTCTTGCTACAACAGTCGGTTCTCTGTTTTTTTTTTTTTAATTTTTAATGTTCTATGACCTAAAGTTGCTTCCAGATCACCATGGATTTGGTAAGTGATACAGCAGAAATCCTGAAAAAGTTTCCATGAGTTAGAAAGAGTTTAGCAGACATCTAGTGTCAGAGAAAGGTAGTGTGCAGGTGTAAAATTTGCCACATCTGAGCTACATTCCCAGCATATAAATTTCCATTGTGGGGCTCTTTTTTGGGAGCTTGTGCTTTTGTTAAAGTGCTGCAGGTATGAGTCTCTGGCTCTCTTTGCTCTGCTCACTTGACTGAAAGAACCTTTTTTCCCTCTCTTTTGATGTACTATTAAATATATATATGTATATATATGCATATTTATATATATATACATATATATATATATATATAAATACTAGGAGTATTCATTCATTTTTATTCCTACAAAATTTGGAGACCATGAAGGGACACCAGAACTAGAGGAACCAGATACTCCTGCCATGGTTTTCCCTCTCTCCTCTCCCCTTTTCCTTCTCCGTTCTCCCTCTGGGAAACCATTCAAAGCCTTCTCAGACTTATTGCCTACACCTGCCCACTAGGTGAGCTGGGTAGCTGGATTTCTCCCTCACAGGGGATGTTCCTGCTAACTACTTCTGCTGTTATTGCTGCTTGCTGTTGCTGCTACTGGTAAGCTTTAAATTCCCTGCCTCAAACCCCACCCCAGAAGAGGGGGAATCCTTTTTCCCTTTTCAGGGAGGTACTAGTCCTCTCTCTTAACTAAATCCTGTTTCAAAAAACACCCCACCCAGCTTCCTATACTCCCTCTTAGCTTTCTTTTCTCTGCTCACTTGACTGAAAGAATCTTTTGCCCACCCCCTTCCGATTTATTATTTAAAATCCTATACATTTTTAAATACTAGGAGCATTTATTAATTTTTACTCCTACAGTAAGGAACATATTTGGAAGTGACTCACAGTCTCTGCTCAAAGAACAAAAGAAGTAGATGAGTAAGGGCCACCTTTATAAAATTTATTTTTGTAAATTTAATTAATTAATTATTTATTTTTATTTTCTAATATATTTATTTAGAACATTTCCCCATGGGTACATGATTCATGATTTTTCCCACCTCTCTTCCCTACCGACTTGTATAGCTGATAAGCAATTCTGCAGTTATACATGTATCATTGTTCAAAACCCATTTTTATATTATTCATATTTGCAATAGAGTGATATTTTAACACCAAAACCCCAAACATATCCCCATTGAACCACATGTTTGATCATATGTTTTTCTATTGCATTTCTACTCCCACAGTTCTTTCTCTGGATATGGATAATATTCTTTCTTACATGTTCTTCTGAATTGTATTGGGACATTGCATTGCTTCTAGTAGCAAAGTCAGTTACATTCAATTGTGCTACAATGTATCAGTCTCTGTATACAATGTTCTCTTTGATCTGCTCCTCTCACTCTGCATCAGTTCATGGAGGTTGTCCAAGTTCACATGGAATCCCTCCAGGTCATTATTCCTTTCAGCACAATAGCATTCCATCACCAACAGATGCCACAATTTGTTCAGATATTCCCCAATTGAGGGACACCTCTCATTTTCCATTTTTTTTGCCACCACAAAGAGCACAACTATAAATATTTTTGTGCATGTCTTCTTGCTTATTATCTATTTGGGGTACAGATCCAACAGTGGTATGGCTGGATCAGAGGGAAGCCATTCTTTTAAGTAGAGAGCACCTTTTTGAAGCAGCCTATTTCAGTTTTGAAGCAGCCCTAATTTTTAGGTAGCATTTTGTTTATTTTGTTTTCCTCTCATTTTATTTTTTTTTTAAATTCCTTCCATAATTCTTGCTTCTGCCATCTCTAATTAAAGAAAATTAAGTTTAATTCTTCTTCCAGGGGAGATCCCTATAAATATTTTAGGTAAACAAACATAGAACTTATTCTCCTCCAAAATTAAATATCCATAATTCCTTTAAGTGACATATTTATACCCTTTTAAAACAAAGCTAAAATTATATTCAGTTTTTGCTGGCTCCAATTTAAATTTTTGATCCATTGTACTTCATTGCTTTAGAGGTCAAAATTATCTCAAGATAATCCTCAGTCACAAAACAAACAAATTTTTTTTAATAAGTAACGTATAATTTCTCATCAGAACTTCATAGGATCATGCAGGCAAAAATTTATATTTAGAGGATTGTGTTCAAACTCTTTCTCTTAGAGAAATTAGAATTTATCATTTGATGTTGAGCAAATGAAAGCCATACATTTTGAACTCAGATTCTCTCACTCCAAATCTAGGTACCATTCCACTGCACTGTGCCACTTTCCTCAGCATGGAATTATGACTTTTGACAGAATTTGATATAATACTTTGAATTTTCTCAGATTCTTTCTTTAGCCCTATCTGATGAATTGTTTCAGATCTACGTTGATATTTCCTTTCTGCCATTTGTATTCATGAATGCATAATGAAAATTACACAATTGATTGGCCAGTAAGAAATGACTCAATAGTCCAAATTTACTTTTTAGAAATACATTTTTAATTTAATTTATTAAATAAAACCCAATTACATGTAAAATTTTAAAGTTTTTTTAATTAATTAATTTTTTTAAACCCTTACCTTCCATCTTGGAGTCAATCCTGTGTATTGGCTCCAAGGCAGAAGAGTGGTAAGGGCTAGGCAATAGGGGTCAAGTGACTTGCCCAGGGTCACACAGCTGGGAAGTGTCTGAGATCAGATTTGAACGTAGGACCTCCTGTCTCTAGGCCTGGCTCTCAATCCACTGAGCTGCCCAGCTGCCCCCTAATGATTTTTTTTAGAGATACAAATTATCTCCTTCTTTCTGGATCCTCCCCCACCCTTTGAGAAAGTCATGTGGTAATTCTATAATATATGTGAAATCATGCAAAACACATCTCCATGTTTCCAAAGAAAACATATACAAAAGCAAAACAAAAAAATAAATAAAAGGAATTTTGAGGAAAAAAAAAGGATGACTATCTGTATTTAGAGTCGATCAGTTCTCTTTGGGTACAGACAGAACTTTTCATCATAGATCCCTTGGAATTGTTTTGATTTGAATAGCTAAGTCTTTCAGAGAGTGATCATTCTTACAATGTACTCCTGGTTCTGTTCTCTTCACTTCCTATGAGTTAACATAGCTTCACAGGCTTGAATTTTTTGTTGAAGTACAGTGGTACCTTGACTCATGAGTTTAATTAGTTCCATGGCCAAGTTTGTAACTCAATTTGCTCGAGTGTCAAATCAAATTTCCCCATTTAAATTAATGGAAATGCAATTAATCTGTCCTGGTCACAAAAAAACCTCACGGATTTATATGCTTTTAATATGAAAATGTGTTTCATAAATAACAAATATATTTATACATAATAAGAAAGAATGCAAAGAAATAAACTTGGTTATGAAATGTTATTTACTTTCAAGGTCAGGCAAAGATGCTGATGGAGAAGGTTTTCATTTCAGCACTATTGCTTAACATAACTTATTCTCTACATACAAAGCATTACATTTAAATGCAAAATTGGCCTCACACATCACTTATGATCTGTAACTTTATTGCTAAACTTAATTGCTCTTTTTTTACTTATCATTTTCTTCATTGAATTTGGGCTGTTTTGCTACACTTTCCTCAATTTCACTTGGAGGCCTTTTCAACAAAAACCTTTCCAAGGAAGTTCATTTCTTCCTCCTTTTCAGAATATTTTGATAATGTGTGAAGCAAATGTCCTTACACGGCTCCAATGCATGACCTGTTGCAGTGTTTTTTTTTTTTTCTGGGTGCATCTTTTGAATAAACTGTTTAAGTTTTTCCCAAATCCTTGAAGTTCCCTTTTTCTGGCTTGTACTGATTGCCTCTTCCCTTCAGCCTTCAAGGGCTGAAGCTCTTGATTCAAATATCGGCTAATGACTCGAAGCAAAAAATTCCTGATCATGATTGCTCATGTCTCAAATTGTTCGTGACTTAAGGTGCTTGCGTATCAAAGTGCCACTGTACTTGTCATTTCCTATAGCACAGTAATAGAGAGCCCAGCTTGCTAAACCACTCTCGAATTGACTTACATCCTTTCTGGTTCTGATTCTTTCTCTCCACAAAAAAAGCATTGCTCTAAATATGCTAAAAGGTCCTTTTCTACTTTTAATCTCAATGGGATTCAGACCTCATAGCAATATTTCTGGGTCAATAGATATGCAGAGTTTGATTGTCTTTTTGTTGTATTTCCAGATTGTTCTACAGAATAACTCTAACCCTAACCTTATCCCTAACCCTAACCTAGTTCACTAGTTCACAGCTCCACCAATAATGCATTACAATCCTAAATTTTCTACAGGTACTACACCACATCATTAATCATTCTCCTATTGTCATGTTGGCAAGTTTCATAGACATGAAGTGGCACCTCAGACTTGTTTTAATATGTATTTCTCTACTTGTGATGTAGAGCAACATTTGATGTGACTATTGATACCTTTAATATCTTCTGAAAGATCATCTGAAAGAAAGATCTGAAAGCTCCTGTTCATATCATCTGGCCACTGATCATTTGGGAAATTCCTTTGATGTGCCTTGATTTGACTCTGTTCTCTAAGTATTTGAGAAATGAGACCTTAATCAGAGAAACTTGCTAAGCAATTTCCCCAGCTTTTTGTATTCTTTCTAATCTTGATTGCATTGTTGTGTTTGTATAATTTTTGAAAATTTAAGGTGACTCAAATTCCATATTTTGTATTTCTTGATGTTCTTTATTTTTTATTTGTTCATAAATTCTTCTCCTATCCATAGATCTGGGAGGTAAACTATCTCATGTTCCACTAATCTGCTTATGGTAACATCTTTTCAAATGTTGGTTTATATCTAGATTCTTCCAAATGCTTTCCAGTTTTACCTGGAACATTTTGTCAAATGGGACATTCTTACCCCCAAATCTTGAATCTTTAGGTTTCTCAAACTCTAGATTACTATGACCAATTGCAAATATGCTTCATGTATTAACTATTTTATTGATGCTTCAGTTTATTTCTTAGCATCAGCTTGTTTTAATGATTATTACTTTGTATTATAATTTGAAATCAGGTATTAGAAGTCCATCTTCCTTACATGCTCTTTTCACCAATTCTCTTGAAAATATTGAATTTTTTGCTTTTTCCAGATGAATTTTTCAAAAATCTTACCTTCTGTCTTAGAATCAATAGTAAGCATTAGTTCCAAAGTAGAAGAGTGCTAAGGTCTAGGCATTTGGGGTTAAATGAATTGCTCAAGGTCACACAGCTAGGAAGTATCTGGGGCAAGATTTGAACCTAGGACCTCCTGTCTCCAGGCTTGGCTTTCTATCCACTGAATCAATAAGTTGACACCCAGATGGATTTTTTTTCCATTTCTATAAAATAATTTGTCCATTTTTTCTGATATTTAGAGTAATTTAGTTTTGTTAGAACTGCAATTTTAATTACAAATTGGCTCAGTCTACCCATAAAGAATTAGTATTTCTTTAGTTTATTTAGATGTGTCTTTATTTGAGTGAAAGTATTTTGTTTTGTTTTTTCAATTATGTGCATCTAGTCCCTGGATTTGCCTTAGCAGGTAGACTATTAAATATTTTTTTCGTTGTCTGTATTTATTTTAAATTGCTTTCTGTTTACTCCCATTTTCAGCTGCATTTTGTTGGTAATATATAGAAATGCTCTTGACTTGTATATGTTTATTTTATATCCTACAAGTTTGCTGAAGTTATTTGTTTCAACTAGCTTTTTAAGTCATTCTCTAGGGTTCTCTAGTTATACCATCATATCACATACAAAGATTGATAGTTTTGTTTCCTGTTGTTAATTTTTATTTTTCCACTTTCTTTTTCTTAGTTTATCACTATAACTAGCAAGTCTAATATAATAGTGGCTAATAGTGGTGATAAAGGCCATCCCTGTATCAATAATGATCTTTTTGGGGAGGCTTTACGTTTATCCCAGTTACTGTTAGGGTTTGCTCCTAATTTTAAATGAATAGTACTTATTAGTTTAAGAAAGCTTCAATCCCTAAGTTTTCCAGTTTTTTTTAATAGAAAGAGTGTTGAATTTCATCAAAAGTTTTTTCTGCATTTATTGAGGTATTAATGTGATTTTTATTTTTGTTGCTCTACTGGATATCCTAATATTGAACCAGTCTTGCATTCTTTGTATAAATCTCCCCTGGTCATACTATGTGATCATTGAGATATATTGCTTTAATTTTTTGTTAGTATTTTATAAACATTTATATTGGTATTGAGTAAGGGAAAAAGCCTATAATTTTATTTCTCCCTTTTTGTTCTCCCTGGTTTAGGCATCAGAAACATCTATGGGTCACAAAAAAGAAGTCATTATTTTTTCCTTTAATTTTTTTAAATACTTGATATACTATTAAAATTAATTATTCCTTCAATGTCTCAAGATTTCACTCATAAATTCATATGGTTTGTGCAAAATTTTTTAAAGCTATGGTGATTTCAGTATTATATTTTCTGTTAATGTGAACAGTTTATATTTTTGTTAATACTGATCCATTTAACTTAGATTGTTTGACTGGCACATAATTGGGTAAAATAACATCTATTGATTGCTTGAATTTAACTTTCTTCGGGGCAACATTCTCCTTTTTCAATTATTATAGTATTAATTTGATTTTCTTTAAAAAATGAATTCACATTTACCTATTTTTCATAAAACCAAATCTTCATTTTTTATTTTTATTCATCACTTCAATTTTTCATTTGCAATTTTATTATTCTCTCTTTTGATTTTTTAAGATTTTCAGTTTAGTCTCTAATTATAATTTTTTCTTCCTTTTATAGTTGTACATATCAATTCATTGATTTTGGTCTTTCTTTTATAGATCTACAGAGATACAAATTTCTCTTCAATTACTGATTTAACTACATCTCACAAATTTTAGTATGATGTCACATTGTTATAATTTGCTTAATAATATTTATTTGTTTTATGATTTATTCTTGATCCACTCATTTGTTAAGAACAGATCATTAAAAATTCAAATTAATTTTAATTGGTGATACTATAAGTTTTTGTTGAACATGATATTTATGGCATTATGGTCTAAAATGCTCTAAGCTTTGTTTTTTTGAGTAGGATTATGAAATTTTTATGCTCTCATATGCAGTTAATTTTTGTGAAAGTGTCATATTCAGCTAAGAAAAAATAATTTCTCTTATTCATCCATTGAATTTAATCCAGAGGTCTATTATGTCTAACTTTTCCAAAATTCTGTTTATCTTCCCAATTTATTCATTATTGTTTTTATGTTTAGATTTATCTAATTCTGAGAAGAGAAAGTTGATGTCCTCTATTAGCATAATTTTACTCTTTCCGCCTGTCATTCACTTAATTTTTATTTTAAGAATGGTATATATAGGGCCAGATAGGTGGGTCAGTGGATTGAGAGCCAGACCTAAAGACAAGAGGTCCTATGCTCAAATCTGGCCTCTAAAACTTCCTAGCTTGTGACCCTGAGCAAGTCACTAAACCCCCATTACCTAGCTCTTACTGTTCTGCCTTAGAATCAATTGATTCTAGAACAGAATATTGATTCTAAAATAGAATTTAAGTGTTAAAATGGTACACACACACATGCACACATTTAACTTTGATTACTTCATTGACTATGGTGACGTTTAGCATGATGTGATATATATATATATATATATATATATATATATATATTGGGATATCATTATGAAATATGATCCCTGTAAGATCAAGAGAGAAAGCAATGCATGATTGCCAAAATGGATCATTGAATATTGAGACAATGTATGGTCAAAGAACTAGTGAACTCAGTTTAATTTAGAAAATAGATGATGATATCAAATAAGATTGTATTTATGAAACATTAAGTACAGTGCCTGGCACATGGAATGTATTTAACAAATTATTTTTTCTTTCCCTCTCTCCATCATTCAAAATGGTTCATCCCAGTGGAGAATTAATTGAGTTTTTCTATAGAGAATTTCAGTTTGACCCCAGTCTCTAAGGGAAACAAGTATCCTTAAGGGAGAGAGTTTTTCTCCCGATTTAATTGACTATGTCATCAGAGAAAAGGGAACAAAAGGAGATAACAAATCATACCTGGGAAAGGAAATAATGTACTAGAAATGGGCATGGGTTTATATAGACAAAGAAATATGTGGAAAGATATCCACAAAAAGGAGGAGGATGCTTGAAATTGCATAACCACTGAACCAAATAAGACAAATATTGACCTTCATTCTCACTCTAAAAGTGGGATCTTGGTTCCCTTACAGATCACTGCAGTCATGTGTGCTTCTCTGTGGGGTTGCAAAAATATGCAGGTAGTCAGAAATCCAGGGTTTAAAATTTCCTGATGAAATGGATCTTGTGGCTCTATGTGACAGTGAAAAGAACACTGAGTTTGGAATCACAGAACCTGAGAGTGAATCCCAGCTCTGCTATTTGCCAGGAAGGAAAGGAACATTGAATAATTTCTTCCTCTATTACAGGCATTGTCCTAAGTGGTAAGGATACAAACACAAGGGAAAAGAAAGAAATGGCCTGATCTCAAAGAGTTAACATTCTAATTGGGTAACACAATGTATAAAATTGATCTGGAGTGGTTGTGAAGGGGGAGTTCACGGTGGAAGGCATGGAGTCTATGCTTCAAGTAAGTCATAACCAAGAGAAGAATAAACCATGGCTGGCTTGGATTTGTCCTCACAATGGATGCTCCTCAAAGAAGCACAGGGAAAGGAGGTTTAGGAAAGTTTCAGATTGAAGTCTGGTAAGCATTGCTGGGAGGGGAATGGAGCACTGGCAGTCTGATCCCATCTCCAAAATGAAAACATCAGAAATAACTTAAGTACTTGCTAATGTGAAAAAATAAGTTACTTATCCTGGGTGTCTTTTTTCTGCCTCTTCTTTCAAATGCAGAGAAAGGAAAAATGGAAAAAAGAACAACAGATCCTTTCTGGTTTTAGAGAGAATATCCTGATCAATTGATTTCATACCTGAGAATGGTTTCTGAACCTCTCCCTGTCTATAATTATAGAGGAACAACCTCAATAACTTATAATCTTTCTCGTTGTACATCAAGGATAGGCATGTCATATTATAAGTTATGTCCACAGATGAAATCAATAAGGACACTTTTGCTCCTTATTAAACCAGTTACTGACCTGATTCTTTATTTTTTGTTTTTATATTTTGTTTTCTTATTACATGTAAAAATAATTTTTAACTTTCAAAAACAAATTTTTAGTTCCAAATCTCCCACTCCTTCCTACTACATCTCTTTGTCTAGGATAAAAAGTAATTTGATTTGGTTATTCATGCACAGGCAATCATATTTCCATAATAGTCATATTGTGAAAGAAAACATAGATTAAAATAAACATAAACACACACACATACACACACATACACACACACACACATATATATATATGATGCTTCAGTTTGGATACAGATTCTATTAGTTCTTTCTCTGGAAGTGGATAGTATTTTTCATCATAAGTCCTTAAGAATTGTGTTTGATCATTGTATTGCTAAGAATATCTAAGTCATTCACAATCATGCTACAATATTGTTACTACTCTATATGGTGTTCTCCTACTTCTGCTAACTTCACTTTTCATCAATTCATATATATCTTTTCAGGTTTGTTTGTTTTTCCTAAAAGCATCCCACTTATTATTTCTCAAAGTACACTAATATTATTTCAAAATCATATATCACCACCTCTTCAACCATTCCCCAATTTATCTTGATAGACTCAGTGTCTAGTTCTTTGCCACAACAAAAGAACTTGCCTAACATATTTGGGATATATATGTTTTCTCTTCCACCTTAATCTCTTTGGGATATAGACCCAGTAGTGATATTACTGGGTGTAAGAATATGCCAAGTATAAGCCCCTTGGTAGAGTCCCAAATTGCTCTCCGGAAAGGTATGACCAGTTCAAAATTAGATCATTAAAGTCTCAATTTTCCCACATCACCAATATTGGTCATTTTCTTTTTCTGTAATGTTATCCAATGTGTGGGTTGTAAGATTATATCTCAGAGTTGTTTTAATTTGCATTTCTCTAATCATTAGTGATTTAGAGCATGTTTTTATATGACTAGAGATAGATTTCTTTTCTTCATTTTAAAACTAAATGCTCATATCCTTTGACCATTCATTCATTGAGTATAACTCAGATTCGTAAACATTTTACTCTGTTTTCTATATATTGGATAAATAAGACATTCATCAGAGAAATCTCTATTTTTCTGTACCTTTCCTGTTTTATTTTTAGAATGCTTTTTGGACTCCTTCATTAAATATTTTTCAGGTGTTTGAAACTCACTCAATTTTTTCTTAGAAACTTTGCATGTAGTCATTGACATTGTAGTCCTTTTCTGAGTTATATTTTGATCTTCCATACACCATAGAACCTTTTTGTGGTCAAGTACTTTTTTTGTTGATTCCTCATTGTCCAGTCTATTTGTTTGATCTAAGAAGAGGGCCAATCAGTGTTCTCCTGTTCTATGCTACCATCTGGGTCTTATGACTAACCATCCAATGTCCTTAATCTCTGTAGACTGAGAGGTCTGGAATTTGCTCCTGCCATTTAAGTTGCCCATAGGCCTACTGATGTCTTACTATGGCTCAACCTGCATCTAGATGAACAGGGTACTGCTCAAGGGCCAGGAATTTATTGGCTCAACACACTGCTGGCTTGCTAGGATTTGGCATGAGTTAGATTGCAATGAACTCTTGCCTTAATGAGAAAGACTTTCCTGTTGACTTGGTAATTATAATTTTAGAGTTGGAAGGAACCTTAAAAATCATCCAATCAAAATTCTTTATTCTACAGATGAGAAAACAGACCAAGAGAAGTGACTTGCCCAACATTTCACATATGGTAAGTATCAAAGTCAGAGCTTGAATCAGAACTCTAACTCTCGAGTTATCATCTTCTTTCGCTACCAAAAAAACAAAAAAACAAAAAAACAACATCCTATTTCTGGTCTTCCATTGTCTTTACCAAGTCAACTTCACCCTTTTAGGGAAAGTATCACTGTAGGTCCCATCACAGACGAAATTCCTCATCCACATTCTCTAGATTGGTTTACTTGGTGACCAGTATATAGAGTTGTGAACCATTGAACCCAAGTTAGAGATGTAGTCTGAGTCTCAGGGAACAAAGGAAACAAAATGGACATGAAAAGTGTGGTTCCTTAGTACTATATACCATCCTGCTTAGATAACTGGTCAGATATGACTGGATAACATATGATTAGTATGAAATTAGAGCACATAAAGGAAATACTGCCTGCTGTTCAGTGCTCAGTATGTGCACAAGAAGAAAGGATGATGGGATTGTCACCATCAATCTGCCAAGGAATGTTACAATCCCCACAATAACATCATTATTCTATCAAGCCAATAAGGGTATTTTATGCCCTTCCCCCCCCCTCCCCAGGGATGCTTGAAGACTTAAAGCTGTTTGAAGCTGGAAGAAGAAAGGCAAATTGTATAAGAAGAACAATACTATGGATGGATGATTTGGAATACACCCATCATTTAAAGGTGAACTTCCCATAAATATTCACATTTATCCAGTAATTATTAATTCTCAGTGTTAACAATTGAAATGGAAGTCACAAAGGGACTTTCATGTCAAATATAGAACATGTAAAGGATGCACAATGAAACAATGTTTTTGTCAATTATGTCCCTGGGAAACTGAACACTTTTAAAAATCATTTGAAGTGGCTCCATTAATAGCCTTGAAAACATTACACTGTTCCCTCATCAAGGAAGTAAAGTACTTGTAATAAGTGCTTTAAGCTTGAATTTGTAATGATGACCCTCTCTCTCCCCTGTACCATTTTTACTCAGTTTTGGTCTTAAATTGTTTCCCTGGAGACCTTTGGGTTTGGACAAAGAAATACTGTAGCACAAGTTCAGCTGCTTAGTACAGTTGCGGCATTAGAAGTAAAAAGAAGGTCGATTTGGGCATTGGAATGAATACAGTTTTAGTCTAGGCTTCCAGACATGGACAGGCATTTGAGAGCTCCTCCTTTTAGAACTATGCTATCTACATTAATTTTCACTAAACTCAGTTGGTTAAGCATTGAAAGAGAAAGGGAGAGAAGATATGGAAATAGGAAGGGAGAAAAAGTGATGAGTGGGAACAATTTTGTACTTGGCATTAGAACATATGGATAATAGTGCAGGATCTATGTGAACTCCTTGATGTAAGGGATTATTTTTATTGTTGATTTTAGCATAGCGGAGTTGATCATATGCAATTAAGTGAACTCTATTCCTTCATTCTCAAACAAAATATTGATATTGATTGTATATGAGATGAGTAGTTAAAACAACTGAAAACAAATTGGATACTCAAGAATTGGGTAATTGCTAAGCAAATTGTGGTATACAAATTTAATTAAACATTAATCCAAAAGAAGCAATCAATATGAAAAATACAGAGAAAGGCAGGAAGATTTTTGTGAACTAATTCAGAGTAACATAAGCAGTAAATGGCAACAATCTACAAGATGACTGCAAAGCTATGAAACTAAAGAATAAAAAGAACTAAAAAACAATAAAGATAATTATAATGATCTCTCTCTTTCTCAAAAAGCATTAAGAATGTACCTTTTTACTTCATTGGAGAGATAAGAATATGCTCTGAGATATAGAAAAATGGGGTCAGATTTGTTTGATATTCAATAGTTTTGCTTAACTGTTTTTTTTCTTTGTTCCTTCCTCTCTCCCTCCTTCATTTCCTTCCATTCTTCTTTCCTTCCTTCTTTCTTCCACTCAGGATGGATGTGTTGCTGATGCTGTATCTCACTTTGTTGAAAACTACTTGCTTACCACTAGAATCATTTATTTGTAAAGTCCATTATAATCTGATGGACCACTATCACATCACTAACCCTTTGGCTGTTCCACTTTTCCATAACCCAGGAATTTAATCATTCTTGTCAAATCACTATAGTTTTCTTATATGGTAGAAAATATTAACCAGTGGGTCTCAAGGACAACAGCTTGAATACCATGGATCCCCAATTATACCCTTCATTTCATAGCACAGTGTGAACAAAGAAAATATTCTCACCAAATATTTTATATTTTAAATGAAGAATTTATTATTCTCTCTCCCAATTTTGTCCTTCCTATATTCTGCCTGTTTTTTTCTCTATAGTATTTTGATTAGAAGTTGAACATGAACTTGTTTCTTCATCCAGATCTGGTTTCTTTTGAAACTTGCACTAAGAATCATCCTCATTAGTGGCTCCCAACCCCTGAACAAAAGTCTACCATTCTTATTTGCTGAGCTATGATAGAAAAATGCAAATACCATTTTGAAACAATTTACTTAAATGAGTATTTCTCCCTCCAACTATTTTTCCTTCGAAAGCTCCTTTCTTCAAATAACAGTAATAATGAAAACACAACCTGCAATCCTCTAGTTTTCACTTTCTTAATCAGTCATTCTCAATCCCTCGTAATTTTTTTAACTTCTTTGAGGTAATTATCAAATTCTATACAAATCTCTGGAAATATATATTGGTTTTTAGGATTGTTTGAAAAAGTCTTAGAAAGTATCTATAATATAATGAATACATTTCTTAAAAAGGCAAAATATTGTTTTTTTTTTTATTTTAAAGGAAGGTTATTATGTTTCCCCTTGATCCATATATATCCATATATGTGTGTGTGTACATATAATTTACATTAGCTTCATTTCAAAATATATTTTTCTACTGAAGAAGCCATGAAGTGAGAAAGGGAGGAAAGAAGGGAAGGCAAAATGGAAGAAGGGAAGAAGAAAGGGAGGAAGGGAGAGAGCAGTCAGAGGTCATTGGCTAGGAATTAAAATAAGATTAGAATAAGCCAGATTTCACTGACATCAGCCAATGCAAAGAAGTACCACTAGGTTGATCACAAAATTTTAAGATAATTTGGTATAAATCCATTAATAAATCAGAGATTTTGCAGTTGACTCAAGAATTGTTACTCAGCCAGTGTTCAGCTTATCTGGGCCAGCAGACTTGCAGGTCGGAAATGGGGCAGATTCTTCCTTCTGATTAACATAAAATATTGAAGTTTGAACTACTGAATGGATGGGTTCCATTTCAGGAGCATTATTTATTAAGCACCTCTTATATATGCCATCACCCCTGTGTAGGTCCTCATCACATCACATGTGAACATTTGTCACAGCCTTTCATTAGGCTCCTGCTTCTTGTCTTCTCATTATTATTCATCCCTCTGCTCACCTGCAAATATATGTGTATATATATATATATACATATATATATATATACATATATATATATATATGTGTGTGTGTGTGTGTGTGTGTGTAAATATATATTTCCCAAAGTGCAAATCTGACCTTGTAAATGTTCCATTAAATACTCTCCAGTGTTTCACTATTACTTAAAAAGATCAAATACAAATTCACACTTTATAACCTAATGACTTCCTAGCTTTCCAGTCTTCCTGCCATTTTTTTCTCTTCCATGAATTCTATAGTCTAGATACATTGTTCTACTCATGGCTTCTTACACAGGATACTCCATCTATTACCTCAATGTCTTTCCTTGTCTGTCCCTTCTCCCATTTTTCATCTCTATCTTTGAGATTCCCTGACCTCCTTCAAACTATCCTTGGCCAAGTGTCTTGACTGCTGCCTCCCACAACAAACACTGTTAGGCTTTTCTCTATTGACTTTTGTTTATACTGTATGCATCTTCTATGTATGTATTCAATTTGACTATTTTCTTCCCTATTCAAATAAATGTTTTAGTTTATGTTATTGTTTATGCCTTTTCATCCCTAGTTTTCTTCATAATACCTGGTACTTAGTAAGTACCTATCAATGCTTATTAACTGATTGACTGAACCAAGGACATCTGACTCTATTACCGATACTGTCCACTATGCCCCACTTCCTCTACTGATCCTCATAGGAGATTTTCTCTAGTCCCTTAATCATCTCTTCAACTTTTTTTTTCTCCATTGCTTTCTTAACATTCTATCTAAATGCTAATATGGGTCTGTCCAGAGCAGAGGGGAGCAGAACTAGTACCTGCCTTATACTGATGACATTTCCCTCAATGAACCTTGAAGATGAATCAGATCTCTTTGTTGCCATGAGACTCATCCTCTTACCCTAGGATTTCTATATATCAATTAACTCAATTCAACAGTCAATACATATTTATGTTACTACCTTGTTCTCATCTGCCCTCCCTCACAGAGAAGTCTTCATAAGATTGTGATAGGCACCCCCTTAACTTAGCAAAGAGTTTGAGGCATGTTGATTGTCTTCAGCTTGTTTAATCCAACTACAAAGAAGAGTTATTGGGGGGTGGCTACTGATCACACTACAGCTTCTTGGAGCCACAGGTGAGAGCTATGAGTAGCCAGGAGGGTAATAGAACCAGTAACCGTGAAGAGCTTAGAGCTTGGTTCAACATCAACAAAGCCAAGGTCATCCACTACATTAAGAAGCACCACTGGCAGTCATCTTGACTGCTGTAATGCCCCAGGACATGATGCCTCTAGAAGAGAGAGATTGAAAACTTTGTGCTGTTCTGCCTCATATGAATTAAATTTAGACACAAGTAAAAGGATATCACCAATAGTAATGTCATTTTCGTTCTATCTGAGTGGGAAGAATAATAACCCATTAACAGCCAAACATTTAGTACATACCATACACGTCTAGTTCCCTGCTACACATTGGTGATGCAAAGACAAAGAAGGAAAATGTTTTGTGGCTCTGAGCTTACATTCAATCATGACATTTTTTGAAGACATTGGATTTTTCTAAATAATTGTACCAGAGCATTTGACAGGTCTTTTCTTAGGCTGTGGGTGGGTAAATGTTAAATGTCTGTAAATTGGATAAAATTCTCTTTGAGCACATACAGTCAGTCTTCTTTCCATGAGGCCCTTCCTCACTAATTTATTGAAACCTCCTTAGCATTAGAAACTTCAGAGCCCCTTTCCTGATGGAACTTCCTGTAGTAGCTATCGATAATTAATAAAATGAAAGAGCTAGAAATTATACCTATTTCTCACAAGTTACAGTAAAAAAAAAACCCAAAAACTATGGATTTGGCTTTTGTGAATTGTAATTTACTTTCTGACTCTACCCCTCTCCACCTATGTCAATTTAGAAAAAAATAATAATTTCCCCTCTTGAGGTCTCTGTCTCCTTATATTTAAAATTAGGGTTTTGGAATAGTTAGCTTACAAGCTCCCTTCTATTATGTGGTAGGATAAATATCACATGTGGTTCTTTTCAACTCTCTGTCATTCTTTCATTTAAATAGCTCACCATTTTATCAGACCATTTTCACCCAGTTTTAGTTCAAGCCTCTTGAAATGACATTAGCTTTCCTGGATGCTATATGTTCAGTGTAGAGAGATACACGCCCTTTCTCCTCTCTCTCTTTCATACATACACATGAACACATGTCAAGTTCTTGGGTTCTCAGAGTCAATTAGATCCTACAATGTAGTTAACAATCCAAAGAATTTCTGCTCTGAACCTTAGAACCTGAAAAAAGAGACACAGCAAGAAGCTCCTTAAAAAGGAAGGGGAAAAAAAGTCCTGGACAAAAATTCACATCACACCTTTGCTTCTCTAATTCATTGGCTTTCCCTAATCCCTCAGGTATCTTTGTCCTACTCTAAATCCAGTTTGCATAGGTCTCAGATTAATTCATCATTTATGTCGTATGTCTTAAACCTTTTCAAATCTTCCTCACTCGATCATCATGTCAGCCTCTCATACATTCCCCTCAGGACAGCTAGTTCCTTTATAGTTCCTATTTTGATTAGGCCCCCATAAACTAATTTCCTTGCCTTTATGTCTCCCCTACACGAGGAATATCCATTTGCTTCAGATCTAATACTTCCTCACATTCAGATCTCATCCTAGAATCATCTAATAGGAAGGGACTTCCAGGAACATCTACTCCAAACTATTTCTGAATAGGTAGTGGATAGAGCACCAGACTTGGAATCAGGAAGATCTGAGTTTGAATATTACTTCAGACACTTGCTAGCTTTGTGACCTTGGGAAAGTCACTTAAACCTGTTTGCTTCAGATTCCTCATATGTAATATGATATGAAGTAGGAAACAGTGAACCATTTTAGTGTCTTTGCCAAGAAAATGTGAAAAGGTATTGCAAAGAGTTGGATACCACTGAAAAATGACTGAATAACAACAAAAATATGTGTGTAAAAATCTCTCTCTATATAGATATAGAACCCCTTCTATCTCTCTTTCTCTCTACAGATATATATATATATATACACATATAACAAAGATAGAGAGAAATAGAAATATAGGTATTTATATGAATATAATTTATTCTGCATATATGTTAGTGTATGTGTAAATACATGCAAACATATAAATATTCACATGATATATAAATGATAAATACATAGGCACCAACAAATGAAGATTCAGGAGTCCAGACCTCTTGAAGTTAGATGATACAATCAACTCCATCAGATTTTGACTGTTGTCTACATATACTAGTGTCCTGCCTTTTTCCACATTTTTCATCTCTTCATATGATCTCCCTCTCTCTTTCCTTTGGAAACAAAAACATACACAGATTTATAACTATATTTTCATGAGAATAATATATACATGCATTAGCTCTCATCATCACCATCTCTATCATCATCTTCAGCATAATTACAATCATCAATTACATCTAAAAATCCTTGTATGAGCAGAGTCATAGAGATATCATGATATTCTGCTAAAAGTGGTAAACCATAATCAAAAGGTATGATGTGACAGAAAAGTCCCTGGATTTGTAGCCAGAGGACCTATATTATAATTCAAGTTTTGCTCCTTACCGCTTCCCTGAATTATGACAAGTATCTTCTTTTTTCTGATCCTCAGTTGCATCATTTGTAAGATGAGAGGATTCGACTTGATACCTCCTACTTTCATTAATACTACAAATTTTAGATTTTGACATAGAAGTAATTACAATTAGTCAAAATCATTCCCCCTCTCATCTTTCCTGGGGATGGGGAAACACAGAAAAGGGAGTCATTAAGATTGTTGTATTTTGTAGTTACTATGTATTTATTCTATGTTCATTCTAAAGTTCTATATTTAGACTTTTTAAATTAAATTAAATTTCACACAGTAAAGATACCACAATTATGAGTTTGTTCTGGTTTATCACCAATCATTCTGACTTTTCTCCTGCCACATTTTGATGATCCTGGAAGACAAAATGAGGTAGATGACTTTTTACAATGCTTCCTCATTTAAATCCAATTCATGTTTAAGTCTAGACATCACCCTGTGATGTCATTGGTTCTCTTCCAAAATGAAGGACTCACAACAATGTAATAGGAAGACCCTTTGAAGACCAACCTAGATCACATTCTTCTTCTAATGGATTTTTAATCTATATCTTAGTGCATCCTTTTTCTAGCATCAGTTTCCACTCAACCATCTGTGGACATCTGCTCAGGCTTTTACAATCTAGTGTTTTGTTTGGTTTTTGAATTATAATATAATTTATGCACTTGAAAATAAAGAATTGATGGGTAGGGATGTTTCCAGAATAATACTTAATACAGTAGAGTATTTTAGAAGGAATAATATAAAGCAAATTGGGAAAATACTCATTACTTCAGAATTGTAATAAAATATTACAGGATATTCAGAATGCAGAATTTTAAGTGTTTTGACAAAACCTAAGAATAATGAAGTTTATGCAGAAAAATCTCTCTCTATATATATAGTATGCAGTTTATGCAATACAAATATAAGTTTATATATGTATATGCATGCATATATGTTTATATGCATTTAT
The DNA here is from genome assembly GCF_027887165.1 of Monodelphis domestica. Classification (NCBI taxonomy): domain Eukaryota; kingdom Metazoa; phylum Chordata; class Mammalia; order Didelphimorphia; family Didelphidae; genus Monodelphis; species Monodelphis domestica. The sequence continues at coordinate 752,157,147 of NC_077227.1, read as the reverse complement.
CATTAGCAAGTAGAATGATTAATGAACTTAGAAGCTATCATTTACTTTTATAATAATATTATCACTTATGCTGGGTTGTTGCCATATGCTTCAGTTAAAAGTCTTTCCCTAGTGCCTCACTGTGTTATATTGGAACAGAAATTTTAGCAGGTTCCAAGCTCAAAAGTATTTGAAACTCTCAGTAGAAGGACAGATTGTGTCTGTTATCCAAGAATTCGATTAGCAAAATATACAGTTCATTTTATAGATCATCACCACCACCACCAATATCGTCATCATCCCCATCCCCACCATCATATTCCTCATTATGAAGCAGTTTGCCCATGATGATGCCATTTACATTTTCCCTCCAAATACCACATTTCCTCCAGTCAGAGAATTCTGTCCTCTGCCCATGCATGACACCTTCCTTCCTCGATGTTTACACACAATGTTCCCTCTGCTTTAGCACCATGGAAAGGACATTAGATTTAGAGATAGAAGGGAACATAGGGATGTTTTATTCTAACTATATATAGTGTTCAACTTTATTGACTGTGTAACTCCAGGCAAGTCATTTAACTAGCCTTACCCTCAGTTTCCGCACTTATCAGATAAAGGTCCTGTCCCTCTTGGACACTAAGGTCTTTTCCAAGTTCAATTTCATGATTCTATAACTTATTTTTCTGGTGAGAAAACTAAATTCCTATGAAGTTCAATTATTTGCCCAAAGTTACAGAGATCAGAGAAGGTCAGAGGAAGGACTTTATTTAGAGTCTTTTGGTTAAAGATCTTTGCTATGTAATCCAACACATTTATTTTACTAATAGGGAGAGATTATGACCTAGAAAGACTCAGTGACATGCATTGTCTATATATTCATGTCCTCCATTTATTTCTTCTCCAAACTGATTCTTTAAGGCACTAACACTCTTTCCTTCAATCCTTCATTAGCGATGGCCTTCAGTAGCATCTATTTCCATAATGATCACTTTTCACACAATGTTATATATCATAGTTGTCTATGTAAAGGTGAGGACCAACTGAGCAAAGCAGTCAAAAGTTTTAAAATTAGTGTCAATGTAATAAGTGCTGACACATTCAACAAGTTAGCATGTCTACACATAAATTACTCCAAGGAATTAGGCATTTTATTAAGGTATGTCAAGAAGACTAGTTCTAATTTATGAAGAAGTTGGTCATACATTAAGAAGATTGGGGGAAGCTGGGTGGCTCCATGCATTGAGTGTCAGTCCTAGAGACAGGAGGCCCTGGGTTCAAATTTGGCAACAGACACTTCCTAGCTATGTGATCCTGGGCAACCCATTTTGCCTCCATTGCCTAGCACTTACCACTCTTCTGCTTTGGGACCAATACACAGTATTGATTCTAAGATGGCAAGTAAGAGTTTAAAAAAAGGATTTCATAAAAACTGGAACAGAGTTAGTAAAATGGATAATGCATAAAGAGTCAGAAAATATTCATTAGCATTAGGCAATGGAGGGTTCTAAATACCAAATCGAGCAGATTGAGGAGATGGGACTACATTTGATTTTATTTGTGATAGTGAGTCAATGGAGTTTATTGAAAAGGGAAATAGTATAGTCAGACCTATGATTTAAGAATACAGCATTTTGTGTGTGTGTGTGTGTGTGTGTGTGTGTGTGTGTGTGTGTGATGAATTAAACATTACACATACCTGAGAAATAAAGATTAGGATATTGCAAAAGACAGAAAGATAGGTGATACAGACCTAAACTAGAGCCATGCAAGTAAATATAAAGGGTCAGATAAAATACACATCATGAAGATAAAATCACTGAGGCTTGGGAAATGATCCAATATCCCTTTATAAGTAGAATGACTTGAGTAAGGTCCTACAAATGAGTCTGAGTTCATAATTCTGAGTGACATGTGATAATAGACACCGCACACAGAAAGGAGTTAGATTTGGTAGAACCCAAGTTCTGTTGAAGAAATATTCAGTGTGGGATAGTATCAAGATATTAAATTCCAAATTTATAAGAAATGGTTGGTGATCATGGATAAGAGCTCAGAAGAAAAAGCAGGGGTGTATATAGAGGGTAGTACATGGGTGAGCTGGTAAATGATGAAGAGGAGGTGGAGAAAAAAGAGCAACAACAAATTAATTCAAATATACTTGACATACTTTCAAGTTTGATTTGCATTATTATCATTTTTTATCCTTTTATTACATTTAGACAATCAACAAAAGTAATTTAGTTCTCATTTGTTGTGTATATTAATTTCTGCAGTGCAAATTCTCACCTTACTCCTGAGATGGTACAGATCTGCTCTAGCATACACTCTACTGTAAAGATCTGAGCATCATCCATGGAGTACTTGCAATAAAGTGCAGAGAAGTTGGTATGGTCAACAAGAAAGAGATTGTAGAAAGATATAAAAAGGGGATCCAGTAGTACTGCTTGTATGAAACCTATAGATAAGGGATGGTCTATGTATGATAAGCAAATAAATAGGAATGTAAAAGTGTGTTTAGGAAGGAGATCAATAAGAAAAGAGAAAAGGAAGTCAAGGAGAGGAAAGGATGGCTAGGAACAGAAAGTGATCAACAGAATCAAAGCTTCAAATTGGTCAAGAAGGAGAAGGATTGACATATAATTAAATTTGACAAATGATTTATTGGGTTCTCTTAATTCAAATATATGCAATATTTAGTTCATCTCCCATAAAACAACCAATATAATATTCTTAATTTGGAGGTCTCACCATTCTGGAATGTCCTCATTAAATAGAGGCTATGGGAGGGAAGGGTTCACTACTGTTCAATTGGAGAGGATCCTTGGGGTAAGAATGTTCATGAACCATGAATTTTAGGGATGTTGTTCTTTTACAAGATCAAAGGATCTTTGAGGCATGATTTAGAATTCTAGAGGAGTACATATATGGAAGAAATGAAGAGTTGAATGGCCTGGGCACACTTCTAAAATAGTGTCTGTGAGGAGAGCTATATCTCCTAAGCAGAGTGTAGGTAAAGGAGATGATGGGAGCAATTCTAGTACAGGAGCATTTAGACCTGAGTATGGGTAGGGCATAATCTTAACAAGGATAGTCTAGGGAATTGAAGAAGAGGATTTATAATTATAAGTTTTTAGTTTAAAAGTATGTGAGTACAAAATGTAAAATGAATGACTTTGATTATATCAAATTAAAAAGGTTTTGTACAAACAAAACCAATGCAACCAAAATTAGAAGGAAAACAACAAAATGGGAGAACTTTTTTTTTATAACAAAACTCTCTGACAAAGCCTTAATTTCCCAAATATATTAGGAACTAAGTCAAATTTACAAAAAGAAAAAATCAAGCCATTCCCCAATTGACAAATGGTCAAGGGACATAAATAGGCAGCTTTTACAGAATGAATTCAAAACTATTAATAAGCAAACAAAAATGTTCTAAATCCCTTCTGATTAGAGAAATGCAAATCAAAACAACTCTGTGGTACCACCTCACATGTGGCCAATTGGCCTATATGATAGCAAAGGGAAGTAATAAATGTTGGAGGGGATGTGGCAAAAGTGGGACACATGCATTGCTGGTAGAATTGTGAATTGTTCCATCCATTCTGGAGAGTAATTTTGAACTATCCACAAAGGGCTTTAAAAGACTGCCTGCCTTCTGACCCAGTGATACCACTGCTGGGTTTATGCCCCAAAGAGATCATAAGGAAAAAGACTTGTACAATAATATTTATATCCACATTCTTTGTAGTGGCAAAGAATTGGAAAATGAGGGGATGCACATCCACTGGGGAATGGCTGAATAAATTGTGGTGTCTGTTGGTGATGGAATATTATTTTACTGAAAGGCATAATGAACTGGAGGAATTCCATGTGAGCTGGAATAACCTCTAGGAATTGATGCAGAGAGAAAGGAGCAGAACCAGGAGAACATTGTTTACAGAGACTGATACACTGTGGCATGATCAAATGTAATGGACTTCTCTGCTAGCAGCAATGCAATGACCCAGGACAATTCAGAGGAACTTGGGAGAAAGAACACTATCCACATCTAGAGAAAGGACTGTGGAACTGTGGAAAGAAATGCATTAGAAAAATACATGATCAATCATATAGTGTGATGTAATTAGTGTTTTGATGATAAAGGATCACTCTACTGCAAATAGAAATAACATGGAAATGGGTTTTGAACAATGATATATGTATAACCCAGTGGAACTGCTTATTGGCTTTGGGAGGAAGAGCAGAGGGGTGAGGAGAATCGTGAATCATGTAATCATGGGAAAATATTCTAAATAAAATAGGGGGAAATATGGGAGTAGTTGTTGGAGTGGATAGAAGAAATAGAAAATCTTTGGGGAAAAGGAAATTCCCAGAGGTCAAATAAACTTCTCCTTTGTCTGGACTGTTGCTTTGTTTGGATAGCATAAAATTAAAAGGAGAGAGTGCGAATTTTGGGTGGAAACAGGAATATTTGAAAGTGACAGTCAGGAACATGGAGCATACCAATTTCTTTCCAGAGAAAGTTCTCAGAGTCACATATGAAATGTTTCAACCGGTCTCTTAAACATGATGTCCCGGGTTGTGGCATCTTCTGAAGGGAATCAAATCTCTGGGAGAGTCAGAGAATGAGGGACACATGAGAGAAATAATTTTTAAACAAATTTTAAAAATGAACTCATAGAATTCCAGGAATTGTGCTAAATGGCAGGAATACACAAAATGACTCAAATGACAGTTCCTTCCTGCAAGGAACTCAAAATCTAATGAGGAGGTTGTGACAAAGTGTTTTTAACACTGAACTTGGAGTGAGAAAGACGTGAATTCAAATTCTGCCTTTGACACTTAGCTGGGTAACCCTAGCAAGTCAACTAAAGACTGTGTCAGTTTTTATTCTATAACATGGGATGCTATAATACCTACCTCCCACAGTTATGTCAATGTTAAGGATGATAATATGAAGATGATAATATTAGTAATACATAGCATTTATATCACACCTACTGTGTGTTAGACACAATGCTTGGTAACTTATTAAGATCAAAATTAATTACATGTTTGGAAAGCACTTTCAATAATTTACCCTAATTCCAGCTGTTATGGTTATTGTTCTTAGGTAGACAGAGATATATTTGAAAATGGTGGAAATAAAGTTGATATGAATGGCAAAGAATGAGTAGGAAAAAGTCTGGTAAAAAGAAAAGATAAAAAGAAATTACTAGTTAGTCTTTGAGTGTTGGCTCTTCCACATAGTAGATGTAGAACACCGTGCAAAGCACTTGATTAGTTTGAGGTTCATGGCTCCTGTCTGCAAATTAGGGATAAACCACTTTTCCTACCTATCTCACCAGGCTATTCTGCATGTTGAAGGAGATAATTAGCATGTAACAAGTGGCCAATTACCAAAATCCTGCACTCACACAGACTGAATTTAATTTTGAAGTATTCTCAATGGCAGTCTCATGTTGTCCCACAGAAACATCTCTGGGTACCCCAGAAACTTGCTCCTGATATCCAGCTCTCTTCAAACAAATGACACTGAAAAGATATTAAAATATTATAGGCTTACTGAAAAAAGGCAAATCACAGAAAATGGGTAAATATATTAGTCTAGCTTTTCAGAGAATGCTATGTCCTGCTTTCAAATATTATTTTCTCCCACCCACAGTTATGCCATACACATATAAATCATGGCTTCCCTAGGCTTCTCTGCCTCAGAGATTCATATTCTTCTTCCCTACCATGTCATGTGAAGTTTTGCCTTTATTTTCTTAATATGCCTTTTTTCCCTACATACACATCAAAGGACAACAGTTAGTAATGTGCTTTGTTCCCTGAAACCATTTCAACACCAATAGCAGCAGCAATACCACCTAATGTATTCTGAACTACTAGAGCAATTTAATATTCTTTTAGATTTAAACATTAATTACTAATAAAATTATGAGGATAATGTTTGCTTAAGAAACCTCCAAATTAAAATTTATATACTATAATTAAAATATAAAATTTTATTCTTCCCATAATTATGGAAACTATAAATATAAAATCATAAAACTCTAATTGTAAAATAATTATAAATAATTTATATGAGACATAATGTTAGAACTCAAAAAAATAACCTTTAAGAATCTATTTCTCACAGCTTTCTGCAATATTTCATATTTCATATTATAGCAAGTGGAACATGAAATGATTGAGGAAACAAAAGTCCATATCAATGAGCATATCAATTTATTCAGCAATGCATAGCTACTGCCCAATAAACTGGGATGACTCCTTTTCTTCAGATTAGGATTGGACCACAAATATAGGGAGAGAAAATTTTATATGTTAAAAACAATGAATCAAGTAAGGCCAATTAATTAGGACATAATATAATAGATAACCTCTTTCCTAACTGGCTGGAAATTTAAGAATTTTCCAAAAAGGGAGGAAGAAAGTGATCAGGTGCCATTTCCTGTATTCAGAAAAAGAGATGTCCTATTTCACACCCCAAGTATTTGTAAATAATCAAAGGAACTTGGAAACATGAACTGATTGATCAATACAGGGATAGTTTTCAGATAAAATATATAGGTTACTAGAGATGATAAACAATGAGAAAACTCCTTGCATCAATCTTTGGATCTGACTTTGTTTCTTGTCCACTAGTTCCTTAGTTAGGGTCTCTAAACAGCACAGATTTTTATCCAGTTCCTCATTTACTCAGGGCTAGGTTCCAAAAATGCATTGATTTCTCTGTATTCCCCAAATTGAATAGTTTTCTTTCAAGAAAGAATTTGGACTAGACCCATAATTGAAGAGAAACTAAGCTAGCTCCAGAAGTGACCATATGCCATCCTAACCTCCTAAATTTCCTCATTTTCCTTCAATGTTTTATTTCCTTCTTTTACTAAAATTGTTCTGTATAAATAAAATTTTAATGGATACATTTATATTGGAAGAAACATAATAAAATAAACTTATATATGTTTTAATGTTGATAATTTTATTTAACAAAGGTTTGCAATATTTAAATCAATCCCACAGCCTTAAATCCATTTTTTTCAACAAATTTATGCTTGTTTACTCTAAAGCAAAATGAAAGTAAAATGAAAATACTCATAGAAATATGTGGTGAAAATTTTCAGAAAAAATGTATAAATTCCCTGAATAAGGTAAGGTAATTCCTTTGTTTTTAAAGCATTTTAGCCACCCAAGCAACCAACCACAATTATTAAAATGTTGAATTTATTTTGAAAAATATTCAGCATTATATTGAATACAAAACATTATTTTTATTAGATATATTGCTTCATTCTAAACAATGTCTATCAATAAGCTAAGCTTTGTAAGGTAAGATTTATGTTTTTGCATGATTCTATTTTCTTTGACTATTGACACAAAAGGTACAGTCTCACTGAATCTAACTCTACTTGAATGAGTTTGCCTACGAGTTCACATGAAAATCTACTAGCTAGAAAAATAATACAACTAAAGGATAAGTTTAAATTTAAAACAGCATTAATATAATAATATGAGGGAACATAAGATTTGTTTCTTGCAGAATAATTGTAATGGTTTCAAGACAGTTTGTAATGAGCATGTTTAGTTTTGACTCAGTTTTATACAGTCACACATTTGTTTGCAAGAATGCACATGTCATAACATCTTGATCATGTGATCACTTTGCTGATAGATACAATTAGAGGGAATTCTAAGGAGAAAGGGAATAAGAATTTAGTTTACAGAATGCAAATGGGTACTAGGATGCATATATCTGACTATATATTGGAAAAAAAGTTCTACTATCAAATGTTGAATACTTGTGATGATTTGGCAAAAAAAATAATTTGATGAGAGATTGAGAAATTTCAATAATATTTAGCACTTAGAATTTTATACAATCATTGCATTATGACAATAATACCTACCACCCAGATTTATTGTGAAGACCAAATGAAATTATATTTGTTGTGATTATGATGATGGTGATGATTTTGATTCACTGGGGAATGTGGACATTCTCTGTCTAAATTTTTTAATGTGACTTCTTCAGTCAAATATCAAAAACCCTTTGAATAGTAACTACTACACTATTTACCTCCTACTGTACTACTACAATGAAAGAACAAATAGTCCAATAATCTTTGTTCATACATATCCTTTCAGTTGTAATCTTCCCACTATATATCTATGAAGCTATTCTTGCTTAGAATAATGATGATGATGATGATGATAATATAGAAATTTATTAAGTGTCTAGTATGTGTCACTAAGTATCTTATAAATATCTCATTTAATCATTGCAACTCTGTGGAGTTTTCTTGTTATTATGAAAATTAATATTCACTAGCATTTGTGCTATAGTAGTGCTTATAGTTGCTAAGAATAACTCAGTGATACAAGGTGTGGAGAAGAATTCCTGGAGTCAGGAAACCTGAGTTGATATATGATCTCAGACTTGCACTAGCTAACCATTTTACTCTGTTTCCTCATGTGTAAAAATAAGTTGGAGAAGGAAATGAGAACTACTCCAGTATCTTTGTTATGGAAATCTGAACAGATACATAGAGAAATACACAACTGAAAATGACTAAACAACAAAAATATGAAGAACTTTGAGGTCTTAAAAGTGTTATATATAGTATACATGATCCTCAAATAATCCTGAAATGAGTTATTATCCCATTTCATAGATTAGGGAAGTAAAACAGATAGAAGTTAAATGTCTTGCCTGTGTTTTATCAGTGAGTAAATCTCTCAAGATATATTTGGATTTATGTTTTCTTGACTCCTAGTCCATCAATCCATCAATTGTATTGCTTACTTGTCTACTTGTATTTTAAAATCAGAATAATTAATAGGTATCTTTATAAAGCTATTACATAAATATGAGTTGCTAACTCCTAATAGATATATAGTTGTATGATCAAATATAATTAGATCTGTAAATGGTGTATATAAGTGTGAAAATTAATTATCAAACAAATGTATTTATTAAACAAAATTAATATGATTAAATTACCACTTCAAGATCTCCAAAGACAACCATAGAGTGAATTTCTACCAATGTATTGGGGTCTAAACTGTCTTGAGAAACAAAAATCTCCTTTTTGCTGGGGAATTTAATTCATGGCTTTGACCCTCAGATTTAACTATCTATTTATCTATCTATCTATTTAACTATCTATTTAACAATAGCTTGTAACAGTAGATTTTAAGATTAATATCCAAAATACTCCAAGCATTATATTTAATAAGATTTATTAAAATAACTAAAATTTAAAAAGCTAGAATGAAAAGGGAGCTAACTCAAGCTGCCCTCAGGAGAAGAGAGCAAGAGGGCAGAGTTACCACCAACTATATACAAAACATGACCATACAAAAAATGTGGTGGAGAGAGGACACAAATTCTGGGAAATACTAAAGGAATTTCCACTTATACACAACCATCCCCTATTATCATTGTTTGGAGGAACTATGAGTATTTAGTCTGTAGAAATGAAAAGTGAATATGGTGGAGAGGTACTGGTAAGTTTCTTCAAATGTCAAAATGACTTCCATGAAAAATAAGGATTATATCTGCTCTGCTTTTCCTGTACATGGCTAAAAGGGAGTACTGGGAAAAACTTGCAGTATGTCATATTTCTGTTTAAAGACCAATGAAATAATTTAGGTTACCCCAAAGTGGAATGTGCTGCTTGGGAATAAAATAGATTCCCATCACTGAAATTTTTTTTTAAGAAGTTGTCAGTTTTTTTTTTTTAATCAATATTTTGTTTGGTCATTTCAAAACATTATTTACTGGAGACAAAAATCATTTTCTTTATGTCCCCGCCCCTCCCACCACCTCTCCCATAGCCGAAATGCGATTCCACTGGGTTTCACATGTGTTCTTGGTTCGAACCCATTTCCATTTTGTTGGTATTTGCATTAGAGTGTTCATTTAGAGTCTCTCCTCAGATATGTCCCCTCCAACCCTTTAGTCAAGCAGTTGCTTTTCATCGGTGTTTTTACTCCCACAGTTTGTCCTCTGCTTGTGGATAGTATTTTTTCTCCTATATCCCTGCAGATTGTTCAGAGACAGTGTTTTCCTGGTTCTGCTCCTTTCCCTCTGCATCACTTCCTGTAGGTCGTTCCAGTCTCCATGGAATTCCTTCACTTTATTATTCCTTTTAGCACAATAGTATTCCATCACCAACATATACCACAATTTGTTCAGCCATTCCCTAATTGAAGGGCATCCCCTCATTTTCCAATTTTTGGCCACCACAAAGAGCACAGCTATGAATATTCTTGTACATGTCTTTTTCCTTATTATCTCTTTGGGGTACAAACCCAGCAGTGCTATGGCTGGATCAAAGGGCAGGCAGCCTTTTATCGACCTTTGGGCTTACTTTCAAATTGCCCTCCAGAATGTTTGGATCAATTCACAACCACACCAGCAATGAATTAATGTCCCTACTTTGCCACATCCCCTCCAGCATTCACTACTTTCCTTTGCTGTCATGTTAGCCAATCTGCTAGGTGTGAGGTGAAACCTCAGAGTTGTTTTGATTTGCATCTCTCTGATTATAAGAGATATAGAGCACTTTTTCATGTGCTTATTAATAGTTTTGATTTCTTTGGCTGAGGACTGCCTGTTCATGTCCCTTGCCCATTTATTAATTGGACAATGGCTTGATTTTTTAATACAATTGATGTAGCTCTTTGTAAATTTGAGTAATTAGACCTTTGTCAGAGGTTTTTATGAAGATTGTTTTCCAATTTGTTGCTTCTATTCTGATTTTAGTTAAATTGGTTTTGTTTGTACAAAAGCTTTTTAATTTGATGTATTCCAAATTATTTATTTTGCATTTTGTGGCTCCTTCAAAGTCTTGCTTGGTTTTAAAGTCTTTCCCTTCACAAAGGTCTGACATGTATACTATTCTGTGTTTGCCTAATTTACTTATAGTTTCCTTCTTTATGTTCAAGTCATTCACCCATTTTGAATTTATCTTGGTGTAGAGTATGAGATGTTGAACCAAATCTTATCTCTCCCACACTGTCTTCCAATTTTCCCAGCAGTTTTTACCGAATAGTGGATTTTTGTCCCCAAAGCTGGGATCTTTGGGTTTATCATATACTGTCTTGCTGAGGTCATTTGCCCCAAGTCTATGCCACTGATCCTCCTTTCTGTCTCTCAGCCAGTAACAAATTGTTTTGATTACTGCTGCTTTGTAATATAGTTTGAGATCTGGGACTGCAAAGCCCCCTTCCTTTGAATTTTATTTTCATCATTTCCCTGGATATCCTTGATCTTTGTTCTTCCAAATGAACTTTGTTATGTTTTCTTCTAAATCAGTAAAGAATTTTTTTGGAAGTTCCATGGGTATGGCACTAAATAGATAAATAAGTTTGGGTAGGATGTTAATTTTTATTATATTGGCTTGTCCTACCCTTGAGCAGTTAATGTTTTTCCAATTGCTCAAGTCTAGTTTTAGTTGTGTGGAGAGTGTTTTGTAGTTGTGTTCATATAGTTCCTGTGTTTGTCTCGGGAGATAGATTCCTAGGTATTTTATTTTGTCTAAGGTGATTTTGAATGGGATTTTTCTTTCTAGTTTTTGCTGCTGAGCTGTGTTAGAAATATATAAAATTGCTGATGACTTATGAGGGTTTATTTTGTATCCTGCAACTTTGCTAAAGTTGTTGATTATTTCAATTAGCTTTTTGGTTGAATCTCTAGGATTCTTTAAGGAGACCATCATGTCATCTGCAAAGAGTGATAACTTGGTCTCCTCCTTGCCTATTTTGATGCCTTCAATTTCTTTTTCTTCTCTAATTGCTACTGCTAGTGTTTCTAGTACAATTTCAAATAATAGAGGTGATAATGGGCATCCTTGTTTCACTCCTGATCTTGTTGGGAATGCTTCTAGTTTATCCCCATTTCAGATGATATTAGCTGATGGTTTTAGATATATACTGTTTATTATTTTTAAAAACGACCCCTCTATTCTTATGCTTTCTAGTGTTTTTAATAGGAATCAGTGTTGTATTTTATCAAAGGCTTTTTCTGCATCTATTGAAATAATCATGTGATTTTTGTTGGTTTGTTTGTTGATGTGGTCAATTATGTGGATGGTTTTCCTAATATTGAACCAGCCCTGAATCCCTGGTATAAAATCTACTTGATTATGGTGGATGACCCTTCTGATCATTTACTGGAGGCTTTTTGCTAGTATCCTATTTAAGATTTTTGCATCTATATTCATTAGGGAGATTTCTTTCTCTGTTTTTGACCTGCCTGGTTTTGGAATCAGTACCATGTTTGTGTGATAAAAGGAGTTTGGTAGAATTCCCTCTTTGCTCATTATGTCAAATAGTTTGTATAGTATTGGGGTTAACTGTTCTTTGAATATTTGATAGAATTCACTCGTGAATCCATCAGGCCCTGGGAATTTTTTCTTAGAGAGTTCTTTGATGAACTGTTGGATTTCATTTTCTGATATGGGATTATTTAAGAATTCTATTTCTTCTTCTGTTAGTCTAGGAAGTTTGTATTTTTGTATATATTCCTCCATATCACCTAGATTGGTGTATTTATTGACATATAATTGGGCAAAGTAATTTTTAATGATTGCCTTAATTTCCTCTTCATCGGAGGTGCTGTCCCCCTTTTCATCTTTGATGCTGTTCATTTGCTTTTCTTCTTTCCTTTTTTATGTATATTGACCAGAAGTACTTTGTCTATTTTGTTTGTTTTTTCAAAGTACCAGCTTCTAGTCTTATTTATTAGTTTAATATTTCTATCACTTTGGATTTTATTGATTTCTCCCTTAGTTTTTAGGATCTCCAGTTTGGTTTTCTTCTGTGGGGTTTTAATTTGTTCTCTTTCAAGGTTTTTATTTGTATTTCCAATTCATTGATCTCTGCCCTACCTAGTTTGTTTTTATGAACTTACCTCTGATTACTGCTTTGGCTGCATCCTAAAAAGGTTAAAGGATGTCTCACCATTGTCATTTTCCTTGATGAAATAATTGTTTCTATGATTTGTTCTCTAACAGATTTCAGAGTATCATATTATTTAATTTCCAATTAATTTTTAATTTGGTTTTCCATATACACTTACTGATCATTATTTTTATTGCCTTGTCATCGGAATAGGTTGCATTTATTATTTCTGCTTTTCTGCATTTGTATTCCATGTTACTGTGACCTAATGTATGGTCTATCTTGTGAATGTGTCATGTGGTGCTGAGAAGAAGGTGTATTCCCTTTTGTCCCTATTTATTTTTCTCCATATGTCTATTAACTCTAATTTTTCTAAGATTTCATTATCCTCCTTTACATCTTTCTTATATATTTTTTTTTATTTGATTCATCTAAATTTGATAGTGGTTGGTTCAAATTTCCCACTAATATGATTTTACTGTCTATTTCCTCCTTCAATTCTCCTAGTTTCTCCATTAGAATTTTGGGTGCTATACGATTTGTTGCATACATGTTGATTAGTGATATTTCCTCATTATCTAAAGTCCCTTTTTACAAAATATAATTACATTCCCTATCACTTTTAATCAGGTATATTTTTGCTTTGGCTTTGTCAGATATCATGATTGCAACTCCTGCCTTCTTTCTATCAGTTGAGGCCCAGAAAGTCTTACTCCATTCTTTAATTCTGACCTTGTGAGTGTCCACCCACCTCATGTGTGTTTCTTGAAGACAACATATGGTAGGGTTTTGGATTCTAATCCATTCTGCTATTCATCTACATTTAATAGGTGAGTTCATCCCATTCACGTTCAAAGTTATGATTGTCACTTGTGGACTCCTCGGCATTTTGATATCCTCCCATAATTCTGACCTTTCTTCTTTAGCTATAACCTATTAAGCCAGTGATTTACTTTAAATCAGTGCCCTTAGTCCCCTCCCTTGATATGTTTCCCTTTCTAGCCCCTCCCTTTTTTTCCCTCATCCTCCCCCCTCTCTTTCCCTTATTCCCTCCCCTCTCCCCTCTCCTTCCCTCCCTTTTTGTTTTCCCTCCCCCTACCGCCTTGGTTTTCCCTTCTTCCTTACCCTGTTGGATAAATTAGAATTCAAGATCCCAATGGATCTGGATTCTCTTCCCTCTCACAGTTGATTTCACTGAGTTTAAGGTTTAAGTAAAAACTCTCTTCCTCTCCTTCTTATGTGAGTTTTTTCCCCTCCCCTTCCCATGTGTATCTTTGTGTGAGAAAGATTATTCTATTTAGTTCCCCCCCTATTTCTTGGACTATATCTTAGTACCATCAATGATTCACCCCTCCCTTTTCTTTCTATCCCTCCTTTCTCCATATCATCTTGATGCCCCAAACATTCCCTATGTGTGATTCTTCTTACTACTCTAATGATGCATATAATTTTTGAGAGTTACACATTGCATTTTCCCCACATATTAATATGTACAATTTAATATAAATGGAGTCCTTATAGAAGAGTTTGAATAAAAGAAAAAGATAACATTTTTCTCCTTTTCCCTTTCCTTCATATTTACCTTTTCAGGTATTCCATGCTCTTTGTTTTTCAATATTTAACTTTCCACAGAGCTCTGGTCTTTTCTTTGCTAAAACTTGGAAATCTTCTATTTTGTTGAATGCCCATACTTTCCCCTGGAAGTATATAGTTAGTTTTGATGGACAGCTGATTCATGGTTGAAGACCCAGCTCTCTTGCCTTTCTGAAAATCATGTTCCATGCCTTATGGTCATTCAGAGTGGAAATTGCAAGGTCTTGGGTGACCCTGATTGGTATTCCTTTATATCTAAATTGTCTTTTTCTGGCTTCTGGTAAGATTTTTTCTTTTGCTTGAAAGCTTTGGAATTACATTCCTGGGAGTTGTCTTTTGGGGATTTAGTGTAGAGAGTGTTCTGTGAACTCTTTCAATGCCTGTATTGCCCCTTTGTTCTAGAATCTCTGGGCAGTTTTCTTTCATGATATCTTGTATTATAATGTCGAGATTATTATTTATTTCTGACTTTTCTGGTAGGCCAATTATTCTCAGATTTTCTCTCCTTCCTCTATTTTCCAAGTCTATCACCTTGTCAGTGAGATATTTTATATTCTCTTCTAATTTCTTGGTCTTTTGGCTTTGCTTTATTAATTCTTGCTCTTTTGCAAGATCATTGTCTTCCAATTGCCTGATTCTGACCTTTAAAGCCTGGTTTTTCTTTTTAGTTTGGTCAAGCTTTTTCTGTAGTTGTGTTTTTTCATGCTTCATATTGTTGAGTTCCTTTTGCATTATTTCCCACTCTTCCTGTCAGAAGGCTTCTATCTTTTTGATCATTTCTTATTTAAATTCTTCAAGAGTTTGTGGAGAGTTTCCATTTCCTTTGGAGGGTTTCGGAGCATTTGCTTGTGTTTCCTCTTCTATCTCCTCTATATTTTGTATTTTTGCTCCATAAATTGCGTCCAAAGTCACCTCTTTCTTCTTGCTTTTCTTGGTGTTAGGAGGCTTTTGCACTTCTGTACTGTTTGCCATCTGTAACTGAGTGAGGAGGATTGGCTCTTAGTGTATCTATCTTATGGTCTGAGGCTTTAGACCTAGGCAAATTGTCCATACTCCACAGCTGCTCTGTCTTCCCAGGGAAGTCCATTGTCTGCCCTCCCCTGCCTGCCAGTGTTTCAGGTGTTATTGGTCTCAGTTCCCTCCTGTTGCTTCTCAGCTGTCTTACTTCCATGCTCTGAGCCTGGTACAGCACTGTCCACAAGGTACCTCAGTGCCTTTGCCAGCCATGAAGTTTCTGTTCTTCCAAAAGACCCTGTATTCTAAGGGAGGAGGGGTCCTGGCCTCCCTGAGTTCTGAGAGCTCCTGGTGGGATTATGTTCAGCTGGTTTGGGTTGGATGAGCCCCAAAGCAAAAAAACCTCCTCTGCAGTCTATGTTGGATGCCCTGAGACTGGCCCAGGTTACTTTCGAGGTAAGCCCTTCACCCTTCAGAGCAACCCCGTTGCTGGCCCTGAGGTTTCTGTCCTTTCAGAAGCTCTGAGGGCTCTTGATGGGATTAGGTTCAGCTGGGTTGTACTGGATGTTCCCTGGAGCAGGAACCTCCTGTGTTGCTCAGATGGAAGGATCCAGCCAGCGGGCTACAGGCTCCCCCCATCTCTCTCTGTTTCCCTGCCATCTGTGTTGGGAACCCCGAGGACTGACTCAGGTTGCTTTCAAGGTGCATCCTTCAGAATAGCCAGCCTTGAGACCCTTTTGCCGGCCTGGAGGTTCCCGCTGCTGCTGTGGGCTCAGCTCTCTGGGTTGGGGGGGATGGGTCCTGGGACCTTCCTTCTGCCTACCCCTTCTATCTGAGTGATCTGGGATTCTGGCTTTTGGGGGGCATACCTTTTGATTCGATTCCAGAAGGAGGGTTCCCTGGGTTTGTCCTGTTATTTAGTTTGAATTTTGGTGCCCTAGGAGCATTCAGTTTGTGATTGGTAAGGAAGGGTTTTCAGAGGTCTGAACTTCTGCTGCCTCTAAGCCACCATCTTGACCAGAAGTCCTCAAGATGTTGCCAGTTTTGAGACTGTATTTCCTGATTAAGTATTGGTTTCACTAGGTGACTTCTTTGGAGATTTCCAACTGGGCATTTTCTGCTTAATGGAGGGAGACAAGTGCATAAGGCTTCAGAGAGGACAGTAATAGCTATGAATAATGTTCATGTTGTACTTTCATGCTTTCAAACAAGTCTGGAATTTCCTTTTCTTCCATCCTCAACTCTTCTTATTGGAAACCTGAGTATTCTTTATAGTAGAACTGAAGTTCCATCTCCTCAAGTAGACCTTTCTTTGTGCCCTCAGTTGGACCACACTTTGGAATTCACATTGTAATATCATATATCCACTTTTTCATTATGTCATTATGTGGAGTGTATAGAATGTTTGGGGAGCACTAGTACCTCTGGGGTGAGTGCTTGCTCACCCCATTTCAGAGCTGTTCAACAATTCTTAGTGTCCTCTTTTCACCCTATTTTCACCTGTGGTTCAAAGAAGCTATAGCATGTGAAATAGTCATATCCCAACAAGCCATCTTGGCAGTACGGGTAAACTAGTTTGAGGGTAATCAACAGATCTCAAAATCTATTGGTGAATTGAAGCATATCTATACCATGTATGTGAAGACTTTTGGGGGCATAAGGTATAGATGGGAGCAATTTATTCCAAAGGCTATGAAAGCAACAGAAGCAGATGCTGTGGAGTACTTAGTTTTATTAGACATTGAATAAGCTATTCATCTACTGCACCTCAGGTCATCACTAGCCATCTTGTCTTTGGTCTAACCACTGGACTCTGATGACTCTGGAAGTGAGGATGATAACTTTGGACAACTCAGTCTCTCTTAATTCTGATTTATGCATGAATCAAAAGACATCACCAGCGATGTCATTTGAGTCCTATTCAAGGACAAAGAACAACAACCAAACTTCAAACAACCAGCTCCATGATGTGATGACCCATTAGAATATATTGTTGGTCTTTGAAAGCAGGTACTATTGATTTTTTCTGTGTGAACTTATAATTTGTATTCTGAAGAAGCTCAAAACGTGTTTCTTGTTTTAGACTTAATTGATAAGAATTTTTTAACTGCTTGCTATGTACCAGGAATCATGTAAAGAGTTAGGGACAAAAAACAAAAATGAAGAAATAAACATTCCCTGAGCTTGAGGACCTAACATTATATTGAGGAAGATGAAACAGAAACAACTATGAATAAACTAGATAAAGGCAGGGAAAATAGGAGGTAATTTCAGAGGGAAAACACCAACATTGAGTGTGACTAGAAATGTTTTTGCACAAGATGGGATTCTAGATGAAAAGTGACAGAAGTAACGGGTCTAGGTGAGGATGGATAACCTTCCAGATATGAGGGACAACTTCAGAACACAAACTGTTCCATGCATCTCTTTGTCTGCATCAACTAGCAGAGTACTTGGCACACAGGAAGTACTTAATAAATGTTTGTTGATAACTTGTAAGCTCCTTAATAGAAAGGGATGTTTCATTTATTTTGTTTTTCCCAGAACCTAACACAGTGTCTGACACATATTTGGAACTTCATAAATTCTCGTTGAATTGAATTAATTAGAAAATACAGTGAAGTTTTCTACTCCTAAAAAATGACCTTAATTTCATCCAATAAATTTACTACTTAATTTAGTTAACTTTTATTTATAGTGTTTACTATCCACTGGGTATCTCACCAGGCCCATAGGAGGGGAACATAAAGAAACAATGCATTCCCCAGAATTTTAATACCTGAATGCTTTTGGGGACCTCCAAAATTATTGACTCCATCATAGAGACAAAGGGAGTCCCATGATTAAATGGGACAATTGTTGCCCAGATTCCACACTTACAATGAGAAAGGCATAGACAGATTTCTACTCTTAAGTAGTTGAAGACAGACATGGTACCCAGATAGCTCAAAAGTCAAAAAGTAGAGAATAGTGATGTCCAGAGGTAGATGGAATGAAAAATTAAAATAACTATGCATAAGAGATATCAAGAAAGTGTTCAAGAATTTCTGAGAAAAAAGAATTAATGTTCTCTTGTGTGTGTGCATGTGTATACATATGTTTGTGTTTGTGTGCATGCATGTGTTATAGAAGTAGTAGTAGTAGTAGTAGTAGTAGTAGTAGTAGTAGTAGTAGTAGAATATGTTGTTGTTTTACTAATAGTATTCGTAGAGGAGATTTCCTGAAGTAACTTTCAGTTGTACTGAACCCTGTGTCACATAGATAGGTAAATACTAGGAAATCTCTCAGATCAGAGAAATACACAAGTTAACGTGGAAAATGGAAGCATATTTCAGAAGAAAATTTGGTAAGAATTTAGATCTAAAGGTAGAAGTGCATGTCTACTTTTTCTGAGAATCAATGACATTCCACTTTGTGTCTCTGAGTACCTTCTCAGGTGAGACTTCCCCAAGACTTTAGAACCCTATGCCCTTTGTACTTTAGCTCTAATGGAAATTTCAATTGTGTTATATATAAACCATTTTGCAAATCTTAAAGGAATGCATACAGGTATGTTTCTTTTGTTCTTCCTTTGCCCATAATATTCATTCACTTCTTCCTCCTTTTCTTCTTCCTCATAATCCTCCTGATCATCATCTATCAAAGGTCACTAACTAAAAACAGTCAAATTCCATCAAAGAGAATCTCTTATCACCACATTATGTTTTAGTCATCTATAATGGGTTAGAAAATACAATAAAGGAAAACAAAATAAAAATCCACTAAATCATATGTTCTAAATTTTTAAAGAAACATGTTTATATATACCTATACATGTAGCTCAGGTCATTTATTATAATTAAAATTTTTCTATGTATTTTATATATTTCTTTATTCTTAGAAGAACTCTATGGACTTTAGTAAACTGATGATCAAATGTATCCAAGACACACAAAATGTTTAACATCCTGTACAAGATATAGAGGTGACATGATTGAGTTCATTCTTACTGTGTGATGTGATGACCAAAACCATTATCATCTCTGAGTATTATTTATTTGATTTTATTTTTTGCCTCTATAAGTGGGGAAGCTCCTCTATCCCAGGGTTGTAAGAAAAAAGCTTTGGAACCTGGAAATCATCAGATAAACATAAGCTATTATGATTATGGATGGTGAAGTTTATACAAAGTAGACAGTGTTGAAAAACTCAGCGCAAATTGAGAAGGACTTCTATGCAAGCTGGAATTTGAAAGCAAAAGGTATTTCTCAAATGAGTCATCATGGTAGAGTTACAACACCTCATGGAGAAAACAGATTTCTAATAAGTCAAGTTGTCGGTCTGTGCATTTGGCTTGTGTAGTCTACAAATCTTTCAGCAGAAAATGCATTTTAGAATCAACTTTCATATTTCTTCTGATTTTATTACTCCAGTTTTCTGCTTGTTTTGCCTTCTATATAAATATTGAGAAGCCATAAGATTCCTTTCTCTGTGACTCTTCTCTCTGTTTCTTAATCTTTTTTGTTCTCTCTGCACCCTTCCATTTCTGTCTATACCCCTCTCCATTCTTCTCTTATTCCATTTCTTTGGTGCATTCTTTCCTTCTGTCTCTCTTTCTAACTTCTTTTCTATATATATTTCTGTCCTTTCTATTCCTCTTTCCTCTCATTATTCTCTTATTTTCCTTCCACAGCACTTCTTTTCATCCTTTGTATATTCTCAATTCCTTCTCCTTAATTTTTACCTTCTATCTTCATCTCTTGTTATTCCTATTTTCTCCCGTTCTTCTTTAAACATGTTCTTTTTTATCTTGCTTACCATCCTCTTTTCTCCCTATGTACCTCTTTCTCACTATCAACCTTTACCTGGTTCATTCACTTGCCTTCTTTATTTCTCTTCCTCTTTCTTTATATGTTATACCATCTTTTTGTTAATCTTTATCTCTCTCTGTTTTAGTCTCTTTATGTATCTATCTCTTTATTTGTCTCTGATATTCTCCTCTTTCTACTATATCTTTCTTGTCTGCTAAAAGGCACAAGGAAAGAAAATTAATATCAATACTAAACGCATATGCACAGAAGAATGTAGCATCCAAATACTTAAAAGAAAAATTAAAGGAAGTACAGGGAGAAATAGACAGTAAAACTAAACTAGTGGGGACTTCAGTTTTCCCCTGTGAGAGCTAGATAAATCTAATCATAAAACAAATAAGAAAAGAGTCATAGAGATGAAAACAATTTTAGAAAAGTTAGGTGTTACAGATGTCTTGATAAAATTGAATGGAAATAGAATGGAATAACCATTTTTTCTCAAGTAAGAATGAGAGTTTAATAATACTAGATAATCTTTAAGGTACATAAACTTCACAAACAAATGCAAAAAAAGCTGAAATATTAAATGTATCCTTTTTCAGACCACAAAATTACATTAATCAAAGGGCTGTGAAAGAATAGATTAAAAACTATTTGGAAATTAAATTTCTAAAACTAAAATAAATGAGTCAAAGAACACATTATAGAAGCAACAAATAATTTCATTAAGAAAAATAAGAACAAAATGAACTGAGCATGTAATTAAAAAAAAGATGAAACAAGAAAAAAAGTAAAAATCCTCAATTGAACACCAAAATGGAAATCCAATCATAATCCTATAAATCAAAGGACTGATCAGTAAAACTGAAAGCTCAAAAACAATAGAAATAATAAAAATAAATTCAGGATGTAGTTTTATGAAATTAATAACAGCAAGCAAATGAATATACCATTTTTTAAGAATGAAGAAAAGAAATTCCTAATAGCAAAAATGAAGAGTTAGTGCACCACCAATGAACATGAAATTAAAGCAATTGTTAGTAGTTATTTTAATTACCTATATGGCAGGTGGAAAATTTGAGAAATTTAAGTAAAATAATCCTTTAAATAATCCTTTCTAAGGAAAAAATCAATGTACTCACTAAGAAAATTCTGCAGGACTAGATGGACTCAGAAGTAAATTTTACCAAAAATTTAAGAAAAAATATTATCCTGATACTATGTAAACTATTTGGAAAAATAGCTAAAAAAAGAATTCTATCAAATTTAATTCTTTTTGTGGCAAAATATTGTTTTCATTCTTAAATTATGGAAAGCCAAAAAAGAAAGAGAATATTATATTAAAATTCCCTTAATGAATATCAGTGCCAAGTGTATCTGGGTAGCTCAGTAGACTGAAAGCCAGGCCTAGAGATGGGAGGTCCTTGGTTCAAATCTCACCTCAATTTCTTCCTAGCTGTGTGATCCTGGGAAAGTCACTTAACTTGCATTGTCTTGCCCTTACCACTCTTCTTTCTTGGAACCTATACACAGCATTGAATCTAAGTTCAAAGGTAAGAGTTTTAAATAAATTAATGTGAGTGTAATTTTTTTACATAAATTACAAGCCACAATATTATTGCAATAAGCCACAAAGATAAAACTCTCTGACTGGGTAGGATTCATACAAGCAATGTCGGATAGGTATTAAGGAAACCCAACTATTAATAACACTAACCACAATAACATATAATTTTGTCAAAAAATATATAAAATGACGTTGATAAACTAAAAAACTAATCATGTCAATGACACGTAAAACCCAGTGGAATTATTTCTTGGCTATGGGAGGGAGTGGTAGGAGAGGAGGGAAATAACATGAATCATGTAACCATGGAAAAAATGATGTCCATTAAAATATTAGGAAGTCTAGGAGTCAATGGAATTTTTCTTAAAACAATTAGTAATATATACCTGAATCCATGAGCAAGAATTATGTGTAATGGAGAAAAACTTGAAGTCTTCTCAGTAAAATTAAGAGTGAAACAAGAGCATCCCTTATTACTACTATTATTCACTATTGTTCTAGAACTATAAGCTATAACAATAATGCAAGAAAAAATAAATTGAAGGAATAAAAATAGACAAGCAAACAAAACACCTCTCTTTACAATGATATGATGGCATACTTAGAGAACTCTAAAGAATCAACTAAAAAATACAAACTTGAAAGAATTAACAACTTCAGCAGAATTGCAGAATTAAAAAAAATAATAAATAAAACCACACAAACCATTGACATTTCTACATACAATCAAATTACCCAGCAGCAAGGGATTAAAAGAGAAATTGTATAATGCCCATGCAGATACTAAAAACTACTTGAGAGTCTAGCTGTCAAGACAAACTAATGTACATTATGAAAACAATTACAAAACAATTATTTACAAATAAAAACTCATATAAACAATAGGAAAATATTAATTGTCTATGGCTTGATGAAGCCAACATAAAAAAATACATCAATTCAACTTAAGTCAATTTGCTTAGTCAATTGCATCTCAAGAAGCCTATCAAATACTAATTTATAGATATAGAAAAAATATAACAAAATTAGTCTGAAAGAACAAATGGTCAAGAGTTTCAAGGCAATCAATGGAAAAAATGTTAAGGAAGGTAGATTTACTTCCTGATTTGTAAGTATTTTATAAGCCAATAATCATCAAAAAAAAATCTTGTACTGGATAAGAAATAGATTGGTGGATCAGTGGGATACATTAGCTATACAATTTGTTATTGTTCAATCATTGAGATATGTTTGATTCTTTGTGGCCTTTTAGACCACATTGTTGATGAATTGGTTTTTTTTTTAATTTTTTGATAAAAGTACTAGAATAATTGGTTATTTCCTTCTGCAGTATATTAAGGCCAATATAATTTCTATGACTTGATGAGGGTAGCATAGGTAGTGAGTGTCTAAGACTTTGATTTGAACTCCCATCTTCCATATTATAGGAATATTGCTCTATCCATTGAGCCTTCCAGAAACCCATTAAGTACACAGTAGTAAATGACCATAGTTATCTAGTGTTTGTTAAACACCAAGATCTACATTTTGGGACTAAGAACTCCACATTTTATAAAAATTGCTGGGGAAACTGGAAAACAGTTTTGCAGAAATAAATTTACAGAAATAACCCTAACATCTCACACCCTATACTGAAATATGCTCACATGAGTAAATAATTAACCTCTAACCAGTCATATAAGTCAGCTATGGGAGTCTGGAAAAATGCACCCATCAGATCTATGTATAAGGGACGATTTTGTGACCAAATGAGAAATAGAGTAGATTACAGGAAGTAAAACGCATGATTTTCATTGTATAAAATTTAAAAAGCTTTTGCTGAAACAGCACTAATACAGACAAATTTGAAGGAAAACAGGAAATAGAAAAAAAATTGTAACATTTGTCTGAAAAAAGACTCCCTTCTTAAATACATAAATAACTAAGAAAAATGTATAAAATGAACATTAATTTCTCAATTAAAAATGGTCAAAGGATATGAATAGGAAGTTTTCAGATGATATCTAAGCTATCAATAGTTAAATGAAAAAATGCTCTAAATCACTACAGAATAGAGAAATACAAATTGAAATTGCTGATATCACTTCATGCCTAACAGATTGACTAACATGACAGAAAAGGGCAACAGCAAATATTGGAGGGGATGTGGAAAAATTGGGAATATAATACATTATTGGTGCACTTGTGACATTCAAACTATTCTGGAGAACAATTTACAACCATGCCGAAAGTGGGGGTTGGGAATAACTGCAATACTAGTACTAGGACTATATCCCAGAGTGATCAAAGAAAATGGAAAGAACCTTTTTTAGAAAAAAGAGCATTTGTTTTCATGGTGGCAAAGAAGCAGAAATTGAAGGGATGCCCATCAACTGGAAAATGGGTGAACAAGTTGTTTTAAATGATATTTATGGATTAATACTGTTGTACTATAGGAAATAAGTGATATGGTTTCAAAATATTTTGGAAAGGTTTAGATGACTTCATGCAAACTTAAGTGAGTTGAACCAGATGAATATTGGAAACAGTAACAGCAGTGTTGTTAAGGATGATCAATTGTGAAAGCCTTAATTGCTCTTATCAAAAATAATGATCTAAAGGACACAGAATGACAAATGCTGTCTACCTGAAGACAGAGCACTAATGAGCTTTGAATGAATATTGAAGTATAATTTCTTTTTTCTCTTTTTATGTTAATCATTTGTACATGTATGTTTTCTTTTGTAACATGGCTAATAGGAAAACACCTTTGGCATGACCTCACATGTGGAAATGGATGTGCTTGTCTTCTCGAGGAGGGGAAATTGGTGGGAAGGAAGGAGAGAATTTGAAAGTGAATTAAAAACATTTTTTACAGGTAACTGGGAAATCTTTAATGAAATACATGAAAATAGTTAAAACAGAAAAATATATAGTTTCGGTTAAGGATGATGCCATGTTACCACTGCTCCCCTTCCAATACCTGGATATGGCACATTATAGATGACAGAGACATGATACAGGCAAAAGAACAATTTTATGAGTACGTGAGAGTCTTGATGCTCAGTGGAGAGAAGTTGGCTTATTTTACCCCCTTATATTGTATAATAAATGGTAGGACTTTTAGTAACAAAAAGTACTGCTGAGTGGAGTCCTTTGATCACATTTTGTTGTTTCCAGGAATGAAATGAAAAACAAATCAGCTTGGCAGAAAAAGGTGAGTCAACTAGTATATGAGAGCAAGTTCCCTCTCTTCAATGTGGCTGGATTGGAGCACTGCCTATGGAGCATGCTAAGAGAACTCAATGGAAGTCCAATAGGAATGGAAAGAGATAGATATGCCCCTGAGGCTCCCAAACAAAGGTGGCATTGCCATCTGCTGGAGTGTGAGCAGAACTGTGTACAGATTGGCCCAGAAAATGTGACATAATAGTTGGAGGGAAAAAAAAAAGAATACCTTGGAGGATACTCACTCTTTAAAGAGCCACCTAAAAGAAATGCCAGGAAAATTCAACTCATTGCTTTCTGTAAGAAGTTAATGTTATACCACTCTGTGAAGAAAAGTTATGTGTTTACTGGTGGTTTTATTTTGGTTTTCTAGGGTAGACTATTTTTTCTTTAACAAATAACAATACTTGTTGAAAGAATTCATGACAACAAAATGGGCAACAAGAGATCATCAATCCCCTGATTATATAGGTGGGGGCTCTGGGCCAGAGTAATGCAAAGGCTTCCACAGAGTATGTAAGTTTGTTATTCCAAGAAGGATTCTTTCACAGAAGTTTTACATTGATTTAGATGACCGATTTCCTGAATGAAGGCCATCACCCATATTTTCATTTTCCTGTCCATAGAAAATTGAACTAAATTTGAAGTAAAGTCACCAAATTTTGCAATGACCTTTGTAAATGTTGCATCAGAGTCAAATAGACTCCGCAGTGGAGTAAAAGAGTTGAGGATGTTTCCTGCAGTGTCAGTGTGAAAGAATGGCTAGGTTTAGTCTGGAAAAGCCAAAAGTGACAGACACATGCTTGAAGTATTCAAGGAGATCCCATGGAAGAAGAATAGTTGTGGCCCTTGAAGGATGAGGAGTAATAGGTGGGATATGAAAGAGTCAACCTTAGACGTGATGTAATGAAAAATACCTTATGAAAATGAACTTGTTTTCTAAATGGGATTGAACCTCCTTCATTGGCAGTCTTAAGCTTAAGTGGGCAACCACCATTATTGCTAGAGAAATGCAGAACTAGTCACACTGAAGCTGTTAAAGGACAATTAGTTTAAGACCCTTGTTTTAAAAATAAAGAAATTGAGTCCCAGAAAGGGTAACTTCTGTGTCCGACACAAAAACTGAAATCCCTGGTGGGCCACCGAGCCTTCCTACTGCTCTACCTGACTTTCTCAGATATCACAGTTCTGAAACTTCGGTGACATACAGAAAGTGCAGAGAAAGAGTGCATTTCCTCTTCTCCGAAAGCAGCATATATATTTATTAGACAGGATCTTTTCAGTTCTTCCAGGTTCTTCAGACATCTCAGAACCTTCACTCCCATTTATATTTTATGTGGTGATTTTATCAGCTCTCGTGTATTCAATTTTCATCTCCATCATGATGACTCTCCAAACTATTTTCATGGCTTTCTCTCTTCTGACCTCCAATTTTGTATCTTCAACTGCCCATTGGACTTCTCCAAGTAGATACCCAACAGATATGTTAAATATAACATTCCAAACCTGAATTCATTATTTTCCCTCTCCAAAACATTGCTTCTTTTTAACTTGTCAGTAACTTTCTTTTACAGAGAACACACACACACACACACACACACACACACACACACACACACACATACACACCTACTTTGAAGGACAATAACATTTTTCTAGACCTCAACGTTCACAGTCTTGGGGTTAATCTTGAATTTTCACTCTCCCACCTGGTATGTCCAAACTGTTGCCAAAGTCTGTCATTTTCAACTTCGAAACATCTTTTAAAAGTACCCACTTCTCTCTTCTGATAACGTCATCACCACAATCCAGGCCCTCATCTCGGTCTATAATGTGCTAGTTGATCCAAGAGCTACAATTCTCCCCCCACTCCCATCCATACCCCATTAATCTGCCAGAGTCATTTTCGTACTGCTCAGGTCTGACCATGTCACCCCCACCCAGAAAATCCCAGTGCTGCTCAAACAGCTCCAGGGTCAAACATCAAATCTTCTGGTTGGTGATCAAAGACATTCCAAGCACCCCAAGATCTTTCTGGTCTCTTAAACCATCAATCTGTTCCTCTCCTCCATGTTCTCTTTGATGAGCACCATCAGTCTCCTTGCTGTTCCTCGAACAACATACTCCATTTTTTCAACTGTAAGCATCTTCACCAATTCTCCCCCAAACTTACATTGCTCTCCTCTTTCCCCACCTTCAGACTTTTCTTGTTTCCTTCCAGTCTCAGCTGAAAGCCTCCCTTCTATAACAAAACTTTCCCCATCTCTCTTATTACTAGTGTCTTTCCTCTGTTGCTTAATTTGTATTCACATCTTGTTTATACACAGTTGTTTTCTTGTTATTTCCCCCATTAGACTCTGAATTCCTTGAGGATAGGAATTGTCTTTTGACTCACATTGTATCTCCAATTCTTAGCACAGTGTCTAACATGTAATAGACAATTGAAATGCTTATTGACTGAGTGACTATTGGTAATGTTTCCCAAGCTTCAGGAAATAGGATGAGAAAATGCAAAGGGATATGTTTGAACCTTTGGGGAAAAGCTGAAAGTCTGAGAAGTTTATATTTCAAGATATGTCCCTGATGGGATCTGTTTATGTATAACCAAATTTGAGGGAAATGTGAGCATCTCCCAGGATGCTTGTTAGGAGCCTGTCCAATAATCACAGTAATATTTTTTTTTAGAATTGGATTGCTTCTCAGAGGATATCTAGCCCAAACAGTTCTAGAAAGAGACGTAGAAAGCCTCAAAGGTTAGATGACATCTTTGAGGATGTGTTTGAGAGAAAAAATAGACATATAGATCCATAACATACAAATACATGATTTCTAGCTATTTCTATCTATGTAAATAAACATATTTGTGAGTTTACATTTAAAGCATGTTTCCAATGAATCAACAAATCTCTGCCAAAAACATTCCATAAGGGGAAAATGACAGCATCCTGAGTCAGGCCATTTAACTGTTAGTTGCCCTTTTATTAAGAATAAATTGTCCATTTCCTTTTTCAGTACCTTTTTCTGGATCTGCCCTCTGGGAAGTCTAAGCCAACTTCTCCATGACATATCTTTACAAAATGAGCATAGCTACTCTCATGCCTAACTCCTCTTCCCCATTTCTTTTAAAAGTTTCGTGGATAACCAAACCCCATCTTTGTCCTCCCACAGCTTTATGGCAGGGATTTCACTGTTTATCTTTCTCTTACCCTGTTCTACATGCCATTCTCTATAGATCATTTGAAACTATGGTGACCACAACAGAACACACTATTTCAGCTACCATGGCATACTTCATCTGAATTATTACCTCCTCCTTACCATCCCTATCAATTAAGGCAAAAATAAACTTAGATATTTTGGCTGTCATATCACCTTGTCCATTGAAAGTCAGCATGTAGTCCACAAAAATGAATAGATTAAAAAATCTTTGCTCTCTATTTTCAGTCTCCCAAAGAGAGTGTAACCCTCTTGTATTTGTTAATTCGATTTTTGCCTTTTGATGAAAGACCAAAGTGCATTTCTATTCAATAACATATTATATTCAACTAAATTATCTAGCCTGACTCTGACTGTCATCCAGTATGTCAACTGTCCTTTCTACTTTTATGCCATCTGAAAATGATTGCCATCTCCTCTATCCCTTTATACAAATCAGTGAAAGGACAAAAAAGGGACAAACAAAGACACTATTGGAGAATTCCTACCAAGTTGATATCTAGCTGTTAAATACTACTCTTTCAACAGTCAGTCCACGAATGCTCAAACCACACCTGAAGAGTCAAATTAAAAATCATTACTTTGACCCCTCATTTCGTAGCCTGATTCTATTTTCCTTTTTCTGCTTTCCTACATTTTAATTCCATCCAAATTAATTAGGATTTGGCACCAGGGATCTTCTGTTGTTCTTTCAATCCAACATTATGATTTAATGATTTTGTACTCTTTCCATTTTGGCTGGAATGCTCTTCCTTCTCTCCTCTACTTCCTGGCTTTAATACTTTTCATTAAGAAACAGCTCCTGTTCCACTTTTTTGCAAGAATTTCTTGGTCTTTATACCACCAGCCCACCTCCAACCCTTTTCCTTAGTGACTTTTCTCTGTGGTATTAACTTTCATTGATACCGCATATATATTTTATGTGCATTTTTTGCATGTTGTTTCCATTTAGAATGTTATCTAACTGAAGGCAGAGATTATTCTTTTTGCCTTTACTTTATATTTCCAGTGTTTCCCCCAATGCCCACATATAGGAAACAATTAATAAATGCTTGTTAAGTTGATTGATTAAACCTCTTAAGGAAACTTTCTCAGTTTTCCTACATTCTAATTCCTTTCCTCTAAGATTATCTCTTATCTATTCTGTATGTCTTGTATCTACCTATTTATTTGCTTATTTTCTCCTTCATTAGAATATTAGTTCCTTGAGGCCAATGTCTATTTATTTATTTGTTTTTTCATTTTATGTATATCCTTGGAACCTATTATAAAGTCTGACTAATTGTAAAAATTTTAGGAATTCTTGGTGAGTAATTAGCCTTTTGTCTAGAATGAATTATTTCAAATTTTCCATAAAATCCATTTGGTCTTTTCAACTGGTTTGAAAATTGAACTAACATTTGCTTTCAACCTAGAATATTGCTTCAGTTAAAAGGAAGCCTGTAGAGAAACTTCAACCAAGGGCAAATGTCCAATAAATGAAAAGCCCAGATCAACTTAGTAAATACCAGCTTTAGGAAGCCAAGAAAAATGGAAGCAACTCTTGGCTAACTATGGGGATGTTGGAATAGATAACCTCTGTGGATGCATAAAACTCAGAAAAGTCATAAGATTCTACTGATGAATGTTCTCCAAGACTCTTCTAGCACTGAGATTCAGGCATTCTGTGGTAATCTTAGCTCCACTACTCATTGTAAAGTCTCTGATTTCTTTAATTTTCTTATTTAAAAAATGAAGTTGAGCTAGATTTACAGGGATATCGACGCTTTGGTTCATGTCTCTTGTATCCTCCTCACAGTTGTTTAATCTCTTGCCTTTCCTGACTTGTTAACATCCCCAATTTAGAGATCAAAAAACAGAAAGCTCATGGGATTAGAAATGTAGATGTTGATGAAACCATAGAGATCATCTAACCCAATGAGTTCAATTTATAAATACTGAAATTAATATGTGGAATGTTGAAAGGAATATTTCAGGGTGAATACTTCATCAGAATTAGCATATGTGAGGTAGAATATGAACCTGATCTTCGTGGCTCCAAACTCAGTACTCTAAACACTTAAAAACATTTATCCAAGGTCAAGAACTATATAAGAGTCAGTCATGCTAAGATTTTACCCTGACCAGCACAGACTCCAAATCTAGCAATCTTTCTATGGCATTACCTACTATATAAGCAAGAGACTGATGATTGTTACTTTCCAAAGTGTTCTTTTCTCTGTCAGGATGGAATTAAGCTGAGATGCCTGTCTTGCTTTACAGAAAGCCAACCTTTCTTTGCATGACAGATTTTATGCATCAAGAGTAATGGACCCATTCTCTTTAGGCTAAATTTTATTAAAGTTTCTTAATAATGGATATAAAAATGAATCTGTGCTGTGCATATATGACCACAGGTCACCCTATTCTAACAACATCTTGGGCTTCCTCAGAAAATGAAAGAGTTTGCTGTGGTTGAATGATGATAAGTTCCCCCAAGTTGGAGAAGCGAAAGAAATCCCCAGAGGGAGCATTTGTCTTCTCCATCTGCATTCTACTAGCTGAACTTGATTGCCCTTTACTGATGAGGCTTATTCCTCACACCTCATAAAACCTCACATATAAAATGGGATCTCAAATTTCTCTCCTTACTTGGTCATTCACTCTGTGAATGTCTGTGAGCAAACCAGGATCCCATTTTCTACCTTAGTTTTCTCATATGTAAAATAGGGTGGCTGGTGTAAATCTTGAAATTTCTCAGACTTGTGAATGTTAAAAATTTCCCCATTGGGGAATTCTCAATTGGAACAATTCCCTACTGGGAACATTCCACATTTGGATGTGAGAACTTTACTTGGATCAGAAATGGGAGGACCTCTACTTCACCCATACTTAAGACTGCTTTAGTGGAGAAAACTCCTTGCTAAACAATGAAAGTACTTTAACCCATACTTATAATGAGGCAAAAAGTTCTTTAAGACATGCCTATTTTTAGAATTACTACAATGGGGTGCTAAGTACCTATTAAAGGTCAGGCAACTTGTAAACTTGCCAGGAGCAAAAAGGTGAAAACTTATTCAGAAGTTTTTTCTGGTTCAAACTTACTAAGGGGATTAGTCGACCCAACAGTGCTTTTTCTGATTCAAACTTACTAAAGGGATTAGTCGACCCAGCATGAATTCAGAATGGGCTGTCCCTTGGAAAATGTCTACTATGATTGGTAGATGGAAGAACTTAGGGGAGGTGATATAGGAGCAAACCCCCTATATAAGAAAAAGCAGAATCTCTTAAAAAATAATCCTTTTGAGGAAAATTCTTTTGGAGAATCCTTTTGGAGGATCACTTGAGGAGAGGCTCTGGAGAAGGGAAGCTCTTGGAGGACAATCCCTAAGGAGGTCTCGCTGGAGATTCTCTAAGGGGACTCTGTCTCTCTGGAGGCTCTGGAGAGAGGCTCTTTGAAACAGTCTCTGGCAGGAAGGCTCTTTGAGGAGGACTCTGGCTGGAACTCTCTCTGAGGAGACTGTCACTAGAATCCTTGCTTAGACAGACCTTGTGGTGAGTGATAAAAGATTGAATGACTGATCTCTCTCTCTCTTAAGACTCAGGTCTAGGCCATGTTGGCTTAAGGCCCTTCATACTTATTTCCTTTTTCTCTCTTTCTCTCTTTTCTTTAATTCCTCATTGCATTATTAATTAAAATCTCTATAAAACCCAGTTGACTTGGGTATATTCATAATTGGGAATACTTCCCTGGCGACCACCTTATATTTGATTTAAAACAAGACACTGTAGTGAAACATATTTTCTGCGGTCACAATTTACTCACTCACTCTTATATCTATCACAATTTAGTTCTTCCACCATTTTGAATATAACACTGGGAAGATAAAAATGGAATAGGAGGCAAAATGCTCTTTAAAATTTGAGTAGTATATGCCATCAATATTCTTATATTTTATCATTTTAAATTGTCTTGGATTCCTTTTTTTCTTCTTTTCAATTGGAATATTAGACTATTTATACTTTGACCTCTGATATTTTGTCTTCTATTTTATAACAGACCAATCAAAGTGGTCATTATCTGACCTCCACATACTTCCCTCCATCTCTCCTCTCTATGTCTTTTCACAGAATATCACTCATGTTTTGAAGCTCATGCAATAAGATGAAAGAATAAATGAATGAATGAATGAATGAACACATCAGTATATTTTTGTATTTTAGAATTCAAAGAATAGTTTTTAAATGGTTTTCTGTCAATATATCAGTACAGTGGCATGCCCAAGGGATCAATTTCTGATCCTGTGATATATGACATTTTTATCAATGACTTGAATGAAAATATACATTATCAGCTCAGCAAGTGTTTAAAATACACAGATTTGAGTAAAGATAGATGATGAACATATGATAGATGATAGAGAAAGAGGCAGAGAGGCTCATGATGTAAAAAGTACTGCATAGTCCTAGACATTGTTCAAGCAAACACACTACATGACAGAGTCAGGATCCAAAAGGAACTTGACAGGCCAGAGTACTGGGGCTCATTCTAATGAGATGATATTCAGTAGGGTTATATGTAGCCTTCCATTTGGACACAAAAATCAATTCCAGCAATACCAGCAACAGGAAGTTACAAAAGTAGACCACAATTGTTCCAAGGAAGATATGATTGTTTTAGTGAATACAAGCTCATGAAGTACCCAAAGGGTAATTCAGTGGCCCAAAAGAGTATGTGTAATATTGAGCCACATTAGGAGAACTAAAGCTTCAGAGAAATGGAAGGTGATATTCAAAACTTATCTCTTATCCTGTGTTCTAGTTTGTGCACTATAGTTTCAGAAAACTACAACAACAACAGCAATAAAAACAAATAAACTTTGGTGATCTTGGATGTGTCCAGAGGAGGTCAATCAGGATGGTGAAAGTCTGACTTCACATCATTAGGATCAGGTGAAAATTGGGAATTCTTAACCTGGAGAAGAGAAGACCCAGGAAGAATTTGATCATTGTGTCCAAACTTTGAATGGCTTTTCCATAGAAAAATGACCTTCCTTGTGATTTGCCCCAGAAGTCACACCTGGGGAGTTTGGAAACAAATTTAGGTTGGTAAAACTTTCTCTAAAAATGAAAACTAAGCAGAAGAGATTGGTCTGTGTTCATATGAGGATAGTTCTCACTTTTCGTTTATTTTCAAATTGAGGCTGTTCTTTGCCAGACATTTTCTACTAGACAATTCTTCATGAATGAGTTGTACCAGATAGAAACTGAAATTCCTTTCAACTCTCAACTACTGTGATTCTCAGCTCTTTAAGATTCCATCCAGCTTGATATATTTGATCATACAGGTAAAATGTGGTCAGAACTATTCTTCCCTGGTTTTCTTTTCCAAGGATCTCTGATTTCCTGTCCTAAAGCTATGGTTGATAATTAAATGTATGTATGCTTGTCACATAGTACAATGACCTCTATACTAGTGCAGAGAAGATAAATGATCTCCAGGTCACCCAATCATTCTTTGACTTTACCCATTTCATCTGTAGTACCTCAGACAAGAGTCCTTGTATGAGCCTGTGATATAGATAATAGCTTTTCCCACTTCAGCACTATAAAGAACTAGATTCGTGCCTCTCAGATTCATTTTTCAGGTGCTAATCTTGGTTTGTTTTTGACCTTCATACTCAAAGAGAATCAAAAGGACCTCTCCTGATTGTGTATTTGGCTTGTGAACAAATTGGATTTAAGTGAGGCACAAAGTGGTCAACCTCACTCTCTCTTCCAAAATCATCAAAGTAAAGTGACAAAGCAAAAGTTTTGGGATGGAGTGGATGACCTTAGTTTCTTCGATGTCTAACCAAACTCTAGTCATTCTATAGCATATATTTTTACTACCTTTATAGTCATTGGAACAAATTGTCTTCATCTGTCCTTTCTGTCTTTACAAGGGGGAAGTCTTCAGATGCTGAAGGTAGACGCTGCCCTCCCCAACCAGTTCACTAATGTGTTTGAGGCCTGTTGGCTATACTCACCTGGTGTAGCCCATCAGCAAAGATACTCTCCTGGGGTGTAGCAAATGCTACAGCTTCTTGGAGTCAAGGTGAGGGCTCAGAGGCAAGTGGACCCCAAGTAATAAAGCAGCCCTCAAATGGATTCAGCAAGCCCTCACACCAAATGTATTTGCCTTATCTGACCACTCTTTAAAAGTATTTGTGTCTTATCTCCTTGGTGTGAAGACTATGTGATCCATGAAGGGGACTGTCAAGTTGGTTAGAATTTCTCACTTCAGGATGTAGCAGGGAGGATGTAGTTTGCACTTTTCAGGCTCTTCATTAATCAATGAATTAAATTGAACTGAATGTAACTGACCACTTGAACTGTCAATCTTCATTGATCCTAAGTGGTGATGATTTGAATTGGTTGTGATGCCATTCCTTAATAATCAGATGCTTATTGAAACCTCTGCCAAGTAAAGTCATTCAATTAAGGGACAATTTGGTGTCAATGCCTCTATATTCTCCTGTACCATATGTAATTAGAGAGCAGATACTCTTAAAAACAATTTTATTATTAAAAACTGCATCAACATATTACCTGGAAAATATAAGATAATAATAATAAAAAAACAATAGGAAACATTTTTGGAATTATAAATTTTTTCAACTTTGCATGATGTAATGAGAAGAGCTCTGGGCTTGTAGTCAGAAGCTTTGAAATGACATTCAAATGCTACTATTAATTACGTGTATGCTTTTGGATATTTTGACTCCTTGAACCTCTTCTGCAAGTATCTACAAGGTTACTTAAATTATCTACTGTACCGAATTGTGAGGTTTCATAATACTGTCAAATGGAGTGGTGAAAGGAATAACTTGGAGGCCATCAAAAATAATTTGGGTCTAAAGTCAGAAGCCAGACTCTGGTTCAAATCACGACCCTGCTATGAAAAAACTATGAGGCAGATCTTGACTAGGTATCTACCTCATTCTAAGCTACTGAGATGGTTTACATTCAAGGCTAGGAGAAGTCTTTGAGATCATCTAGCCTCATCCAATTTATTTTATTTTACTTGATATTTGAGGAAACGGATAACAGAGAAGTCTAGTGACATGTAGAAAACAGAACAGGAAGTGGAGTGGAATTACTGGACTTGGAATCCAAGCCACCTTTCTTTCTCCAGCTTTGGGGCTACAGATTTACACTTGAATCATTTCTGCTGTGGGGCATACATTATGAAGGCTCCCTTCAACTCTCAATCTTATAAAACAAGGCAATGGATATAAAATGTTCTTAAATTGGAGTCTCTTTGTGTAAGCTTTTAAGAACTCCTACATTCTCTTTACCCTGCCAACTGGCCTCTGTGTAGTCTAGCAAGTTCCAAACTGGGGAATCTAAAATTAGGCTCCTATTTGCATACTTCTCATCTGAAAAGTCCAAATGACTTAAAAATGGCAACAGGTGAAACATCCTGCTAAGTGATGTGAGAGCAATTAAGTCTTTTTTCCCTCCAATCTTTGGTCTATACATAGCATGCACACCATTGCTCACAGCATGGCCCCTTTAAATGCACGTCCCCATATTATGTGTTTGGAGGCACTGTTTAATTACAGTGAATAATGAAGCCATTTTAAAGGCACACTGTCACAGTTAATAGTGTGAATAATTAAAAGCACAATAAAGTTGATTTCTTTCTTGCAGATGGCATTCTGTCCTCCAAGAGAGTTGTTGAGAGTTAATCTCTCTGTCCCTACCCACCCAAATGGCTTCATTGATAAGAAATGATCACTGCCTGATTTAGTTAAGTATATTACATTCTCCACTAAATCCAGGATATGAATATTAGCAAAATAAACCTTTGTGAACTCCCTTAGATAAAAGTGCCCATGAAATAGTTGTGACAGATGTCCACACACATTGCTGTTAGGAAGATGTTCTTGCTTTTTTTTTTCCTTTTGAATTATAATGGGTCTTGCTCAACAGCTATGTCAAATATTTCTAATTTTACAGAATGGGGAACTGAGGTTCAAAGAACTAAAATAGTGATAATCTACTTCTCATCGCAGTTTCTTACTACCTGATTTCTAGTCTTATACTTAATTAGGCTCTTTCACATTGACTATCCTTCAGGTCACCAATATGCTCCATCTTCAGAGTCCCTGATTCTATTGAGAGGAGAAATTCTTCAGGGAGTATTCTTCAGTCACACCAAGTGCTGGGGCTAATATCATTCCCCACATAAATTGCTGAGCATGGCTGAAAAAATGATTGAGCATCATATGTATATATGTATTTATATGCATAGATTATTTATATACATTCAATCCAACTAACATTTATTAAATGCCTACTTTATGCCTGGCACTGGGCTAAGCACTGAGGATACAATTAACAGAAAAGAAATTCAGTCCCTGCTCTCCACCCGTCTGCAATCTAATAGGGGGAGAAAACACATAATAGGAGGCAGAAAAAAACTTGGGGTGTTGGAAAACCAGGGTTACCTGGGGCTTTTTCAACCAGGGAGTTGAAACTATATAGAGTAACAGACACAAAGTAGAGTGAGAGTTAGTATTGTAATATATGAACAAACACATTTTAACATCTATACATAGACACATCTATATTATGTAGATGTTTCTAGACTTACCCATGTGTATATGCATACAA
The DNA here is from genome assembly GCF_027887165.1 of Monodelphis domestica. Classification (NCBI taxonomy): domain Eukaryota; kingdom Metazoa; phylum Chordata; class Mammalia; order Didelphimorphia; family Didelphidae; genus Monodelphis; species Monodelphis domestica. The sequence goes on along the minus strand of NC_077227.1, from coordinate 752,120,283 downwards.
GTGGATCTATATTTATACACATGTATAAAAATATGTTGTTTCTGTGTATCCAATCCCATACACTGATCAGAAGTCTTCTCTATCTTCATTTATCTTATGGATAGTCTAAACTAGATGTCACAGACATCTCTAGCTACATTGAAAACAGAATGTAAATACTAGATTTTAAACTGTACTATAAAGCAGTAATCATCAGAACAATCTGGTACTGACTAAGAGATAAAAGGGTGGATCAATGGAATAGACTGGCGTAAATAATCTCAGCTATTTTGCAATGAATAAACGCAAAGATCTCAGATTTGGGCATAAAAATCCACTATTTGGAAAAAAAAAAATCTTCTGGGAAAACTGAAAAACAGTATGGGAGAAATTAGGTTTAGATGAATTCAAAGTGGGTAAATGACTTAAATACAGAGAGGGAAATTATAAGGAAATTATATCAATATAGAATAGTATACCTGTCAGTTTTATGTGAAAGAAAAGGATTTAAGACCAAGCAAAATATAGAGAATATTACAAGATATAAAATGATTAATTTTAATTATATTAAATTAAAAGGTTTGTTTGTGCAAACAAATCCAATGCAACCAAAATTAGAAGAAAAGCAACAAACTGGAAAAAAAAAATGTATAAAAAAATTCTTTGACTAGACTTCCAGTCAAGATAGCGGCTTAGAGAAAGCTAAAGTTCAGATCTCTGGAAACCCTTCCCTACCGATCTCAAACTATATGCTCCTAGGGCACCGAAATTCAAAACGATCAACAGCATAGACCCTGGGAATCCTCCCCCTGGATCTGGACGTGGCTCAAAAGGTACGGCACCCCTCAAAAGCCAGAACCCGAGATCACTCGGACCTAAGGGGTAGAAGCGCCGAGTCCAAGGATACAGAGGGAAACTTAGAGCCGAGATTGTAACCCCCTGGCTGGATCCTTCCATCCGAGTTCCAGTGAAATTCACTGCCCTCGGAGCTCCGGGAAGCTGCGGCCCCTGCCCCCATCAGAGAGCAGGGTCTTCTGAAACAACAGTAACCTTCAGGGCCGGCAACACAGCATCACAGCCAGCTATTCTGAAGGCAACTTCTGGAAAGCAACCCGACCCAGTCAAGGGGGCACCCAATCATCAGGGAAACAGAGAGAGCCGGGGGAGAGTGTAACCCCCTGGCCGGATCCTTCTATCAAAATCTCAGTGAAAACCACTGCCCTTGGAGCTCCGGTAAGCCGTGGCCCCTCCCCCCTCAGAGAGCACAGTTGTCTGAAACAACAGTAACCCTCAGGGCCGACAAGACAGCCTCATGGCCAGCTATTCTGAAGGCAACTTCCGGAAAGCAACCTGACCCAGTCGAGGGGGCACCCAAACAGCAGGGAAACAGGGAGAGCCGGGGGAGAGTGTAACCCCCTGACCGGATCCTTCCATTCCAGTTCCAGTGAAAATCACTGCCTTAAGGCATACTCAATTCAACCCAGGGAAAGCTCATTGAATGGATAATCTGCCCAGGACTAAAACCTCTGAACACCAGACAAAGATAAGAAAAGCGAATCCTCCCCAATCAGAGATGGCAAACTCCACAGAAGCACAAAAGCCCCAAAATCCCAAGAAAAATAAGAAGAAAGGGGCGACTTTGGACACATTCTATGGAGCCAAAATACAAAATACAGAGGAGATAGAAGACGATACACAAAAAAAAAAATGCTCTGAAACCTTCCAAAGGAAATGGAAACTCTCCACAAACCCATGAAGAATTTGAATCAGAAATGACCAAAAAGATGGAAGCCTTCTGGGAGGAAAAGTGGGAAATAATGCAAAAGAAATTCACCCATCTACAAAACCAGTGTGACCAAACTGAAAAGGAAAACCAGGCTTTAAAGGTCAGAATCAGGCAACTGGAAGACAACGATCGTGTAAAAGAGCAAGAATTAATAAAGCAAAGCCAAAATACCAAGAAATTAGAAGAGAACATAAAATATCTCATCAACAAGGTGACAGATCTTGAAAATAGAGAGAGAAGAGATAATTTAAGAATCATTGGACTTCCAGAAAAGCCAAAAATAAACACCAAACTCGACATCATGATACAAGATATAATCAAAGAAAATTGCCCAGAGATTTTAGAACAAGGGGGTAATACAGCCACTGACAGAGCTCACAGAACCCCTTCTACACTAAACCCCCAAAAGACAACTCCAAGGAATGTAATTGCCAAATTCCAAAGCTCTCAAACAAAAGAAAAAACCTACAGGAAGCCAGAAAAAGACAATTTAGATATAAAGGAATGCCAATCAGGGTCACACAAGACCTTGCAAGTTCTACTCTGAATGATCATAAGGCATGGAATATGATCTTCAGAAAGGCAAGAGAGCTGGGTCTTCAACCAAAAATCAGCTACCCAGCAAAACTGACTATATACTTCCAAGGGAAATTATGGGCATTTAAGAAAATAGAAGATTTCCAACTTTTTGCAAAGAAAAGACCAGAGCTCTGTGGAAAGTTAAATATTGAAAAACAAAGATCAAGGAATACATGAAAAGGTAAATATTAAGGAAAGAGGAAAGGAGAAAAATGTTATCTTCTTCTTTTATTCAAACTCTCTTCTATAAGGACTACATTTCTATCAATCTATGTATACTAACATGTATAAATAGGGGGTAAAGAAAGACCAAATAGAATAATATTTCTCACACAAAGATTCACATGGGAAGGGGAGGGGAAGAAAACTCCTATAAGAAGGAGAGGAAGAGAGGGTTTTTTCACTTAAACCTTAATCTCAGGGAAATCAAGTCTGAGAGGGAAAAACATCTAGATCCATTGGGATGTTGAATTCTATCTTACCCAACAAGGGTAAGGAAAAGGGAAAACCAAGGGGGGAGGGGGAGAGGGAAAACAAAAAGGGAGGGAAAGAGAGGGGGAAGGGGAGTGAACAAAAAGGGAGGGACTAAAAAGGGAAACATCAAGGGAGGGGACAAGGGGGACTGATTCAAAGTAAATCACTGGACTAAAAGGTAGAACCAAAGAAGAAAAGGTTAGAATTAGGGAAGTATATCAAAATGCCAGGGAGTCCACAAATGACAATCATAATTTTAAACGTGAATGGGATGAACTGACCCATTAAAAGTAGATGAATAGCAGAATGGATTAGAATCCAAAACCCTACCATATGTTGTCTCCAAGAAACACACATGAGGTGGGTTGACACCCACAAGGTCAGAATTAAAGGATGGAGTAAGACCTTCTGGGCCTCAACTGACAGAAAGAAGGCAGGAGTGGTATCATGATATCTGATAAAGCCAAAGCAAAAATAGACCTGATCAAAAGGGACAGGGAAGGTAATTATATTTTGTTATAAGGGACTTTAGACAATGAAGAAATATCATTAATCAACATGTATGCACCAAATAATATAGCACCCAAATTTTTAATGGAGAAACTAGGAGAATTGAAAAAAGAAACAGACAGCAAAACCATATTAGTGGGAGACTTAAACCAACCATTATCAAATTTAGATAAATCAAATCAAAAAATAAATAAGAAAGAGGCGAAAGAAGTGAATGAAATCTTAGAAAAATTAGAATTAATAGACATATGGAGAAAAATAAATAGGGATAAAAAGGAATACACCTTCTTCTCAGCACCACATGGCACATTCACAAAAATTGACCATACATTAGGTTACAGAAACATAGCACACAAATGCAGAAAAGCAGAAATAATGAATGCAGCCTTCTCAGATCACAAACAATAAAAATAATGATTAGTAATGGTACATGGAAAACCAAATCAAAAACTAATTGGAATTTAAACAATATGATACTTCAAAATCATTTAGTTAAAGAAGAAATCATAGGAACAATTAATAATTTCATCGAGAAAAATGACAATGGTGAGACATCCTTTCAAAACTTTTGGGATGCCACCAAAGTGGTAATCAGAGGTAAATTCATATCCCTGAATGCTTATATAAACAAACTAGGGAGAGCAGAGATCAATCAATTGGAAATGCAAATGAAAAAATGCGAAAGCAATCAAATTTAAAACCCCCAGCAGAAAACCAAACTAGAAATCCTAAAAATTAAGGGAGAAATTAATAACATCAAAATTGATAGAACTATTGATTTAATAAATAAGACAAGAAGCTGCTACTTTGAAAAAATAAACAAAATAGACAAAGTACTGGTCAATCTAATTAAAAAAAGGAAGGAAGAAAAGCAAATTAACAGCATCAAAGATGAAAAGGGGGACAGCACCTCCAATGAAGAGGAAATTAAGGCAATCATTAAAAATTACTTGGCCCAATTATATGGCAATAAATACACCTGTTTAGGTGATATGGATAAATATATACAAAAATACAAACTGCCTAGACTAACAGAAGAAGAAATAGAATTCTTAAATAATCCTATATCAGAAAATGAAATCCAACAAGCCATCAAAGAACTTCCTAAGAAAAAATCCCCAGGACCTGATGGATTCACCAGTGAATTCTATCAAACATTCAGAGAACAGTTAATCCCAATACTATACAAACTATTTGACATAATAAGCAAAGAGGGAGTTCTATCAAACTCCTTTTATGACACAAACATGATACTGATTCCAAAACCAGGCAGATCAAAAACAGAGAAAGAAAACTATAGACCAATCTCCCTAATGAATATAGATGCAAAAATCTTAAATAGGATACTAGCAAAAAGACTCCAGCAACTGATCAAAAGGATCATGCACCATGATCAAGTAGGATTTATACCAGGGATGCAGGGCTGGTTCAATATTAGGAAAACCATCTACATAATTGACCACATTAACAAGCAAACCAACAAGAACCACATGATTATCTCAATAGATGCAGAAAAAGCCTTTGATAAAATACAACACCCATTCCTATTAAAAACACTAGAAAGCATAGGAGTAGAAGGGTCGTTCCTAAAAATAATAAACCGTATATATCTAAAACCATCAGCTAATATCATCTGCAATGGGGATAAACTAGACGCATTCCCAATAAGATCAGGAGTGCAATAATGATGCCCATTATCACCTCTACTATTTGACATTGTACTAGAAACACTAGCAGTAGCAATTAGAGAAGAAAAAGAAATTGAAGGCATCAAAATAGGCAAGGAGGAGACCAAGTTATCACTCTTTGCAGATGACATGATGGTCTACTTAAGGAATCCTAGAGATTCAACCAAAAAGCTAATTGAAATAATCTACAACTTTAGCAAAGTTGCAGGATATAAAATAAACCAGAATAAGTCATTAGCATTTCTATATATCTCCAACACAGCTCAGCAGCAAAAACTAGAAAGAGAAATCCCATTCAAAATCACCATAGACAAAATAAAATACCTAGGAATCTACCTCCTGAGACAAACACAGGAACTATATGAACACAACTACAAAACACTCTCCACACAACTAAAACTAGACTTGAGCAATTGGAAAAACATTATCTGTTCATGGATAGGACGAGCCAATATAATAAAAATGACCATCCTACCCAAACTTATTTATCTATTTAGTGCCATACCCATTGAACTACCAAAATACTTCTTCACTGATTTAGAAAAAAAAATAACAAAATTCATTTGGAACAACAAAAGATCAAGGATATCCAGGGAAATAATGAAAAAATAAACAATATGATGGGGGCCTTCCAGTCCCTGACCTTAAACTATATTACAAAGCAGCAGTCATCAAAACAATTCGGTACTGGCTAAGAAACAGACAGGAAGATCAGTGGAATAGACTGGGGGAAAGCGACCTCAGCAAGACAGTATACGATAAACCCAAAGATCCCAGCTTTTGGGACAAAAATCCACTATTCGATAAAAACTGTTGGGAAAATTGGAAGACAGTGTGGGAGAGACTAGGAATAGATCAACACCTCACACCCTACACCAAGATAAATTCAAAATGGGTGAGGGACTTAAACATAAAGAAGGAAACCATAAGTAAATTGGGTAAACACAGAATAGTATACATGTCAGATCTTTGGGAGGGGAAAGGCTTTAAAACCAAGCAAGACATAGGAAGAATCACAACATGTAAAATAATAATTTTGACTACATCAAATTAAAAAGCTTTTGCAAAAACAAAACTAATGTAAGTAAAATCAGAAGGGAAGCAACAAACTGGGAAAAAATCTTCATAGAAACCTCTGACATAGGTTTAATTACTCAAATTTATAAAGAGCTAAATCAATTGTACAAAAAATCAAGCCATTCTCCAATTGATAAATGGGCAAGGGACATGGATAGGCAGTTCTCAGATAAAGAAATCAAAACTATTAACAAGCACATGAAGAAGTATTCTAAATCTCTTATATTCAGAGAGATGCAAATCAAAACAACTCTGAGGTATCACCTCACACTGAGCAGATAGGCTAACATGATAGCAAAGGAAAGTAATGAATGCTGGAGAGGATGTGGCAAAGTAGGGACATTAATTCATTGCTGGTGGAGTTGTGAACTTATCCAACCATTCTGGAGGGCAATTTGGAACTATGCCCAAAGGGCAACAAAAGAATATCTACCCTTTGATCCAGCCATAGCAGTACTGGGTCTGTACCCCAAAGAGATAATGGACAAAAAGGCTTGTAAAAAAATATTCATAGCTGCGCTCTTTGTGGTGGCCCAAAACTGGAAAATGAGAGGATGCCCATCAAATAGGAAATGGCTGAGGAAATTGTGGTATATGTTTGTGATGGAATACTATTGTGCTAAAAGGAATAATAAAGTGGAGGAGTTCCATGGAGAATGTAACAACCTCCAGGAAGTGATGCAGAGCGAGAGGAGCAGAACCAGGAGAACATTGTACACAGAGACTAATACACTGTGGTATAATCAAAAGTAATGGACTTCTCCATTAGTGGTGGTGTAATGTCCCTGTACAATTTGCAGGGATCTAGGAGAAAAAACACCATTCATAAGCAGAAGATAAACTGTGGGAGTAGAAACACCGAGGAAAAGCAACTGCCTGAATACAGTGGTTGAGGGGATATTACAGTGGAGAGACTCTAAATGAACACTCTAATGCAAATATTATCAACATAGCAATGGGTTCAAATCAAGAAAACATGTAATTTTGGATTTAAGCATCGACTATGGGGGGTAGGGGAAGGAAAAGAAAATGATCTATGTCTTTAATGAATAATGCTTGGAAATGATCAAATAAAATATTAAAATAATTCTTTGTCAAAAGTCTAATTTCTCAAATATACAAAGAACTAAGTAAAATTATAAGAAATCAAAACATTCCCCAATTGACAAATGGTCAAAAGATATGAATAGGCAGCTTTCATATGAATAAATGAAAACTATAATCATATAAAAATTTCTAAATCCTTCTTGATTAGAAAAATATGAATCAAAACAACTCTGAGGTAGCACCTTACACCTAACAGAGTGATCAATATGATAGTAAGAAAAAATAATAAATGTTGGAGGGAATGCATTGCTGGTGGAATTGTGAATTGATCTAATCATTCTAGAAGTCAATTTGTAATTATGCCCAATGGGCTTTAAAAGAATGCATGTTAATCACTTCCTCAAGTGGAAGCAAAATGAATGAGTAACTAGAGCAACAGTTCCAAGTCATCATGAGAATCTTCTCCTACTAAGCATAAAATTTTACCACAAAATTAATATGGGTGTGGAAGAATGAAAAGAGAAGAAAGAATGAAACAACTTGCAAGAAAAGAAAACCCCCAAAGATAGGCAGGCAACATCTGAGGCATTGGAGTAAGAGGAGAGCAGATAAACAAGAGACTGTAGCAAGGAGTGAAGAACAAGCCAAGATCAAACCACAGCCCCACACACATCCCACATTTGCTGTCAGGTTCTCAATTTAAGCTCAAGCTAACATTCAGATCCTGAGATCCTGCCTGGTCACATAGTAATCCAAGCCAACACACACCCGTTGAAATCTCAAACCTGTAGAGGAGTCTGGAATACAAGCCCAGGGCAATCTCAGCTGAAGGGGCCTGATTCACATGGTCCCAGAGTGAAACCAGGAATCCCAGTCCACAGTTTGGGGTGAGGATACAGTTCACAGGGAAAGCTCCCCCCCCAAAATCTTTTTGCCCAAAACTAATGGCAGATCTCCAAGACAGGGCAATCAAAGGAGTGCCTAACTGGATGAAAAACACAGTGAGACCAAAAACTTGAGACTAAGCCTGAGGCAAGAATTTGATCAGCCCCTGATCTGATCAAATTCAGAGTGAGATCAAAAGCCTTATACCAAAGCCTGAGAAAAGTCTTTAAGCTATCAGCATCTTTAGGGTCAATTGAAACAGCAGGGTGGGGGGAGCTTTCGGAACTCTCAAGCCTCAGATTTCTATGGAACCCACTGCTTTTCTCTCCTCAGGGGATTTCTGCAACACAGATTTAGAAACACTTGTGTCTAAGACAATTATAAACTTATATTCCTACTTTTAGGGTTATATGGGGTTCTGTGCTATTTTATGGAAAAGGGACAGGTATCATATGGAACTAACACACTAGGATCAGGAAAACTCAATACTTGTTCCTGTTCCTCATTCTCTAATTCTTCATTGATTTTTCCTGTACTAATTTCCCATGTTTTTAAAATCTCTTCATCATTTCCATTAGTTTTTATTCCATTTCCCATACTTCCTAGTCCATTTTGTCCACATATTATGTTTTTAAATGCACATGTCTTGGCATACCTTGATAATGAAGTTCCACCTTTTTGCATATCAAGTTTTTGGGGATTCCCACCAGCTACTTGGGAATATTTTGGACGAGCACCTGATTTGATATATTCCTTCACGGTATTCATGTCTGGGGCTTGTTGTGAATTATGGTAGCATTCAGTATCAAAAGAATTTGTGTAGTTTGATCTCCCATAGTGGAATGCATTTTTAAATCCATTATTAAACCCATAATTTCCATATCTATTTTGCCTGAATCCATTAAAGCGATTAAATCTATTGCCTTGGTTTCCCCTGAAGCTTTGTCCAAAGAATTGTCCCCTGATTCTGCATTCTCTCATGAGTTGACCAGGTCTGTTACAAAGAAAACATCTTGGGGTTTATCTGTATTGTCTAGGGTTGTAATTATTTCTGGGTTGTCTATATGTTCTTAGTGCAGCTACAGTTTTTTGCTGCACTTCATTGGATTTCAGTTTTTGTTTAAGATCTCTGATTTCTTTGGTTAAGCTATAAATTATATCCTTTTTTTCTTGTGATTGTCTATCTTTCTCATCTTGGAAAACAGTTCGTAATTCTCCTAATTTCGTCAAGCCCCATGTCAAACCAATTTGGACAGTCACTACAAAAACAATTTCAGACCACAGGGCATGCATTTTTTACAAACTTCCTGTGAATATGATTTACATTCTCATCTGTTAAAGTATCCAATCCAATCCATTTTTCTGCAGAGTCAATAATTCTATTGAGGAAAGTGGAGGGAGTCTCTCCTACTTCCTGTTTTAAGTGCTGAAATTTAGGCCATATTCCTAGATGTCTAGAATTTTCCCTCATAGTTTCAATTATTGCCTCCTTGGCTGTAGTTGTCTCTGTCCCCCGCAAAAGAGTTATATTCCCAACCAGGATCCTTAGTTGGCTGATCGGCAATTTGAGGGTTATTATTAGTGTCCTGTATAATCTACTGTTTCTCCCTTTTTTGTTAATAATTATTCCATAAGGATGTCAAAAGTCCCAATAAGAAGGATTATAAAGCTTAACTAAGTGCTTAAACTGCTTTACAACTGCCATGGGTTCTTCTTCATATGATGGTGTATTTTTTTTAAAACTGTCTATATCAGCTTATATAAACTTTTTTTGTGGCACATGAGATTCACTATACCACTCTATGGGGACACTAGCAGCACCTCCCTTAAAGGGAACATATGAGCTGGTTTGCTTTTTAATGCTTCAGTTTCCATTTCTTATTTAGTTGGATTATCTGATTTAGTTGCACTCTCTAATTTAGTTGCATCATGTTCTTTAGTTTCTGCAATTGTCCCTATAGCCTTGAGTGATTCCTCATATTGAGTTTGTATTCTATCTAGCTTAGTTTCTATATAGTTCACTGTTAATGATCATTATTTGCAGTAGTTTGCTTGATGTTTGCTTTTAAATGTTTAAACACAACTGCCAAAGATTTGATCATCATGTAAAAGCACATGATAACAATAGTGCACAGGGACATAAGAGATTAGTTGTAGGAGTGTCAGTGAGAGTACTGGCATTAGAAAGTCATAGGCAAGTACATTTTGTATTAATTCTGGTATGATAGTGAAAATGATAGAAGTCATATCTAGTAGAGAAAATCCCATGGTGATTTTATGTAGCTATTCACCAGGTTTTCTGAGAGTACAGAGTCTTTGTATCAAGTTGACTGGGAGATGGATTTCATAGCCACCTAGAGTTCAGCTCACTGTTACCACAGCTCACAGTGAAACTGTCAACTCTAGATGCTTTCACAGAACCACTGCTGAGATAATGGTTCTATAATAATTAAAAATATTTCTATTCAGTTATATATTTTATAAAGTTTATTGGAAGGGTAGACACTGTTCCTATAAGTAACCTGACTTCATGGTGCCTAGACTGTCAGTCTCTTCCTCATTCCCCCTCACCTGCCTGTTTTATCTCCTCTCCTCGTGGTTCTCTCCTGGTCCTCTGAGGTTCTCTCATTGGTCTCCCCAATTCTGCCCCAAACCTTAAGTTTTATTGACATACAGAACCTTACACCAAAGTAACCCTGGACCAAATGTGATATGTCAGGAATATTTGATAGACAGGTAAAGTTAATCAGGGGAGGGAGGGGATGAGCTTCCTTGACACAGTTCCAACTGCCCATGTTGACAATTGGATCCTTAAAATCAGACAGTTTGTTTCTTTGTCCTATTTAGCTCACCAAACAATAAAAATAAAAATGGCAAGCTACATAAATATAGATAGAAAAACTGTCCAATATAGGTTCAAAGCTGTTTGGATACTTTGATAGATGTAATCAAAAGTACCCTCAGTGATGAAGTGAAACTCAAATGTGAACTTCCCTTAAGGGCTAGGCAAAAGGATGTTAAAGAGACTCTTATAAAAATAAAATATTTATTGAAATATATATGGATAAAACAAGATTTCTAATTCTAAGTGATTCTAAATCCACCCAATAAACTCCCTGGTTCTGCAAGGAACCATGTCTCCTGTGTTTCACAGGCTACACTAAACCTCCCTAATTAGATTAAACCAAATTTATACTATCTAAATAAAAACTACCACTATTATCCTTATAAATCTTAACTTCACCTTCAAATTATAAAAGAATTATATTATTTATTTATTATATTATTTATTATTTAGCTGGTCGAGTATCAGCAAGAATCAAGTTAGGACTCTGAGTCCAAAGACCAGGTTTTTCTTTGGTCTTCTCAGAGTTTAATCAATCTATATAAATGGCAACAGATAGTCAATAAGTGTTTCCCAAATTGGGAAAGGAAAACACTGAGCAATTTCAGATCTTTCAGACAGAGAGAGGCAAAGATGAGACCTTCTCTGGTCTTGAGAGATAGTTTCTGAGAGTGTGTCTCTGCCAACTACCAGAGACCAACTCCCAACTGCCAGAGAGTAATCGTCACAGAAAAAACAGTTATAACTGTCAACATCTGAAATCAACATGCTCTCTCAGCTCTGCTTCAAACTCCAATTTTTTCTCAAGCCAGCACTCTACTTTTTATCCCTAAACTAATGAAACAATACTTATTTTCTAATATCACTCTTACAGTATCTATCCTTAAACTCCATTCTCACAGCTACCACCAATAGTTCAGGCATCCAGCACCTTTTGCTCAGACAATTGGGATAGCTTCCTAATTATTTTCTGTATCTCTTGTGACCTATCTTCCTACATTTCTATCTTTCATAGTTGTCAAACTACAATTCATAAAGAATAGGGTTGTCTAAAGAAGGAATTCTAATTGTTCCCTATTCTCTTCAAGATAGAATGAAAACTCTTTTATCCTTCATTTAAAGTCCATCACAGCTTGCTTGACATCTAGCTTTCTAATTACACACAACTCCCCTTATCGGATGACTGGCTCTTCCCTACACAGGATATTCCATTTCCTATCTCTCTGCCTTTGCACAGGCTATCTCTTGTTTCCAGAATGATCTATCATTTCATCTCCAAATGTCATATTCCCCAAGCGCCTTTTATATATGTGGAATTTACTTATCTGTGAATATAATGTTTCTGTTTAGTAGATAAAATGTCTGACCCTTGACAGCAGTAACTATTTATAATATGTGTTTGTATCCATTGCATAACATAAGGCACATAATAGATATTTAGAAAATGTTTACACAGCTGAATTGAATAGAATAATAGAAGAGAAATGACCAAAAATATAATCCAAATAATTTCAATTAGATTCAATTAGGAATTTACGACAAGAAAGGGGGCAGCTAGGTGACTCAGTGGAAAGAGCACTGGGCCTGGAATCCAGAAGGCCTGAGTTTAAATCTGTCATTACACAATTACTACCCTAGTCAAGACACTTATTTCTGTTTACTTCAGTTTCTTCTGCAAAATGAACTGGAAAAGGAAATGACAAGCCACTCCATTATCTCCCCCCCCCCAAAAAAAAACAAAAAAACAAATGGGGTCCTAAAGTTAGTCATAAATGAAAAATACTGAACAACAATGGCAATAAAAACAAGGAAGATTGCCCTGGGTAAGAGGTACCATTCCAAGTGAATATAGTTTACTAATGCATCTAGTAAGTAAAGAAATCTGGGAGGATATGTTTTCTTTTTCTCTTCTCCTTCCCTACTTGATTAGATTGATCCTTTGTTTATTCAAGCTTGAAAAGAAGCTTGGGGAAGAGGCTGTGGGAACCAAGGGTGGTGAGGAAGAATTGAAGCTATTGCCAAGTGTTAAAGGGTACTCAGAGTCCCAGGGCAAGGGGGGAATGGATCATATCCTGCCTATTTGTGGTGATGGCATCTGCCTGAAATTAATGGCTTAATCTATGGACAAGGATCCTTTTCTAGATTAGCAGATAGCTGGTACAGGAATTAAATTACTGAGAATATTTCTTCTCAGGGCATTCTGCTTCAGATTCTGTAACAACTGTTGCTTCCTCTATGTTGTGTCAGCTGTAGATGGATTCTAGCCATATATCTTCTTTATGATAAGTGTTTATAACCATACATCGAAATTGTAAGAGGGGGGAAATGAAGTCTTAAGTTTACTCATTAAGTCTATTGAGTCTTCAGGTTCTGGATCAGTGTTGACCACATTTCTGAGTTATTTCTGACTGTGGATTGTAAAAACAATCCACAATCTCTATACCCATAGTGCATTGAGGATTAGAATTCCTGTGATTATTTTGTGTTAGAATTGATGTAGAGGTTTGTATGTGTGTATGTATGTGTGTGTATGTGTATTCATGTTCTGTTGTTTATAGCAAGAGAAATACCTAAGTGATTGGAGAATATTCAAAATTAAGTACTTCCTAGAATCTCTCAACTAGATGGCCTCTAAATGTACACCTACTCTAAGCTTAAAGTACTCTATATTATATTCCACCAAATAGTGATCATCAGTCTTTGTTTTAATATGTCCAGTGGCAAGGAATGAGTATTCCCTTAAGGAACAGCTCATGGTATTAGGAAGTGTTTTCCATTTATAGATCCCAAATTTATCTCTTTACATCTAGCCACCATTCTTTTTCACTTCCTCTCTCAGGCCAATCAGAGTAATGCTGTCTTTTTTGTTTTGTTTTGTTTTTTCCCTAAATACACATAAAAAACCTCTCACTTATTTGAAGAAAGCCACAAGATCTCCTGTGAGATATCTTTTTATTAAACCACGCTTTTGCAGTTCCTTGAAGAGATACCAATCATTTATTATCCTTGTTTTCCTCCTTGGGATGCTGTTTAGCTTCTCAAAATCCTTTTTAGATTGTACTTCCCAAAAGTGACCACTATACTAAAGGAGAGCTATAGTACATTCTGGCAATACAGAGGGTCTATGAATTCCTTATTCCTGGAAGTCACTTGCCTCCGTGCAGGGCAGGATCCCATCAACTCTCTTAGTTGCCACCATATGCTGTTGATTCATACTGAGCTGTGCCTTAGATATATTGCAGAAGAGCCTCTGTTTAACTGTTATCATATAACTCATTCCCATAAAGATACCTTTTTGACTCCAAGTATGTGATATATCCAAGTCTATTTCATAGAGACTGATTCAGGACATTATTTTATGCTACCAAAGTATTCATAAATCCTGATTCTATCATTAAGTAAGTATATTAGCCAATGTGATCGCCATCTAGAAATTATAGGTTTGTCCTTTTCAAAAGTAAAATAAAATCTGGTAAAGCCATTTTTATGAGTAATGAATTTGATAGATTTGTAACAATTGCTGGAGAATATTTCAGCACAAAGTGAGGGGTTATTTGTTTTGGCCTTTATTTCCCTTCTTCCCACCCCTCACTGATACCCTGGATAATTTTTGGAAAGGCCTTCTCTTTGACCTGAGACTCTGCCTTCACAAATTTAAAATGAGAATTGAACCTGTACTATTCATTTTAGGGTAAGATCAAGGATACATACAGACATTTTAAAATATATGTATATATATATATATGAATATATTCATATATGCATATATATACATATAAAACTACATGTCTATGAATAACTATATATTTAATGTAAATTCTCATATATATAATTATATATGTACATGCATGATTATATATTGCAAATATATGTAAGAACATTTTAATTTTTTTAAAATTAAATCCCAGACTCTCCATTTCTCCTGACTTACTCTCCTCCTTAAGAAGGCAAGCAATTTTATATAGATTATACATGTGAAGTCATGCAAAGCACATCCATGTTAGCCATGATGAATAAGAAACAAGTTTATCAAAGGAATGTAAGTTTAATGAAGCATGTTTCTATATGCATTCAGACTCAGCTTGTTCTTTTTTTGCAGGTGAGGACAATTTTTAATCAAATTCTTCAGAGTTTTCTTGGGGCATTGAATAGCTGAAAATGGATTAGGCATTCACAATATGCCTGTTACTCCATACAATATTCTCCTGCATCTGGTCCCTTTGATTTGCATCATTTTATATAAGTCCTCCCATATTTTTTGAATACACTATACTGGTAATTTCTTATAGTAGATCCATCACATTACCACAACTTGTGTAGTCATTCCCCAGTTGATGGGTATGCCATCAATTTCTATTTCTTTACTACCACAGAAAGAGCTACTATAAAAATTTTTGTACCTATCTGTCCTTTTCCCTTTCCTATGATCTTTTTGGATCACAGACCTAGCAGTGACATTGCTTTATCAAAAGGTCTTTGACATTGTTCCAAGTACTGCTTCAGAATGATTTGACCAGTTCACAACATCATTAAAAGTGTATTAGTGTGTAAATTTTTCCATATCTACTAATAAATTTATATGGCTACTATCTCTCTCTCTCTCTCTCTCTCTCTCTCTCTCTCTCTCTCTCTCTCTCTCTCTCTCTTTCTCTCTCTGTCTCTTTGTCTCTCTGTCTCTCTCTGTCTCTCTCTCTCATTCTCTCACTCTCTCTCACACACACACACACACACATACACACCCAGACACTTTGCCCCTTCTTTCTCTGTGCTCAGTAATTAAATCAACGGTGCTATTTCTTCTGGAAAGGATAGGTCTATGGACTGTCCTGTCAATTTCTAGCCATCCTTGTGTCTTTTTAGGCCAAATGACCTCCTAGACACCACTCATCTATAAGTACTATTTCCTCAGGTTCAAAGAGAATTAAAGCTCCACAAACACAGGTGCAGTATATTTTCCCTTTCTCTTCATATATTGACAAAGTACCTGGCATTTAATAGCAATTTAACAAATGTCATTTCATTGATTCATTGATTCATTCATTCTGATTCTCTTTCTTGATTCCTATTTTCCAATGAATTTCAAGCTTGGCAGTTGTGACCAAGTTGGAAGAAAGCAGAGTCAGAGCCTAAAGCCATTGGATGCCTAGCATCTAAGGACCAACTTCACCAAGGACAAGGCGTATCAGTACCAAGAGGCTATCACAAGGGGATCAATCATTTTATCATCTAAGCCTTAATCTCTAAGGTAGTTAGAATTGAGGATCTTTGTTGTCAGAAAGAGAGAGTCTGTACATGATCGAAACTAAGGAATATTGGATGTTTTTAAATGTTAGCAATCAAACTTTTTATTATGTGCTTTGTAATCCTCCCAAGGTGCATAGATTTGTTTCCTTAGAGGAACCATGAAGTTAGATTCGTTCCCAGCTTAAAATCTATAATAGGTACTAATTTTATAATTCTTACTGAAATAATAGTTTTTGTGTGAAATAAAAGCATGTTTGTGGCTGCCTTCCTCATCTTCTCTGAGCTTCACAACAATCCTTTGAAGTGGGTACTATAATAGATTTTATTCTCATTTCATACATGAGGAAACTGAGGCTGAGTGGGTAAATAACCTGGCAATAGTCACACAATATTTAATGTATGAAAAGAATTGTCTTAGGATCTACTTTTTCTTGGCTCTACATTTCACATTGAAAAAATACAACAAATTTCCCCTCCAATAGTCCCCAAACATTCAGAAGAGGGACCAAGACCTTGAAAAAAAAATAACGCTACTGAATTCCTTTAAGAATGTGACTTAAAATGCTTCTAGTCTTGAAAAATAACTTAAGGAGATCAGTAATCAATAAATATTTACCTAACATCTAATTATTACAAAATAGAAAAAAAGGTCCTGTTCATAAAAAAGTAGTAAAAATAACCCCAGCCTGTAAAGAGCTTACATTTTACCATGCAGTGTAGACAATACAAATCTAAAACAAATTACTTCCTGTGGGGAGTGGAAAAGGAGAGATCTACTTATTGACATTAGCTTGGAACCAACAGGAAAAACTGAGTCTATTGAATTGTCTTCACCATTACTCTTTAAAAAAGACAAAAGGATTCTCTTTCCATTGTCAAACTACCAAACTACCACCATTAAAAGCCCAATGGAGCTCTGACTAATCAATTCTAATCATTAGTTTCCAAAGAACAAAGAAAACACAACTTGGAATTTTTCATGTAATTCTTGATGCTTGCGGTTTTCAACCAAGTTGCTTAGAGTCAAGGGAGACATTTTTTCATTAACCTACAGAGCATGAAAGCTTAGAAGGGAATTTGAGGGAAGTAAGGTGATTTTACCCTTATGGATTGAAGAAAGGCCAGCCGTGTGAAAAAGATGGATCTACTCTACATTGTACAAGAAATCAGCAGTGAAATATGAAGCCCCAGAGTCTCTTCATTCCTAGTGTACCAACAAAATGGAGGTCTACAAGGAATATTTATTTCAGATAAATCTGCAGGTCAATTTCCAGTGGCCCATAAAAGTGCCAAGTTTCTCTCTTTTTCTGTCAACACTCTAGTTCTTAGATCCTCCCATTAATTTACTCAACTTTCTTATTTTAACATCATAGAATGGCTGATGAAATCCTGAAATTACACTCAGAAAGACCAAGGTTCAAATTTTCTCTCTAATGTTCAATATCTGGGTCACTTAATCTCTCTGAGCTTTGGTTCCTATATTTATAAAACAGGGCCATAATACCACAATAGTAGTCATAACTTCACAAGATCTAAGACTTAAAATGATAATGTGTAACATTTCATAAAATTAAAAGGAATCTATACATGTCAGTAATGATTATGCCTTTAATCAATATCTATTATTCTACTCTCACAACTATATTAGTGGAATAAATATGTCTGATGTCATGCCAACATGAATCCTTTTTCCTGATCCTCCCCTCCCCTGGCTTTTATGGCCTTCGCTCATTCCAAAAATTGTTTGTCCTTTTTCATTAGATATTTTGTATTTATTTTCTGTATTAATTTGTACTTACTCTCATGAGCATTTGGCTAATTTAGGACAAGGACTCTTCCAGTAAAATATATCAAGTGCCTACTATAGGTCCAGAAAAAATATTAGATGCTTAAGATAAACTTATCCATACAAATGGAATTAAAGACAGCTTAAGAGTTACTAAATTCTTTAACTCTGTTAAATGTCTGATTCTGAACACTAAAAAAGGCACAGTGCAATACATCAATAAGCATTTACTGATTGCTTTCCATGTGTTGGGCTCTTAACTAAAATAAGCCCAGGGATTGTGAAGATGGGATTAACTCTCATACCTACTGTTTACATTTAATCATCAGAAGTGTATATACCCCACCTTTGTTTAATTATGGGGAAATTTGTGACCCACACATGCTGTATAGTAAGTGGCAAATTAGGATCAACTGACTGCCCCCTGGGCAGTGCTAAGCAAAACTTTAGCTGTAATTGGTCCACATAAAATGGAAGGAAAGCACAGGAAGTGACAGAAGGAATGATCTTTATAAGTGGCAAGAACTTAACTGTGAGGAGAGTCTTTTGCCTTGGAATTTGACTTGAAGGAGCTTGAGGACCTCAGACTGCTCTTGAATTTTCCCTTAGGAGGGAAAAAGGCTGACTCTCTTCCCTGGCTTTCCTGGAAGTACCAGCCTCTGGAGGGGCCCCTTGTCTTGGAGGAAGCCTTGTGGCTAAAACTCTTGATTAATTTACCTCTGTGCCCACTTTGTTGGGGTTTCTTAAGTCTTACCTGGTTTGGACTGGACTAGAGTAAATATCTACTCTCTCTGAATTTCTTACTTCCATGTTTTCTCCTTTTGCTACCATAAAAATCATTAGGCATTGAGTAATAATTCCTGATGATCACACTCTTAAATTTAATCCAAACTTTTAATTCCCCCCCTTACAGGATAAAGAATAAAATATAGCTGTTGTAGTTTTAGTGGCAATGGGGAAGGTTGGTAATAGTGGTAGGCATTAATGAAAAGTGGTGGAGATACAAAAAAGGGCAAAAGATAGATCCTGCCTTCAAGATGGATAAAATTTAATGCAGGGGACAACATTTAAAACAATATTCAAATGATATATACACATAATGAATAGGAAATAATGGGAATAAGGCACTAGAATTGAGAGGTTAGGAAATATTTCCTACAAAAGGTATTATTTTAGTCAGGACTTGAAGGAATTCTGGGAAGTCAGAGATAAGGAGGGGAAAGATTCCAGAAATGGGGCACAGACATAGAAAATGTCTAGATCCAAAAGATGAAGTGCCTTGTTTTTGTTCATGGAACATCCAGAAGGTTACTATCACTGGATTAAAGTATACAAACTTTGAGATGACTAGGTAACCAGAAAGTGACTGAATTATGAAGGACAGAGAATTATTTTTATTTGATAATGAAAGCCATAAAGACCAACTGGAGTTCATTAAGTAAAAGAGCATCATTGAACAAAAGACCAGTGATTTGAAAAAATGAAACTTTGGTGATCATAAGATGGATTGAGGTAGATCTAACATTAGACTATTGTACAAGTCTGGATATAATATAATAAGGAACTGAACCATGTAGGTGGCAGTGATGGAGGAGAGGAAAAGACATATTTGTGATATATTATAAAGGTGAAATTGACAGATCGTGGAAGTCCATTAGATATGAAGGCAATAGATAATGAAGTCAAGGGTAATTTTTTTAGATTTCTTTAATCAGCATTGAGATTCCTAATGAGTGCTGGCTTGGGGTGGGGAAGTTCTAAGCCATTCATTCATTCATTCATTCATTCATTCATTCATTCATTCCTTTGTTCAAACAAACATTACATGTTTATTATGTCCAAGATCATGTGTGAAAGACCATATGAAAGACAAAAAAAATTAGTCAAAACCTCTAGTTCTAATTCAATGAAATATGAATGTTGGATAATAGCTAATAACATAAAGAACACACATATATGCATATATATACGCATATATATATTTTCCTATGAATTCTATCTCTCTTGTGATGCCCAATGTTAAAAGCCTTAGGAGATATTTTTTTTAATATTTGAAGGATTAAATTACATTCAAGAAATAAAAAGTCAAATCTTGATTTTTGGAAGGGCAGAATAAATAGCAATGTGCTATTTAATTAAAAAAAAAACACACAAAACTATTTGTGAAACAATGTCCTAAGCATTTTTGTCTTATTTATTGGTGTGACAAATGAAGAATCCATCCTTAGGCAAATGGGGTTCATATAATTTAAATTTATAGTCTTGATGAACTAGAGATAATTTACTATTTAAAATGGTTTTTTTTTTGTCCCCTAGAGCTTTATAGTTTTCCTTTAAGTGGGAGTTCTCTTAGTTTGAAAAAGAAAATAACAAAGTTGATTTACATCAAGACTGCTGTTTAATGTAAATGAGATCAGACTTTTCCTATTTATGTCCTGAAGGAAAAATCAGGAAAAAGAAAGGTTGTTGGTGGAGAATTATAAGGATGCTCACATAAAAGAAAATCCCATACTGATTATATCTGTGAACTAGAATGTGTGTTCATCCCTCATATCTTCCAAAACTGGGTGAACATTTATCCAGTAAGATGTACCTGTAATTATTGTTCCTCTGTGAATTGCTTTAGATGTTGTTTTTTTTTTTACATCCTTCCTGATGGTGGTTGTATGATGATAAATGACATGTATAGTGCATTTAATTTCAGTGTGCATCTATGAATTGTATATGTTTTATCAATTGATACTGAAAAGACTCCTATGATCTTATGAATACATATATTCATACATAACAGTTTTTCATTGCCACATGTATACAAACACTGGAGGTTAAAGATGAGAAATGATTTGCACATAGACACACAAGTATTCTGACTCTAGCTCCAGTATCCATTTCATTAATGTCATACTGGCCTTTGATATAGGTTCTAAAAAACCCTTCTGGGTATATATCCATGAATATCTAGGTCTTTCAAGAAGAAAAGAATATATTCAGTCTTAGACATAATAGTTGCTTAATATATATTTTGGATGAATATATGTTTACCCATTATATTAATAAACTCTTTGAGAGTAAAGGGTGTGTCTGGTTCATTTTTGTCTTCTTGATGGTTTTTAATAGCATAAGATACTCATAGTCTTAAGCATTCAATACATATTTCCCTGAAAGAATGGCTTACATATCATCCACTCCCCAAAGAGTACTTTTATGCTTTGAGAGGAGGGACTATGGGTTATTCAATTTACTTACCTTCATGGGTTCTAACAGCCAGATTCAGATCTCTGCAAGGTTTTTTAGAAATTCTTTCAGATGGAAAAAAAAATAAACTAAAGTTATATTGTCAATGCCTCCTTCCCAGATAAGGTGTTGAGTCACATAAGTAGCTAAGATCCCTTGTGTGATTTCTGTACTTCTGCCTATAACACCCCATAACAATTACAATTGTGATATGATGGGAAATTATTAACAACTGGATTTCCAAAAATTAAAAGAAAAAACAAACTTAACACATACTATAGATAGATAGATATAACCAACATTTTATCCATTATTTCTTTAAATATAAATATCCTGCAGAATTATAAATAAAGCCATGATTTTTAGTTTTTGCCAAATATTGAGATAGACATGCTCAATACTTAATAATTTTCTCCAGTGAGATGAAAGGAGTTAGTTCCATTGTTTTTCTTCTAATAGCAATCTTCTAACTCATATCTCTAACACAAGATAGATTTCTCCCTACCTAGAAATCTGGATCAGGATGGAATATGGGAAAGGTGAATTAAGAAGTGATATGTAATCCTCTTTCCATAGAAAACTTAGTCCTAAACATTCTTGCCCCTCTCTTCGTCTTCCTTTATTTTCTCCTGTGATATCTAAACATACCTCTCTTTAATATAATCCACTCTAACCCATCTCTTACACTCCATTAAACCTGTGGTGCTGACGGAGACATTGATTTCTCCTGAAGATGAAACATGACTCACTATTACTTCTGACAAATAGGCCCAGGAAGATTTGACATTCTAATTCTTTCTCCTGACTGACCCTTTCATAGTCTCTCTTTTTGTCATCACTCAGTAGCCACTTTTCTTTCATAAAATTTATTTCCTCCTATTACAGATCTCTGTGGTTGTGCTCTGAGCACCTACATGTCCCTCTTCCTCTTTCCATTGTCTAATAAGTTGTTCAAAGCAATCCTCTCAGTGACTTTTTCAAGTTACCTTCTCATTTCCCCAGACTCTTCCACCTCTAGGAATCAGATCTCTCCCATCAGGGAGCATATGGTTAGCTTCAGAAGAGAGATGGAGCTCCTTGTGTTTTCTGGTACTCAAATATCCTGGAAGCTATAATAACCTAAGTCTAACCAGCTGAGTCAACTAATTTCAAGAAAAGTTTCTAAATACTTACTATATATACATATATATGTATGTATATATATGTACATATATATACACATATGTATTTATATGTAAGATTTTTACCTCTATAAACTCCAAAATAGAATATTTTCCTATACAAAGTAAACTGAAAAGTATAGTATATGAAAAAGCACAAAGTCTTATTATGCAGGTGTTTAAAGTATAAATGTATAGTGGATTCAATACATTACTTTAACAGCATCCTTCTTTGTTTCATGTTGAATGTTCTTTTTTCTACTCTGTGTATTTTAAGATGCATTCATGATCTTCTTTTCCTACTCCTTTTTGAAATGTTGAAGAATACCATAAAAATTCCAGTATTCCCATCTCTAAAAATGGAAAAAAGAAAGCCCAGCAGTAAATAATCATAATCAAGGTAAATATTGCAACATAGATTTCAAAAAGCTTTAAAGAGGTTGGGTGGACCATCCCATCCTACTGCATAGGGGCTTTTGAAAGATATTTTTCCTAAAATATCCTGTTCCTCAATAGAATGGTCCTAAACATCCTATAGGGAATTTTTCACCACTTATTTTCCATTTTGATTATAACTGGATGTCATTAGCTTGATAAGCAGCATCAGAAGAGAAAAAGAAAAAAATGATCCAGGAAGTTTAAAAAAATCAAAGGGCTCCTTGAAAGAGTGACAAATTTCAGAAGAAACTCCCATTTTCATCTTCACTCCTTTCAAAAGAGTAAGCCTCAGGTTGAAGCTACCTAATCCATGAGGTAGATGAGAATAAATCTTTTCCTTTTATATCTGGATTCCTTAGGATTATACTTATTATTTATTAGTAAGACATGATTTTAAATATTGCCTCATATAATTACTAGCTAAGTGGCCCTGAGCAAGTCACATAATTTCTTCCAAACTCAATTTCCATATCTGTAAAATGGGTATAATTATGTCATCTACTTCACAGAGTTGTGAGGATGACAGGATAATGTGCATTGCTTACTTTAAAGTGCTATAGAAATTGTAATTATATATAAACTAATATATATTATACATAAAATGTAAAATGAGCAACAATACCAAATCTATTGATGTTCTACTACTATTAATTATTATCATTATTATACACATCTATTCAAGAGGAAAACTTGAACAGGAACAACAAAAAGGATGAAATTTTCTTGAAATAAATCTGTGTGGATACATATATATATATATATATACACACACACAAATGTGTGTATATATAAATAAACATGAAATATATATTGCTATTAGTGATTATTATCATTACTAATGTCTTATCATTACTGTTTGTATATCATCATTAATGATTGTTTATCATTAAAACTGGTAGTATATTGGTACATACAATTGATATTATATTTCTTACATTTTCAATTTGTCAGAGGGTGGTGCAATGGAGGGAAAGATCAAAATGACTAAAATTCCCAAAATTAAAAAAAAATAATTTAAACCAAAAATATTGTCCTGTCTATTTTACTGAATGCCTCCAGGCATAGTGTTATTTTCAGCTATATTAAAGAAACAGAAGTTGACAGAGGATATGTTATTTACCCAAGGTAATACAAGTAGCAAGTGAATGAAGCTGAATTTGAACTCAGGTATTCCTGACTCTCTGCCTTCTTTTCTATCTACTATGATCCCAGAAGTCTCTAAACAGCAACCAATCATCTCCACCCCTAATTTAATTATATTTACATTGTAGGTTTTTTTTTGTTGTTGTTGTTTTTAGCAGCAGCATCAAAAGAAGAATGACATTTGAAATGGTTCTGTCCATACTAAGTACTTTTAAATGGTGGCTAAGCAGAATTTAGAATGTCTGCTTTACAAATGCATATCCATGTGGATTTGGGAGATTTGTATATAGATTTAATATTGATAACTGCTAAATTAAAAAATATATTAATAGTTAATTTTCAAGGTTATAATTTTGGAACCCATCATTTTCAATCATCTTGTTAAATCCTATTGCAAATACCAAGGGCTACAGTGATTAAACACATGCACACACACACACACACACTCTTTGTAGGCCCCATTCTTTCCCTTCATTGTCGCCAAAATTAAGGATGCAATCAATTCTCTGCCCTGAGGTTAATTAATGTCTGTTTCTTTCATTGTTTTCAGAAGATGACATTTAAATACACACACACACACACACACACACACATTGTTCAGTATAGGAAGAAGGGACATCACTGTTCATGAAATGAAGAAATGGAACAAACTTTAATGTACATCCTAATAAAAAAAACCATGAACATACATGCACACAGACACATCACCTTAAAAACTCTAGGGATGTACTCAATTTGATCAAGTTCAAATACTCATTCCAATGAAGAGAAAAGGTTGGAGGATGGATAAGGGTGATGGTTAGATGAAGTCTTCTCTGGATTAATTACTGACATCTGTTGAAGTTTCCAGAATGACATTGCTCTTCTTTGATCAGGGATTTAAATGGTAGAGTTTGAAAAGATTTTAGGTCAAAATGTAATATAAGAATAAATATATTTCCCTCTTTTCCCTTTCCATCTACTCTCAGAACCCACTGAAGAAATGAAATGGGATAGTTTTTGGTTCATGGGAAAAGGACAGAACATATTGAAAAAAAGTCTGATTCCTATCCCAAAGGGTTTTAAAAGACTGCCTGCCCTTTGATCCAGCCATACCATTGCTGGAGTTGTACCACAAAGAGAAAATAAGGAAAAGGCTCATACAAAAATATTTATAGCCACACTTTTTGTGGTGGCAAAAATTGGAAAATAAGGGGATGCACTTCGATTTGGGCATGGCTGAACAAGTTGTGGTACATGTTGGTGATTGAATACTATTGTGCTCAAAGGAACAATAAGCTGGAGGGATTCTATGTGAACTGAAACAACCTCCAGGAAGTGATGCAGAGTGAGAGGAGCAGAACCAGGAGAACATTAAACATGGAGACTGATACACTGTGGCACAATCAAATATAATAGACTTTTCTACTAGCAGTGACCCAGGACAATGCAGAGGAATTTATGAGAAAGATGCTCTCCACATCCAAAGAAAGAATTATGAAAGTAGAAACACAGAAAAAAATATATGACTGATCACTATGGATATGATTAAGGTTTTGCTGTTAAAGGATCACTACTGCAAATATGAACACCATGGAAATAGGTTTTGAACAATGATACATATATAACCCCATGTAACTGCTTGTCAGCTTTGGCAGGGGGTAAACAAAGGAGGAGAGGGAATCATGAATCATATAATCATGTAAAAATTTTCTATATAAAAAAGGGCGGAAAAAATGGATGATTCCACTGGTCCAACATCTGTGAATGAACTTATTCCTTGTAGATGGTAAAAAGGCAAGCCACTGTGGAAGGATGAAGGAAATGTAAATGGGCTCATACAGGGAAAGAATGAGTTTAAAATGACTTGGGAAATCCTCAAAGAATTTTCAGCCTACACCATAATTAATAAGACTTCAGTCTTCAGGAACTTCAAGGACAATGGAATGAGGAAGGTCTAGTCTTCAGGAGCTCTTAGAAAGATCCAACATGTCATTGAAAATCAGGGGCATTTTTTATGGGAAATCATTATTTAGAAGGGAAAAATGTACAAAACATTAAAATAAAACAAAAAATACAATAAGCAAAACATTAAAAGTGTCAGACTTCCATGAAGAGAGTGTAGATCATGTTGAAAATATATATATATATATGTATGAATGTGTGCATATGTACATATACAAATACATATATACATATATAGGAAAAGAGACAGAGAAATAGACTCAGAAAGAGAGAGAAACAGACAGAAGAAACAGAGACAATGAGAAAGACAAAGAAATAGAAACAGATGTAAAGTACAGGGAGAGTCAGAGACAGAAAGACAGAGACAGAATTAAGTAGTCATGCATGCAAATCTCTGCTATGAGACTTTTTAATCTTAGAGTTGCCTAAAATACTGATATTCATTGATTTGTCTTATATTATGTGTCAGAAGTAGGATTTGAATCCAGATTTTTTTAAAATTGTAAGACCATTTCCCTAATCTCTATGCAAAAATGTCTACTAAACAGTGGGTAGTTAGAAAATATTTGTATAATTGAATTCAGTTTAATTGAGAGCCAACCTTACTGCTCTTCTCTGTCCTGGTGCTAAAAAAATCCCTCTCATTGCTTTCTTTTACATTTTATAGTTAACAACATGGCAAGACTTCTGCCTACAGGCTTTTTTTTTTTTGGTAACAGGGACAATAAAATGAAAACAATTATAATGGAAAGGCATGGGAATTGGGCCTGTAGGACATTGGCTTATTTCACTAGTGTTATACAGTAGGCAAAACATTTCTTTTCCTGGGCATCCTTTTCATCCTCTGTACCATGAGTGTGCATATGTCATGAGAACAAAGAATCTTTTCAGATAACATTTAGATATAATTTTAATAATGATTTTCTGACATTTTAAAATCCATGTTCTCACTTTGCCCCTCTCTTAGAAAAAGGCAATATGATCTAAGTTAATCCATATGTATTAAGGCAATATATACTTCCATATTCATATTGTGAAAGAAGATTCATATCACTTATATTAGAAAAACAACTCTTAGAGGAAATGAAGTGAAAAACTGAATGCTTCAAACTTAATTCTGACTCCATAAGTCCTTCTATATGGCAGCATATAGTCTTTTCTGTTAGGAATCCTTGAAGTTATCTTGAATCCTTACATTACTGATTATAATTAAGTTATTCACAGTTGATCATTGTATAAAGTCTCTTGTGATTATGGCCTGTATTCTGTATAATAGAACATTGAAGAAGGCTAAAAGGAGAAGGCAGAACAAAGTGGGCAGAGGACATACAGGAATCTTTCTGATATCTACCAAATTACCCACCAAAAATGAATTTTTGCATAGCATAACCCCACAAAGGATGTGGTGTAGTAATTCTCCATCACAAAACAAATTAAAACCTGGTAGTGTGCCAGGATAGGTTCCACCATGGCAACAGGCCTTGGGAGTGGATACAACAGCAGGAAAGGCTTTGGGAGCTTCAGCTGCAGAAGGTAAGGAGGAATCAGACAACTGCTCAGAAGATTATGTGGTTCCTTTGATGCAAGATTCTTGTCACATTGCCCATAAACACAACCAGGTCAGAGTCTGGGTAAGAAGGAGCACAAGAAGATACTAGTGGGAGACAAATACCTATACAGCCAAATCTTGAATAAATCTGTCAGAAATTAATAGACTGATTCTTGAGTGAAGCAAATTTTGGAATTCAAGTGACACCCAAGAGGAACTTTTAGGGCTATGACTTCTTTTGAATAACAGTTCTTTTTGTCTCTATAAAATGAGAGGGCAAGAAGCAAGTACATGGTAAAGTGGATGAAGGATTGGAAATCAAATTTAAAACCTGAGTTGGAATTCTGGCTTCTACTGTGTGAAATTAGAATCATAGTTGGAAGAGGTCATCTCATTTCTGGATAAGAATTCTTTCTTGAACTTTTCCAAAAAGTTATCATCTAGGATTCAAACTGTCGTGGAATTTCAAACTATCTACTCTACTGAGAAAAGTAGCTATCCATAGCTATTAAAACAGTACAGTCCAATCCCAAGAACTCAGGTTCCTGACAGTAGATCCTTTAGATCCAGTTCTGAACTTTTAAAAATCCAAAGAGGCCTAATCTTAGGATGTGGAGGTCAGTGCCAGAACACATGGGCTCCAAGATAAGACCCAACATAAGCAGTCAACATACCCAGAAGGTCTGTCTGTGTCATAACTCAGTTCCAGGAGAAAATCCCATTTCAGGAACAAAACCTGGAGAGACAAATAAATTAAAGATGAAAATAACATCCAGAATCAAAACCAGAGATCCTCAAGATGAAGGAATGAGCAACTCTATAACAATTCTAACTAGCGACTTTAAGGAAAAAATAAAATTTCCACAAGAATTTCATCAATTCTTAGATCAAATGAAAGAAGAGAAAAAGTGAAATATGAGTCCTAGAGGAATGAATTGGAAGTAAATTAAATATCTTAGAAGAGAATGTGGAAAGCCTTGCCCAAAAAGTAGACTTCTTGGAAGCAAGAATAGATCAAACATAAATCAATGACTCCTCAAGACAGCAAGAAATATTGGAACAAAATCAAAAGATTGAAAAACTGGAAGGAGAAAATGTAAGATATCTGGTATCAAAAACAACTGATTTAGAAAACTGGTCAAAAAGAGATAATATTAAAATTATTGGGCTCCCTGAAAACACTAATCTAGTAAAAAGCTTAGATACTATTTTTCAAGAAATCATAACTGAAAACTGCCCAGATTTATTAGGACCAGAAGGAAAAGTAAAAATTGAAAGAATCCATAGATCACCTCCTATCAGAAATCTTCAAATGAAAACTTCCAGGAATGTCATAGTTAAGATTCAGAATTCCCATATCAAGGAGAAAATATTGCAAGAATCAAGAATGAAACAGTTCAAATACCAAGGAGTTACAATTAGGATCACACAAGACTTTGCAGCTTCAACAGTAAATGAGAGGAGATCTTGGAATACAGTATTTAGAGAAGCAAAAGACCTGGGTTTACAACCTAGAATAATTTATCCTTCAAAACTCAGCATAATCCTGTATGGGGAAAAATGGACATTTGATTCAGTAGAAGATTTTCAGGTATTCTTGATGGAAAGACCAGAACTGAGTGTGAAGTTTGGAATAGAAACAAAGGAATCCAGAGAAATGTAGAAAGAATCCTGGTAGTGTGAACTGATGCTGAGTGAAATGAGCAGAATCAAGAATTAAAATCAACAATGTAAAGAGAAATAATGCTGAAAGTAATTTAAAAAAAAACTGGACAACCAAGTTTTGAGACAGGAGAGATGGACTTGAATGGATAAAGAAACCTATATTTTTTTGACAGACTACGGTGATTAATCCCAATATGGGGATTAATTTTGTTGGTGTTAGAAATCCTCTCAACACTGTTTTTGGAGGAGAAATGAGAGGTTGGGTTTAGCAATAATGATGTCATAATGGCCATTGCAATATTGTAAATTCACACAAAGAAAGAGAAGTTCAAATAGCATGACAAATGTTTGGAAATGAAAGTAAAGAATTTTATACTTAAAGAAAATGGTATGAAGCTAGCATTCCTGGTTTCATATAAAGTCCACTTTTTGTGTTTACATATTTTGTTTTAGGTTTGGAAGGGCTTTTTATGTTTATTAGTAAAAAAAATTAAAAGTCCCCAACAAGTTGTAATTCACATTGTCTTTGAAGATGTTTTATGACTGAGAACCTGCCTTCCAAACCATCATATTTTGTTATAATAGAAATTTGTAAATTTTCATTACAATAACTTGTCTGATCTCCAAAACTTGGCTCACTGGTTCTAGTTCTTTTCTGTCACTTCCAACCCACTTCTTTTAAGAAATAGAAGCCTGATTCTTACTCTTCCCCATGATCTTTCTTTATTGCTACTGTCAATCCTACTTCAATAGGTTTTGAGGCTTCCCATTACCTTGAAGGATAAAGTTCAACCTGTTTAACTTGACTTTCATCTCCCTACATTTTGACACTAACTCAGTCACTCCAGCTACTCTCATCCACTGAAGACCACCAGTATTCTTACATTTATTCCTTTCTCTTGAGAAATTTGCTGCCCTACCCTTCCTTCATTCATAGAAAAAAGTTCCTTGAGTGAATTGAGGATACTTAAGAAGTATACCTTACCTTGTCTAAAAGCTTTTTTTATGCATATAATAAATATTTGTCAATATCAAAAAAAAAAAAAAGAAGATACTAGTGTCCACAGGGGATCAGGGGACCTTGGACACAGTTACAAGTGGGGAAAACATATTTGGAAATACAGACAAGAGCACAGGTTGGGAGAATATTTAATTCACCTCACTTTAATTCATACCACCTTGGAAGAACTGAAGGCCGATAGAGCCAGCTTTTAAAAAAGCTACAGAAAGAACCTGAAGATTGGAACAGTGCTTCCTTCATCAAAGTTACAGAGTGCAAGTTTAACATTTTTTTAATTAAGAGAAATGAAAAGGCTGGCAAATTAGCAAAAAAAAAATAAACATAACAAGTAATTTTGGCAGTAGAGAAGACTGAAATGCAAAATCAGAAGACAACAAAGTCAATATTTCTGAATCTAAAGACTCTAAGGAAAGTATGAATTGCTCTCAAGGCCAAAAAAATAATTAATGGAGAAGCTCAAAAAGTATTTTAAAAATAAAATAAAAGAGGTAGAAGAAATATTTGAAAATGAAATGAGAATAAGGCTCAATAGCTTGGAATAAAAGTGAAAAAGTACTGAAGAAATTAATGTCTTAAAAAAGCATAAGCAAATATGTAAAATAGGAACAAAATATAACAAAATAAAAATTAAATTAAAAAGCAAAATTTGCCAAAAGGAGAAAAAAAGATATACAAAAATTTACCGAAGAGAAGAACTTTTTGAGAGAAAAAAGTGGCCCATTGTAAAGGAGTTACAAAAGTTCACTGAGGAAATGAATTCTTTATAAAGTACATTTGGCAAAATAGAACAGAAGGTCCAAAAGCTCATTTAAGGAAAAATTATAAAGTTTTGAACAATGATACATTTATAATACAGTGGAAAATTCTTGTTAGCTACAGGAGAGAGGAGGGAAGAATGGAGGGGATGGAAATCATGAATCATGTAACCATGGAAAAAATTCTAATTTAAAAATAGAAAAAAATCATGCCTTCAAAATTAGAATTGGGCAACTGGAAAGTAATGACTCCATGAGATATCTAGAAACAAAGTCAAAAGAATGAAAATTTAGAAGAAAATGTGAATTATCCCATTGGAAAAATAACTGATCTGGAAAATAAAAGCAGAGGTAATTTAAGATTTATTATGTACTACCTGAAAGCTATAATCACAAAAGACTTTAGACATTATCTTTCAAAATATCAAGGAAAACTCCTCAAAAATAATAGAACCAGAGGGAAAATAAAAATTGAAAGAATCCAGCCATAAATTTCTGAAATTTAAAAATTTTAGACCCAATTTTTTTTCATGTTTTTCTTTTTTTTTGTCTTTTTTATTTTATTTTATTTTATTTTTTTAAATATATTTTATTTGATCATTTCCAAGCATTATTCGTTAAAGACATAGATCATTTTCTTTTCCTCCCCCCCACCCCCCATAGCCGACGCGTAAGTCCACTGGGCATTAGATGTTTTCTTGATTTGAACCCATTGCTTTGTTGATAGTATTTGCATTAGAGTGTTCAATTAAAGTCTATCCTCTGTCATGTCCCCTCAACCTCTGTATTCAGGCAGTTGCTTTTTCTCGGTGTTTCCACTCCCATAGTTTATCCTTTGCTTATGAATGGTGTTTTTTTTTTCTCCTGGATCCCTGAAAGTTGTTCAGGGACATTACACCGCCCCTAATGGAGAAGTCCATTACGTTCGATTATACCACAGTGTATTAGTCTCTGTGTACAATGTTCTCCTGGTTCTGCTCCTCTCGCTCTGCATCACTTCCTGGAGGTTGTTCCAGTCTCCATGGAACTTCTCCACTTTATTATTCCTTTGAGCACAATAGTATTCCATCACCAACATATACCACAGTTTGTTCAGCCATTCCCCAATTGATGGGCATCCCCTCGTTTTCCAGTTTTGGGCCACCACAAAGAGCGCAGCTATGAATATTTTTGTACAAGTCTTTGTGTCCATTATCTCTTTGGGGTACAGACCCAGCAGTGCTATGGCTGGGTCAAAGGGTAGATATTCTTTTGTCGCCCTTTGGGCATAGTTCCAAATTGCCCTCCAGAATGGTTGGATAAGTTCACAACTCCACCAGCAATGAATTAATGTCCCTACTTTGCCACATCCCCTCCAGCATTCATTACTTTCCTTTGCTGTTATGTTAGCCAATCTGCTAGGTGTGAGGTGATACCTCAGAGTTGTTTTGATTTGCATCTCTCTGATTATAAGAGATGTAGAACACTTCTTCATGTGCTTGTTAATAGTTTTGCTTTCTTTATCTGAGAACTGCCTATCCATTTCCCTTGCCCATTTATCAATTGGAGAATGGCTTGATTTTTTGTACAATTGATTTAGCTCATTATAAGTATGAGTAATTAAACCTTTGTCAGAGGTTTCTATGAAGATTTTTTCCCAATTTGTTGTTTCCCTTCTGATTTTAGTTATATTGGTTTTGTTTGTACAAAAGCTTTTTAGTTTGATGTAGTCAAAATTATTTATTTTACATTTTGTGATTCTTCCTATGTCTTGCTTGGTTTTAAAGCCTTTCCCCTCCCAAAGGTCTGACATGTATACTATTCTGTGTTTACCCAATTTACTTATGGTTTCCTTCTTTATGTTTAAGTCCCTCACCCATTTTGAATTTATCTTGGTGTAGGGTGTGAGGTGTTGATCTATTCCTAGTCTCTCCCACACTGTCTTCCAATTTTCCCAGCAGTTTTTATCGAATAGTGGATTTTTGTCCCAAAAGCTGGGATCTTTGGGTTTATCGTATACTGTCTTGCTGAGGTCGTTTTCCCCCAGTCTATTTCACTGATCTTCCTTTCTGTTTCTTAGCCAGTACCAAATTGTTTTGATGACTGCTGCTTTGTAATATAGTTTGAGGTCTGGGACTGCAAGGCCCCCATCATATGTGTTTTTTTTTCATTATTTCCCTGGATATCCTTGATCTTTTGTTCTTCCAAATGAACTTTGTTATGGTTTTTTCTAAATCAGTGAAGAAGTATTTTGGTAGTTCAATGGGTATGGCACTAAATAGATAAATAAGTTTGGGTAGGATGGTCATTTTTATTATATTGGCTCGTCCTATCCATGAGCAGTTAATGTTTTTCCAATTGTTCAAGTCTAGTTTTAGTTGTGTGGCGAGTGTTTTGTAGTTGTGTTCATATAGTTCCTGTGTTTGTCTTGGGAGATAGATTCCTAGGTATTTTATTTTGTCTAAGGTGATTTTAAATGGGATTTCTCTTTCTAGTTCTTGCTGCTGAGCTGTGTTGGAGATATATAGAAAAGCTGATGATTTATGTGGGTTTATTTTGTATCCTGCAACTTTGCTAAAGTTGTTGATTATTTCAATTAGCTTTTTGGTTGAATCTCTAGGATTCTTTAAGTAGACCATCATGTCATCCGCAAAGAGTGATAACTTGGTCTCCTCCTTGCCTATTCTGATGCCTTCAATTTCTTTATCTTCTCTAATTGCTACTGCTAGTGTTTCTAGTACAATGTCAAATAGTAGAGGTGATAATGGGCATCCTTGTTTCACTCCTGATCTTATTGGGAATGCATCTAGTTTATCCCCATTGCAGATGATATTAGCTGTTGGTTTTAGATATATACTGTTTATTATTTTTAGGAATGACCCTTCTATTCCTATGCTTTCTAGTGTTTTTAATAGGAATGGGTGTTGTATTTTATCAAAGGCTTTTTCTGCATCTATTGAGATAATCATGTGGTTCTTGCTAGTTTGCTTGTTGATGTGGTCAATTATGTGGATGGTTTTCCTAATGTTGAACCAGCCCTGCATCCCTGGTATGAATCCTACTTGATCATGGTGAATGATCCTTCTGATCACTTGCTGGAGTCTTTTTGCTAGTATCCTATTTAAAATTTTTGCATCTATATTCATTAGGGAGATTGGTCTATAGTTTTCTTTCTCTGTTTTTGACCTACCTGGTTTTGGAATCAGTACCATGTTTGTGTCGTAAAAGGAGTTTGGTAGAATTCCCTCTTTGCTTATTATGTCAAATAGTTTGTATAGTATTGGGGTTAACTCTTCTCTGAATGTTTGATAGAATTCACAGGTGAATCCATCAGGCCCTGGGGATTTTTTCTTAGGAAGTTCTTTGATGGCTTGATGGATTTCAATTTCTGATATGGGATTATTTAAGAATTCTATTTCCTCTTCTGTTAGTCTAGGCAGTTTGTATTTTTGTATATATTCATCCATTTCTCCTAAATTGGTGTATTTATTGCCATATAATTGGGCAAAGTAATTTCTAATGATTGCCTTAATTTCCTCCTCATTGGAGGTGCTGTCCCCCTTTTCATCTTTAATGCTGTGAATTTGCTTTTCTTCCTTCCTTTTTTTAATTAGATTGACCAGTACTTTGTCTATTTTGTTTGTTTTTTCAAAGTACCAGCTTCTTGTCTTATTTATTAAATCAATAGTTCTATCACTTTCAATTTTATTAATTTCTCCCTTAATTTTTAGGATTTCTAATTTGGTTTTCTGCTGGGGGTTTTTAATTTGATCGCTTTCGAGTTTTTTCAATTGCATTTCCAATTGATTGATCTCTGCTCTCCCTTGTTTGTTAATATGAGCTTTCAGGGATATGAATTTGCCTCTGATTACCGCTTTGGCTGCATCCCAAAAGGTTTGAAAGGATGTTTCGCCATTGTCATTTTCCTTGATGAAATTATTAATTGTTTCTATGATTTCTTCTTTAGCTAAACGGTTTTGGAGTATCATATTGTTTAATTTCCAATTGGTTTTAGATTTGGTTTTCCATGTACCATTACTAATCATTATTTTTACTGCCTTGTGATCTGAGAAGGCTGCATTCATTATTTCTGCTTTTTTGCATTTGTGTGCTATGTTTCTGTGACCTAATGTATGGTCAATTTTTGTGAATGTGCCTTGTGGTGCTGAGAAGAAGGTGTATTCCTTTTTATCCCTATTTATTTTTCTCCATATGTCTATTAATTCTAATTTTTCTAAGATTTCATTCACTTCTTTTACCTCTTTCTTATTTATTTTTTGATTTGATTTATCTAAATTTGATAATGGTTGGTTTAAGTCTCCCACTAGTATGGTTTTATTGTCTATTTCTTCCTTCAATTCTCCTAGTTTCTCCATTAGAAATTTGGGTGCTATATTATTTGGTGCATACATGTTGATTAATGATATTTCCTCATTGTCTAGAGTCCCTTTTAACAAAATATAATTACCTTCCCTATCCCTTTTGATCAGGTCTATTTTTGCATTGGCTTTATCAGATATCATGATTACCACTCCTGCCTTCTTTCTATCAGTTGAGGCCCAGAAGGTCTTACTCCATCCTTTAATTCTGACCTTGTGGGTGTCAACCTGCCTCATGTGTGTTTCTTGAAGACAACATATGGTAGGGTTTTGGATTCTAATCCATTCAGCTATTCGTCTACGTTTTATGGGTGAGTTCATCCCATTCACGTTCAAAGTTATGATTGTCATTTGTGGACTCCCTGGCATTTTGATTGCCTTCCCTAATTCTAACCTTTTCTTCTTCGGCTCTACCTTTTAGTCCAGTGATTTACTTTGAATCAGTCCCCCTTGTCCCCTCCCTTGATGTTTCCCTTTTTAGTCCCTCCCTTTTTGTTCCCTCCCCCTCCCCCCTCTCTTTCCCTCCCTTTTTGTTCTCCCTCTCCCCCTCCCCCCCTTGGTTTTCCCTTCTCCTTACCCTTGTTGGGTAAGATAGAATTCAAGATCCCAATGGATCTGGATGTTTTTCCCTCTCAGAGTTGATTTCCCTGAGATTGAGGTTTAAGTAAACCCCCCCCCCTCTCTTCCTCTCCTTCTTATAGGAGTTTTCTTCCCCTCCCCTTCCCCTGTGAATCT
Organism: Monodelphis domestica; assembly: GCF_027887165.1. NCBI lineage: Eukaryota > Metazoa > Chordata > Mammalia > Didelphimorphia > Didelphidae > Monodelphis > Monodelphis domestica. The sequence goes on along the minus strand of NC_077227.1, from coordinate 752,084,381 downwards.
TTGTGTGAGAACCATTATTCTATTTGGTCTTTCTTTACCCCCTATTTATACATTACATTTTCCCCACATATTAGTATACATAGGTTGATATAAATGTAGTCCTTATAGAAGAGAGTTTGAGTAAAAGAAGATAACATTTTTCCCCTTTCCTTAATATTTACCTTTTCAGGTATTCCTTGCTCTTTGATTTTCGGTATCAAACTTTCCACAGAGCTCTGGTCTTTTCTTTGCAAAAAGTTGGAAGTCTTCTATTTTGTTGAATGCCCATACTTTCCCTTGGAAGTATATAGTCAGTTTTGCTGGGTAGCTGATTCTTGGTTGGAGACCCAGCTCTCTTGCCTTTCTGAAGATCATGTTCCATGCCTTACGATCATTCAGAGTAGAACTTGCAAGGTCTTGTGTGACCCTGATTGGCATTCCTTTATATCTAAATTGTCTTTTTCTGGCTTCCTGTAGGATTTTTTCTTTTGTTTGATAGCTTTGGAATTTGGCAATTACATTCCTGGGAGTTGTCTTTTGGGGGTTTAGTGTAGAAGGTGTTCTGTGAGCTCTGTCAGTGGCTGTATTGCCCCCTTGTTCTAGAATCTCTGGGCAATTTTCTTTGATTATATCTTGTATCACCATGTCCAGTTTGGTGTTTATTTCTGGCTTTTCTGGGAGTCCAATTATTCTTAAATTTTCTCTTCTCCCCCTGTTTTCCAGATCTATCACCTTGTCGGTGAGATATTTTATGTTCTGTTCTAATTTCTTGGTGTTTTGGCTTTGCTTTATTAGTTCTTGCTTTAAAGCCTGGTTTTCTTTTACAGTTTGGTCAAACTGGTTTTGTAGATGCGTGAATTTCTTTTGCATCATTTCCCACTTTTCCTCCCAGAGGGCTTCCATCTTTTTGGTCCTTTCTGATTCAAATTTTTCATGTGTTTGTGGAGAGTTTCTATTTCCTTTGGAAGATTTTGGAGAATTTTCTTGTATATCTTCTTCTATCTGCTCTGTATTTTGTATTTTGGCTCCATAGAATGTGTCCAGAGTCACCCCTTTCTTCTTATTTTTCTTGGTATTTTGGGGCTTCTGTGCTTCTGTGGAGTTTGTCATCTCTGAAGGTGGAGGATTGGCTTTTCTTGTCTTTGTCTGGTGATCAGAGGCTTTAGTCCTGGGCAGATGTTGGTTCTATGAGCGTTCCCTGGGTTAAACTGAATATGCCTCACTGGAACTGGAATGGAAGGGTCGGACCACGAGGCCACACTCTCCCCCTGGCTCGATTTCCGGAAGTTGCCTTCAGAATCCCTGGCCGTGAGGCTGTTTTGTCAGCCTGCGGGGGGATGGGCTGCCGCTTCCCCAAGCTCCAAGAGCACAGACTTTCACTGAGACTTGGAAAGCAGGATCCAGCCCGTGAGGCTGTCTTGCCCGCCCTGAGGGTTGCTGTTGTTTTGACCAGCTCTCTGCAGTGGAGGCCCCAGGCAGTAACTTTCACCCGGACCAACCAGCTCTTTGCAGCGGAGGCCCCAGGCAGTAACTTTCACCCGGACTGGGACTTGGGTAGAAGACCCTGAGGGTTGTTGTTCCTCAGACCCTGCTCTCTGAGCCCGGCGCGGCTGCCGCTTCCGGGAGCCTTGGACTCTGCGCTCCTACCCCTGAGGTCCGAGGGATCTCGGTTCTGGCTTTTAAGGGGAGCCGTACCTTTTGAACCGGGTCCAGGTCCAGGAGGAGGGTTCCCAGGGTCTGTGCTGTTGATCGTTTTGAATTTCGGCGCCTTAGGAGCTTCTAGTTTGAGATCGGTCGGGAAGGGTTTTCCGGAGATCTGAACTTCAGCTTTCTCTAAGCCGCCATCTTAACCGGAAGTCTCCTAGACCCAATTTTTATTACAAAGGGATCTCTCAGGAATGCTATACCCAAATTCCACAGTTCCCAGGTCAAGGAAAAAAGTATTGTTAACAGCAAAAAAGAAACAATTCAAATAACATGGAGTGACAGTCAGTCAGGATAGCATGAGATGTAGTAGCTTCTACATCAGAGGAACAAAGGGTCTGGGATACGATATTCCAGAGGACAAAGTACCTAGGACTTCAACTAAGAATCACTTATTCAGTAAAACTGAGAATAACCCTTCATGGTAAAAAAAATGGATATTGAAGGAAATAGAGGACTTTCAAACAATTGTGATGAAAAGATCAGAGTGGAATGGAAAAATTTACTCTCAGGTACAAAACTCAAGAGAATCATGAAAAAGGTAAACAGGAAAGAGAAATAAAAAGATATCTGATGAGCTTAAACTCTGTACATCTCTACATGGGGAGATGGTTCTTGTGATGTCAAAGAATATTGTCATTATGGGTCTGTTAGAAGGTTTACACATAGATAGAAGGTGATGGTATGAATTGAATATGGTGTGATCATATAAAAATAAAATTAAGGCATGAAAAAGAGGAATGAATTGGGTGGAGGAAGAATAATCACATTTAAAAGAGTCCTGAAAGAACATTTACAATAGGGGAAGATGGAGGAATTGAGGAGGGGAGCATGTAATCCTTAATCTCATTGGAGTGGGCTCAATATGGGAAGAACTTTAACCACCAATTGGATATAGAATTTTATCTTACCCTACAAGAAAGTAGGAGGAAAAGGCTTTAAGAGTGAGGGATTGAGCTGATAGAAAAGAGGACAAATTAGGGGTGTGTGGAGGTCAGAAACTAATTAGGGGTAAACAGGATACAGAGGAATACACAGTAAATATAATAGCTCAAATTTGTTTTACAAGTTCCTTTTGGTTTTAAATCCTTACCTTCTCTCCTGGAACCAAATGGTTCCAAGGCAGAACAGTGCTAAGGGCTAGGCAAAGGGGGTTAAGTGACTTGCCCAGGGTCACACAATAGGGAAGTGTCTGAGGCCAGATTTGAACCTAGGACCTCCCATCTCTAGGCCTGGCTCTCAACATACAAGTTCCTTTAATAAAAGCCTTATTTCTCAAATACATAGAGAATTAATTTTGAATTAATTTGCATTTCCAATTCCTTGATCTTTGTCCTCCCTAATTTGTTAATATATGCACTCAGGGATATGAATTTTCCTCGAAGTACTGCCTTGGCTGCATCCCATAAGGTTTGAAAGGATGTCTCACCGTTGTCATTTTCCTCAATGAAATTATTAATTGTTTCTTTGATTTGTTCTCTAACTATCCAATTTTGGAGTATCATATTATTTTATTTCCAATTAATTTTTTATTTGGTTCTCCATGTACCCTTACCAAACAATATTTTTATTGCCTTGTGATCTAAAAAGGCTGTATTTATTATTTCTGCTTTTCTGCATTTGAGTGCCATGTTTATGTGACCTAGTGTATAATCTATTTTTGTGAATGTGCCATGTGGTGCTGAAAAGAAGGTGTACTCCTTTTTGTCCCTATTTATTTTTCTCCATATGTCTATTAACTCTAATTTTTCTAAGATTTCATTCACCTCTTTTACCTCTTTCTTGTTTATTTTTTGGTTTGATTTATCTAAATTTGATTGTGGTTGGTTCAAGTCTCCCAGTAATATGGTTTTACTGTCTATTTCCTCCTTCAATTCTCCTATTTTCTCTATTAATAATTTGGGTGCTATATCATTTGGTGCATATATGTTGATTAGTGATATTTCCTCATTGTCTATACTCCCTTTTAACAGAATATATTTACCTTCCCTATTCCTTTTGATCAGGTCTATTTTTACTTTGGCTTTGTCAGATATCATGATTGCAAAGCCTTCTTCTTTCTATCAGTTGAGGCCCAAAACCTTTAATTCTAACCTTGTGAGTGTCAACCCGCCTCATATGTGTTTCTTAAAGACAACAAATGATACGGTTTGGTGTTCTAATCCAATCTGCTATTTGTCTATGTTTTATGGGTGAGCTCATTCCATTCATGTTCAAAGTTATGATTGTCATTTGTGGATTCGCTGGCATTTTGATATCTTCCCCTAGTTCTGACCTTTCTTCTTTAGCTATCTCCTTTTGAACCAGTGATTTACTTTAGGTCAGTCCCCCTAGTCCTCTCCCTTGATATGCTTCCCTTTCTAGCCCCTCCCTTTTTATGCTCCCTTCCCCTCCCCCCTCTCCTTCCCTCCCTTTTTATACTTTCTCCCCCCTCCCCCTCCTTAATTTTCCTTTCTTTCTTGCCCTAATGGATGAGATAGAATTCAGGATCCCACTGGGTCTAGATGTTCTTCCCTCTCAGATTTGATTTCATTGAGAGTAAGGTTTAAATAATTCTAATTCATGTTCTCTTTCCTCATATGAGAGTTCTTCCCCTCCCCTTCCCATGTGTATCTTTATATGGGAAAGATTATTCTATTAAGTCCCCCCCTATTTCTTGAAGTAAATCTTAGTGTTATCAATGATTCCCCCCCTTTTCCTTCCTTTGCCCCCACTTTACCCAAATCTTCTTAATACCCCAATCTTTCCCTATGTTTCTTCTAACTACTCTTATTATGCATACAATTTTTGAGAGTTACACAAAACATTTTCCCCACATATTAATATATATAATTTGATGTAAATGTAGTCCTTATAGAAGAGAGTTTGACTTAAAGAAAAAGATAAGATTTATCTTCTTTTCCCTTTCTTTCATATTTACCTTTTCATGTTTCTCTTCCTTTCTGTGCTTGGATATCAAATTTTCAACTTAGTTCTGATCTTTTCTTAGCAAATGCATGGAAATCTTCTATTTTGTTGAATGCCCATACTTTCCCCTGGAAGTATATAGTCAGTTTTGCTGGGTAGTTCATTCTTGATTGTAGACCCAGCTCTCTTGCCTTTCTAAATATTGTGTTCCATGCTTTGTGGTCTCTTAGTGTGTTAGCTGCTAAGTTGTGTGTGATTCTTATGGGAGCCCCCTTATATCTGAAACTTCTCTTCTTGGCTTCTTGTAGGATTTTCTCCTTTTCTTGGAAGCTCTTGAATTTGCTAATTACATTCTGAGGGGTTGTCTTTTGGGGATTTAGTATAGAGGGTGTTCTATGAACCCTTTCTATTTTTATTTTGCCCCCTTGCTCCAGAAAGTGTGGGCAATTTTCTTTTATAATCTACTGTAGAATAATATCGAGTTTATTGTTTATCTCTGGTTTTCTGGGAGACTGATAATTCGGAGATTGTCTCTTCTTCCTCTGTTTTCCAAGTCTGTGATCTTTTCAGTGAGATATTTTATGTTTTCTTCTAAATCATTAAGTTTTGGGGTTTGCTTTATTGATTCTTGCTGTTTTATGATCTCACTTTCTTTGAGTTGCTTAATTCTGGTCGTTAGGGACTGGTTTAGCTTTTCAGCTTTGTCTGCCCTTCTATTGGATGCTCCCAGCTCTTTTTCCAATTGAGCAGTCTTATCTGTCAGACTGCTGATCTCTTTCTCCCATTTTTCTTTCCAGGTTTCCATCTTTTGGATAAGTTCCAGTTTGAGATCTTCCAGAGCTTGTTGATAGTTTCCATTTTGGGAGGCATGTTCTGATTTTTTTTTGGATTTCATCCTCATTCTCTTCTTTTCCTTGGGTACTTCCACCATAAAAGTTTTCAATAGTCACCTTTTTCCCTTTCTTCCTGGAGGCTTGATTTTGGGACATGTGAGCCATCCCTTTAGTGGTTTTATTCCCCTTTCCTTTTTTGGTCTGGGGTCTGGGTGATATGGGCAGGTTTTCTGTGAATTTAGGTTGCCTCAGACTAGTTCTTCCCAGCCTCCAAGATTTCTTAGAATGCTGGGCCCCTGATCACATCCAAACTGCCCAGGTGTTCAGCTCTGCCCAGATAATCAGTGCGTGGTCCTCCCCTGGTGTTTAGCTCCACCTAGATGCTCAGTGCAACCACTCTGAGTACAGCTCCGTGGATTCCCTGTGCTCAGCTCCAGGTTCTCCTGTGAAACTGCCCTGAGACATTTTTTCCTGGCAGTCCCCAGATCCCAAGGTCCCTGGAGTGCCCCCCCCCAGACAGAGATATTCCCCACTCCATCCGTGTCCCAGTGAGTGTTCTAGTAGCTCACTCTGGTTTGGTGGGGGAGGTGGGGGGGAAAGGTAGGCTCAGTTCAAGTTTCTGTGCAAGCTTTTCCTCTTTCTTATTATAGTGTGGAAATGTTCAAACCCCACATACCTTCGCCTCTGTGGTGTACTGGGGAGTCCTGTTCCTCCAAAGGTGATTTTTATCTCCTTTGATGTAGTCTATTTTGTTCAGTGCCTGGGAGAGGAAGCATGTGGCTTCTAGATTGCAGCCATGATTACCCGGAATTCTATGTCCTTGTTATCATCTAAGATCACCTCCTCTTTTTAAACTCTGAAATTTTAGAATTCCATGAAATTATGTCCTATTTCTCTTCTATAACAAAATCTGTTTACTTTTCAGCATTCTTCTCTGGATCCTTAATTAATCCAGGGTTGTGTTATGCATATCCCTATTTTCCATGTCTCTTCTTGTTTTCATATGTAAACCTCAAATTTCCTTAGACTTATAAATGTTTGAAATTTCACCATTGGGATATTTCATACTTGGAAAATTTCTTACTGATAGTCTATTGGAATGGGAACCCCATTGGCATGGGAGGTTCTTTCTCTTCCCTTCTTAAGATTACTTTAGGACAGAGACCCTTTGCTGAACAATGGAAAGGACTTTGACCTATGCTTAAGCATAGAACAGGAATTTCTTTGAGTCTTGATTGATTTTAGAATTGATACAATGGAGATACTTGGAATAAATCTCCACCCTATTCAGTCCTAATAGGATTGAGTAAGGGCTGCAGCCTAGATCAAAATTTAATTATTCCAATCTCTACCATACTCAAGTTAACAGGATTTAGAAAGGGCTGGAACAAAGGAGTAAAGATTTAATCATTTGAAAAATATGACCTTCAACAGACATGTGCAAAAGCCAGAAACCTCTGGGCGGTCCTGGGTTAAACGAGAGCCTCCATTGACAGGGAAATTGATGAAGAGTGATTGGTAGATGTGAGGACTGAGGGGAGGCAACTTGGATGGTTTCCTGAAAGATAGGAGGGTCTGGAGACTCGAGGAGGGTTGAGTTTTTGGGTCGGTGTGGTTCCTGGGCTCTGGGGAAGCTTGCTCTGAAGGAAGCTGAAGGTGGGGGCCTCTGAGACTGTTTCTCCATTTTGGACACGTGAGTAATAGGGACTGATCTCTTTTCTTTGCCCCAGCTATCTAAGGGCTTGGGCCTTTTGGCCCAGCCTAAACAGAAGGGGTATTTAAGCCCTATTCCCTTCTCTCCCCTTTCTCTCTCTATATATATCTCTAATTCCTTTCTTGCTCCTATTGTAATTAAACTCCAAAAAAGGCTGACGGCTGACTTGAGTTTTTCATTTAGGAATTACATAGCTGATTCCTTGGCGACCTTAAATTAATATATATCAGTCTTTTAAAGTGATTCCCTTGTAACACATAATGACTGGACTTTCCATCTATACCTTCATAAATGGAATAAGAACATTTTCTCTCCCCTCCTCCTTATCACATCACCTCAAAAAATTAACAGTTAAATGAAACAAATGGCTTTGTTCTCGGTCTCATTCTCCAAAATAATTCATGACTACTCCATTGCTAGGAAGCCTATGACCATACTTTTCATTAATGACTACATTGTGGATATTTATCCACTTTACACAACATGACAGAACAACAACATAGTTATAACTAGATAACAAATGTCTCCAGGCCTCACTTTATATCTTATGCCTGTTTCATCTTTTGGAAAATATTACACAGGGCCAAAGTTTAGCAATCCTCCTTGCAGACACAAGGGAACTACACTGAGGGAAAAAATAAGGCATATAAATTTCTTTCAAATTTTTATAGCATCAGTTTATTTCCATAATTATTTACCACATGCCAACTATTAGACATAGACTTCATCCTCTAGGACTTTATAATCTACTGGTTGAATCAGAGATGGTCACACCTCCAGAGAAAAAATAAAAATCAGGAGGTAATGGGAGCCAAGGAGAGATCCAAAGACCTCTAAGAGAATCTGTGAATAGAGAGAACAGTTTCGGTTGGGATTCAAGAACTGCACAGCACTTGGACAGTCATGAAGCAAGTCAAGACTTCCAAAAGGTATATAGTGTCAAGGAATGTTTAATTCAGGGGGAAAAAGCAGATGGCAATGGGAAAATAACATGGAAGTAACTACCTCAAGAAGAAGTAGCTTCTCCTCTAACTAAAGTTCAAGTATATCTTAGAGGACTACTTTTCAAGTTTATAGTAGAAAAAATACTGTCTGTCTCTTACTATGTGATTTTAGGCAATGTGAAGATTAAACTTAACTCTCCCCTGATTGTGAAAATTAAATTAACTCCCCTGCCCATTTTTAGATCTAATCATCAAAAGTGTAAACATGCCACTTAATCATTTAGTGGGAAGGTTTGTGACCCATGTGTGCAATAGTGGGTGATAAATCAGAATCAACTGCCTGCCTCCTGGGCACTCCTAAGCAAGGCTTTAGACTATGATTTGTCCACATAGAAAGTAGAGGAAGGCACAGGCAGTGATGCAAAAGAAAGTGTCTTTAAAAGGAATTATGACTTCATGTGAGAGTTCTACTGGTAGTTCTTCATTCTTTGGAGTTGAGGCTGGTGAAAAATCTGCTGACTAGACCTGAGACCCTGTTCCTGGTGAGATTGTTCTAAAATTTCTTCCTTTGCACTGACACATGGTGAGTGAAAAGCTGAAAAAGTAGTCTCAGGAGAGACCTACCTCTTGAGAGAGACTTCCCCAGGTTCTCGGCTCTGCCAAGGCCTCTCTGGCTAAGGACCAACTCTCCCTGACCAGATTGAGCCAGGGGCCAGGTGGAAATTACTTAGTGCTTAGGCTAGATATCTTACCCTAACCTCTCCTTGATTTTCTTATTTCACTATTTCTATATTTTGTAAAAAAATTATAAATAAATCTCTGAAATTAATATTAAATTCTTTGCAACCCTATTTTTAAATATCCAGTCCATCCTTTTAATATAATAATTCCTTCCCCCCCCTTACAGCAACCATTAGTAGTCATAAGTTTCTTCATCAACAAAATGATTAGTATATATATGATACCTCCCACCTGATAAGATTATTAAAAGCATCCAATGAGGTCATAAAGCCATCCAAGGTCATACCACAAGTCAATTAAACAAATAATTAATGAATGTATATTCATCAGTTACCTACTGTGTGCCTGCCTAGTGCTAGAGACAACATTAAAGCTGTAAAGTTTGTATCAATATGAATAGTGACTAATATATTAAGAAGAATCATCGTTAATCATTCATTAATATGAGTTATTGCTTTGCATTTCTTCCACCATTTTTGCCTTTCCAAAGTGTATCAAGGCACACAAGTAACTGTTTTGAAAAGCGTTCTTCCAACCCTGATTTTTGCATGAGATACATGAATCACTTGAGAATCAGCCTGGAGGAGGGTTTCATCTCTGGGTTTTATCATGGACCAAAGTCAAGAAAATCTGGTTTCAAATTTTTTCTCAGTTATGTACTTGATATGTGACCCAGAGAAATTCCCTTAACTTGTCTCTAAAATGCACACAATGAAACAGAAATGACATACCTCACAGGGTTGTGGGAAGGACAAAATGGTATCCGGTACTCAATCAGTCAACATTTACCAAACACTGTTCTGGGCACTGTGCCAAAGACAACCATAGAAAACATTTTCAACATCTTAAAATTCCATATCATTGCCAGCTACAAGCAGCCCAATTATTTTCTAGTCAATTGCTACATTCTGGATATTATATGTTGGCAAAATATGCCATGTTCCTTCCATCCTCTCTCTTTCTGTATGTTCTATATATACTACAGCCTCTCATTATCAATATTTTGGACTCATAGACTACCTTACTATGTTATCTTGTCCAGTGCTTCCCTACATCCCATTTGATCCTTCATCTCCTGACAGACCAAGTGTCTTTTAGCTCAGCTTTCATCCTATCCATTCCCTGCTCCAAACTCTCCAACAGCTCCCTATTGTATATAACGTACAATTGAAACTACTTAGATTAGCATTTGGTATCCTTAATTCAGCCTGTTTTTCCCTATGATACATTATACTCCATGTGCATGCATTCTATCCTTCAGCCAAGCAGAATTGTTCTAGTATTAGCTCCTCCCTCTGAGCCTTTGTCTTATTTACCTTCCCCGCCTTCCCTAAATGATTCATTCTTGGTATGTATCTATCCCATCTTTCAGTGTCGGTATCAGAAGCCACCTCTTTCCTAAAGCTGCCTTTGATCCCTTTGAGGAATGTTTTCTAACTAAAAAATCCAATGAGCATAGATTGAAAGTTAGAAAGGAACTCAAAGGACATCCAGTTCAGCCCCTCATTTTGCATATGAAGAACCCGAGGTCAGGTAGGACTCAGTCATTTGCTCATAGCTACCAAGGTAGCATCAGAGGATGCTGACCCAAGAAACCATAATTTCCATGCAGCTTGCTAACAAAGCACTCACTTTGCCTGAGCTTCTTCAACACACTGATTATCTAGAATTTTGCACCCTAAATCTTTATGTAACTCTTTGTCACTGCCTTAGATTACAAACTCCCATTTAAAAAATAATCATTTTGGACACTGATTAATTTCCAAGATCAGTTCTAGGGAAATCCAGAGTTTGCATAGGGGTACAACCATAGAATGTGATGTCCATGGGGACAAAGAAGCATTGGCATTGGAAAGCTAGCCTTGTGCCTCTAATTTCCTATGACTGTTTTGACTATTAGAGTGACACCTAAGGCATCTGTGCAACTCTCTTTACCTAAGAACAGTAAGAGACAACAGTATAAGCTCACCATTTGGGAGGCTAGAAACTACTGAGTCAATATGCAACATCATGGGTCAAACACTGGACTAAGCACTTAAGTCTGGAGATACAAAGAAAAAATAACACAAGACTTTGCCTTCATGGTGCTTCCATTGTATTAGGAGAATACAAAATGTACATGATAAATAATACAAAACATCTGGAAAGGAAGTAAAAGACAACTTTCAGGATGTCACAGAGTCAGGAAAAAAGCTGGCAGTTTTGGGCATCAGAAATGCCATATTTCTTAGGAGAGAAGCTAATAAAAGTATATGATAAGGAAAGCTTCTGCCCCTATTAAGATGTATATGTGTGTTGGGGTAAAACAGGGGAAGAGAGAGATATGTTACATGAAACAAAGAATTTCAGAACTGGAAGGGATATCGGAGACAAGATCTCAACTACACCCCCTTATTTTATAGTCAGGAAACTAAGTCTTATGGAGAATAAGCAACTTGTCCAGTTTAATGTGAGTAGTAAGAGATTGGGGCAGAAGGAAACACTATTCTTCTTCATTTCATTTCCATTGCTCTATCCACTGTGACATGGGAATAATCTAAGACAAGAATGACAGTAGATTATGAACTCTAGCAAGACCATTCAAGCTAGAAAAATGTTGATGACTGAGTAATTGATGGTGTGTGTCACTGTGAATGAGTGTGTATGTATGTGTGTGTATACTTGCATGTTCCATTTAAGCACCAGCTCTGCCTCAGATCAAAGAATGCAGATTTTTGACATTCAGGGGAAAATGATGCATTTTTTCCACTACTTACAGAAACCAACACACTAAAGGTACATAGAAAAAAAAATCAGTGATCTGAATTGGTAGGGAAAGCACCAACACGAGATGAATTAGAAGTTTTTCAATGTACACATTATAAAGAAATGATTTTGGAGGCAGAGAATGGAGGTTGGATTCTCAGCTCTTCTACTTCCAGTTATGGCATGCTTATATGACTATCCTTATAATCTCTGGAACTCCACTCTCTCAACTGAAAATGAAGGAGCTAGACCAGGAGAGTATGGCCCCTCCCACTCCAAAATGACCCACTTATCTGGTTTTAATAATTCCCCTTTTATAACACTGGACTAAGAATGAAAAGTCTATTACTTTTGAGAACAGGTTCTCCTCTCTTCCAGGGTTTGAGAGCCTCGGCAAAGTCCATCTTTCAAAAAATAAGAGGGGATGGGGAAAGTTATATCAAAATACCCCTCAAGTGTCCCATAGGCTTTGACTTTCAATCTCATGTAAAGACATAAAGTACTTCTTTAAAGCTGCCATGATGATTTTTTAAATTTGTAATGTCTGTGTTGGGAAGAGAGATTCACAATAAATAATATGGTAAAGAGATAGCCATGGGGGAGAGGATGGTGGAGGAAGCTGTTTGCAAAGACAACTGTCAGCCTCCCACCTTTGTTCTTTATGCCATGCATCTGTGTGAAGTGTAGGAGGGACTACAACTGTCTCAAACTGCTGATGAACAGAGAAAGTACTCAGGGGTTTGCTTGGAGCTTACAGCTAATGAGCAAGACTCAAGAAAGCAATAGCCAAACAGTGGCCGATACATTTTCCCCCACTCAAATCTCAGCATCTCAACAATGCACATCCACAAAGGGAGGAAGACTTTTTGCTAGTCCAGGGTTATGTCTAAATGAAAGATAAAGGTAGTTTATGGGTTACCAACTAAGAAGAAAAAAGACAGTTCTATATTACAAATTTTTAATGCTCAATTGCCAGGCTTTCAGTTTAGAATTTCCTTCTGCCCACTGTTTTTATTTACTCGACTCTCAGTGCTTCATGATTGAGCAGAGGGGATTTGAAACTCTTCAGACTACATTACTGGAGAACAATCATTCAAAGGCTTTGGGCATCTGTTCAGCAGTTGACAAAAGATTTCATAACTAAACAAAGTTAAGGGAGGAAAAAAAAACTCACAAAGGGTTTGGCTAGAAGATGATCATTTGGAAACAAAGAAATTATTAAATTTCATCACAACTCAAGGAATTCCAAAGTGGATTAGGGTAACTCAGTTGATAGTGGATTCCTCCTTGCTTGAATTCTTCACAATAAGGGTAGAAAAATGCTTCCCAGGTATGTAGAGGGGATTCTTGCTCAAGTATGAATCATACTGGACAATTTCTGAGGACTCTTCTGACATGAATATTCTGATATCCTTTAGTAGACCTGATTTCCTTTGCTACAATGGGGTGACATTTTTCAGTAATGGTAGAATTTTGAGGTGGGGTATTTAAGGGGTGTGTGTGTGTGTGTGAGAGAGAGAGAGAGAGAGAGAGAGAGAGACAGAGAGAGAGAGAGAGAGAGAGTCAGAGAGAGAGAGAGAAAGAGAGAGAGAGAGAAGTAGAAAGAGAGGGAGAGAGAGAGAGATGAATTCTTTTGGCAATCTGGGAAGTCTAAGGACCTTTTATCAGACTAATGTGTATTTTTAAAGCATAAAATACTCAAAAATACAAAGTAAACAAGGTGCACTTAATAATATTTATCTATGTCTATCTCTAGAAAAATATTAAAATAGATATAAGATATTATTATTGATATAGGTATTATAGATATATAAATATATAGTATAGATATAAGTGATATAGATATAGATTTATATATAGTTATAAAGGCATAAATATAGATTTAGATATATAATTTTATATGGTATATAGATAACTATATAATAATTAAATTATGAGGCTGATAGTAGCTTAATAACTTTATTAAATCAAAGCAAAAGTATTAGTAAAGAGATAGAAAGGTAGGAAAGAGGTAGAGAGGTACTTAACTTTCTAATCTATTGGCCACAATGATGGGCTTATAGCTAAACTCCAACAAGGGTTCATTCAGCTCTCCATGCTCCAGCCAGAAGACCTAAATGAGCTCCTGATCTGACCTTATAAGCTCTTTTCTCCACCCACTAACTCTCACAGGTCACATCTCAAGAACCAATCATAGTTTCTTAATTTGCCTGCACTACTCAGGGGGCAATGCCTATTGAATCAGTTTCCCATCCTATTGGTTCCTTGGTTCTTTGACTTCCTTTCTCTGAGGGCTTATTTATACTTGAATTTACTCAGTGATATCCAGGTCACTGAGAGGTGATGTTAAAAAAGGTGACATAATGGAGAGAGAAATTTGCTTCCCAATGAATCACTACAAAAGGTATCAAAATTAGATAAAAAGACTCTTGGATTCATTGCTCAAATGTATAATGGGTGCCTTCTATTGGCACCAAATGACTGTAAATTACCAATTACCACATTTATTACATTTTCTGCTTATTTGTTTTAAGATGTAATTTTGTTTTTAAGTTTACATATTAATCTAATCTAAAATATTCTGTTACACTATTTCACTTTCAGTTACTGTGTTTTGGCTATTAGCTATATGTTTTGTTCATTGTCTTTATTTTTACCTTCCTCCTATGACTGGACTATAGATAATACCATTATAAAAGTCCATAGGCAAGTTGGACAAACTCTTTTCTATGGCAAAGCCATAGGTCTATAAGGATACTGGGTTTTTCACCAGATTCATCAGAGCTCTATCTTTTCATGGGCAACAATTCTAGTCTATAGTAATGAGACATTACCAGTTTGCAACACAAGGAGGTCACATGTGCCTAAATGGCATTTTGTTCCTTTTGCCTTTGTTAACTGGCACCTATATGATGATGGATGGACAAATATCAAAATGGTTACAACCTATACCAGTGACCTTTGAAGAATTTAATGAGCTGAAAATCTCAATTGATTTTAATGGGTTTTCAGAAGTGATTTTAGATATCTAAGAGCACAACTACCTCTGGATGATCATTCACCTACCTTTGACTTGTGTGTGACAAAAAGTAAGGATCCATTGAGTAATAGTAAGTAGGTGAGAAAGTGAAATGCAATCACACCATCCCATTCCCTACTTTCACATTTAAAAAATGCAATGGATGGGACATATAAATACATTCTTGTTACGGCTGTTACAATCTCATCCTGGAGGGGGCAGGATTTCCCATGGTGCTTGATGACCTCTGGACAGTGCTATATTTGTAACTCTTTATCTTACTCTTCCTTCTACCAAGATGGTAGGGTACTTGTGGTTTAGCCTGTGTTATTCCACCTGTATAAGTTCATGATTACTATATTGGTCAGATAGACAAGTCCACAGACAGAAATCTAGATGATTGGTGGCATTCTAGACCCAAGAGGTTGAGACCAAATTCAGTAGCATCTTCATCAATAGTTCTGGAATTATGACAGTGATAGACTCTGTTAGAAATATCTCAGCTGAGCTTGAAAGTTTGGCTCAAGACACAGCTCAAGTTACCTCCCAAACTACTAAGGTCATCTCTTACCTATAGGTAGAGACTGAACTCTTTAACAAACACAATTCTACAAAATCAGCTGGTCC
Source organism: Monodelphis domestica (assembly GCF_027887165.1). Classification (NCBI taxonomy): domain Eukaryota; kingdom Metazoa; phylum Chordata; class Mammalia; order Didelphimorphia; family Didelphidae; genus Monodelphis; species Monodelphis domestica. The sequence continues at coordinate 752,069,168 of NC_077227.1, read as the reverse complement.
TTGCCATGCTCAGTGTTGCATCAGGAGGTGCATGTGTCTTCATTAATCAGTCTTGCTGTTATTATATAAATGTATCTGGATAAATTTTGATAAATATCCATCAGCTTCAAAGGCTTTTCAATGATACACAGCAAGTGGCTATAGACTGAGACTCATTTGAATCCTAATGATAACTGGTAGAAACTCTCATGGCTACAGGGAACAAAGTTTCTTGCAGTTGTCATCAAATGGGCTCTAATAATTTTGGGGATTGTGGCGCTTCTTAGAATCTGCATTCATTTTTGTACTACTGTTTATAACAAGCTTTTACCTGATTTTAAAAAATGTATACTTATACTGTGGATCATGGACAAGTTAAAAAGGAAATACATTTTTTTAGTAAAAAACTTTTGTGTTGTATTGCACATGGAATGTGAACTATGAATTCCTGATTTATTTATAGGTTTATTATTGCTTTTCTTATATTTACAATTGGATATTTGATTTTTTCTTCTTATTTTTTGTACTTGAGTACATGGAATCAATATTAATGTTTTTGATTTTGAAGGCTAAGTTTACAGTATCTATTAGCCCTAATACCAATGCATACCCAAAAACTTTAGACTATGGAAACCTGCCATTGATTGTTAAGTATTATGGGATTTTAATAATTGTGTCTGATTTCAGAAGAAGGGATCACAAGAACCATTGCACAATGCAAAGAAGCACAAGGTCAAGGAAATCATCAAGGTTGAGGAGACCAACAATCCCTGGGTGTTTAATGAATATCTGATTTTATTCTTTTTTTTACTCATAATTTTATACACACAAGATATCAAGATATTATATATATATATACATATATATATATCCCGAATTTAATTTTTTCTCTTCTTTTGGGTTTATTTTTAGGGTTTTGGTTTTCATTTGAGAATTGATTCACATACCTCATACATAACTCAGCCACATATCTTGTGGTCATTCTAGTGTTGGTCAACTGCCTCCTTGGGGGGTGGTGGTGGTATACAATTATCTTAAAATCCAAGGTTTAAAATCTTTTAAATAAATTTTAAGAAAAGAAAATCACCAACATCCCAATTTGAGAAAGTGGATCTTTTGAAGAAGGTGCCAAAAGAATTCATACAGAAACCACACAATACATCAAAAGATCCAAAGTGAACTTTGGGATATAACAAATTGAACTGAAGGGGGCTGAACATATCATTTACTCTGAATGTAAACTCTTATGCCAAAGGGGAGTACCCCAATTGACTTTTTGTCTATCAATCATTTTCTTTCTTTCTTTCCCTCTGGTCCCCAAATTGTTGTAATTCTCCATTTGTAAAGTGGAATATTTTATACACCTCCAGAAAGAGAATCTTTAATGATACAAGATGGTTATGTAAAATGATTCATTGGGGAGACTAGGCATGTTAATCACCCAAGACCCCAACTGGGGAGATTATGACATGTTTGTCTTCCAATCGAATGATGGGGAGAATTGTTGGTAGCAAATTTCATTCTCCATTATGTTGCCTTTTATAACATCATCTCTCAATGACCTGGAGATCAAAGACCACTGAGTAAAAAATTCAGGTATAGATAAGCCCTCAGAGAAAGAAAGTTAAAGAAGTAAGGAACCAATAAGACAGGAAACTGATTCCACAGATACTTCCCCCTGGGTAGCCCAGGCAAATTAAGAAACTATGATTGGTTCCTGAGATGTGAATAGTGAGAGTTAGTGGGTATAGAAAAGAGCTTATAAGGTCAGACCAGGAGCCTGTCTGGGTCTTCTGGCTGAACAGTGAAGAGCTGAAGGAACCCTTGTTGGAGTATAGCTATAAGTCCATCATGGTGGCCAATAGATTAGAAAATTAAATATCTCTCTATCTCTTTCCTACCTTTCTTTCTTTTTACTACTACTACTATTTGTAAAGATAGGATTAAATCTCCCCTCCTCTACCATTAGATAAACAAATAAAGAACTCATAGTACACCTACTTAATAGTAAGATAATTCACGAGTCACTTGGTAGAGTGGGTGACAACTCCACAGGCCACTGCCCTACCCCTGGGCAGTGCTAGGCAAATTGAAAGAATGTGATTAGTTCCTGTAAAGTGGGGAAGGGACAGGAAAGGACATGGAAAAAGTCCCAAAATTCCTGTCCAAGGAACTTTTCCATTTAGCTTCTCCTTTGAAGTTCATCTTTTGACACTCTCCATCAGTGAGCTATACTGAAGGAGGAGACTCTTTCCCTGGATCTTGTGTCACCTTGCCAAGTAAGTAGTTGGCCTTCCTTTCCTGACTTCTGGATAGATTGGTTCTGTAGAGGCCTTCCTTTTCTGGAGGAGACTTCATTGGTGGAACCCTTGTTGAAGATACCACCAGAACTCCTAGTTTAAGAGATTACCATGACTCCCTGTGGAGATTGGGACTTGAGAGCCCTTGCTGGGTGGTGAGCTGGACTTCTTCAGACAGTAATTATAGGGTATCTAGCTAGGCAATATTTTCTACTTCCTTCCTACACTTCTCTCTTTTACTATATCTCTATTAAACTAAATTGTTAAGAGTAGCTAACAGACTTGTGACTTCAGAGTCAATTTTTTAAATCAGCAACCACAATATTACTTTAGAACTTTGATATTTAGCATAAAAACTAATGTTTAATTTCTTACATATTTCTTTGATTTATTAAAGTTATTAAGCTACTATCAGCCTCATAATTTTAATTATTACAGTTCTAGATATGGATATAGAAATAGTGTGAAGATTAAATTAACTCTCCCCTGCCCATTTTTAGATTTAATTAAAAAAGCATATACACTCCATTCACACTTGAGTGGCGTTGATCTGTGACCCATGTGTGCAATAGTGGATGACACATCAGAATCAACTGACTTCCCCCTAAGCAGTCTTGAGCAAAGCTTTAGCTATAATTGGTACATGTCAAATGGAATAAAGTAACAGAAGTGATGAAAAGGAATGATCATTAAAAATACTCAAGCTTGGGTTTGAGATTTCAGAATGCTTCCCTTCGGACTGACATGTGGTGAATGAAAAGGCTTACTCCTTTCCTGAATTTTCTGAAGGGACTACTTTCGGAAGAGACCTACCCTCTTGAGAAAGGTTCCCTGCATCTCCAGGTCCTCAGCTCAAGGCAGACAACCCTCCAACTAAGGACTAACTTGCCCTGCCTGGGTTGATCCAGGACTGGAGCAAAAGATTTTGTGTATACCCTAGATATCTTGCCCTATTCGCTCTCTGATTTTCTTACTTTCACTCTTTCTATATTTTACAAATAAATTGTTAAAATAAATCTCTTTGGAATTAATTAAATTCCGGGTGACCTGAATCTTAAATAATCCAGTCCAACCATTTATAAAAAACACTCACATTTTCTACCCCTACAATAGGTATAATTATGGATTTAGTTACAATTAAGGATAGGGAAACAGAGAAGAAGATGAAGAAGGAGAACAGGGAGAAGAAAAAGAGGAGGAAGGAAGAAGAAAAGGAAAAGAAGAAAGAAAATCAGTACCTACCAAGCAGTAGTTCTAGTTCAGCTAAAGACACTGTGTCCCTGATATTAGATCACATATTTAAAGACTGGAAATCATCTATGAAATAATTTGTGTCCAGCCTCTTAATACATATGAGGAAATCAAGAGTCAAGGAAAATTATGCCTGGAATTTGGTTTTTGGAAGTAGATAAAAATACTTGAAGTTATTTCTGTATAGGTGTTGTTCACCCTTATGAATTGTATTTTTATTTTAAAATTAAATTTATATAGCTTAAAATTAAATTTATATAGACTAGGTCAAATATTAAATACCATCAAGAAAAAAGCATTAATGTCTGTTAGAGTAGTTCTTGTACTTAAAAGGGTCAATAATTCCCTTTTAACTCAAGCGATATTTGCCATTCAGTGGATTAAATAGTGATTTTATTCCCATGGGCCTTGTTTTACAGAGTCTAAACATACATTTGTCAGTCTCATCCAGTCTAAAGCAAGAAAAATGGGAGCTGCAATCTTTTCCAAAGCTTGTTCTTTCATCACTTAAGAGTACTTTGAGACCTGAAAATGATACTAGGATGAGTTCACAGGGAAGATCAGAAAGCAAATCATCTTTTTTAAAAAGATATTGTCATAGAGTGATTTTATAATTCAAAAGAAAACTAAACTAAAACTCTTGAATCTGCAGTCAACAGAACAACTGAAAGTTTCCTTCTCAGATTTTACAGAGTCAGCTTCAGGGTACATCTAAGCAGAAGCCACCCCAGCTCATTTCAGTGGTTATGCTGAATGAGTATAATCATGATCCACTTAACTCCCACTTTTGGTCCACTACCATTCCCAGAAATAGAAAATAAACTTGATGGAGGTCCCAGGTCTTTAAAGAGACACGATGTGATCTGAGTCCTTGCAAGTATTACTGATACTGTTGTCAACAGTGGAATGGGATATGTAAGTATGCATCCTCTTGTAGAGATGTAGCAGAAGTTTCACTGAATGAGATGTCAAGAGTTGGGGATAAGCTTTAGAAGATGGACACCAAAAGGATAAGAAATAGGACATATTCTCATCTACACAAGTTAAGTGACTATTTGATCAGTTTCATAAGCTTCCCTCAGTTAAAAGGAAATGATATCTCAGCAATGTCCAAAAGGAAGAAAAGCATTCTTGGCTTCTCAGAAAGTATTGCTAATACAGAGACCAACAACCCAAGTCCAATAAAACTTTTCAACACCTGGTGGCAGAAATATGTGTTACTGAATGCAGTGGCTTAAAATCTGGTATGGTAATAGATTCATGACTAAATAAGACATAATCCTTCAGAGCAGATGATCAAAGTAAGAGCTCCTGATTGACCTGATTGGGTTCACAGTTTGTTCTGAAAAATACTATATGTTTAAATAGGCCAACTGAGAAACAGTTTAGCAGTTAGAATTGCTTAACTTAACCTGAATACTATCCAACTGGGGAAGCTACAAGAAATCTTTCTGAGCAGCAACATTTCTTTGACAGTGAATGAGGCTATAGAAACTCAGGTCTTTCTTACTGAATGGGGTGAACTTAAACCTCATCCCCAGGCCTCAGCTTTGGCCCTTTACATGTGAAAAGTAAAAGCAGGAAACATTTCACAGATGGACTCAAGCAAAAGGCTCTTGGTGTCTTGGAGAGAGGAGTTCATCAGTATTCCATGATGTTTGTGACTTTGGACTAACTACTTTGAGCACTGGCCAGCTTGGGGTCCTCCAGACCTCACACAATCTCCAAAGCCTAATAGAAATTCATTGTTAATTCACAATGTATTTTGATTTGGTTGTCAAAGGGCTACCTGGCATCATCATACCAAGAATATCAGATGATCAGAAAACAAATAAGGGCACAGAGAGCCAAATAATGGACTGTTGATTGGTTATAATAGGTTTGCTTGGGTTGTATGGGGTGTTCAGGGAGGGGTAGTATCTCTGGTATGGAGGGCTTATCATGCCCTTCTAGGGCAGCTCTCCAGCCTCTGACCCCCACCTGACACCCAGCTCTCACTTGTGACTCCTAGTAGCTGCTAGCATGCGGCAGCAGCCACACTCTGGGCAACAGATTTGACAGGCCAGCTAAACCTTGTGAGGGTAGCCATCGGGTCATCGTGGACCCCTGGTGAACCAGGGCCTTGCTCACCCAGCATGTGAAGACTGCTTCAGTTGAATAGATGGAAGAAACCAATAAGAAGGTTCAAAGGCTGAGAGGGCAACGCAGCAAAGCACTGTGGAGTGCTTAGGGCATGTTGGAGCACAAAAGACAACATGGCCATCCAATGCAGCTGAGGAAGTCTCTAGGTGTAACGACTTTTCGTGCCACTGGACCCAGGCTTCCAATGCCAAGAGAGTGGGACTGTCTCTGTGCATCAACTTTTCCACTTAAATCTCCTTCACGCACAAGTGTCTTTGTGCACTCATCTATGCACCATAGATGAAAATGCACAAAGACAATCATCATCCTCGGTTACCGAGAGACTACTACTACTGCTTGTAGTAGAAAAGATCCCATCTACCTCAAAAGGGATATAAGTGGACGACACCTTACATAGGCTCCCATAGGTGGGGAAGGGTATGAGGAAATTATTTAGAATTAGAAATTTAAATGTATTAATTCTGGTTTTCTAAGTCCCTGCTTTTCTGGTAACTTTTAATAAATCCATTAAAATCTTAAATCAATCTGCCCTTCATAGGCAGAATGTTTCCTCCAGCACCTTATGTCTACAAAATAGTAGGTTTGCTTCAGTTCACTACAGATACAGTTCAGGATTGTGTAGTCTTTTTCAGTGGTTGAGCTTTTTACATACTGCGTCTTGGAAGAATAGAAAGAAATTTATTGACCTAGTACCTACTATGCTAGAGTAGGACCTTTGGAGCCCAAGATGAGGCCTCAGGAGTTTTCCATGGTGAGGATGCCTATAATAGACTACTATCCCAGATCTGAAGAAAAGTCAATAAACCACTCAGACAACATTGACCATTAGCTTAATACTCCCAGGAATTTTACTAAGAATATTTACAACAAAATTTTTTTTAAATAACAATTAATTCTAAAAGTATATTAAGTATTTGGAAAAATATAGCTGGGGAAGTAATTCTTCCAAATTTCTTCTATGAAACATATATGACATTGATAATTAAACCAGGAGGAGAAAAAAGGAAACTATAGACCAATATCTGTAGTGAATATTTTGCAGAAAAATAAGTAAATAGTAGCAAGGAAAGTACAGTAATGTACAAAACATTAGGGTCATATAATGACACTAGGTGGGTTTCATGCCAGAAATGCAGTATTGCTTCAATACTAGGAAAACTATCAACATAATTGATCATATAAGTAATAACATCAAAAGAAAATATATGATTATTTCAATAGATGCAGTGAAAGCTTTTGACAAATTACAACACCCTTTCCTTATAAAAAGCACTAAAGAACATTTAAATAAATGGAGCTTTCCTTAAAATGATAAATGACACCTATCTAAAACCATCAGCAAACATTATCTGTAAGGGGGATGAAGTAAAAGCCTTTCCAATAAGATCAAGAGTGAAGAAAGGATGCCCTTTATTGCCACTACTATTCAATGTTGTACTAGAAATGCTAGCTATACCAATGAGAGAAGAAGTAATGGAAAAATTAGAATAGGCAATGAGGAAATACAGCTATCACTCTTTGCAGATGAGATGATCATATACTTAGAGAATAAGCCAAAAAACTAATATAAGTAATTAACAACTTCATCAAAATTGCAGGATATAAAATAAACCCACTTAAATAATCAGCATTTCCTTATACTACCAATATAGCCCAACAGGGAGAAATAGAAAGAAAAATCTGTTTCAGAATAACTCTAGACAATATAAAATACCTGAGAATCTATCTGCCAAGCAAACACAGGAACTATATGATCACAGTTATGAAACACTTTTCACATGAATGAAGTCAGATCTAAAAAATTAGGAAAACATTAAATGTTCATGGGTAGGTTGAAACAATATTATAAAAGGATGATTCTAATTAAATTAATTTATCTCTTCAGTGCCATATGAATCAACCAAAATTATTTCACAGTTAGAAAACATAATAATAAAATTCATCTGAAAGAAAAAGAGTCCAAGAATATTAATAAAATTAAATTTTAAGAGATAAAAAGGTGGCCTAACTGTGCCAGTCTCAAACTCTATTATAAAGCAGAAGCCTTGAAAAGAATCTGGTATTGGCTGAGAAAAAGAGTTGTGAAAAAATGGAATGAATACATAAGGGACTCACTTTAGTAATTGACCATAGTAATCTAGTGTTTGAGAAACACAAAGATCCAGGTTTTTGAAAGGAGAACTTAGTATTTGATTTGATTTTTTAAAATATTACTGGGAAGACTGGAAAAAATATTATGGCAGAAACCAAAATTTCACATCATATATGGAGATAAAGTCAAAATACACACATGATTTAGAAATAAAAGTGATACCATGAACAAATTTGGGTGAAGCCCTACAATGTTAAACTTATGGATAAGAGAAGTATTTATTACCCAATAAGATGAAACATTACAAAACATAAATTAGATAATTTTGAACACATTTGATTAAAATTGTTTGCCAAAATAAAACCAATGGACTTAGATAAGAAGGGAAACAATAAAATTGTTAAAAATATAAGGTAATCGTCTCTAACAAAGCTCTCATTCCTCAAATACTTAGAGAATTGAGTCAAATTTATAAAAATACAAGTCACTCTCCAACTGATAAATTGTCAAAAGATATGCACAGGCAGTTCTCAAATGAAGAAATTAAACGTATATTTAGTCATATAAAATTTCCCAAGTCAGTATTAATTAAATAAATGCAAATTAAAAAAATTCTGAGGTATTGACCAATATGACAAAAAAGGGAAATGATAAATGTTGGAGAAGATATGGTAAAATTGGAACACTAAATATACTGTCTGTGGAGTTGTGAACTGATTTAATCATTCTGGAAGGCAATGCATAAATATGTCTAAAGGGTCATAAAGCTTTGCATACACTTTGACCCAGAAATACCACTACTAGATCTATATATGCCAAATAGATCAAAGATAGAGGAAAATGATGTACATGTAAATATACATTTGTAAGGATAATTTTAGGGTTGTGGCCTAATCTAAATTAATTTTGGTTGCCAGGAAATATCCCAAATAAAATACCCAAGTCATTTTTTTTTTATTCATGGTGGTTTAATTAATATAGAGGGAAGGAATTAAGGAGAAGGGAGAGGGAAAAGATGTAGGATTTCTCCCGCCTGGCCTGTGCCAGAGGGAGGTCAAAGTCCTCTGCCATGAGGTCTCTGAAAAAGATTAGTGTCTTTCTAAGAGGATAGTGTTTGGAAGGTAAAGGAGAAAGAATCAGCCTAAACTCCAATAGAGCTCAGTAAAGATGCCTCACCTGAACTACGCTACTCAGTTTCCTCCAGTATGATATCAAGGAAAACTCATGACTAAACCAGGACAATAGCAGCCACCACCCAAGATGCTGAAATATGCAGCACACTCCACCAGCCACCTCTCCACCACCAAAGAGACCTGGAGAGAGGATGTGACATGAAATATGTAGGTGGTTTTTATATCACTTTCCTGCATCTTACATGTACCAATGGTAGCTTAAGCTCTTCAGTCTGTCAGTTGTTTCTGAATTGCCATTTGCTAGCACATGTCAGTCATAGGCCATCCTCCTAAATACTTATTCCTTAAGTATGGGTGTAGACATTCCTGTTTTTGTTAGACTAAGTAGGGTGGAGTAATCTAAAGTTCACAGATTTATGTATCTACTGTTACAAGGGAATCACTTTAAAAGACTGATATATATTAATTTAAGTTTGCCAAGGAATCAGCTATGTAATTCCTAAATGTAAACTTAAGTCAGCCGTCAATCTTTTATGGAGTTTAATTACAATAGGAGGAAGTAATTAGAGATAGAGAGAGAGAAAAGGGAGAGAAGGAAATAGGGCTTAAATACCCCTTCTGTTTAGGCTGGGCCAAAAGGCCCAAGCCCTTAGATAGCTGGGGCAAAGAAAAGAGATCAGTCCCTATTACTCACGTGACCAAAATGGAGAAACAGTCTCAGAGGCCCCCACCTTCAGCTTCCTTCAGAGCAAGCTTCTCAGAGCCCACACGAACCACACCGACCAACTACTCAACCACCCCCCTCTCTCTTCTTCAGACCCTCCTATCTTTTAGGAAACCATCCAAGTTCCTCCCCTCAGTTCTCCCATCTACCAATCACTGTTCATCAATTTCCCTGTGCCAATGGAGGCTCTAGCTTAACCCAGAGGTTTCTGGCTTTTGCACATGTCTGTTGAAGGTCATATTTTCAAATGATTAAATCTTTGCTCCTTTGCTACAGCCCCTTCTAAATCCTGTTAACCTGAGTAGGGTAGAGATTGGAATAATTAAATTTTGATCTAGGCTGCAGCCCTTACTCAATCCTGTTAGGACTGAATAGGGTGGAGATTTATTCCAAGTATCTCCATTGTATCAATTTTAAAATCAATCATGACTCAAAGAAATTCCTGTTCTATGCTTAAGCATAGGTCAAAGTCCTTTCCATTGTTCAGCAAAGGGTTTCTGTCCTAAAGTAATCTTAAGAAGGGAAGAGAAGGAACCTCCCATGCCAATGGGGTTCCCATTCCAATAGACTATAAGTAAGAAATTTTCCAAGTATGAAATATCCCAATGGTGAAATTTCCAACATTTATAAGTCTAAGGAAATATGAGGTTTACACTACATATTATATATATATATATATATATATATATATATATATATATATACATATTCATATATACATCTGTCATCTGTCTGTGAATTGGAAATTCAAGAGATGATTATCAGTTGGGAAATGGATAAAAACTTCCATTATATGGTTTGTAATGGAACACTCTTCTGTCATAAAAAAATGATGAATGAGGGAATTATAAAAAAAAGCCTAAAAAATACTCATTTGAAGTGATGCAAAGTGAAGTGATCAGAACCAGGAGAATGTTTTACCCAGGAACATCAATAATATATGATAACTATGAATGGCAAATATTAATAGTAATGAATGGATCTAAAACACACATGATAAAAAACATATCCTCCACCATAGAAGTCTGAATAAACATTAAAACATAACCTTTTTTTTTAAATTTATCTCCTTCCTAAGTATTTTTTCTTGTAAAAGCAATGTGTCTTTTTTCAAACTTAAGAACATGGAAATATGTAAAGTAATATAGTACATGTATAATTTATATTACCTGCCATCTCAGGGAGGGAAAAGCAGGGGAAACAAGGGAGATCACAAAGTGTCAGAAATTTTAAAAAAATGTATTTACATGTAAAAGACAAATAATTTTTAAAAGTATATTTGCTTCCAAAGGTATAATCACACATGTAGGAACTCACTCCCACAACATGTAGGAGGTATAATTCCCTTCCCTCCTTAATACTTCCATCTCTAGGGAGAGAAAGGAGATTAGCCTCAGAGTTCAACTCAGTTCCCATAGAAAACAAATTATAAACTTCACCTTATGAATCCAAAACATGTTTTAGACTCAAGATTCAGGCACTCTGGCTTCTCATGGTTTTCATACCAGCCTGGTTTGAAAACTTGGCTTCAAAGTTACCATGGCCCAAACTCCTGAGTCCTATGAGGAGAACCCACAACATCTGAAATGAAGGACAAACTCCATGGAAGAAACAAATATCACTAAGCCCATTTCTCAGGGAAGAGTTAACAGAATGGTAAGTGGAAGAAGGCAAGGCCTTCTCACACTGGTTCATTACTACTAACTTACATGGTAGGGAATAAAGCCAGTTTTATGTTAAATAACTGAGTATGCTCAAGGCACAGACTCACACACACAAGTACCCCTAACCTCTCTTTCTTAAGAAATATGGGTTGTTTATGGAGGATTATTAGTATAAGGGCTCACTGAGCCTTTTGTGTACACCTTTCACCCAGCTCTCACATGTGGTCCCAAGAAACTGTAGCAAATGCAGCAACTATACCCAGGTAAATCCATCTCAGTAAGCAGGTTAAACCAAATCTATGGTAATTAATATACATCAGACCCATCAGTGAGTTAGAGAGACATCTACCCCAAACACATGAAGGCTTCTTCTGATGAAGGGATGGATGTTGGAGAACTACTTGTTCCATTGTATATGAAGGAGGCTGAAGCAGACTCTGAAATGCTTAGATCTTGATCGGATAATGAAGATGCCAAGATTATCCACTGCATGGAGGCCATCTACAATCACCGTGGTATTTGTTCTGCCACTGAACTTTGATAATTTTCAAAGAGAGGCAAGGCTAATATGTTTTCTGTCTCTTGCCTACATTATTGGAATGGCCTCCATCTTGACTTCTTTAGTTCATGCACCTCAAACAGCTCCAAAGGGATCTTCATACCAGTAGTGTCAATATGAACATGGTAGAAACATAGTTAGAAAGAGGTTATTTTCCTTAAATCAATTTCAGTGTTTTCATATAGCCTCTAGGGAAAGAATGTACACTCACTGGAGTTTCCAAATGCCTTCATTCATAATCTGAATCCAACTTTTCTTTATAATTTCATCCTACATTTCTTTCCCTTGTATATGTTGGACTCAATAAATACTAACCTCTCAGTTCCTCACACACTTCATTCCATCTTCTGGCTCTGCACCATTTTTTTGGTCACCCCACCTCCCGCTCCTGAAATTTACTCTCCCCTTCTCTTTGCTCTATAGAGTACACTATTATATGAATCAACTTATGCATGTTATCCTGTGGCTTTTTTGATGGCTCCTATCAATTCTCAGGGCTTCTCCTCTCTCACTAATTGAAAAAATGTAATATGAACATAATCATTTCATATATTCAAACAAATTTAGTGATGTTTTTAAAGTGTTTTGTAAAAGTTAAAGTTTTTGTCTATAGTAATAATAATAGGAGGAGAGGAAGGAGAAAGAGTTGTCTCCTCAGTGAAAGGTATATTACTTGAGAGCAGAGACCATTTCATCTTAGTCTCTATGCCACTATTTCTCAAGTCTATCACATGGTTTGACAGTAAATGATTAGCAAAATACTTGTTGGTTGACTAAAATATCCTTGCATTTGATGTTTCTCATTATATAATTACTCATTATTTTTCTCTCTTATCAAGGTATCTTCTATAAGCTCTGCATTCTAGTCAATTTGGGCAGCTGTTTGTTTCCTGTACTCATGGTTCCCTTGCTATTCCATAGCTCACAGCCATGTTTGACACAGCTGGCCCATTATATATTAAGTATACTTGCTTCTAACTATAGATTTTATTTTCTCAATTTTATTTTCAAAACCCAGCTCAAGTTGACAATTTCTACATAAGACCTTAATCCCCAGAGTTGCTTGTGTGATTTTTCTTTTCCTTCCATAACATGCTTTACATATAATTAAAATCTATATCTGCTCTAGATATATTGATATCAGCTCTGTAAAAATTAAAACTAGATCTTAACAATAAAGTTATTATATTTTAAGAGATTTGTTAATGCTGATTAGAAATCAAGGAATAAAAGGTATACAAAATAAAGACCACGTGCCCATGGTTGATCAACCAGTTCAAATGCCCATCTTACCACCACCAAGCTCAGGACAGGAAGTAATGAGGCAGGGCCCTCCATGGCCCCACCTAATCTCCCTTGTCTACAGGAATTACTTAATGACAGGAAGTCGGTGGGCTCCCAGGAAATGTAGTTCATTTTTTATGGTCACAGATTTTTCAATTTTACATTCCCCCTGAGATCCATGGAAGACTAGTCTCTTCAATTGTAAAATGGAGATTTGAACCCTAGATTTCAATCCCCAGAAGTCTTTGGTATTTCCCAGAATTCCCTATAATCTCACCTGAGTCTCCACCTGGGTGACATCACAATGAGTATTTAACTGGCTCTCTGCCTCACATGGGAGCTCTGCCATTGCAATGATGTGGTGGGTAAGCTCAGTGTTGGGGTTTTGAGTGGGCTAATCAGCCTTAGGCATGTGGTTTTCTAGTTTTTATTTTCTGTATTCCTTCATTTCTAATTATCCTTAATAAATCTCATTAAATATAATATTTCTATTACTAGAGACTAAGTTTAATTTTTACAGTTTATGGCAGCCATAATATTTGGATTAAGACCTCAATTTTTTTAAAAAGATAGCCTAGATAATTTTTTAAGCCACATTCCTCCTGCCAAGGCTTTTCAGCAAAGCTGATTCTTGAGCTCCTCTTGACCTTCTTGATCAAGATCATTAACCTGGTCCCAGGCCTGCCTGCCCAGCTCTTGCTGCCTGTTCTAACCTCCATTTATCTGCTCCAGACTTGCTTGACCCAGATTGCTCTCCTGGTCCCAGTCCCAATCTGCGCCGGCCCAGCCCCAGATGATATCCAGCCTCTGAGCGAGATCACCCTGGCCCAGCCCCAGGATCCAGGCTGCTGGTAGCCTTCCCTTGTGTCTTTGTAATAAAAAACCAGCTGGTAAAAATGGGGGTGATCTTTCCTTAGGCCACAATTAGCCTCCACGGGGCAGGGCACCACAGATGAGGACAATGAGGAGAAGGAAGAGACTTTTCCAAACAGGAAGTTGATTACAAACATGGCATATTTCAAACAATATCTTTGAGTGCACTGGTCCTTTTATTCATCTCACCTGATATTCAGGAGAGAATTTCATCTCCCTGCAACTCTTTGGCCCAATTTGAGATGCCTAAAATCCACCCTCACTATGGAGGAGCAGCTCAGTGGCTCAGTGGATTGAGAGCCAGGCCTAGAGATGGGAGGTCCTGGGTTCTAATCTGGCCTTGGACACTTCCTGGATGTTGTTAGTTTGAAAATGGTTGATGTTGTAAACTGTAGTGAGTTAAAATGGTGGAAGATACAAATTGTGATAGATATAAGAGAGGGTGAGTAAATTGTGACCACAGAAAATATGTTTCACTACAGTGTCTTGGTTTTTAAATTAAATATAAGGTGGTCGCCAGGGAAATATTCCCAATTATTCAATATGCCCAAGTCAATTGGGTTTTATAGAGATTTTAATTAATACAAATGTGGAATTAAAGAAAAGAGAGAAAGAGAGAAAAAGGAAATAAGTATGAATGGCCTTAAGCCAACATGGCTTAGACTTGAGTCTTAAGAGAGAGAGATCAATCAGTCAGTCTTTTAACACTCACCACAAGGTCTGTCTAAGCAAGGATTCTAGTGACACCAGGCCAGCTCCATCTCAGCTGACTTCACCAGAGAGAGTTCCAGCCAGAATCCTCCTTAAAGAGCCTTTCAGCCAGAGACTGTTCCAAAAGGCCTCTTTCCAGAGCCTCCAGAGGGACAGAGTCCCCTCAGAGGAGCTCCAGTGAGAACTCCTTAGAGATTGTCCTCCAAGAGCTTCCCTTCTCCAGAGCCTCTATCAAGAGATTCTTCCCAAGCGATCCTCATCAGAGATCCTCCAAAAGGATTTTTTTTCAAGAGATTCTGCTTTTTCTTATATAGAGGTTTTTCTCCTATGTCACCTCCCCTAAGTCCTTACATCTACCAATCACTGTAGACATTTTCCAAAGGACTGCCCATCTGAATTCCTGCTAAGTCGACTAATCTCCTCAGTAAGTCTGAACCAGAAAAAATGCTGCTATGTCAATTAATCTCCTCAGTAAGTCTGAACCAGTGAAAACACAGCTGATTCAACTAATCTCATTAAGAGAAAACTTGTCCGACTCTTTTAGGTACCTAGCATCTCATTGTATCAATTCTAAAAAACAGGCATGGCTCAAAGAACTCCTTGTCTTATTATAAGCATGGGTCCAAGTACTTTCATTGTTTAGCAAGGAGTTTTCTCCCCTAAAGCAGTCTTAAGTACTGGTGGAGTAGAGGTCCTACCATTTCTGATCCTGGCGAGTTCTCACATCAAAATGGGGAATGTTTCCCCATAGGGAATTTGTTCCAATGGAGGATTCCTCAATGTGGAAAATTTTAACATTCACAAGTCTGAGAAATTTCAAGATTTACAGTGTGTGACCCTGGGCAATTCACTTGAACCCCATTGCCTACCCCTTACCAATCTTCTGTCTTCTGACAATAGGCATCTAAATGGATAAAAAAATGAACTATAAAGAGACTGGAGGTTATATTTTTAAGGCATTTCAGACTCCAATATTTTATAAAAACCTCTGCATTTTATTGAATTTTGCTGATTATTTGGTTTAAGATTTAATTTTGTTGGTTTTAAGTTCATATATTAATGCATTCAATACTATTCTGTTACACTGTTCCTTATAAAAAGTACTGGGTTTTAACTACTGTTTTATTCTGTTGGTTTTCCCTTCTAACTAAACTGAGCAAATGTTATTGAATAAGCCCATATAAAAATAGTTTTTTTTCTATTTTTGACTTTGTAAATTGTCACGTACAGGATGGATGGACTTTATAAAAACTAGTTAAAATTGTATAACAACCTTTGGAAAATTTAATGAGCTAAATATCTCAAATTGATTTTAAGGGGTCTTTTAGACATGATTTTTAAATTTTTTCAACAACTCTGATGAGGTACATTTTAGTAACTGAAGTGAAATACAATTACGATCCCCACCTCCCACATTTATAAATGCGTGAATGTATGGGACATCACAGTTTCATACCAAACAAACTGGGAAGTTAATCCCAGGGCATGGTACCCCTGACTCCCAAAAGAGGACCATATATCTCATTTATAATTTCAGCTCACTTTACCCAACATCAACAGTACAGAGGTTTGTGTTTTTTCCTAGAATCCTCTGCCATATTTTTTAAAAATATCTAGATTTCTTGATGTTTTAGACCCAAATAAGTTTTACTTTGTTTTAAAATGTATTGCCAAGGTTGAAAGATTTGCTACCTCTGTAAACTCAGATACTACATTCCATATGCAAGGAAAAACAATAATAAAAAAGAGTTTTAAAAATAAAAATAATATATAGCCGATAATCAGTGACACACTGTGTCAGCCAAAGAGAGGTAGAATACAAAGGTTTCCCACAAAAAAATAATTAGATCTATTTTCTTTTTAACTTAACCACTGTGTGAGTATAAACAATCTCAGGCAAGATAATTTAAAGAATAGTACACTCATGAACGTTAGAAGCTGTTTAAAATAGGCAAGGTACTGCTCGTTCATAGAGTATGCCATGCTTTTAATTTGCTTCCTGTTTGAAAGAGTAGCTCCATCTTCCCTTCCCCTGGGTTAAAATGCTAGTTTCCTCAGCCACATAGAGAGGGAGTTAGGAGGCTAATCATTGAAAAAGGAAAATACACCCCAATTTTTACCAGTTGCCCAGAGAGACACTCCAAAAACTCCTAGCTTCTCAGGGGCAGCAATCAGCAGTCCAGTAGGGGTTTGGGGTCAAGATGAAGACCAATTCAGAAACAGGAGTAGGAGTGGGGCTGGAGATCAGGAGGATAATTGCCAGAAGAAGCAGTGAGGAACTGAGGAACATGGGCTCAAGCAGAGTCCCCTGACTAAAAATAGCCCAGAGAGCAACTGGGCAAAAAGTAGGGAAAGAAAAAGGCAGCAGTTCCAAAGAGAGTTTGGAGTTCTCTTGGAGTTTGCAAGGGTGGGTGGGATAAGTGAAAAGCCTTGGCAGGAGAAATGTGGCTTAAAACATTTTTCTAGGCTATCTTTAAAAATTGAGAGTTTTCCCTTCAGTTTCTGGTTGCCATCAATATAAAAATTAAAATTAGATTTTAATAATAAAATGATTATATTTTAAGAGATTTATTAATGATCATTAGAAATCAAGGGATAAAAGGGATAAGAAGAATAAAGACCATGTTCCCATGGCTGATCAGCCAGCTCAAAAGCCTTCCTTACCATCACCAAGCACTTGACAGGAAGTAAAGAGGTGGGACCCTCCATATCCCTGCCTAATATCCCCTGTACAGGACGTACATAATGACAGGAAGTCGATTGCCTCCCAGGAAATGTAGTTCTTTTTTAGGGTAACAGATTTTTCAATTATACAACTCCCATTCTTACTTCTGAGTACCAGAGCAAGGATTTCATGACAATCAATAAAACTTTATTAAACACCTACTATCTTCCAGGTACTATATTAAACATCCTCACAGTGTTTTTGGGATGCCGCAAATGAACTCAGGGTGATAATCTAATTAATTAATTTGAGCCCTTTGCTGATAATGGTGGAAGTCCATTTTCCCCTATCTATATGGCACTCAAGAATATCCCTTTAGACATTTGATGATTTATTTTCTAGGCTCTTTATGAAGATCTGAGTGTAAATCTAGTATCTCTTTGGTTCCCAACACAAAGATTACATCAGATCATATGTAGATTCTGTTAAGACACTGATAAGAATACTCAACAGAGAGCTCCAATGCCCTCAGACCCTAAAAAAACTTATGAGTGAATCATGTAGCAATGAGACAAGGTGAGAGGAACCCAAAGATAAAGTTTTAGTAATAAGGTGGCACAGTAGATAGTATCATGAGCCTGGAAACAGGAAGGCTTCATTTACTTGATACAGTTAATAGCTATGTGACAATGGTTGTCTATTAGTATATGAGATTCTTTCCTTCTAGTGAAATGCCTGAAAAATACTGAGGATAGAGAAGCTTTCATTTTTTTCCTATCCCCAGAATGATGATTAATATATGTATAAACATATATACTATATATCACACATATATACATGCACATATGTGTTGATTTGAATTAAATTCCTGAGAAAGGCATGTACTAATAGAGGACCTTAGGTTCTCTGAAACCTCTAACAACTTAAGATGCTCTATCCCTTTATTCCCCAAGAGAAAAGCTTCTTTTGTTTTCTTCTTTAAATCATGCAGAGTAGAGAAATATTCCTTCTAATTAAGCAGTAAACAATTATTTACAAGGCCTTACTCTGTCTCACACCCTGTGGTGGGTGTTGAGTGTACAAATATGTAAGAGAGAGTCTCTGCTTCAAGGAACTTACATTTTACTGAACAGATAACATCATATATTTGCTATATAGTTATTTGTATGTGATTTATTTTTCTTCTTCCATTGAATGGTGATTTCCCTACATATGAGACATCACTCAGAGTACAAGGCATTCTTTTCCCATATGATATACTTAATGAATGCATGTTGTAGTAGAATATATATTTTAATTGCTAAGTTTATAACATGTTTAAGGTTTATATAACACTTTGTTTAATCAACTGAAAGTGTTTAAGAAACAGTGAATCAAACATCAACTTTAATGAAAGAAGGAGTACACATATCAAGAAAGGAAAGAGCTACATATAAGAGAATGTTGGAGACTATGTGGGAAAACTTACGCTAATACACTATTGGTGGAACTGTGAACTTATACAACCAATCTGGTGAGCAATCTCAGAGATATCGCAGATAAGGAGAAATGATCTAATTCTACCAAAATATGTTTAGGGAAGGTCAAATCATTCCATCTTCCACTATATTTCCTTCATGAAATTGCTATTGCATATGTGATATGTTTTCTATTATAATATGAGCAGTATGAAAATATGTATTACATGAACATAGGGACACAGAATATCAGATACCTGCCTCAAGGAGGTTGGGGAGGGAAGGAAAAGAAAATCTGAATTCTGAAATGTCAAAAACAATTGTCAAAAATTATTTCTACATGTAGCTGAATTCTTTTTAAATGGAAAAAAGATACTATCATTATATGGCAGGTAAATTCTGCATACTCATTCATTTTTCTTATCCTTACTCTAGTTTAGCAAAGATATCAGATAACCTTAATTTCTTGTAAGATTTTGCTGTAATGATTGATGCTCTTGGAGAATTTTCATTACTTTCAACTCCATTTTAGTCAAGATCAACTAACATTCAAATACCTCAGAATCAATCATATCTACTAGAAGACCTTTGGAAAAATTGAACATTGGTAACAGAAATTATGAGTCTTAGGTTGAAGATTTCATTAACTTTATTGTTTGAAGACATTAAATTTAAAATGAATAATTAGCTTAATGTTTCTTCTAGAAGCAAATCATTAGAAATTTTACATCAAAACATGAACTTATATCTTTTATTGGGCAGAAAATATTAATTCATTTTAGGCATTTGGATTTGTTAGAATCATACACTTGGCCTTTTGAAGAGCCATCTTCACAATAGAGGGAGAATGAAAAATATGCATCATTTATGTTAAATTATAAAATATAAAGTTGATTTAAATAACTCTGTAGATTTTTATTATTATTGTAGAATCAAAAGACAGTTTGATCCCAGCAACTATATAAAATATTTGTGCTTCTATAATCAGTCATGCCAAAGCCTAAAGAGATTTCTGTTAAATGACCAGAATCTTCATGATGATGAGAGATTGATTAAACATTAGATCATAGATCAGATTAAAATCAATACATTTGGGGGAGAATGAGTAGATTGGGATTTGACTCAAATCATGATTGAATTGCAACCTATAGATATAAGAATTTGGCTAAAGTCAACTAAAAATGGGAAAATTAATTGACTCATGTGGAATTTAAAACAAAGCATTCCATGTTTTATTTGTAAAAAAGGAAAAGAAAGAGGAAGTGAAGAAGTGAGTGAAGAAAGTGAGAAAGCAGAGAATGAAGCAGAAAGAAGGGGAGGAAGAAAAGAGGATGGAAAAAAGATGATTGAGGCGGCAAATACTTTGTCTTGTTTCTTTATAGGCATCATATAGCAGTGCAGGGACTTTAAATACCCAGGCATACTCTTCATCTTTTGCTGCCATTGACATAGCAACTAAAATTTTCATAAATTGGCTTAATGATAATCCTATTTTTCAAAAGATGAAGAAAGCAAGAGGGCTAATTCTGTTTTGAATTGCATTCTGTGAGACTAGAAAAGGGAAGGTTAAAAATGATAGAAACACAGAAGTGGGAGTGGCCACTCTCTACTAGAGTTTATGATTCAGAAATAGAGGAAAATCAATGTTCATGTAAACCGTTAATTTTTGACAAAGCAAATTTAAAACTGCCGGAGTAATCATAGTCAGGAAAATCTGTCCAGGAGGGAATGGAAACTGATCAAAATGAAATTCTGATGACAAAGAAAAACTGAGAGACAGAGAAAAAAGAAGTTTCTAAAGAAGGTGAGCTGTGTGCTCAGAGAATTCACAAAACAACTTGAGATTAAACAGAAAAGTAAAGACTATCAAAGGATGACAAAGCAAAGAAAAGTAATAGAATAATTGGATAAAAATCCTGGTTTGGACATCTAAGGATAGTTTTGTGAATCCTAAATCTCAGAAAGAACCAAAACTGGAGAAATGAGATAAGGGCATACGAGAGAGAGAGAGAGAGAGAGAGAGAGAGAGAGAGAGAGAGAGAGAGAGAGAGAGAGAGAGAGAGAGAGAGAGAGAGAGAGAGAGAGAGAGAATGGAGAATGTGTGTTCATGTGTCCATTAGTAGTTCTCTCCTGTTTCCTCTACTCCTGAGAATGCCAGCTGCATTGAAAATTTAAATCCAAATAAAACTAAAAGACAACTGATGAAAAGGTATCTATTACTACATGTGGCAAGTAAGATAACACTGAGGCCAACTGAGGTATGTTTTTCTTCAGTGAAAGAATACAATTTATTTATAACAATATGTATAATAGTTATTAAACTACAACAAACTCTCCCCATTTTCTTGGGCCAGTAGCCAGTATGAGTCTGAAAAGACCATATTGAATGAGAATCTATTGAGAACTGAATGAAGGGAGGGGGGGGTCTTGAAAAACCTTCTAATTAGCTTCAGCTGGGGAAAATGGGTTGGCCTTCAGGTGTGGCTGATCATGGTCCATTTTGATGATGAAAACATGCTCCTTGCTTTGTAGGCCTCAGCTGCCTCCACTATTCATTGTTAAGTAGAAGAACCTCCATCAGGATCCCTTGACATTTAGCCTTCTGTTTGGAGAGTAACCCAATCTGGTTCATTGTTTACCCATAAACATAGCAATCTTCTCACTTCAATCTGCTTAGTAGCCAATGAAGGGGGTGGGCTGAGGTAGGAGGGACCAAATTTTTCAGCCAGGACCTCAATTTGGACTGGAAGAGACTCTTCAGCTGGCCTACAAATGAGGTTTGACAAAATGGTGATGAGGATGGAATAGAGACGAATGCTTATTATTAAATGATGCAGCTTATTCATTTTCCTCCCTGCCCTCAGTTCATTTCAGCCAAATGAATTACCTCAAAGAACATGCAAAGAAGTGGTCAATGCGATTGCTAAGCAATATTGGAATGATTGTAAAATTAAAAAATAGAGAAGGAAGTACAGGTTAGAAGATGGCCCAAATGTGCCAAATTTGCAAAATGGAAGAGACCAGAATATATAAAACACAGTAAATTTCTGGCAATATGTGAGAACAGATTGTCAAAGAGATGATGAATGAATAGTAAAGAAAATATTTGTCACAACAGCATGACTCCATCTTATCAGATTAATTTGATTAATTGAAAACACTAGACCTTGAGATCAGTGAATATAGTTTATATTTCACCCAAATTTTAACAAATCTGTTGGACTAGATAACTGCAAGCCATCTGGATCTTAAAGGTCTTTTGAGTATAAACCCATACTATTGCCTCCATGTAGATTTAGGTCTGAATCTTGATCATCATCACCTCTAATAGGTCCTAATGATTATAACATTTAGAGCTCAAATGACTTTTTGATGTGACCTTGTCTAAAACCTCCATTTCATAGAAGTAACTGAGGCCAAAGAAAAGAACTAACTTGTTCAGAAGATGAACTGTGATGCATTTCATGAATCAAAACCAACATTATCCATTATCCTGACAAAGCAATATATTAATTTAAAAATAAAATTTGATTTGTTTAATAATGCACACTGAATGTCCACATAGTCCCTGATTTTTTACATCACTAAATGATAAAATTTTGATGATGGAATTATCCAGGCTATTTTTCTCTTAAAGATTAGAGTCCTTGGCCCTTTATATGTCAAGAGTTGGCTGCCCAGGATCTTCTGAGGAGAGTATATTGCATTCTGATTCTCTCCAAATACTTTCTGGCCTCATCCATTTTTCTCCTTCCACCTCCAGAGTTGAAAACTATTCTGAAAAGTGGAGTTCCTTATAAGGAATTTTCCCTTAGATTTTCTGTTTCCTTTAGAAATAACTGAATTTGACCTATGTCTTTTTTAAAGACCCTGAGCTCCACAGTAAACATGGAGTGTGGGTCAGAAGATAGACTCTATTTAACTTGACAAAAATACTGAAGAAACTGCAATTGTAAATGATACACCTTCTTTTTTGGATGATCCTTTCTTGAGGAAAGTTTGCAGAATTACAATTATTTATTAGTATCTACATGAGAACCATTCCCCAGCTTGCGGGGAAATAACTTCATTTTGCTAGGTTATTTTGCATGGATCCCATCTGGTGAGTCTTCATAGCCTGAGGGACCTATGTAGTTTTCCCACTTAATACTTGCAGGCTATTTGCTTAAAATAATTTCATATACATATTCAATTTTCTTCTATTTCCATAAAATTTATTTATATAATTTGTGGAATTTAAATGAGATAATAAATGTCTGTCTATGATCCTTAAGTATGCGTTCAGGTAATGCAATCAATTTTAAGATTACTTTAAGAAAATACTAATTAGTGGACTAGATTTGTTGTTGGAGATGGGAGAATAAAGCATCAAAATAAATAATACACTGGTTTGTATGTTTCTACTGTGGTAGATTATTTGATGTTTTCCTGTATTCTTTGAAGTATTTTTTAATGTTTGGCAATAATTTTATATTATTGTTTATATTAGTCACTGTTTTTGATTTTCTGGTTTGGCATTTATGTTTCTCAACTAATTACTTTTCATCATTTCTATATATAGCAATCACAGTTTTGAAAATCATCTGTTGCTTTGTACATACACAGACATATATGTGTAATATATATCCAAATGGTTATTTACACATACAGAAATTTAACATTGATTGGGATTACCTGTTTTAATCATCTGAAACAGTTGTAAAAGACTTAGTGGGTCTCCAAAATTCATCATTTGTGTAGAATTGACCATTGCTTTTAGATTTCCTGAGGTCTGAGATTGTTTCTTGCTTGTGATTAGGCTGGCCCAGTGGATAGATTGTGAGGTCTGGAACTGGGAAGATTCATCTTCCTAAATTCAAATGTAGCCTAAAGGTGTGACTCTGGCCAAGTCACTTAATCCTGTTTGCTTCAGTTTCCTCTTTTATAAAATGAACTGGAGTAGGAAATAGCAAACTAATCTAGCATCTTTGCCAAGACAATTTCAAATGAGGTCACAGAAAGTCAGAATCCCTTGGAAAATGACTGTACAACCACAATTATTTGAGATTACCTCATGGATTTAATTTAATTATATTCCATTTTGTATCATCTATTTGAGCTATGGGCAGTATTGGGATTTGGTGAGGAATGTTTTTGTGTATTCTTTTATTATTTTGTTTATCTGATTGTTTGAGTTCTCTGCTGTCTGGATGATATGTGGCTGAGGGTTATCCATTCTCGGATTTGGGATAAACTGTTATTTTGGATTAATGGGACCATCTGCAAGTGGGAGAAATCAAGCACTGACCTCTCAACCTAACCTGGGGATGGGGTGATTAGTCACTCTTTGCACCTTTCTGCCTTTTTATCCCTCTTTGAGGCAAAGGAGCAACAACAACCTGCTTGTTTATTCCTTACAGCTGGGAGGGTTGTCAGTGTACAAGAATATAGTGCTACCTGTTCATTGAATTTCACAAAAGATTAGATCTATCACCTCATTACCCAGCGCATCTGCATACATGTGGAATGTTTATCTCACAAACTTTTCCAGACCAGACTTACTTCAATTATCTTCCCACATTTCTCAGTGCTTGCTTCAGAGTATCAGAATCACCCAACTGTGAAATGTTCTTCTTCCTATAACTCACTTTCTGCCATCTCCGAATATTCCTTGGGAGAGCAATGGAGGGGAAGCCCAGCCTTTTTGTGCAGAATTAATAAGATGGATGATCTTGATTACCAATTTTTTTAACTAATTAAGATGCAATTGGGACACTTTTAGCAGCCTTGACACCATCACAATGGAATGCTTTGAAAAGATTCCTGCATTTTACATTTGCAACTTTTAAATTGAAATTACTCCTTATTTATTCAAATGCATACAAATAGGCTTGATCCTGTTGCATAAATAGAGGAAAAACTAATTTCATTGTTCATGGCAGACTATGGCCCTGTGCCATAATTATTCTAAGCTGTGAATCTAAGCTATGAAATTTAGAAAATAAATGGCAGATTTTTGCTTAATTTGTCTTCACTTTGGCTTCTTTTTCAAAGGGGAAAGAAAAAGAAGCTGCAGCTCACCATGTTAGCCAGAGGTGACTCAAAGAACATTCTTAAATCAACAGGTACACAAGTCACTTGTGACCTTATCCCTGTGGATGCTAGCTATAGTCAATGGTGCAGATCCAGGCCTGCCTGGCTACCTAAGGCTTCTCATCCAAGGGATGATGCTCATATTCTATTGCCAGGAAAATAAATATTGAGGAGCTGAAGCCAGCAGGCCCCATGTAACCCCATCCCAGAATACCCAACAGCTGCCATAAATGCTGGCTGCATCATTTCTGCGATCTGGGAAATTCTTTGGATTTTTCTCCTTGACTGAATTCAGTTCCTCCAGGACTATAAATAATTAAGAATTCAAGGAGCAATTTGTATCTCTCTGATACATATCCAGCATTATCTAAAGAGGGAGTCCTTCAGGATACTGGATTGGTAGTCTATAATCAAGAACATGACTATACTAGAAGCAATAAAGATAATGAAACACTCCATTCCCTCAAGATGCTTACATTGTTGGTCTCAACAACATGTCCCCCTATCAATAGATACATAATTACACAAAGCAAAGAGTGGAAATAGTATTAGCTAACATTTATATAGGCCTTACTATGTGCGAGGCACTGTGCTAAGTGATTTCAATTATTATCCTATTTAGTATGCATAATAAGACTGGGAGATAGGTGCTATAGTCACCATTTTATATATGAGGAAACTGAAGCAAACAGGTTCAGTGACTTTCCTACTGTCATACATCTAGTGTCTGAGGTAGGATTCAACTTGAATCTTTCTAATTCTAATCCTGGTTCTTTATCATACAATGTAGTAGTAGTAGTAGCAGCAGCAATAGCAGCAGAAGTAGTAGTGGTAGTAGTAATAGTAGTGATAGCAGTAGTAGTAGCAGTAGTAGTAGCAGTAGTATTAGTAGTAGTAGTAGTAGTAGTAGTAGTAGTAGTAGTAGTAGTAATAGTAGTAGTAGTAGTAGTAGCAGTAGTAGTAGTAATAGTAGTAGTAGCAGTAGTAGTAGTAGTAGTAGCAGTAGTAGTAGTAATAGCCATAGTAGTAGTAGTAGTAGTAGTAGTAGTAGTAGTAGTAGTAGTAGTAGTAGTAGTAGTAGTAATAGTAGTAGTAGCAATAGTAGTAGTAATAGCCATAGTAGTAGTAGTAGTAGTAGTAGTAGTAGTAGTAGTAGTAGTAGTAGTAATGATAGCAGTAGTAGTAGTAGTAGCAGCAGCAGCAGCAGCAGTAGTAATAGCAGTAATAACAGTAGTAGTAGTAGTAGTAGTAGTAGTAGTAGTAGTAGTAGCATATGTAGACTAATAGCAGTAGTGTAGTTCCAGTATTAGTAGTGGAAGTAGTAGTAGAACAGCAGCAGTAGCAGGAACAATAGTGTTGTTCTAGTAGTAGTAGTAGTAGATGGTCCCTAAAGTTTTGTAGCAACCTTATTAGTTGTATAACACTGAGTTGTCTAAGGGTTACTTTCTCCTCTCCTAATGTGACAAACCTTGCCTTCTTTTCTAGTCACAAATTTCATGGTTTTTACTTTATGACAATTGTATAGATGAATTTACATAGTTAAATATATCCTTAAGTGACTGTTGAGTTAGCTATGAGCTCAAGAATGTTGCCTCTGTATAAAACTCAAGTAAAGAATGTGTTTGAGATATTCTTAAGCTTAGATTAAAAAAAAAAGTGACACTACTAGACATCTGCACTCCAAAGTACAGGCAAGATGGAGAGTCCAGAAAAGTTCACAAAGATAGCATACAGAAGAGCAATACAGGTGATCAGTCTCAGTCTGTAAAATAAGAAAATAATAAAACCTACATCTCATAGTCATTGTGAAGATCAAACAAATTAACATGCAAACCTTTAAGGCACTTTTTAAATGTAAATGTTGCTGCTTCTGCTGCTTCTGCTTCTGCTTCTGCTTCTGCTGTTGCTGCTGTTGCTGCTGCTGCTGCTGCTACTACTACTACTACTACTACTACTACTACTATTACTACTACGGGATATGAAAAAGTACTTGCATTGGAATAAGAAAGATTCAAGTGCAGATCCTTAGATACTAGATGTATGACACTGGGCAAGTCACATAACCTGTTTACCTCAGTTTACTCATCTGTAAAATGGTGATTACAGCTCCTATCTCCCAGCCTTATTATGAGGATTGGATAAGGTAGTTATTGAAATGATATGGAGTGACATGGAGTGTTTGGGATATGCATGTCAAGAATGAATTGCTACATTGAAAACATTAGAGATTCATTGAAGAATTTGAACTTCTATGTGAAATGCAATTAGGATTGCTGCTGAGAGAAATATAAGGACCAATGGTAAAGGTGCTTACCCTAAGGGAATTAATTAGGCAGTTGGAAGCTACACTATAGACATATAGTTAAATATACACCAAAAATTAAATATGGTAAATGTTTTAAAATTTTTATAAGAACCAGAGGAGTTCCTTTAGGATATTGGGTTGGTACTCTATGACCAAGAACCTGACCATTGCTAATTTTTTTGTTATTTCTGCTGGCAGAGATTCCATGATGCTTCTCCATAAGAACTGTCCCACTCATTGATGTGTTGGGGAGCAGGATAGATGCTTTAGCAGGTTTTTGAATGTATTACTATTCCCAAGGCTCTTGGACTCAATATCCTGGACTGTATCCTTTGGAAAAGAGCATATGTGCTTATCTACACCATGGTGTATGTCTTACTTAAACAAGAACATTCTCATCTCTTGCTCAGTATTTTTTTTTTTTTGTTATGGATAATGTACTTTACCTACCATATTATATATACTTAATTGCATTTTGGCAATTGATAGTAGGTGTTTAAGGTCCTTCTGCATAAGTGTTGCTAGTCTGATTGGCAGCAAGGCTAGGGGCATGGCAGGGAATTGCAGTTTTCAAATTGTTGGTTTTCACATACTTATTAGTCATCCAACTGTTGATGGTCTTAGGGGAAAAAATGGAGATTGTACTGGTGATAGCAGAATGATGGTGGTGGCTATAACGATGTGGCTTTCACAAAGACTATTTTCCTAGATGATATTCTCTAGGGTCAGATTGGAAGCAGAACCAGTGAAAATCACACTGAATTTGGAAGTAGAACATTAGAATTTGAGTCCTCTCTTCCATGACCTTTAGGATTCTTTTGAGTTTTCCGCTATAGCTTCAACCTGACAGATGTGGAAATAATAATATTTTACTCTCTGGCTTAGGTTCCTGCGTTGACTGCCCCTTAGGATAACTAGTTCATTCTTTTTCTCCTTTTGACATCATTTTCATTTACCTTGCCAACAGGGTGCAAAGAAAGACAATTTTTTGGAGTTAATTTCCCTGGGATTGAATCTTAGTACTGTCACTACCTGGATGATATTGGGAAAGTCAATTTATTTCTCTAGGCCTCAGTTTATTCATGTATCAGATTAACAAAATATATTAGATGACTCTTAAATTATTTATCCCATGATTAATTATCCCAACAAGCAATGGCAGAGAAAATGATTCCATTAAACAGAAGAAATTATCCTGATAAGGACATATTTGAGCTACAGACAATTTTCCTTTTGACTGGGCTGTGCTTCCCCCATCAGGGTGATGCTGGACTTAGAGTGTCAACTTGAAACTATCCATCCCCACTAAGAAAATAAATTTGGGTTTCTAGGGAAAATTAAAAAGAAACACTCCTTTTTGGTAGGTTCTACATTTTAGAAGTACCTTCACAGTCCAGAAGGCTCACAGTACCATTGAAGGCAACACCTGTGCTTTCTTCTCCAAATCACTCCTTTCTGATTCAGAGCTCCTTAAAGTAATCTAGAGAATTTTTATCTTTCTATGGTGATCTTTTGCTATGAATATGTTCCTTTTGAAACTTAGAAACTCCATTCTTCATTTGAACACATTTTGTTCCTGCTGTTGCCACCACTGCTATTTCTTCCTAAAGAATGGATCGCTGTATATTTTAAAAAAAGAATATGGTAACTAACAAACTTCAGAGCTTTTCATTACATTTCCATTTCAGCAGTTCTGCTTAAAAACCCACATGCTGGTACACAAAAGGGCTTTGTCAGGATGCTGTGATAATGACCCCCAGAATAGCCATTGTCCACCTTCTCACAATTTTCTTTTTTTCTTATTTATGTTTAACTTATGCCTACTCAATTCTTTTCACCTCTTCTATGTATAAAGGTAAATACATTGTGGCAGACTATGCCTCCTGTCAAATATTTTTAAGGCTTGGGGAACTATTTTTACTCCTCTCCATTTTCCTTTTGAACTTTTGTCATCTTCCACAACTGTCTAGTATCATCCCAGAAATTGTCTTGAGGATCAAATAAGCCTCATTGAGATACTAGATATTTTAGAAGTATGAGGTCAAACTTGCAGCCCCAGCCAGAATTCCTATTCCTATGGCATGGGCCCATTTACCTATTGTTGAAAAGGAAGAGACAAATCCATTGTACTGAATTCATAACAGACTCATGTTGAAGTGGAAAGTAGGCCTAGATACCAGATTCACAATTTTGGAATTCTGCACCCGCTCTCCCCACCCAATTCAGTTTCTTCCACTAGAGTAACCTTTTAAACAAATATTATTGAACTAAATTGGGGAAGGATAGGCAACTTACCAGGCATTTTTTCCCTGTTCACATACACTGTGGGAATCTACCTCTGTGTATGTCCATAAGAGAATGGCATGGAGAGAGGGGAGGAGGTACTGTGTCATTTAAACATTGAGATTCCACATTTTAAACCTTATCCAATTTGTCCACCACACCCATTTGGGGAATTAGATAAATTCAATGTGAAGAAAAATGAAAGAGAATCTCAAACAATATTTGAAAACACCTCCTAGCTCCAATTCCCACTCTCTAACTATATCAGCAGTTCAATTACATTTTCCTCAAGTAAATAGAAAGAAAAATGGAAGACAAGACATCATATGGAATAGAATAAGACTGTAGAAATTGAATACTTAAGAACTCGTCAGATTGTAATTCTAGTATTGACTTTTCATTTGACTTCTTTATTGAAACTTTTAATTTAAGATTGAAATTAAAACAAGAAATATGAATAACTGCTTGTTGTTCTGTTTTTATGGACAGCCAATGCAAATATCTGGAACAAAATGAAAAGGCATGAAAACAGGTAATTTAAAAGGTATACTAATATAAGTGAGTTATTGCATCAATCAACCAACTAATACCCAACCCTATTTAAAAGTAACTCCTTTTGTCAGATGAGGACATATCCATTATGCCCATCAATTAAGTATAGATATACTAGTAGGAGCAAGACCTAGCCACATCTACTGAACAGCTTAATCAATCAAAGGCATTAGAGTAAATGTGAGAAGGCCTTGAAAGCTGTAGGCTGAAATAGACAAACACAACTTCAAACAAAACAAGGCTTCTTCCTAACTTCAAAGGCCATAATTCCCCTTCCTAGCACCTTGCTGCTGTTCAGAACCAAGCTCCTTGTCTCCATGAGTCATAACTGCTTTGGAACTATTCATATGTGGGTTCAAAATAATTCAGTCCTTAAGCATTTGAGTTGGCTTGGCAAAACAAAATGGAAAAGGTTCCGGAGGGCTCTGTAAGAAAGTGGAATCAAGAACATGATAATGTTATGGACTGTCAGCCTGTATACTCCAGTGAAAAATCACTTTTGTAAGAGTTTCCCACAGAGATATACTTTATTATTTTTATTTGAAAAATTTTATTTAATTAATTAATTTAGAATATTTTTCCATTGTTAGAAGATTTTTTCCCTCCCCTCCTCCCATCCCCTTCCCATAGCCAACACACGGCTCCATTGGGTTTTACATGTGTCATTGATCAAGACCCATTTCCATATTATTGATAATTGCACTGGGGTGATCGTTTAGAGTCTACATCCCCCATCATGTCCCCATCAACCCATGTGATCGAGCAGTTGTTTTTCTTGTGTGTTTCTGCTCCCACAGTTCTTTCTCTGGATGTGGATACATTATTTCTCATAAGTCTCTCAGAAATGTCCTGGATCACTGCATTGCTGCTAGTAGAGAAGTTCATTACATTCTATTGTAACACAGTGTATCCATCTCTGGGTACAATGTTGTCCTGGTTCTGCTCCTTTCACTCTGCATCAATTCCTGGACGTTGTTCCAGTTTACATGGAATCCCTCCAGTATATAGAGATATACTTTTTATAATCCAATGAGCATAACAATTTTGTCCAACTGAGCTTCAAACAAGATGGAATAAAACAAACATAAGCCATCCTTGCTCAAAAGCATGAGCACTTCCCATTTTAGTGGCTCTTAAAAAAATGATGTTTTCAAGAGCCTTTCTTGTGATATTTAGTTTAAAATAGCTACAAAATGAGGTCTGTCTTGTTCATTAAAGGCTGGATATGCGAGGCTCGAATAAATTATTTGTCTCCTTATATTCCAAGTCATAATGATCCTGCTTATCACTCATTTCAAATGAATTCAACAAACACCTACTATGTGCAAGACACACTTCTAGGCGGTGATGACAGAAATTAAACCAACTCTACCTTTGGGAGATATACATTCTACTATTAATACAAATACCTACATACTGATCTCCATTTACAAATTTCTTATTTTCTGTAATCGAAGGGACAGTAGAATACTGTATTGTTTCTTTGATGCCATAAATAATAGTATTCTAATATTAATTAGCTTCCAAAACAGGGAGTCACAATTAACCACTACATCTTGCTTGGCTTTAACTCAGAATTTATATGGCTTGTTGGCATGTGCTGAAGCCAATGGCAAAAATTCAAAGTCTCTTTTCCCTCCTGAATCACAAAACAAACTTTCTCATTCCTGGACACTCTGCTTGTCACATGGTAAAAGATCACATCACCTTTCTTTGCTGTATATCCACTAGAGAATCATATTACCAAGGAAGTCCATAAACCTCCTCATATTGTTTTCAGACCAACTCTAATCACTGCAAATTATTGTCCCTCTTCCAAAGAAACCATTGAGAATGATACCAAGACCACCACCACAATAAGAATGACAACCCAGTACTGTAAGGATTCCTGAGCAGAACAGCAGCTTCTCAGCAGCCTTGAGAAATAGGGTTGAAAAGCAAGATTGTCACTCCCCTTAATACATACTGTCAATAATGACAATCATATGAAGTCTGATAGCATTATATTGGAGCATGACTTGGAAATATGTGGTAAAAATATGAATGTATTTTCAATAGAACAGAATACAATTAATTGTATAGTGTTAGTGGTTTTCCATCTTTGTTTATACTAGGATGTAGGGGGGGTGTAGATCAGGGACACTGAATATCCTCCCATTAAATTCATATTTTCACCAATTTCAGTTTGATCCTCCCTCAGGCTATGCAATCTAAGCTAATTAATTAGCATCATATTCACATTTTTACAAGAAATTCTGGTAGATTAGATACAAAACCATGGAAGCTGATGTGTGCTCTAAATGAGGAAGGTTCTAATCTCAGGAAACCTGGAGAAAGAATTTAGATAATTTTAATTTTGCTTTTCTTTAATTAGCATTTTTTCACATAACAAATGACAGTTTTGATTTCTTTTGAAAACTGCCTATCCATATTCTTTGGCTATCAACTGGAGAATGATACATTTTCCCCCATTTATCATTTGTAGGTATTCTTTTCACATCAAAATTTTCCCTTATTAAGGCTTTTGTATACTGTGGGTCAACATAAGAATTTAAATGGCAATGTTTGGAGAATTTTGTGGAAACTGCAGGTGATGTAAGAAAACCAGCAGATAATATAGAGGAAAGATTAGAAACTCAGAAAGGTATAAAATATATGAAAAGTACTATATAATATCAACATTGTAAAGATGAATTTAGAGTTGTGACATTAAATCTAGATTTAAATGGTCACCAAATAAAATCCCCAAGTCAGTCTGGTAATTTATGGTAATTTAATTAATTTACAGGGAAGGGATTTAAGAAGAAGAAAGAGGGATAGGAAAAAGAGGTAATTTAAAATGCTTTGGCTCAGGCTGAGTCAGGCAGGAGTTAAAGGCCTTGGGCAAGGGGCCTCCCTGAGTCCAGGGGAAAAGGAAGTCAGTCTTGTCACTCACCACAAGACTGTCTCAAGGAAGCTGTCTGAGTGAGCTCCTCCAGGCTGAGTTCCAGGATTGAACTGGCGCCCAGGCTGCTCACAGGAAGTGATAAGTCAGATCCAACTTTCCAGGGAAAGAGGTTTTGAGAGACAAAAAAATCCCAAATATATAGACCTTTCACCCTTGTGTCTCCACATCTAAATTTTCACATCTACCAATCACATCAAGGCTTTCTCCAGGACTGCCTATACTTTTAGTTCTCACCTTCTTTGATTAGTTTATCTTTTGAGCTACTTCATACTTCTTTGTTAATTTCACCTTTTGTTACTTACTTGATATTTTTGTGATTAATTTAACCTTCATAGTTACTTAACACCTTTTTGTATTAAGGTCTAAAAATAGACTTAGCTTAAAGTTCTAGCTTCACTATAAGGTGAGAACTAAGTACCTTCATTGTTCAGTTAGGAGATTACAACTTTATCTTCCCTTAAAATATGTCTAAGTAGGGTGGAGTAATGTAAAGTACTACAAGACATTCCTGATTCTGTTAAAGAGAGTGTCTTCATTGTTAACATCAGAAGATAGCTAAATTAAATCTTCTGAGTAGGGTAGAGTAGTTTTTTTTTTGGTTTTGTTTTTTTTTTTAGTTTTTAAAACATTATTCTTATTATGTTTTTCCAATTGTTTAGATCTAGTTTTGATTGTGTGGAGAGTGTTTTGTAGTTGTGTTCATATAGTTCCTGTGTTTGTCTCAGGAGGTAGATTCCTAGGTATTTTATATTGTCTAGGGTGATTTTAAATGGAATTTCTCTTTCTAATTCTTGCTGCTGAACTGGGTTGGAGATATATAGAAATGCTGATGACTTATGTGGGTTTATATTGTATCCTGCAACTTTGTTAAAGTTGTTGATTATTTCGATTAGCTTTTTGGTTGATTCCCTAGGATTCTTTAAGTAAATCATCATATCATCTGCAAAGAGTAACAGCTTGGTCTCCTCATTGCCAATTTTAATACCTTCAATTTCTTTTTCTTCTCTAATTCCTACTGCTAGTGTTTCTAGTACAATATTAAATAATAAAGGTGATAATGGGCATCCTTGTTTGACTCCTGATCTCATTAGGAAGGCTTTGAGTTTTTCCCAATTGCAGATGATGTTTGCTGATGGTTTCAGATATATACTCTTTATTATTTTTAGGAAAGGCCCTTCTATTCCTATACTTTCTAGTGTTTTCAATAGGAATGGGTGTTGTATTTTGTCAAAGGCTTTTTCTGCATCTATTGAGATAATCATGTGATTTTTGTCAGTTTGCTTTTTATGGTCAATTATGTGGATGGTTTTTCCTAATATTGAACCATCCTTGCATTTCTGGTATGAATCCTACCTGATCGTGGTGGATAACCCTTGTGAAGACTTGCTAGAGTCTTTTTGCTAGTATCCTATTTAAGATTTTTGCATCTATATTCATTAGGGAGATTGGCCTATAGTTTTCTTTCTCTGTTTTTAACCTGCCTGGCTTTGGGATCAGTACCATGTTTGTGTCATAAAAAGGATTTGGTAGGACCCCTTCTTGGCTTATTCTGTCAAATAGTTTGTATAGTTTTGGGGTTAGCTGTTCTTTGAACGTTTCATAGAATTAATTTGTGAATCCTTCTGGACCTGGGAAATTTTTCTTAGGGAGTTCTTTGATGGCTTGTTCAATTTCTTTTTTGGATATGCAGTGGTTTAGGTAATTTATTTCTTCTTCTTTTAGTCTAGGCAATTTATATTTTTTAAGTATTCATCCATATCATTTAGATTGCCATATATTTTTGCAATATAATTGGGCAGAGTAGTTTTTAATGATTACCTTGATTTCCTCTTCATTAGAGGTGAGGTCTCCCTTTTCATCTTGGATACTGTCAATTTGTTCTTTTTTTTTACTTTCATTTTTTTTAATTAGACTGACTAGTACTCTGTCAATTTGGTTTTTTCAAAGTACCCGCTTCTAGTTGTATTTATTAAATCAATAGTTCTTTGACTTTCAATTTTATTAATTTCTCCTTTGATTTTTAGGATTTCTAATATAGTCTTCATCTAAGGGTTTTTAATTTATTCACTTTCTAGTTTTTTAATTTGCATGCCCAATTCATTGACCTCTGCCCCTCTTAATTTGTTTACATATGAATTCAAGGATATAAATTTCCCCCTGAGTACTGCTTTGGCTGCATCCCATAGGTTTTGAAAGGATGTCTCACCATTGTCATTTTCTTCAATGAAGTTATTAATTGTTTCTAAGATTTGTTCTTTAGCTAGCTGTTTTTGGAGATTCATATTGTTTAATTTCCAATTAATTTTTTGTTTATCTATCCATGTACCTTTACTAATTATTATTTTATTGCATTGTGGTCTGAGAAGGGTGCATTTATTATTTCTGCCCTTTTGCACTTGTTTGCAATGATTTTTTGCCCTAGTACATGGTCAATTTTTGTGAATATACCATGTACTGCTGAAAAGAAGGTGTATTCCTTTTTGTCCCTATTTATTCTTCTCCATATGTCTACTAACTCTAATTTTTCTAAGATTTCATTTGCTTCTCTCACCTCTTTCTTATTTATTTTTTTTTATTTGATTTATCTAGTTTGGATAGGGGAAGGTTCAGATCTCCCACTAGTATAGTTTTTCTATCTATTTCATCCTTGAGCTCCTCTAGTTTCTTCTTTAAAAAATTGGATGCTATGCCATTTGGTGAATACATATTGAGTACAGATATTTCCTCATTGTCTATACTGCCTTTTATCAGGATGTAGTTACCTTCCCTATCTCTTTTAACTATATTTATTTTTACTTTGGCTTTGTCCGATATCATGATTGCTACTCCTGCCTTCTTTTTATCATTTGATGCCCAATAGATTTGGCTCCATCCTCTTAATTTCACCCTATGTGTATCTATCTTCCTCATGTGTATTTCTTGCAGCCAGCATATGGTAGGGTTTTGGATTCTAATCCACTCTGCTATTTGCTTGCATTTTATGGGTGAGTTCATTCCATTCACATTCAGAGTTATGATTACTAGCTGTATATTTCCCAGCATTTTGATTTTTACTCCTGGTCCTGCCTTTTCTTCTTTCACTATTTCCTTCTACATCAATGTTTGTTTATAGTCAATCTCCTTATTTCCCCCCTCTTATTTTACTTCCCTTTCTACCCCCCTCCCTTCTTATTCCCTTACTTATCTTCCCCTGTAGTCTTTTTAAAATTCCCCCCACCCTCTCCCTCCCTTGTACTGCTTCCCTCCCCACCAGTCCATTTTTTACCCTTCTACACCCCTATAGGGAGCAAATCTATTCTCTTCCCCAATGGATTGGATTGTTCTTCCCTCTTTGGGTCAGTTTCAAAGTATGTAAGCGTTGAGTATTTCCTATCTCAAACCTCTTTAACCTTCCAGTGTATTGATGTTCTCCCCCCTCCCACCATGAGTTTCTTTGTGACATATAAATTTACCCCCATTTGTTTCTTTTCCCATTTCTTTTAGACATAACCTTTTTTTTTAGCTCTAGTCATGTATATATATATATATATATACATACACATGTATAGGTATTTATGCATGCATATATCTATATACTTATTTAGGTATTGTCCTTTCATCCTATACAGTTTGTCACTGTTCCCTCTGAGTGTAATTTTTCTAGCTGCTCAGGTGATAGCTAGTTTTTAAGAGTTACCAATGACGTCTTTTCTTATAGGGATACATATCATTTTAACTTGAGTCTCTTAAATTTTTTTATTGTTGTTTTGTTTGTTTTTTTCCCCTCTTTTTTAATTACCTTTTAATGATTCTCTTGAGTTCTGTGGTTGGACATCAAATTTTCTGTTCAGGTCTGGTCTTTTATTTATGAATGCTTGGAACTCTTCTGTTGTGTTGAATGACCATACTTTCCCCTGTAAGAATATAGTCAATTTTGATGGGTATTTTATTCTTGGTTGTAAACCTAGTTCCCTTGCTTTTGGGAATATCATTTTCCATGCCTTTTGGTCCTTCAGTGTGGATGCAGACAGATCCTCTGTTATCCTCACCGTGTTTCCATGGTATCTGAATGGCTTCTTCTTGGCAGCTTGTAATATCTTTTCTTTCATCTGATTGTTTTTGAATTTGGCTATAACATTTCTTGGTGTTGTCAGTTGGGGATTAAATACAGGGGGTGATCTGTGGATTCTTTCAATCTCCAATTTCCCCTCTTGTTCTAGGATCTCAGGACAGTTTTCCTGGATAATTTCTTCTAGTATTATGTCCAGGCTTTTTCTTTTGTTGTGGTCTTCTGATAGTCCAATTATTCTTAAATTGTCTCTTCTTGAATGATTTTCTAAATCATCTGTTTTGTGAATGAGATGCTTTACATTTTCCTCAATTTTTTCATTCTTTTTGTTTTGTTTTATAGTGTCGTGCTGCCTTGTGAGGTCACTTAATTCCAGTTGTTTAAATCTGTCCTTATTTGTGTGAATTTTTTTTGGTAATTGGATTCATATTCTGATGCAAGTTTATAACTGTCTTGCCACATAGAATCTCAGTTATTTTATATTGTCTAAGTGATTTTAAATAATTTATTTATCTTCCTATTCATACTGGGTTTTATTGGTAGTGTATAAGAATGCTGATGGCTTATGTGGAATTTTTATATTCTGTAATTTTGTTTAAATCAATTGCTTCAACAAATGATGATTGGTCAAGAGGATGGAAGGCCAAAGTTCTTTGTAATCTTCATGTCACATTTCTTACACATCTCCTTATCATGATTTGTTTAGTCATATCCCAAACTATGGGTGCATTCTTTATTCCCTGTTCTTACTGCTAAAAAAATTGTTACTATAAACATTTTGATACATATATGGGTTTTACAAATAAACTTTCTTAGAATAAAAAGCCTAAGACTGAAATCTATGATTCAAAGGCTATGGACAAAATGTATCCTTTCTTTGCATAATCACAAATTTCTTCTCAAGATTGTTATATTAATTCATAGATCTATCGGCAGTGCAATAATATGACCAATTTAATAGATAATTCCTCAACATGAA
This sequence comes from Monodelphis domestica, assembly GCF_027887165.1. NCBI lineage: Eukaryota > Metazoa > Chordata > Mammalia > Didelphimorphia > Didelphidae > Monodelphis > Monodelphis domestica. The sequence goes on along the minus strand of NC_077227.1, from coordinate 752,031,148 downwards.
CTACAGTCATGTTTGCTGAATTTCTCCATGTGAGGGTATAGAGTTACTTTTCTTTTTTCTTTTTTTGAATTTATGGGTCTTTTACTTTTTTAATTTAATTTTTTGTCTCTTTGGGATATGAACCTAGTAATGATATTGGTAAGTCAAAAGACTCTTTGGGCATAGGTCCAAATTGTTCTTCAGAAACTTTAGAGTGTTTTCTAATTTTGATTCTACTTACTATTTGTTATTTGAAATATTCTTTAATATGATTGATGTTTTATAAATTCTTTTGGAATTATTTCTTAGTACCTTGTGTTTTCTTGCTTAATAAGGAACAACCATCATTATGTTTACAAGTTAAATGTGTATGTATGCATATATGAGTGTATATATTTGTGTGTCTAGATAAATATACTATTGATTTTATACATTTATATATGTGTGTATGCATGTATATATGCAATAGTATATTGATGAATAAAAATGACTATGTGATTTTATTATGAGGGTATTTGAGGGACCATGGGTTTTCCAACCACATCAATACTTCAAGATATGCTTTCTACAGTTATATTTATTGACTATTAAAGGAAGTTTGTGAGACAACATTTTACTGTCCTGGAAGGAATAAACTTCTATACTCAGAAGCATTCATATCTCTAAGGAACCTAAACCTATTATTGCAAATGCAAGTTGGACAAGCAGCCCAGAGAAATTTCAAAGCTCTCCTCTATTCTATTTTTAATTTTCATTTATCTAATTAATAGTGATTTAGAGGGGGTTTTGTATGTATGTGAGTGACTATGGAGACCTTTAATTATTTTGTCTGAGAACTGCCTGTTCATATCCTTTGATCATTATTAATTGAAGAATGACATTCTTATATTTTCAACTTCTTTCTCTATGTATTTGAGAAATGAGGACCTTATTGAAGAGATTTGTACATTTTTTGGACCATTCTGACAACTGTGCAATACCTGACATACTATTTATTTGTCTCTGTTTAGTTTCAGACTACCACCTCCTCCTATTTGGTCTCTTTTCTTTTAACACCACTTCTATATCTTGTTCCTTTCCTCTCCTATTTTCATGTAAACTGAGATGCATTCTTATTGCCAAATGTTTGTGTACGTTCTTTCCTTAATGAGCCAATTTTGATGAGAGTATGGTTAACATGTTTCCCTTCCAACTTCCCCCATCTTTCCCTCCACTATAAAAGACCTTTCATGCCTTTCTATATGTGATAATTAACCCCATTCTATTTTCCTCTTCTCTCTCCTCCAAATGCATTTCTCCTTCTCATTCCTTAATTTTATTTTTTTTATTATCCCATTATAGCCAACTCAACCTTGCCTTCTTTTTGTATATATATAATGTATATACATACATATATATGTATATGTATATACATATATATATATATATATATACTCCTTCTAACTGTCCTAATAATAATAAAGTCTTAGTTATGAGAATCATTTTCCCATATAGGTGTATAAAAATTTAAACTTATTGAATGTCTTTAATTTATCTTTTCTGTTTACCTTTATATGATTCTCTTGAATCTTGATTAAAAGGCAAATTTTCCATTCAACTCTGGTCTTTTCATCAGAAATGTTTTGAAGTCCTCTATGTCATTGAATATCTAGTTTTCTTCCTAAAAGATTATGCTCAATTTTACTGGGTAATTGATTTTTGGTTTAAGTTCTAGTTCCTTTGCCCTGTGGAAATTTATATTCTAGATCCTCTGATCATTTATGTAAAATTGAATGAATCCTATGTTATCCTTTCTGTGGGTCCACAATATTTGTATTTTATCTTTCTGACTACTTATACTATTTCCTCTTTCACCTGGGAGTTCTGGAATTTGGTTACAATTTTTTGAGGAGTTATGTTTTGGGGGGATTGAACAGTAGATTCTTTTGATTTCTATTTTGCCCTCTGATTTTGGAATATTAGACCAGTTTTCCTTGCCAATTTAATAGAAAATTTTATCTAATCTCTTTTTTTGAGCAGTTAATTCAATAATTCTTAGATTATCTGTCCTGGACATATTTTCCAGTTCACTTGTTTTTCCAATAAATATTTCATATTTTCCTTATTTTTCATTCTTTTGACTTATTACATTCTTGATGTATGATGAATTTCATTAACTTCTACTAGCTGAATTATAATTTTTAACATATAATTTTCTTAAAAGAACTTTTGTCCCTCTTTTTCCATTTGGACAATGCTGCTTTTGAGGCAACCTTCTCTTCATTGGATTTTTGTGCCTCTTTACCAACTAGCCTATTCTGTTTTTTTTTAAGATATTGATTTCTTTACTATTTTTGTGACCCCTTTACCAAGCTGTTGACTTTTTCATAACTTTTCTATATCATTCTCATTTCCCTTCCCCAATTCTTTTATCTCTCTTATTTGATTTTTAAATCACATTTGAACTCCATCAATTATTTTTGGACTTGAGAGCAATTCATATTATCTTAGAGGCTTCCTATGCAGCAAGATTAAATTTTTTTGTGTTCTTTTGAGTTTTGGTCTTCCTGTCATTAAAAGAACTTGTTGTTGTTTGCTCATTTTCTAATCTTTTTTTTTCTTTTAATTTAAAAAAATTGTTAAAATTTGGATCTATAACTGCTGAAAGGGGTACAAATTTAAGTCTTATCTTCTTTGTGCATCATCCTTTAGAACTTCCTCTGGGCATCTGTTTTTCATTTTTCCAAGGTGGTAGGATGTAAGAAGAGATGTGTATAATACTCTTCTGGCCTGTGTTCTAATCTTGGAGTAACCACAAGCACTCTTTCTCCCTTGGAACAGTGAATAGGAAACCGTTTCCCCTGTGTGCAGTACTGGTGTGTGATAGTGCTCATCCTTACTCTGAGATCATGCCCCAGGGCATGGATCTGTGTGTGGGCAATATGACAAGATTCTTACACTCAGAGCCAGCACAGCTGTCCTCCTGAGCAGTTGTCTAATCTAAGTTGTCTTAATCTGTCTAATCTAAAAGCAATCTCATCTGTGGCTGAGAGGTCTGGAAGCCTTTGCTGTTGATTCAGCTGTACCCAAACTCAATGGCTGTGATAAAGTCTGCATTGGCATGCTGCTTTGTATTTAATTCTACCCCCGTGCACTAGATCTTTCATGCCAGCCTTCTAAGTTGTTTGGGGCTGAAAAATTATTTACTGTCTCTTTTTTTGGTTTATGCTACTCCAAAGTTCATTTTGAGGCAGTATGCCATAGCTTTTGGAAGATAATTTGTCAGAGATCAAGTGGTTCTGTGTACCTTCTCCATTATCTTGGCTCTTCTTCTATCATTTAAATTTTTAAACAAAACTGATCTTATCTGTTGGTCACATGGGAGCAGACTGATTCTCTGAGGTCTTGATATATTTCAGTTCTATGAATGATTTGTCTACTGACCTATGAATCTCATTTTCAATCCCAATTTCATACATCTTTAGTAGTCTTCCAACTGATTCCTTGTATTTTGCTTTAATGAAATGGATGCTATATTGACCTGGATTGAAAACAATATAGACATGAGGATATCAGATAGAAAGGATGATGGAGAAGAGGATGATGAACCTTTCAGTCAACCTTGGGCACAACCTTAGTTTCTTGTAGCACTTGATCTTGTATTGAGCTTAGAGCAGAGGGATCTCTTGGTGAAAGTGGTAAAGGATGAGCATTCCAGTCTCAAACTTACCCTAACCTCCTCATTTCTATATTGTTATTCAAGCACTCAAAGTCTTAATTTTTTACCCAAAGGTAAAGATGTGATTTTCGTGTATTCATAGAACATTTAAATCCATGTAGAGAGCCTTATTTTTCTAAGTGCTCCACAGGACAAAAACTTCTCTTTATTAAATATCTTAATTTTTACTTTCCACTTTCTTTCCTTTTTTTTTCTTTGGGTTGAAGCAAGTCTTTGTATAAATAATGTATTTTAAAATATTTACTTTGTTTTCCTTTTGTTCTAATAATTTTCAAGGAGACTTGTTTATCAACCAAGAACTTGTATCTCATCAAAATGAATTTCTATAATGTCAACATCAAAAGAGGAACCTTTTCATTCACTTTTAGTTTTTTACTTCTCTGCAGGAAAATGAGGAGCATACTTCATATATAGCCACTTGGAATTATTGTTGATCATTGAAAGGCCACATTATTCTCCCTTGATCATCCTGAGTCCTTAGTGAACAATTTAACTGTACCTTATCCCAAATTCTATCACAGTTCTTCTACAAGCATACTATCACCTCTCTTGGGTTCCTATGGGGGGGAGGGGGAAACTCATGACTCAATTTCATCATTTGTAAAATGAAGAGGAAAGATTAAGGTAGATGATGTCTGATATAAGTTTGTTTTCTAGATCTATGTCCATATGACTTTATGGTCCTGAGTGTACTCATGTTTGTTTGTTTATTTAAACTTTGCTTCTAAGAACTAAATACAATATGGAACTTATAGACATTATACTTGCTGTAGGCAAAGAATGCCAACTCCCTTAAAGAACCTGGTGTCATCATGACTGGTGGTCCTCTGGTCAGACTGAAAAAAAAATCTCATTGATGATGCTATGAAGATTTTGGAATTTTTTTTGAGCATTTTACAACTCAGCTGGGAAACACATTTCTCAGGCAGCCTGGGTTCTCATCAAAATCCCCTGAGATCCCTTCCCGTTCTGGATTCAATGATACACATATGTAGTTCAGTTAAAGAAAGAGCATAATGCAACTGTAATTTGCTGGGCAAGTGAAAAAGAAATAATGGAAAATGTGAGATATGAAAGCCAGTAAACCTTAACAAACATTGCCCAAATTGAATTCCAAGAGTGTAGTTTTATGCCACATTTATGGAGAATAGCAAAGTTGATTCTCATATGCTCCAGTAAGGTTTTATTCTTACATCCATTTTCTCTCCCATTTTGGACAAGTCCTAACTTCCCCTGATACGTCTTTTATTCATTGACGTGCATCAGATAATGCAATTCTCATAAAATCCTCTTGATCTAACATTGAATGAGTTCCTGTAAGTTGTTCAAATTTAAAAGGGGAAATAACCCTCTCAGAGTTATACTGAATTCATTGTCCTATGAATCATCTTGCTGTCAGAACATATGAAAAGAATCACCGATGAAAACAGTTGTATATTTCTTCTCTGTGTACAAAAATTTTCTTCCTATTTTTTGGCCAAGTTTTGCATTCTTTACGTAATAGAAAAAAATGGATTTAATTGTAAAAGGAACAGTGGGAATATAATTATGAATGCAGATTTGCGACATTTTCTAAAGTAATTTTCTTAATACTGGATTAGGAGAAAAGTTGAATATTTATGGAGGAGAACATGTCTCAGTGTGAAGTAAAGAGAAGATACTCAGTATCACACTATAAATGACAGGTCAGGACTCACATGTACCCCTATGTCTACCCTGTAAACCATAGAAAAATAAACTAATTTAAAAATTTCCACTTGAAGACTGGAATCTATTCTGGGGAAATGAGAATTATTTTGAAAGAGATTTTTAATAAGATGTGTCTTTTGCAATGACTGGAAATCAAATTATATTTATGAAGTAAGGTTTTAAAAAATTTAAAGATGACAAAGATTAAATTATACTATATGCAAATCATATCTAATAGGTGTGGATTATAAGTAATTGGAGAGGGCATATCCATCCTTAAAATACCTCCCTTTTCATCTCAACCAGAGCATTAAATTTGATTTAAATGAATATATATCATGTATCTAAGATAAGCAGAGCATTGAGCTCAGTCTTGGTGCAAAGTTGAATTAAAATTCCTCCCTAGTAAATACAGTCTACATCCTCTTCACCCTATCTTCCAGGAAGAGCTGGTTCTTCTCCTTGCCAGGGCAGTATCTAGTGGCAGGATGTAGAAGATATACGGATACAGAGTATGTCCTCAGTTATTTCATTAATTAGAAAGATGGAACCAAAATACCTCATCTCTTGTTATACGTGGGGGGGGAAAGACTGCTGTGGCCAGCTCAGCAGTGAGGCATGAGGGGTTTTCTTCTAGAACAGGTGGCGTTTGGTTGGGAATGTTCAATAGACCACCCATTGCCCAAGTCAGCTGCCTTTAACCTCTTTAGGTCCAGCATCTATTTCAAACATCACTGAACGTCCCTGTTTTCCTCTGGACCTTTCCAATCAGATACAGTCATGTGACATAATAATAAAAGGCAATTACTCGCATTAGGAGGCAAGCTAAGTGAATGATGATAAATTAATCTCATGGCACTCTGCCACTCATTTCCCAAAGGTCCCAGCACACTTCCATTCTGGTAAATATGAGAGACCTGCTCCCCAGGGCTGCCAATTCATTCATCTATGTGAAATCCTGGCAAGATGTGGATGTGGGGGTGGAAGCAAAATGATATCTTCCCTTTCTTGACATGAGGAGGATCAATTTGGATGTCACATGTAACCCTGACATCTACACTGGCTTTTCCTCAGTTGTTGCCAAGTTCAACAAAGGTGAAGAATCCGCCTGATCTCAGTGCCCTGAAGCAAAAGTAGATGAGCAGGTTAGGACCTCTTTATCTCCCCTCTCACTCCGCCATGATAGCATTCTCTTGGCTATGGCTGAATGGTGTTGAGCCAGTGTGGTTATGTTCTGGACACTGAAAGGCTCTTGTGGAAATAGTGTGCAGAGAGACTCTTACTTGCCATATAGAGGAAGAATTCTGAGTCTGCCAACTTTTATTTCTCTCTGACTAGACTTGTAATAAATACACAAAAGTAAACCTTTTACAGACACGCATTTTAAATGGTAACTAAGTGAGTTGTCTTGCCATTGAAATTGCATCTAGAATTTTGGGGCAAACATCCATATGAACAACTTGGTATATATTAGTTTTATCAGATTAGATCTTCAGAAAAACGTTAGACTTAGTCTTCCCTCTCATCAACGAGATACAGAGAGCATCTTAGACAACTTGGCACTAGAAAATTTGCTTTCTTGGCAAAGAGGAAAAAAAGGCATATTTGGGCTATAGTTCTTATTGGGTCTTAGTATTTCTTTCCACAACTACCTATTTCTTCCAGTTTTTTAATACAATTTAATATATTTTTTTAATTTAAATTTTAAAAACATTTTTAATTAAAAATTTTTCCATGGTTACATGATTCATGATAGAACCTTAAGCATGGAAACACTTTTATATTCATATTTTATTTATTTATTATTTACATATTATATTTATAATGATTCTCCCTATGTTGTCCATGGTAAATGTTCAGCAGCTACTAAAAGAACTCAGTTTAGGCCTGGTAACCCCTCCTCTAGTGTTTTTGTTGTTGTTGTTTTGTTGAGTCATTTTCAGTAGTGTCTGACTATTCATGAATACCCATTTGGGTGTTGAGCTACATTTTTTTTTGCAATAAATAGGGTTGACTTACTTGCCCAGGGTTGAATAGCTAGTGTCTGAGTCTGGATTTGAAATGGGAAAGATTAGTCTTCCAGACTTCAGGCCTGGTACTCTCTTTACTATACCACACAGCTGCCTTCCTCCTAGGATATTCTGATGCTCCCTTCTTCTTAACCCCCATGGACTTACCATATTGCTACCAGATTTAACATGGACATTTGATGATCTTAGCTAAACTGCAGTTCATATCTCCTGAGATAAGCCACAACACACACACACACACACACAGCAACGCACACAAGAAAATACACATACATATATACTTATACACATACACATATTCCAAAAAAATATATATGAAAAGAAAGGGCCAATAAAATTGGGGTTTTCAAGACTTCACATTGTGAGCACAGTTATGATGTCAGAATGTCAACTGATACTCTGGAAGAAGAAACTAGTCCATTTTGATATACAATAGATAGATGGCAGGGCCAGTAATGTGAGAGAGCTGAGGGAGACAGAAATGCCCTCAGGACATTCCTCCAATGCCCCAGGCAATGATCTAAGTTATAAGTATATAAATATAAGTTATAAAAATGATTTGATCTTGCTAAGAACCCTGAGATCGTTGTGCTATTTCTTCTTTACAGTTGAGGAAACTAAGATAGACATGTAAATGACACTCTCATTTTTTCGTGCCACTGGACCCAGGCTTCCAATGCCAAGAGAGTGGGACTGTCTCTGTGCATTGACTTTTCCACTTAAATCTCCTTCACGCACAAGTGTCTTTGTGCACACTCATCTATCATAGATGAAAGCACATAAAGACAATCGTCATCCTCGGTTACCGAGAGACTACTACTACTACTAAACATGTGAGCCTAGGTTTGATTTCAGGTCTTTTTTACTCCAAGTCCAGTCCTTTAATAACTAAGCAAATCTTAGTTGTTTGGCAAAAATATATGTTTAATAGATCGAGGAGAAATCTGAAAAAGATGACATAGGGTCTGTATTTTTGAGAAACATAAAAAACTCAAAAGAAAACACATTAAGTGGCATTTTCATCACTGCTGTACATTGAAGGCAACACACACATATATACACACAGAGGAAGACTCATATCCAGGAATGAAGTATAGTAAAAAGAGTTTTGTTAGAATAAATCCAATAAATAGGGGTTTAAATGGAGAAGAATGGGTAAGAGAGAAAACTGCCTTGGTAGATGGACTAAACAAAATGTGACAGTAAAATTCTGTAGTGGAGAAGCCATTAAAATTCTAATCTGGAAGAAATGGATTTAATCCTTCCCCAGACACTTCCTGGATTCATGACCATGAGAAAAACTCTTTATAGCCATGTTTCAGTTCACTCATATACAAAATGGGGGAATTGTATGGCTTCAACATTCAATACTATCAACTACGATATAAGAATTAAAAATAATAATAGTTGAAATACTTAGAAATTCACAGAAGGCAAAATTCCCCAAAAGGTCTAGAAATAATATGCAATACCTCAGATTTTGATAGAATTCCTAAATTATGAATAAGCAATGCAGGGAATTAGAGGTCCTCATCAAGGAAGATAATTTAACTTTATCTTTTAATCTGATATTCTAAGGATCAGGTTTAGAGGACAAAAGATCTTTTTTTTAGTTCTTTTCAACTTTCAACTTTTTTCAACTTATCTTCTGTCTTAGAATCAATACTAAATATGTATTCAAAGGCAAAAAGAATGGTAATTACTATGCAATTGGGATTAAATGACTTGCCTCAGGTCCCACAGCTAGAAGTGTGTGAGGTCAGATTTATACCCAGGAATTTATCTCTCCAGGCCTGGATCTTTATCCACTGAACCACCTAGTTGCCCTGGAAAGATGTTGTTTGTTTTGTTTGTTTGTTTGTTTGTTTTCAGAAGAGGAGGAATAAAAAAAGAAAGAGCAGAGGTGCATGGAATGATGGGATTCATCTAATACCAGGATAGTATATTCCTGTTAGGAAATATGTTACCAAAATTTAGAGAAAAGATTGATAAAGGGCATTTAAGTAGAGATCAAGAGAAACAAAAATATTATTGATACATCCATTGGAGTATGATGGACAGAAGCAGGGGATGGATGAGAAACTAGAAAAAAAATGATCATATGTTTGGCATACAGGGAATTTATAATAGTGATGGAAGCCTTCGGTTATCCAGGACATGCAGTGGTTATATGAACATTTCCAAATTTTATCTATCCTTTTTTTTCTGGCTTTTTTTTTTTGGTCTCTGTCTTCATATATTTCTCTGACTCTATTTTCTCTCTATCTCTGTCTCTATTTCTCTCTGTGTGTCTCTGTGTGTCTCTCTGTCTCTGCTTATATCCCTGTTAGTCTCTGCCTCTGTCTCTGTCTCTGTCTCTGTCTATTCCTCCTTCCCTCCCAAGTTGGGAATTATATCAAAGAGAAATTACATGCCACATTTTACTTTTTCATATAAAAGAGCTTCTCACCAATTTTTGTCAAATAATAAGACTTTACCCCATAGATGTAGTCTTTGACATTATCAAAAATTAGATTACTAAAATCATTTGGATATCTACATTGTATACTTAATCTGTTCCACTGATTGATATTTATATTTTCAACCCAGTATCCATTTGTTCTAATTATTATTATTTTTAAGTATACATTGAGATCTCGTACAGTTAGATCCCATTCTTTTCTATTTTAAGTAAAACAATTTAGGTATATTTGTCATTTTTATCATAGTGGATTATTCCACCCATGAGCAAATATTTCTCTAATAACTTAGAAGCATCTTTATTTGATTTAACAATATTTGATTAGTATTATATAATTCTCTATATGTTGGTTGGTACATAGGTTTTTATATATTATATAGTTATTATTAGTGGAATTTGTCTTTCTGCTGTGTGTATGTGTGTACACATGAGCATGTGAGCATGTATGTGTTTTCATTCTAAAGAATCTGGTAAATTTATTTTTTATCCTGAAATTTTGAAGAAAATTTTATTTCAGCTAATTTGACTCTCTGTAGTTCTTTATGTACATTATCATTTTATCTGCAAAAACAAGCAATGTATTGCTTTTCCTTTTTTGCTCATATTTATTCCCTGTTTATATATTCATTGCTATACTAGAATTTCTAGCATGTTTAACTCCTGATATGGGAAGGAACTCTAGTTAATAGCTACTGCATATGATGCTGGCTTTTGGATTTACATTTATACTATTTATTACATTAAGGAATTTAGTAAGATCATATTTGACGTTTTTAACATTTGTATGGTATTAGAGTTATATTTATCTTTGAATTCACTAGAATTAACATTTTAAATAGATTTTTATCCTATTCCTTTCCTTCCCTTCTCCTCCATAAGCCTTTATTTATGATTTCTTCATTCCCCCCCCTGAAATTACATTGAAATATCTTTCTTTTCATTTTAGCAGATTATTCCTTATTTATAAAAAGTCAGCTCTTTCAATTGTCAGATTTTTAGGTGTTTTATTCCTGTGAAATGGTTTCTAATTATCTTTTTTTCATTCATTTTGAATTCTTGTTTATATTTGCTAATGAGAAATTGATTTTCATTTTAATAATATTTGCTAATACTTTATCTTTTTTCTGTTTTAAAAGACCTTCTAGTTATAATAAATAATTTATTTTCTCAATATAAATAAAATATCCCTAGATTTAAAATTTTCCATTTTGAGGGTTAATTATTTTAAAAAATGATTTTTCTGTAAATTTTAACTGTATGCCAAGACTTGTGATGACTCTATAAAAATATGTTTCATGTATATTTAGGCACACATATTCAATGGGTATGTGTATATTCATCATAATATACATAGTACATATTTAAATAGTATATATTCACTACATATAGTGTATGGGGTGCTCAGGGAGGGGTAGTATCTCTGGTATGGAGGGCTTGTCATGCCCTCTTAGGGCAGCTCTCCAGTCTCTGACCCTCACTTGACACCCAGCTCTCACGTGTGGCTCCCAGTAGCTGCAAGCATAAGGCAGTGGCCACACCCCAGGCAACGGCTTCGACAGGCCGGCTAAACCTTGTGAGAGTAGCCATTGGGTCATCGACCCCTGGTGAACCAAGGCTTTGCTCACCCAGCATGTGAAGACTGCTTCGGCTGAACAGATGGAAGAAACCAATAAGAAGGTTCAATGGCTGAGATGGCGATGTAGCAAAGCACTGTGGAGTGCTTAGGGTGTGTTGGAGCACAACAGACAACACGGCCATCCAATGCAGCTGAAGAAGTCTCCAGGTGTAATGATTTTTCATGCCAATGGACCCAGGCTTCCAAAGCCGAGAGAGTGGGACTGTCTCTGTACATCAACTTTTCCAGTTAAATCTCCTTCACGCACAAGTGTCTTTGTGCATACTCATCTATACACCATAGATTAAAACGCACAAAGGCAATCATCATCCTCGGTTCCAAGAGACGACTACTACTACTACTACTACTACTACTACTACTACTACTACTACTACTACTACTACTATTCACTATAAGTGGTTAATATATTATTTATATATTTATACCATGCCTTACATATGTATATATGCATACAAATGATTATTATCCATATCCATATATCCATAAATACATCTCCATATGCACAAATACCCATGAAAATATGTGCACACACATACATATAAAATATATAGACATATATCATAAATATTATTTATAAATATTTGTATACATTTATATACAGATATATAAATATAATATTAATGTGACTATCATCTGTGTGTATGTGAAACCTAAGTGCTATTTTGGATATGTTCCTCCATATTTTGCTATGTGAACACATTCCTATAATTATACTTGGTGAAATGAACCATTGTATAACTTATACTTTAATGAAGTAAACTTTTAGAATTAATTTTTAATCTCTTTTAATTTTTTTTAAATTGTTCTTCATCAATATTTTGATGTTTTGTGTTTTTGAAAATGTTTTATATTTTTCATATTATTTTTGTGAAATTATTATGTTTTAATTTTTATTGATTAGTGTATAAGAATAATAAACAACTGATTTATATATACAAGTATTTTATTCCTATTCAATAATCACTAGAAGTTTATTATATTTAAATTTCGTAAAATTTGATTCAAGGTTTTAACTTCTTTGGTTTTAACTTCTTTGTTATTTACTTTTTGGTTAGCTTTGTGTCACTCTAGTAAGGTAATATTGGGATTCTTAACCTGAAAAAGAATTTGATTTTATTCATTTTCATCCTGTTACTCATTTTAGATGCCATGTATTTTGAAATTGTGCCATACAAGGGGTGTGTTTGTGTGTGTCTGTGTGTCTGTGTGCATGTGTATGTGTGTAAGAGAGAGTTATTTCTTGTCTATAGAATCTGAAAAATAGTCGCCATATTTATCACTCAATTTTATTTTTTTACTCTTGTCTTCCCTTTTTTGTTAGTCCATATAATTTGCATGAATGGTTATGAACATTAATTATATGTTTCCTTCTATCCTAACCTCTTTCAAAATGATTTCTCTTTATCCTGTGTCAGCTATTTGTTAAATGTCCACCCTTTTAATCTTCTTTATTTTACCATTTCCATAGCTTAGGTTTTTTTTTTTTTACTTTTTTGCTTATAGCTAAACCCTCCATGAAACTTTTATTCCTATCACTTCTTTATTTCCCCTTTACTTGACTCTCCTTGTTTTGGTTTCAATTTTAATGTATTTCTCTAACAAATTTGTCCTTTTTATTCTACCCTCTTTTGTCCAGTTCAAATGAAAACAAGAATCCAATGAGACACATTTCCCCAACTATTCACATTTATATTGATGAACAGTCACAAACTACTGTTATTTGAGGATATTATTTCTTCTACCCTTCCTCCCTCTCTCATATTCCCTAGTGTATAATTTTCTGAATCTCTTGCTTAATTTTTTCACTGTCATCAAAACACAAGAGAACAAATCCCAAGTTATTTATTTTTAATCAAACTGCTTTAGTTTGCTCTTTTTCTCTTTAATTTAATGAATCAGCAAATTTCAGAAGAAATTAAAGCTACCAATAAGTGATTCTTGATTAGATCAATGCAATTTAAAGCAATGGTAATGTTTCCATTCACATCTATCAAATTGGTCAATATGATTATAAAAGAAAGTTATAAATGTTGGGGAGGATATGACAAAATTGGAACACTAATGCGCTGTTGGTAGTCATAATATGATCTAATCATTCTGGAAGGTTATTTGGAACTATGCCCAAAGGGCCATAAAATTGAATTTGTAATTTGATACTGTAATATCACTACTGGATCTATATCACAAAGAGAACATAAAAAGGGGGAAAGGATCTGTTTTAGTAAAACTTATGTTACTTCTTTTTTGTGGAGGCCAATAATTGGAAATTGAAGGGATATCCATCAATTGGGAAATGTCTTAACAAACTGTAGTATATTTTGGTGATGGAATAATATTATGTTATAAGAAATGATGAAAGGATGATTTCAAAATCTAAATGAACCGATGCAAAGTGAAATAAACAGAACTGGGAGAACAGTTTAAAGAGAATCAGAAACATTTTTAAATGATCAACTGTGAAAACTTGGCTACTTTCAGCAATGCAATGATTTTGGACAATTCTACAGGACTAATGATGAGGGATGCTATCCACCTCCAGAGAAAGTACTGTTTGAATTGATGCAGATCAAAGCATACTATCTAGCACATCACTTTGTTTCCCATCTTGTTTTGGGATTTTGGTTTTGTATGAGTGTATTCTTCCAACAATGACCTATATGGAAGTATTTTTGCCATGTATGGCCTAGATCAAATTGCTTATCATATCTGAGTGGGGGAGTGGAAGGAAGGGAGGGATATGCTTTAGATCTTAAAATTTTGGAAAATATATGTTACCATGTATTATCATATGTATTTGAGAAAATAGAATATCTTTGAATTTAAAAAAAAGTTTTATGTTTTAAGTTTTATTGCTATTGGTCACTATCTTCACAGGAGAAAAATTTAAGAAGTAATATATTTCCTTAACATGATCCTCAACGGACTCCTTTGTGCTTCCTGTTATGTCAAGAGATTTTCTATATTTAAATGTCCATATGCCTAATTGTAGTAGGTGTTGATGTCATTTCAGAGGGATATTTTCTATTTTCCATGGAACATTATTTGTTTAAATAATTGAGGAGTCAGTGATTTCAGTTGTTCATCTGACATTTTTCTCATTATTTTCATTTTTATTGCATCATACTAACTCTGATATCTGACCTGGCAAATTGCTTTCTTATTTGTAGACTACTCCCTAATTTTGAAAAGCTCTCACATCAATATCAAGTCTTTTCATGTCCCTTAAAGTAAAATTGTTTTATTTTTTGTTATGCCATTTGGCACTTTCAATTTCCAACATGTATCAACACTTTAAAAATATTTAAGAAAGTATTTATGTTTTAATGATTAAGAGTCTTGTGTAGATTAAAAGTCTTTGGCATCACCAATTAAACAAAAAAACATGTTTGCCTTCCCTTCCCCAACTTGATTGTGAGGGACAAATCTGATAATAAATGTAAAACATGTTATTATATTGCTCATCGCTCTTACAGCTTTCAAACTTATTTTTATAATGTTGATGTTATATAAATTATTTTTCTGGTTTACTTAATTTTATCCTTCATTTTTTATACAAGTCCTCAAAGTTGTCAGTTTTTATATTGATGTTATAATATTAATTGTTCTTCTGAGTCTATTTAACTACTGTTACTGATAAGCAAATAACTTGGATAATTTTCATTTTCTCCTCTGAGTTTCATCTCCACACTAAGAATTCACCAGAAAACTCATCTAAAATGGGACACTTCAGACAATGGCTTTTGCCACTTATTTAAAATTTTGGTTCCCTGAGCAGGTATTTGTGGTGCCAGCTGAGATTTTATTTCTTCCTGTAGCCTTTAGTGATGATGTAACCCCTGGAGATAGTCTAGAATCAAAAATGTGCAGACAGATAGTGTTTAAGAGCAAATTCCATTTCCTTGTGACTTCTCAGGGAGACTGAAACATATATGTGTGTGTGTGTGTGTGTGTGTGTGTGTGTGTGTGTGTGTGTGTTGTGAAGATGAGATTAATTCTCCCTTGCCCATTTTTAGGTTTAATCACCAGAAGTGTATACACCCCACTTACACTTGAGTGGGGGAGGTCTGTGACTCATATGTGCAATAGTGGGTGATGAATCAGAATAAACTGACTGCCCCTTGGTAGTACTAAGTAAATTTAACTGTAATTGGTCCACGTAAAATTGAAGGAAGGCACAGGAAGTGACAAAGGCCAGGTCTTTAAAAATGCCAAGAACTTCCTGTGAAGACATCTTTTGTCTTCATCTTCACCTTGTGTAAACCTTAAAATTTCTTAGACTTGTGAATGTTGGAAATTTCACCATTGGAAAGTTTCATACTTGGAAAAAATTTCCTACTGATAGTGGGAACTCTATTGGAATGTGAACCCCCTTGGCATGGGAGGGTCCTTCTCCTCCCTACTTAAGACTACTTTAGGGCAGACACCTTTTGCTAAACAATGGAAAGGGCTTTGACCTATGCTTAAGCATAGAACAGGAAGTTCTTTGAGTCATGATTGATTTTAGAATTGATACAATAGAGATACTTGGAATGACAGAACAAAGTCTTGGAACTTACAATCTCCACCCTACTCAGTCTAACAGGATTTAGGAAGGGCTGCAGCAAAGGATCAAGATTTAATTATTTGAGAATATGGCCTTCAACAGACATGTGCAAAGCCACAGACCTCTGGGCAGTCCTGGGTTGAACTAGAATCACCATTGGCACAGGGGAGACATCGACTGTGATTGGTAGATGTGAGAACTGAGGGGAGGGGACTTAGATGGTTCCTTAAAGATAGCGGGGGTCTGAGGAGAGAAGGAGGAGGTTTTGCTCTGCGTGAGGTGGCTCTGAAGGAGGACTGAGGAGGTTGCTCTGTGGGAGGACCAGGAGAGAAGGCTGGCTCTGAAGGAGGAGAATTCTCTGGAAACATTTCTTGAAAGGAGGCTCTTTTGAAGGTGGAGCCTGAGGTTGGCATGAGAAGCCTTACCTAGAGAGATCTTGGTGAGTGATAAAACCAACTGACTGATTTATTCATTCTTATTCCTTTCTTACTTTCTCTCTTTTTCTATTGATTAATCAGTGTATTATAAATTAAATTTCTCTATAAAACCCAGTTGGTTTGGGCATATTCATAAATTGGGAATATATTCCCTGGTGACCATCTTATATTTATATAAACCCAAGACACAGTAGAAAACATATTTCAATGGTCATAATTGTTATATATTTCCCTTGCTCCCAAAACATTTTAATTATCACACTTGGAGGAACTCTGAGTGAAGACCTCACACTGCTTCTATTCTCCTTAGAACTTCCACATGGGGTGAGTGAAAAAGGCAGACTCCTTTCCTGGATTTTCTGAAGGGACTAATCTCAGGAGAGGCCTTGTTTCCTGAGAGAGGCTCCCTGAATCCCCAGGTTCTCAGCTCAAGGTTGAGGACCCTCCAGCTAAGGACTAATTAGCCATACTTGGGTTGAGCCAGGGGTTGGAGCAAAATACTTAGTGTATACATTAGATATCTTACCCTATCCTCTCTTGAATTCTCTTACTTTCTATATTTTATAAATAAATTGTTACACAAAAATCATTTTGGAATTGAGTAAATTTCTGGTGACTCTATTCTTAGATAATCTACTCTACCATTTTTATTAACCCCTTACATTCTAGCTTTTGTAATGTACATATATATATATATATTTGTAGAAATATAGATGTATGTATTTGTAATCTTCCTAGTATCCTTGTAAAATAATGCACACAGGAGCATAATTAGTAAACATTTCGTTTAATGAGTAAATGATGACCAGGCAAGGAATATGATTCATCCAATATCACACAGTTAACAAGAAGCAAAATGAGGATTTGAACCCATGCCCTCTGACTCCTGATAATAATACTTTATGAAAAAACAGAGGAGCTTCTAGATGGAAATACCATAAAATGACTTCAAGAACTTCATTAGTGTGGTGGCAGAAAATTACAGAAAGGGAAAATTGTCCTCCCTTGGCAATCAGGCCCAGGTTCTTGGTTATTTCTTCAATTAGTGTACTTACCAAAGTATGGACAATCCACACACAAAATGCATTGTAGTCCCTCCAGCACCATCAAGCATCTCACAGAAGACTTTCCAGCATTATTTATCAAATTATTTTATAGCTTTTCACAGAGGTTTCTTTTTTTATTATTTTTAGAGGTTTCTGATACTACCAACCTCACATCACAGAGGGATGAAGTGTCAGTCTGTTTTACATTGTGATCTCTACTCTAGAAGATATCATGTGTCTATGCTAACACATGTAAATATATGTAGATGGATAGCTATACATTTACATCTCTATATTATACATTTATGAGTCTTGGGGAAAGTTTCATCTCATTGGCTAAGCTTTAAACCTTAACATTGATCTAATCAAAGTCCAATTGTCCAACATTTTAAGCCTCCTGCCATAGTTTCTTCAGCTTAACCATTCTCTGGCCATAATTCTATCCCTTTCTATTATACACTCCTGTTTCCTCTACTCAGGAAATTTTTCTCTCTTGCCAAAGAAACTGGTTCACCTTAGAATTTCACTGTACCCCTGCAGTGCTATTCACATTGGAATTAATTCCAGTCCCATGGCCTTTCTCACTGATTGGTTGTTTACTCCCAGAACCTTCTTTCTTTGTATTCCTTCATTAGGATATAAAGTCTTTGAGGGCAGGAACTCTTTCCATATACATTTATATACCCAGATTTCATCACAGTGCCAGCATAGAGAAAGTTCTTCATAAATGCCTGATTATATATACCCACAAAACAGTTATTCTATTAATCATCTTGAATGAGACATCCCTAATTTTTTGTTGCCATTGCTGTTGCTGCTATGATGATGATAACAAGGATAAAGAGAAAAAGAATGAGGATGGCAGGGACAAAGTGATGATAATAGGGAAAACTCAGGAGGAAAATCATCTTGAAAACAATAACATAGAGCTTTATTGTCCAGCAAAATCCAGGCCTAGAAAGTGGAAAACATTATTTACCCTTAGTTTTAATGGCTTCAAATCCTGATTATTTGTTGTCACTTAAATAGCTTTGTGCTTATTTCTGTTCACTGAAAGGATGGTGATTGTATAGGAAGCAACTAGAAAAAAATTGAGATATCATGGGGCCATGCTAAGGATATCATAAGATTTACCAGTTTATACCTTAAAAGTTTGTGAACTTAGAATATGATATTTCTGGAGGGCAAGGGAAATAGATTACAACCAAGAAATCATCTGTCCAGCAAAACATAGTATAATCCTTTAGGCAAAAAATTATATTTAATGAAATTGAAGACTGTCTAATATTCCTAAAGAAAAGACCAAAGTTGAATAGAATATACAACATTCTAACATAAGATTCAGGAAATGTCTCCAAAGGTAAACAGGAAAGTGAAATCATAAGGAATTCTATAAGATTAAATGGCATACATTCCTACAGGGGAAGATAACATTTGTAACTGATCAAATAATTATTATCATGAGAAAAGCAGGAGTGTACATAGACAGAGAGAAAGTTATGAGTTGAGTAAGATAAATAAAAATTAAATCAAGAGTTAAGGAAAAGGGATGAACTGGTAGAAGGGAGAAATTGAGTGAGGTAAATTAACTAACATAAAGAGGTGCAAAAGTGCTTTTACAATGGAAAGGAAAATAGGGAAGAGAGAAGGGAAATTCTTAAACTTTATTATTATTATGTTTGACTCAAAATGAGAATAATATACACATTTGCTGGGTATAGGAATTATTTTACCCTACATAGGAGTAGGGGGATGAGGTGATTAAAAGAAGAGGATACAGAAGGAAGAACATATTGAAGGAAGAGATTGTCAGAAAAAATATTTCTTAAAAGAGACAGGATGAAAGAAGATAGAGTACAATAAACAAGGGTAAAGCAGAATGAGGGAAATACATAGTAAATTAGTTAATGGGATAATCTCACCCACAAAAGATAAGCAAATAGCAAAGTAGACAAACAAACAGAATTCTATATTATATTGTTTACAAGAAAAAAGCCTTGAAACAGAGAGACTCACATATTGTAAAATTAAGGGGATATAGAAGATTCTATTATGCTTTCCTAAAGATAAAATAAAATTGAATCAGGTTTAGCAATCATGGTCTTAGTCAAAGAAAAAGCAGGGAAAAAAAAGAGAGGGTTGATTAAAAGAACTAAGCTGAGGAATTACATTTTGCTAATAGAAAACAGGTACTATAGGCAATGAAGTGATATTAATACTAAACATATGCACCACAGGCTGTAACATCAAAATTCTTAATGGGAAAGTTAAATGAATATCAGGAGAAAAGAATAAAACTGTCTGAGTGGGGGTCCTCAACTGTGCTCTCTCTGAACTAAATAAATCTCACCCAAAAAGAGCAAGAAAGATGTTCAGGAGGTGAATAAATTTTAGAAAAGTTAGATTTCATAGACCTCTGGGAAAAATGAATTAGAAAGAAGGAATATGCCTCTTTCTAAGAAATATATAACCCCTACACAAAAATTAACTATATGTTATATTAAAAACCTCAAAATAAAATGCAGAAAAGCAGAAGTATGAAATACATCCTTTTTAGATAAAAACTCAGAAAAGTGCATTCAATAAGGAATACCAAAAATGTAAACATATTTTAACATTAATTAAAACTTAATAATATAACATTAAAGAATAAAGGTCTAAAGATCAATTCATAGTAGTTGTGTGACTTTGGACAAGTCATTTTACTCCTATTTTCTAATCATTAACATCCTTCTGTGTTGGAACTGATTATATTGATTCTAAGACAGAAGTCAATTTTTTACAGAGCAAATCACAAATCATAGAAATAATCAATAATTTGATTAAAGAGAATAAAAACAGTTAAACAATATACTACACTTATGGGGTACATTAAAGCAGTATTTAGAGGAAAATTTTTATCTCTAAATACTTAAATCAATTAAATAAAGAGTGGATCAACAAATTGGGTATACAATTAAAAACCAAAACAGAAAAAAAAGAACATATTAAAAATCCCAAATTGGAAGTCCTGAAAATTCAAAAAAATATATTGACAATGTTGAAAATGAGAAAAACATTCAACTAAGAAATAAAACTATATCATGGCTTTATAATACAAATAAAATTACATGGATAATTTGATTTAGAAAAGAGGAGAAGAATTCAGAATATGGAAAAAAATGAAAAAAATTGAATTTGTCACTAAAGGTGAAATTAAAGCAATTATTAAGGAATTATTTTACTCAATTATATGCAAATAATTATTACAATCAAAGGGAAATGGATGAATATTTATTTTTTCAATTTAAAAATAAAGTTTTACCTCAATTATGTGCAAAAGGAATTTTTAACCTTTATATAAAAAAGACAAATTCTTCTCTTCCCTCCCTTCCTACTCTCCTTTCTCCCTGAGATAGCAGGCAATTTGAAATAGATTTTCCATGTGTGACATTGTAAAAACATTTTTATATATAGTTATTTTGTGGAAGATAATGCAAATAAAAAGTTGGAGAAAAAGGTGAAATATTTTTTAGTATGCATTCATAATCCATCAGGCCCATAACCCATCAGGAAACAGATAGCATTTCTCCTCATGAGACCTTGGAGATAGTCTTGGATTATTGTCTTGCTAAAAATAGTTAACTCTTGGGTGCAGCTCAGTAACTCAGTAGATTGAGAGTCAGGTCTAGGGAGGAAGGTCTTGGTTCAATTCAGTCCTCAGACACTTCCTGGCTGTGTGACCCTGGGCAAGTCACTTAACCCCTATTGCATAGCCCTTGCCACTCTTCTGCCTTAGAACCAATACACAGTAAGGTAATGATTTCTACAAAAATTGTTGTCATTAAAAATTTTCATCATATAATATCTCTGTTTCTGTGTTCAGTGATCTTCTGGTTCTGTTGACTTCTATCTGCTTCAGTTTATACAGCTTTTTCCTATTTTTTTCTGAAATCATTCTCATCATTTCTTATGGCATAAAAGAATTTCATTGAAACCATATGTAGCAACTTGTTCAGCAATTCCCCAATTGATGGACATTCTCACAGTTTTAAAGACTTTTTGTCATAGTTGCAAATCACTCTTCAGTATTGATTGTTCAGTTCTTAATTTCACTGATTGAGCTTTAGAGTCTTAATTTCTAGTGAAATATATTAATTTATCCCAAAATACATAAATTGTGTAGCTAAACAAGAAAGGAAAGGAAATGCATTGATATCCTATCCTAGAAAGAGAATACTTGAAAAGCTATCTTAGAAAAAGAAATTGTACAACAATGACCTCTTTAACTAAAAAAGAATTCACAAGACCAAATGAATTCAAAAGTGAATTCTATAAAATATTAAAAATAATAATTACAACAGTATATAAATAATTTAAAAAATAAAGAGTACTAAATAAGTCATTTTAGGATTCAAATATGGCACTTAAACCAGGAAAAGTAAAAAGAGTAACATTTACAGACCAATTTTCCTAATGAATATTGATTCAAAAACTAAATAAAATACAAGCAAAGAGATGACAGCAACAAAGACCATGTGGTATAACCAGGTTAGATATATACCAGAAACCCAGGGATGTTTCAGTATTAAGAAACTTATCACCATAATTGACCATAAGAACAAGACCAATAGAAATCATATGAGTATCTCAATAAAACAGAAAAAATAGCTTTTAAATAAAAATAAGATCCATTCCTATTAAAAAAAATGACCAGAATGCATAGAAATAAGTTCAGCTCTACTTAAAGTGATAAATAGTATTTACCAAAAACCATCAGAAATTATCACCTATAATGGGAATAAGCCAGAAGTCTTTCCAATAATATCAGCAAAGAGGTTGAGTATATTACCACTATTCAGCATTGTACTAAAAATGATAGCTATAACAATGAGAAAAATTAAATAGTGTTTTAGAATATTTTTTAAAAATGATTTTAGTTTTCAGATGAAGAAATCAAATCTATCCGTAATCATTTGAAAAAAATGTTCTAAATCACTATTGAATAGAGAAATGTACATTAAAATAAATCTGAAATTCTTCACAGCTATCAGATAGGCTATTATGATAGAAAAGGAAAATAATATAAGTTAGAAGGGATAGACAGTAATAGACTCTTAGTGAAGTTGCTAACTGATTCATCCATTATGGAAAGAAATTTAGAACTATCACCAAAGGGTTATAAAACTCTATATATCCTTTGGCATAACAATTCCATTACTAAGTTTGCATTCAAAAGAGATTTTTAAAAATAGAAAAGAACCTATATGTTCAAAAATATTTATATAAAGTAGCTTTTATTTTTGGTGAGAAAGAATTGGAAATTGTAGGAGATGCCCATCAATTGGAGAATTGAATAAGTTATGATATATGATTATGGTGAAATACTTTTTGTGCTAAAATAAATGATGAGAAGAATGCTTTATGAAAAATCTGGGAAGACATATAATAGGTTAAGTTAGTGAACTAGGACAGACCTTGTAAACAGTAATAGCAATAATGTACAATGATTTCCTGTGAATGACTTGGCTGTTTTCAGCAAAACAATGTACTTATAATGAAAAATACTCTCCATCTAAGAGGAATAGTTGATGGAGTTTGAATACAGATCTAAAGAAACTTTTCATTCTCTTTATTTTTCTTGTGTTTAACTCTGTTTTCTTTTACAACCTATAAGGAAATATGTTTTGGATAACTGAACATCTATACCATTTATCAAATTTCTGGCCTTTTTAATGAGGTGGTTGAGGAGGGAGATAAGGAGAAAGAGAATGTTGAATTGATTTTGTAAATGAATGTAAAATAATTGTACATGTTATTGGAGAAAAACAAATATGTAAAAAAATTAAAAAATTAAAATGGGATTTGACCTGAACTAGTTTCTGATCTTCCTTCTAGATCAAAATCCATCGCCCCTTTTAATCGGCTTTGTATTTCAACCTTTTCACTTGGGAGAAAAAAATTAAATGGAAGAAGTTTGCAGGAAGGCCTTTGTAACAAGATCAAAGGATAAAGTAAAATATGAGTCATGGTGGTTCTGGGCTGAGAGTTTTCAGTAGAGGCAGAAGCTGGACAAGAGAAAAAATATCATGAAGTTGATAAACAACAGGGCTCAGGCTTTTTATTCAGTTGATGGATATGGACTACGTTGATCTCAAGAAAGGTGAGGTTACTAAGTGATGGTGCAAGTAGAAGAGACTGAAAAAAAGTAGAGTGGATTATTCTAACTGTTCTAAACTATACTTTTGACCAATGAATCATGGGAATGAGTAAAAGTATAGTCAGTGATGGAGAGGCATCCAAAGGGGCTAGGACATCTGCATCATCAGGAGGGATGCATGTGTCAATTATTGACAAAAGATAGAAGGACTGGGAATGAAAAAAAGATTTAAGATGACAGCAAGTCTATTACCTCTGGAGCTAGTATTGCAGAGACCATAGTGGACTGACAGATAAGTTGTATTATGAAACCTTTCTGACAGATCAACTTTGCCGTAATACATGGAAAAGGTCAGTTTATACTTCTCAAATTTAAGCAGCTTAAATACAGCAACACAGATATAAAGATATTGCATAAAACTAGTCTTTCTGTAATGAAGTTGTGCTTTATTTCCCACTTGAGAAAGATTATAAATTTGTAATAGATAAGCTTTGCCCTTGCCCTAGACAGCCTTTTAATTAAATTGCAAATTTTATAGTGGGTTTGTGACCTTGAGCAAGTCATTTTTTCTATCCTCTTCATCTTTTTTCACCCTGTTTTATGTATAAGAATATTCATACTACCTGCTTGAACTATATGACACTTTTAGAGGGAACGATTAAAGCACCACAGGATTCTGGGAAGCCATTATTAAAATGAGAAGCATTCCCCAAAAGTTCTGAGGAGTCAGTTCTGAGCAAATTGAATCCCATGCCTTGCCTCATTCCTGGGAAAGAGTAATTCACCTGTCTTTTCAAATAAAGCAAATCATTTGTCCTTATTACAAAGGTGTGTTGTGATAAATATTTATTTTTGTAAGGCACTTTCTTGATGAACTGCTCACTTGAATCCAGCCTTGGAGAAGGAAAGATTATTAGGCTGCTAGCCAGGAGATGGAAGGACCTTTGATTCTTGATGCTTCCCTTTCTTGACCAGTGATCAGAACTTTGTATTTCTTCCAGGGCTTAGCACGAAGCTATGAGAAATTGTTATTCTAAGTAAATATGTCATGATCGCATGACCTTAGCTAAGTAATTTACTCTGAAGGTGTCTGTTTCCCTGTCCAAATAAATGAAATCAAACATTCTTTGATTCAGTGTTATGTGTCCAAACAGGAAATCAAGTGAAACCCTTATTTTAGGTGCCCTACATATAGAACTAGGTGTTATCACTAGACAGAGATATCAGACACGAAGGTCGATTTTAGATATAGATATCAGATGGAGACTTATGTGCCATAGAAAGACAAATATGGATAAAAAGAGATGTAGATGCCTATTTATGAGGAGACACAGATGAGGCCGATTAATATACATGCATACATGCAGGATGTGTGTGTACACATATGCTTACAAATATTCATATATGCACAGGGAGATTTTGGCATCAGACTTTCCAGGAGTTTGCAGTAATCCAGGAGCTGAGTTTTTGGTAGGTGATGAACTCCTCTGTCAGCATTGTGAACCTCTTGGCTCCTTCCTGGAATCACGGTAATCTAGAAATGTAAACATCTGGGCTTACAAAATAGACTAATATAATTATCTACATAAAATTATTCAACAGCTCCTTGACTACCAAAAAGAAGTTATTATCATGAAAGAATTGGCATGAGTTCACAGATCATTCAGAGATCTTCTCTTCTCTAGTCTACGTACTTAGAGCTTATTGAACTCAGAATCTCCAAAAGATAACTTGGGAGGTTTCTTCCTGCTTTTTATTTTCCTTCAGCTTATCCCAATTACTTCTGAATTCAAGTCAAGCTGCCAAGCTTTTATTAAGGGCTTAGAAGGTCTCAGAGCCTGGGCTAAGGCCTATGGATACAGAGAAAACTAGAAAAATCATCATTCTTAAGGTTTACCATATATGGCTACCATATATGATTTAAGCTCTGGGTATGTTCATATCATTGGCATGTTTTGCAAATATAGTAACACTTTCATAAATGGAAAAAATAAGGTTTACTCTGTCCTGCCCTGTTTTCCAAGAGTCAGGTGATTTCACCTCTCTGCTCATCGTGATCTTTGGGGAATCATTTCCTTTCTTTGACCCCAGTTTCCTTTTGTTTTTTTTTAAATAATATTCTAAAACTTTTCCTTTATAAAAGCAAAATAAAGAATTTAAAAGAAGAGCCTTTCATAAGTCCTTTCTCACTCAATTTTGGGGTCTAGTAATATTTTCATTCTTTTCTTCCAAACTCAAAATATCTTAGAATAGCCTTAATCCTCTGTCATAGTATTTGCAAGACCTCAAAAACCAGTGTCACTTGCAATTCTATGAAGAATTTGGTAGTACTAAGTTCATGAGTCCTGCACATCTAGGAGGATGTTATCATCCTATAGTCCTCTTCATTCCCTTTAGAAATAAAGAAATAAATTCTGCTTCCTCCTTCTCACCCCCTATACACCCATTCATCAGCTTTTAAATATTCTTAATAAATACTCCCAATTAAGTGGTTATGCTTCTCAAGTTTATGCATAATATGACTAAAGCCAATGACTTTGTGTGTGTATGTGTGTGTGTGTGTGTGTTGTTGTTGTTGTTGTTGTTGTTGTTGTTGTTGTGGAGGTGATATGATTTTCTCCATTAAAGAGCAACAGAAGTGGGTCCTTAGGCATTATGTAAGGCCTTTAAGGATTCTTTTGAAAACCTTCTGCTACATCACATTATATATCAAAATAGATAGAAAACCCCAAAAATGGGAAAATCATCAACTTAGAAACTTGGTGTAGTAATTGTATGTTTTATATTAGGTGTTTGTTATTGCTATTTTTGCTTTTATTATTGTAATAATTCCTTTTATTTGTTTAATGTAAACATTAATTTATGAATATGAGGAATTCTCAATGTGGAAACTTTGAGCAAATGAAGATGAGTAATTTTTCTTTAACCTATTATTTTGGAGTTTTAGACTTTTTCAAATAATATCAAGCACATATCTTCGTTTTCCCCCACTTTATCCTGACAATTTTAATTTACAAAAGTGCATAACAAACATTAAAGATGTAAGGGAATCATACTACTATTACATCTAAGAATCATTGGGGGTGATATTTTGGCTTTAATTTTAATGCAATTTATATTATATAATGCATTTTTAAATATAGCTGTACAACTCTTACCAAAGTGTCAGCGGGAATTGTGTCTAGACAATGTTATAGCTATAAAGTGTAGATACAAAGAGTGGGCAATAGGTATTCAACTGAATAAAAATAGTATTAGCCTGGGATCCAAATAAAGAAATTCCAAGAATGGTAAGCTACATCTTTGTTATGGTCTTTATTATCATTATCAACATCACCATCATTGTTCTGACCCTCAGCCTAGTCATCATCACCTTTATGACCATCACCATCAGAACTGTCCATCTTAACATGAACATCACTAGTGCCATTTCCACCACCATCCCACCATCACCATTATCAACATCAAATAATCACCAGCATTATATTCAGCATTATCCATAACCATATCCATTATCACCATCATCATTGGTGGCATCATCATCCTTATCATCATCATCGTTATCATTGTCGTCATAATGGTCATTGTCTCCTCCTCCTCCTCCCCCTCTTTCTCCTTCAACAACAGAAAGGTAGGAAGAAGGAAACATAGGTAAAACAAACTATCCCCTAAGCAAATTGGATGAGGGCTATACCTGTGGCAATGAAAAGATGCATATGAAATCCCTCTCTGGCCAAGAAATTAATGATGGAAAATAACACCAAAGTTGTTCTAACAAAGTTTAACACCCAAAATAAGGAGAACTTAGACTGAAATATCATGATAAACCAAGTGCATAAAGGAAAAACCAAAGATGGAGAAAACAGTTGTTTGAAACAAATAAAGCAATCTGTTTGTGGCACCACAAATATGAGGGCTTCTAATCTCCAAATAACAGAAGGAGGTAAATGTGACAAATAGGTAGGAAATTTGATTGCTTATCATTTAAAACTGAAAAAGAGAACATCAACAAAAACCTACAAATGTTACCATTTTGTGTCATTTATGCCCCAATATAGACAGAGAGATGATTTTGTTTCCTGCTTGTGACCCTAATTAGATAGATAGATATGATCTTGGTACAATTATTTAATTATTCTATTAACCTTTGCTTATTCAAATGATAATTTTATGATATTATATTAGTACATATTTATAACTATGTACACAGATGCATATATATAAAGTCTTACAAAAAGCATGTATATGAAATTATTTCTTATCGACATACAATTATTAAAATGAAAAAGATTTACTCACATTGATAATAGCTCTTGACCAAGGAACTTTGTCAAGTTTGTCAACTTTGTCATAGTTTTATTAAATACCTACTATTTGGAGGATGGTGATATTGATGTTAGGAATACAAAGGCAAAAAGAGGAAACACCATGTTTTATGGCAGGCAATAGCTCACATCAGTGCACATTAGTATCCCATTATATAGTCGACAGAAAGTGGCAAAGTATAGAAAATACCATTGTACTTAATTTTTGTTTATTATAAAATAAATATTTTATTTGGTAGAATAAAACAGCTGTAGAGGCTCTCATCTGACAAGCCATCTCCCATTCATATATCAAAATTATGCAAAATTAACTTTTAAAGATATAAAAACAGAGATAACTATGATCAATGACTCTGTGATCATCAGCATCTGGTGTAAAACTGAGAGATGAATGAATGCCAAAAGTTTTCACCGCAATGCTGGAAAATATCTCCTGTAAATTTGAAGTATTATCCATAGTTTTGACATCATTCAGATGCATGTGTTTGCAACTGACATTGTGCCATTGGACTCAATCCCCAGAGCATGTCAGAACCTTATTAAAAGGAGCCTGAAAAATAAGAAGTAATTGGTTTTATGATGTACAAAGACAAAAAAAAAAAAGAAATAGAATGAATATTGTGTCCAGACAATGAAGTGCATGTCTAAATCTGTCTATTTACCTAGCTAGCCAAAACAATCATTACACATGGAAATCAAGGAATAATCTTCAGAAATTCAGTATTCTTTAAGTTGAAATCAACTCAGAAACCCCCTAAACCTCAGATAAATTCCAACCATGACTTCATGACTTCATCATTTCCTATGCCAAGCAATCTACCTATGGCATCTCACTTCTTTTACTATATTTTCTTCCACATTATATTGTGAGTCTCTTTATATTGGAGGCAGTCGATTCTTTGTATCTATAGGGCTTAGCTTAGTATGTGGAATATTAATTTTTAATTTTTGTTCAGTCATTTCAGCCATGCCTTACTCTTTATTTCTCTAGGTGGCCTTTTTCAGTTCAACATGTTTGAGTAGTTTCCCATTTTCTTTTCCAGCTCACTTTACTGTGAGAATGAGAAAATGAGAAAACTGAAGTGAACATTTGTAAATGTCCTTTCCAAGCTCACACAGCTAGTAGGTACCTAAGGCCAAATGTGAACTTAGGTCTTCATGACTCCAAGCCCAAGAATCTAGCTGCTTTTCATATAATTGATGCCTAATAAATATTCTTTTTGATTCTGAGGCATATCAAGAAGTAGTTTACCAACTGGATGTCCTCTTTCAAAAAGCAATGGTCTTTTATTGACCTCAACTTGTCTTTTGGAGGGAAAGTTATGCTTGCTTTTTCCAAGGATTACTTAGCTCATTATGAGGAAGAAGCCTGCCAGTATTGAACTTATTCTACTTCTTGGTTGGCTAAGATATCATGTCCCACAGTGATAGGAAGTCTTACTGGAATGTTAGTCTACCACCTTTCCTATACATGCCCTATATTTCACATTTAGAGAAATTTCTGGATGTTCTCTAGTCAACCAATTATGATAACCATATTCTGAGAATGTTTGTGCCACCGAAACACCTCTGTCTCTGTAATGTGCACCCAGCTCTGAAGAGATGCTCTGTTTGCACAGCATACTTTTGATTCGTGGAAACATGAGTGACTTTGTCAATGTCATAGAACCTTTTTAAAATGTCAATGTTTGAACAAAGAGTGAGGGATGGATGATCATTTGTCAGTAAACAGTCCAATCTAAGATTCTTGCAGATGATAATTCAAAAGCATTTATTCAATTCCAAGTACACATTTAGCACTGTTTTTAAGAAGTTCACAACTTTACTCTCTCAGATTTGTTGAAAAGAGTTAGGAGTCCTTAAATTAAAAACATGGAGCTATTGACAGCCAGGAAGTGGTGTCAACTGGATATTTCTAAAAGAAGGGAAGTATTATTGCATGCAAAGGAAAAAAAGGATGATTAGAATATAAACCTCACAAGGATGGATTTGATCTCTTCTTGCCTTTGTATTTCCCATTATGAACCATCTTACATAGGCTAGGTTATTAATAAACATTTGAAGAATTATGTTTAATATAATTGAATTCTGTTTTTTATCCTTGGCATATCCTTATAACATTAAGTCGTAGTGGGCAGCTCTAGGTGTCTCAAAGGATGAGAATGAGAACTAAAGATGGGATGTCTTGGATTCAAATCTAACCCCAGAACCTTCCTATCTGTGTAACCCTAGGAAAGTGACTTGACCCCCATTGCTTAAAATGATATATCTCACCCAGTGTTATCACTTCACAGTATCCTAATGTGGGTAGTTAAAAGGGACTATTATAATCCTTCATTATCTACAACACATTTGAAAGTAGGTCATAATAAAAACCAGGAATGCATCAAGTCAAAGGTAAACCAGTGGATTACAAGACATAACCAACATCATCTGAGAAACCTTGAAACATCTAAGGAAAAACCTATTGGTCCACCATGTAGATTGCTTATTGAGAAGTGATAACATTGGTTTACACATATCATTCTATTCGTGCTAAGATAGCAAACCTAAAATTCAAGATCAGAAAATATCAGAAATGTGTCCCATTGAATGGTCATTTTATCTAATTTTGCCCATGTCTGAAGTACTCTTACCCCTTTTCTTTGCCTCCCTGGATTCCTTTAAGTTCACTAAAGTTCAATAAAATGTCCCATCCTATAGAACATCTTTCCTAATATCCTTTAATTCTAGTGACATCTCTCTGTTAATTACTTCCTATTTATCTTGTATTGGTTGTGCGAATATATTTGTTTGCTTATTGTCTCCCTTATTATATTATGAGCTCCACAATGACAGAGACTTTTGTGTATGTCTGTTTTGCCTTTCTTTGTATACCCATGCTTAGCATAGAGCCTAGTAAATAATAGGCATTTAATTAATGGTTGAGTCATTGCATATCTCTCTGTTTGGAGCTGTTTTTGATTCTATATCTTTCTTTCTCACATACATTCCTTTAAAATATATAAACTTTGATGTAGAGTTAGACGCTATCTTAGTGATGGCCTGGTAACATTATCATTTTTCCAGCGAGGAAGATCGATGGCAATTGTGTTTTCTCTGGGTCCTTTATTTAGAGTGCCGGTACTTTGATTTGAAGAGGTCACATTATAAACACTATCATAGAAAAAAGTCTGAATTATAATAACAGCCTCCAACCCTTACTGCTTCTGAGACCACATGGGACTATGGAAAAGTTCCCCATGTCTTTCACAGACTAGATTTCCAACTGTGTTAAATAGAAACAACATGAATAGTGTAATACCCCATCACAAGGATACTGTGAACATTAATATGACAGTCTATACAAAACACTTTGCATATGTGGAAGTGTTATGCCATTATAAGCTATTACTATGATTATCAAAATCATCAATCAATTCATCAGTGAGCATTTATCAGTCACCTATGGTGTGCCAGATGCTTTACTAGGCACTGATCAGAAAAACCACAAATAATGAAACAACCCCTTGTCTTAGACGCTTCACCATGTGCTCTCATTCAATATAGCACAACCACATGTCCTGAGAATGCCTTCCCTTGCACAGACAATAGCTTTCTCTTTCCTAGATTTACTTATGATCTTCTAAAGAGAGCAGGGATCCATCACTTCCACCCACCATTGGGTCCTACTACCCCGGGTATAGATAAATGACACTGGAAGTATTTACCAATAGTAGCTAAACATTGGACCTCAGGACCATTAGAAACATATATCTATCTATCTATATCTATCTATCTATATATATATCTATATATCTATATCTATATCTAACTATATCTATATCTATATCTATATCTATCTATATCTATATCTATATCTATATCTATATCTATATATATATATATATATACATATATATATATCGGTCTGGCACCTCCCTGTTCTCAGGTCCTACCTATGGTCATCATGGTAGAAACCCAAGTCAGGTAATCTAGGACCTCAGAGTGAGAGTGAAGAAATGGCTTGCTAGAGACCACTGTAAAGATTTGATCTTATATTAGGATTCTTACTTAAAGAGCACTCAGATTATCAGTGTTAGAATTATAGACTCTAAAGAGAATAATGATATCAAAGATTTCATAATACAGCATGTACTTGCCCTTCCATCAGCTGAGAAGGGAGGGAATAAACATTAATGCTTATTGTGTTCCAGGAGCTGGGTAAACTACTTCAAACAATATAAAGCATATCTTATTTTATTGTCATCATTGTTGTTCAGTCAAGCCTAGCTCTTCATGATATAATTTGGGGTTCTCTTGATAAGATACTGGAGTGGTTTTGTCATTTCCTTCTATAGCTCATTTTACAAATAAGGAAACTGGAAGTGAAGAAGGTTAAATGACTTTCCCAGTCACAGCTAATGAGTATCTGAAACCAGATTTAAGCACAGGAAGCTGAGTTATCCTATGGATTTTTCTGGACCAGCATTCTATCAATTGTGCCACCTAGCTGCCCAAGGGAGACAGCATCATTAGTCACATTTTACATTTGCGTGAATGGATGATTTGATGAATGAATTAATCCCAATGAAGGGGAAGGGTTGTTTCTAGGGTCACAGAGATAGTAAGAATTTAAGACTAGGTTTGTATATTCAAGACTTCCTGACTCCAAGGCTAGCCCTCTAGTTACTGTGCCACCTTGGTTGCCTTAGAAGAAAAGACAGACTCATTTATAGACACAGAATCAGGCTCATAACAGCAGAGGGATGTGCTATAGGCCACTTATAGGCAGAAATAAGGAGAACTATAATTCAAACCATATCCTCTGATTCAATCAATGAATCATACACATTTTATTAAGGAGCTACTGTGTTCCAGACATTTTTCTGGGTTCTGGGGATGCCACAAAAAAGGAAATAGCATCTCAAAGAGGTCCTTTAAATTATTAACTGGCCTGCTTATCAATAGATAATATAGATAGATGATTCATAAAAATGATAGAAATATATTAAAATATATTTATGTTGATATATTTATATTCACACATGTGCATATATACATACAAATATTTATATGTTTATAGGTGTACATACAAGTGTGTATATCACTGCTAAAACTCCCTATACTTATATCTGAGTAAATGTATTTGAAAGAGCTAGAAGATTTAAAAAAATATATATGAATGAAAGATTTTTGACTAAGAAACTTATTCTTTGGATAACATTAAGTGAGGCCAATAAAACCAAAATAATAAGAATTTATTAGGCACGTTTTTCCAGCTAAATGCTAGGCTAGCCATTGGGGATGCAAAGGCAAGAATGCCAGTTCCTTCCCTCAAGGAGCTTATGTCCTATACCAGGAAATAGCACAAAAACTGATGAGTAAATAGAAAACAGTTTTAAGAGAAGGAAGTGATCACTAGCAATAAAGGAGGAAATTACAAATTTCTCTTAGAAGGTCAAAAAGAGTAGACTGATCAAAGATGTCCAAAGCTTGATTATTTAGAGGCCTGTTTGAAGTGTCCAATCTCAAGTGCTTCTAATCATTGTCAAAGAAGAATTGAGCTCTTATCAAATAATGTGAATAGAGTGAAAAAAAAATCCTAGGTTTGAATTCATA
Organism: Monodelphis domestica; assembly: GCF_027887165.1. NCBI lineage: Eukaryota > Metazoa > Chordata > Mammalia > Didelphimorphia > Didelphidae > Monodelphis > Monodelphis domestica. Next base: position 751,997,544 of record NC_077227.1, on the reverse strand, counting down.
GATGAGGTTTTGGTTTTGTTTTTCTTTGTAAAATGTCTACATTTTCAGCCTTAAATCCTAGAATATGAAACCTAAGATAAGTTAAGAGAGAAAATGAATGCTGAGCCCAGCACAACCCCCTCCTACTTTCTATTTTTTCTTAGTTCTGTAATCAGTGATGAAGCAGTCTTCCCCAGTCATGAAAATCCTAAAGTGCTTTGAAAAAAATAAAAGCCAAAGATAAGAATTCATTACTTATGGCATGATGATATATTTTATCAAAAGTGAATTAAATTGGAATTGACTGAGAAGGTTCTGCCTAGACCAAAATGCATATGACAGAGGTCTAATTTTTTCCCTTGGGTTTAAATTATAAGATAGTGGAATGGACTCAAAACCTGCCAGAAATCAGGCTGGAGGATTGTAGTTCTCTCCTATTAAGTATTCCAGGATAGGCTATTTTCATAATCATGCTAGACAAGATTTTTCCATTTGATCTTAAGAGAGATTTCCTTTACAGAATTCAGGAAACTTATGAAATATAGACACATTTAAATTTCTCTGACCTATCATTTAATTTGATGGAGAAGAGGGAATCTTCAGATGTCCCAAGTCCCAGGACACTTAATGGTCTTCATCATTTCAGCCTGGAAACATGCTGGCAGGATAAAAGCATCATTAGGAGGCAATAGCCATTTGATGGAAGGCATTGGGCTCAGATGCAGAAAGTGTTCAGAACCACAGCTCACATTTATCTAGTTATTTTAAGTCTGTCAAATTATCCTTTTTTGTTATTTCACCATTAAGCATAAGTGATATGATTGTGTCCATTTTTAGATGAGGAATCTGAGGCAAATTGAGTCTAAATTCTCTATTCTCAATCATACATCTATTGAAAAATCACAAAGAATGATCAGTTGAAGGGTCAACACAGATAGTTCAATTCATAAACAAAAGGAATCCAAATGATAACATGCCTCATTTGAAGATGTCCAAGTAGAAACACATGTCACTTGAGGCAACCAATTCCACTTTGGGATTGCTGTAATTATTAGGAAGCTGTTCCTGAGATCAGTTTAAAATGATCTCTTTGAACCTTCTTTTTGGGGTTCCTGGTTCCATGCTTCAGGGCCATTTGGAGTTGTTGCATGCATTGGAAAAAGGGAAGATTATACTGGGATTGTTTCCCCCAGCAGGTGAGTCCTTTTTGGTGAGCACTTGTTGGAAATGCTGTTGTATTCAGAAATAGATCAGACTACAAGGCCTTGGAGTTTTTGGCCAACTCAGAGGGCTGAGAATTCTCAGAATTCCAGTGGGACCCTCTTTTCCAGGGTGACATTGACAGTTATGTGTGCTCCTTGTTCAGTGTTTGATGTGGTGGCTATCCCTACTCATGCATCTGAATGCCTTAGAAAAACTTCCCAATTCTCAACCCAGAAAAAAGAAATTCTAAGCTGGCTCATAAGAGGTCACTTCTTTGTCTTTGGTAAGAGAATTCTCTGAGGCACTAGGATCCAACTTCTTCTCATGCCAGGGCTATTATGATAATTACTAATATGAATATCTTCATTTCCATTATTATTCAATAGCAAAGCATTGATTCATTCAACAAATACTTATTAAGTGATTATCAATAATAATGGTACAATATTCATATAGAATTTGCTAATAGCTATACATATATTGTCTCATATTATAGTGTCTTGTAAGACATTATGCTTTTAGAAGGGAAATTATTAAGCATTTCATATAGAAAATCAAACACACATAAGTATTAAAAAAAACTGGGATTGTTTACAGCCTAAAGGGGTGGGGAGATTCATTGGGGAATCATAGCTGTCATCAAATAATAGAATGGCTGATGCATTTTGGATGGATTAAATATTCTGTTTGGCCAGAGCCATGGGGGTGGGGAATGAGATAGATTGGATGACAGAAAACAAAATAAAAGAATGTAAACACATTACAGAATTTCTAATAACCGCTGATATCCAAAATTGGAAGCAGTTGCCTGGAGAAGCAGTTGTTTTCCTTAAAAAGACTAAGCAATCACTTGTTGACTTGCTCTGCTGGTAATTCATTTCTGGTAGCATTTGGACTACATTACTACTGAGATCTATTCAATCAGAAAAAAATGAATTGTCATTCTGTGATTATTTGAACCTTGAGAGTTCCCATATATAATTTAATGAGTACTACTGCTACAATTATTCCCATTTTTTTGTGAATGAGGAATCAGAGATCAATTGAGATTAAGTGACTTGCTCATGATTACATAGCTGGTGAATATTAGATATGGATTTCAAGCCCAACTCTCTATTGGTTTCATGCCAAACACTCTTTCTAATTCACTCAGTTGTCCCTCTTATGAATCTAAACAAATCTAATGCAGTGAGTTAATTTGGAATACTCTAAAATGATTTTTTTTCAATAATTCTCCTCACTTGGGGTCTTCAAGCTGACCCAATTATTAGTTCCAGAGATGACTCTTATTCAGGCATGCGTTGTATTTGATGGACCCTTAAATTCCTTTCATTCCCTCAAGCCAGAGATTCTGAGGATTAAAAGGCTAGACTTCTATACTCAATTGACCAACCTAGCCTGAAGGAACATGAACATATTTGGAATGCAATAGTAGATGGAGTTTTGGACTGATTTCACGGGGAACTATATACAGATGATGCTTCTAACACTCAGAACTTGTGTCACCATAACCAAGTCATCAGCTTGCTTGAGTTTATCTGTTCATTTATTTTTTTAAGAATTGATAACAATCCTCATTGCATCTACCTTAACTCTCCATGGGGTTATGGGATTCCAATAGTGCAATTTGTGAAAAGCATTCTGCATACTTCAAAGTGCTAAATAATGCATCTCTCCTAGAATCATTATTGTTGTTTGGTGTTGTTATTCTCTTATTGTTGCAGCACATCTACTAATTAATCAAGCCCAACCTGATTATTTCATTTCTACTCTTCTCTTCACCTTGCTCTGGTATTTAATTTTTTAAGTGATTTGCTTCTGGCTACCTTGTCCAGAGGGGATACCTAAGGAGGGCTGTGCAACAGAATATAAAATAGAACCTTGGAAGTGAAAAATAAGGGACCTGGGTCAGAAATCCCTTTGAATCATTCACAAGAGATAGTTTCAGCTCTCTATAAATCCACCTGTAAATAGGTAGAAGGGGGGCAATATAATTCAGTTCTAATATGTGCCCCAGGCCCCTCAAGGAACATTGAGGAAGCAAAGACAGAGATGGAATGACCTTTTCCCCTAAAGAGAATGCAATATGTTCACAAGTAAGTACAAAGAATTTAGAAGTAGATGTCTTTAAGAGGGAAAGACAGCCAGTGACTATGAAAGGGTAGGGTATAAGCATTGGAAAGGGTCTGTTTGAGATGTAAAACAACCTGTACTCTGAAGGAATCTTGAAATCTAAGAGATAGAAGCAAGAAAAGTCCAGATAACTGGGGAAGGAAGGGACAATTTTGAAAATGGGTAGAAAAAGCAGCAACTAGGTGGTTCAGTGGACTGAAATCAGGGCTAGATGTGGAAGGTCCCTAATTAAAATTTGTCCTCAGAAATTTCCTAACTGCATGACCCTGGGCAAGTCACATATTTCCCCATTGCCCAGCCATTACTGCTTTTCTGTCATGAAATCAAGAAGGTTTTATAAAAAAGAAAATACATAGGAAAGGGAAACAGAGAGGGGGAAGAGAGAGTGAGAGACAGAGAGAATAAAGGAGGAATAAGAAATAGTTAAGAAAAGAAGAAACTTTGTAGGATTACCAAATTGAACTCCCCTTTTCACAATTTTCATGGGAGTAAAATGATTTCTAGCACCCCCAGTAGAATATTGCTCAGGCTTCTGTATGTATTAGGTGGTGTTCTCCAACTAATTTGAGAATTAGAGTTCACTAATAAGCCTAATTAATGCTTTCCTCAGAGCCAAAGTCGCCAACCTCGCTTCATTTTTAAATACTTAATTTTCACTTCTCTGTGTTCTTGCATTCATGAAATAGATTTAAAGCTGGGCCTTATTAGAGCCTTGTAATGACTGATTTTAACCCTTCTCCCCACCCTGGCAAGAATGACATGTAGTATAATTATCATGGTTAGGGGTCTTAAAGAAGAAAAAATAGAGAAGAAAAAATGCCTACATTTGGAAATTGAAAATCAAGTGATAATGAGGTTCACAGTTGCTTTGTCCTGTTACTCTGGGCATAATTGCCAGAAGATCCTACATGCTTGTCTAAAGGTCACATGGGAGGAGAATTAAACAAAGCTCCCAATCAAATAACATAGCAATTGTTCAATGTTTTTCATGGCCTTTGCTCTACATGAGAACAATGACATTATTACAGAATAATTCCATGAATTACAGTATTTATAATTGCTAGTAAAAAGCCCTATTATTTCACCACTTTATTTAAAGCCCTGACACAAACAGTATGTGTGAGCAGCTGGGGATTTGTTGGGCTATTGGGGAATTAAATGAGATTAAGTCCTCCCTGTCTTTCTGGAATGTGAAAAGAGGTGGATCTAGCATCCTCCCATCCCCCTACTCAATACTGGCCTCTTGATCTTGAAAAGAGACTTAGTTATTTGACACAAGTAAAAATGCCTCACCTCAGCTCATTATAATTCACCTGTGCACATGTACTTCTAAACAGGGGCCTCAGGAAAATCAGGTGATGGTGAGAGTATCCTTTTAAATTCATGATCATTTGGAGTCTTTATGGTTTCAATGAATAAGCTTCAAACAGTGCATTGAACTACTAAATATAACAGTATTGTAAACATCTTTCAGAAAGCTGATTCCAGGCTTGCCTGAACAAAGGGAAATGCTGCTTTCTGAATGTTGTCTTTTTTTAAAAGATAATTTGATGTATTTCTAGGATTAAAAAAAAACAGATATGAGGGAATGCTGCAAATTATTTTTCCAAGACACAACATGTAACCTTGAATTAGTCATATTGAGATCCAGAGGAGAAAATGACTGAGCTCTCCCCTTTACCATCAAGTCTTCTAGATTTTTTTCAAGAGAGGTCAAATTGCATCTTTTGTAGGAGGTTCATCCCTATCAAAAGTACCCCCCAAAGAGTATATATTTAGCTTGTATTTACTTATTTAGTTGTCATTACTCCCATTTTAATGTGTGCTGCCAGAAGGAAGGTAATGTTTTTATTCATTTGTATGATTTTATCTCTCTCTCTCTCTCTTTCTTTCTCTCTCTCTCTCTGTCTCTCTCTCTCTCTCTCTCTCTCTCTCTCTCTCTCTTTCCCTCTCACTTTCTTCCTTTCTCATGGAATAGTTCTAGGTGTGTTTCAGGCAATTATTAAATGTCTATTGACTAAAGAAGTCAATATACATATCAATGGTCCCTTGCATAACAAAATGGAGAGCATCAGAAATAGAAGAAAAATTATAAGGGTAACAAAGGTCATTAATCAAGGTTGCTTTCTGTCAAACTCAATGAAATTTCAGGATAGTAAACTTTTGTTTCGGATTTTAATACATTCTTCTATGGAATGATTTTGGTAACACATAAAATAAATTGTGTTACTATACATGAGACCATAGCATTTTGTATTAATTGTATAAAAGGGAGAAACAGAGTTGGTCATATATTTTCTTATCCCCTCCAATCAAAATTCCTTAAAAATGAAAATATTTAGGATTAAATCAGGTTCAAAGGGATACAAAATTGGGCATCTACTGTCTGGGCAGCCAAAAATAGCCCCATAGTGAAGAGGCATGCCATCAAACACATGCTTCTATCAATGAAGCCTGATAGGACATTTCCTAATATGAGTACTTGATCCACTGAACAACTTCATTTGTAGTTCTTGACCCTAGTTATGGAGAATTAATAATGAAATATCTCAGATTGAGAGTAGGAAAATTTGAATTAGGACATTTGCATTAGAATTTGTTTTTTCAAATATTGTAAGATAGCAACATATTTATGCATTGATCATTGGGGATCAACAATGACTACAAGATGGAGCCAACTTTGAACGATAACTTTTGAAGTTGAATGATGACAATTCAGAGAGGTTCACAATAGCAAAGAGAAATTTGGCCATTGGAACTCATTTGCTTCCCCAGGTAGTAAGTATGAAACAATTTCTAGGTATAGAGATTTATCAGGTGACCTGTTATTTGATTATTTTCTTTTTAAAATTTTGTTTTACTCATATTTCATATGAAAGCAATTTTATTTTATTTTTTTAAGTTTTGAGTTTTGGTGGGTGGAACCAAGATGGTGGAGTAGAAGTATAGAAGCTCAAAACCACATTGAGAATCTTCTCCAACAAATCTTAATATAACATCACAAAATTACTAAAGGAGTGAAAGAACCAAGGAGAAGACAGATTGAAACAACTTTAAAGAAGAGGAAAACTTAAAAGATAGGCAGAGAACATGAAGGGCATTGAGGTGAGAGGGGAACACAGTCAACAGGAGATTATAGTAAGCAGTGAAGAACTAGCCAAGAGTAATCCCCCAACCCCACCCCACATCTGCTCTGCCAGTCTCAGTACCTAAGAACAAGCCAACATCCAGACCTGAAACCCTGCCTGAGCAAATAGAGGACCAACCAACTCACACCCCTTGAAATCCCAACCCTGTATTTAATTCCAGAATTCCAGCCCAGGGCCATCTATGCAAAAACAGCCTGATCTATGTGGGCCCAGAGTGAAGCCAGAAGTACCAGTCTGGGCCTGGGGTGAGGATATAAATTTTAGTTTGGAGTAGGTGGTAAACCCAAAGGGGAGTTGTAGAGACTACTTATCCTCTTACCCAAAGCTCAAGGCAAAGCCCCAGTACAGAGCAATTTACTTTATGCCTGAGAAGATCAAGCTCACAGTGAAACCAAGAGATTATACCTAAGACTGAGGCTAGAATTTGAGCAGTCCCTGACCTGAATAAGCAGAGTGAGATCAGCTTTTTAATGGTTAATTGAGTCAAGAGTAGGAGGTGGCACTCAAAGTTCCCAGCATTAAGAACATCATACCATATTGGAAGAAATTGAAACTGTCAGAAACCCAGAAATAAAGCTAAGAGTAGCATCAAGGAAGGACTAAAGTTTTAGAAGGTACCCTAACCTCCCAGAGAAGAGAGCCTACCTGTAAAAAGGTAGAGAAAATGAGCAAACAACAGCAAAAAAATGGACTTAGCTATGAAGAATTTTATGGAGACAAATAGGAAGGTACAATCACAGGAGAGAATGAAAGCAAAGAAAACACATGGAAAGTCCAAAGCAAAAGTATGGATTGGACACAACTTATGGAATAGCTCAAAAAGTTCTTCAAAAACCAATTAAGAGGGCAGTGGAAAAGAGGGGAAGAGAAATGAAAGCAATACAAGAAAAAATGAAAAAGGAGATGCAAAAACTGATGGAGGTAATTAAAACTTACAAAAAAGAACTGAGCAAATAGAAACTATTGATTTCATATGACATCAAGAACCAATAAAATCAAATCAAAAGAATGAAAAAAAAAACAGAAGAAAACATGAAATATCTCATTAAAAACAATTAACCTGGAAAATAGATTCAGTAAAAGCTATTTAAGAATAATTGGACTACCTGAAAGTCATAATCAAAACAATGAAAAAATGAAAAAAAAAATCTTGGAAATTATAATACAAAAAGTTATCGAAGAAAACTGTCCATATATCTTTTTTTAAAATTAATTAACTAAATTAATTAAATAAGAATATTTTCCATGGTTACATGATTCATATTCTCTTCCTCCCCTGCTCCCCACCTCCCATACACAAAAAAACAATTCCATTAGATTCTACATGTATCATTGATCAAGATCTATTTCCATATTATTAACTTTTGGAATAGAATGATCACTTAGAGTTTACTTCTTCAATCATATCCCCTTTGAACCATGTGATCATGCAGTTGTTCTGTGTTTCTACTCTCACAATTCTTTCTCCTAAGTTCCTAAGAATTGTCCTGTATTATTGCATTGCTGCTAGTAGAGAAGTCCATTATGTTTGATTGTGCCAAAGTATATCAGTCTTTTGTACAAGGTTCTCCTGGTTCTACTCCTTTTGCTCTGCATCAAATAATGGAGGTCATTCCAGTTCACATGGAATTCATCCAGTCTATTATTTTTTTTTAGAACAAAAATATTCCATCACCAACATGTACCACAACTTTTTCAGTGTGACAAGGAAATCACTTTAAAAGACTGATATATATTAATTTAAGGTTGCCAAGGAATTCAGCTACATAATTCCTAAATGAAAACTCAAGTCAGCAGTCAACCTTTTATGGAGTTTAATTACAAACAGGATGAAGAAAGGTATTAGAGATAGAGAGAGAGAGGGAGAGAGAAAGGGGAGAGAAGGGAATAGGGCTTAAATACCCCTTCTGTTTAGGCTGGGCCAAAAGGCCCAAGCCCTTAGATAGCTGAGGCAAAGAAAGGAGATCAATCCCTATTACTCACGTGACCAAAATGGAGAAACAGTCTCAGGGGCCTCCACCTCCAGCTTCCTTCAGAGCTAATCCTCAAAGCACCACCTCTCAGACCAAAAACCTCTCCAACCAACCACCCTCAGTCCTCAGACCCCTCTATCTTTAAGGAACCCATCCAAGTTCCCTCCCCTCAGTTCTCACATCTACCAATCACTGTCCATGGCTTCCCTGTGCCATTGGTGGCTCTAGCTTAACCCAGGACCACCCAGAGGTCTGTGGCTTTGCACATGTCTGTTGAAGGTCATATTCTCAATAATTAAATCTTGATCCTTTGCTACAGCCCTTCCTAAATCCTGTTAGGACTGAGTGGGGTGGAAATTGTATTTTCCAAGACCTGGTTCTGTCATTACAGTCATCTACCCAGCAAAACATAGCATATTATTTCAAGAGGAAAATGGACATTTGATAATATACAAGATTCTAAAAGATTCCTTTTATTTCTATTTATGATTTTTCTTTTTTCTTTATTCTTTTTATATTTTATTTATATAATATCTATTATTATTTATTAATATTATTATATTTACTCTATTTGTAGGGAATAAGAGAAGGAAAGGGGGAAGTAATTGGAGTAAATAGAGCAGTATCAAAAGGGGGAAATTAGATGGAGAGCAATAAAGAGTTAGTAATCATGAGCATGAATGTGAATGGGATAAACTCACCAATAAAGTGGAAGCAGATAGCAGAATGGATAAAAAACAGAATTCTGCTATATGTTGTTTACAAGAAATACATTTTGAGTCAGGGTGTCATACACACACACACAAACACACACACAGAAGGCTAGAGCAAAATTTATTACGTATCATCTAAAGTAAAAAAAAAAAAAGCAGGAGTACCAATCATGATATCAGACAAAACTAAATTAAAATTTGATCCAATTAAAAGAGATAAGGAAGAATTTACATCTTGCTAGAAGATACTATAAACAATGAAGTAATATCAATATTAAAAATTTGTGCACCAAATATTATAGCATATAGATTTTTGAAGAAGAAATTAAAGGAACATAAGGAGGAAATACATAGTAAAACCATACTACAGGAAGGATCTCACCCTTCCCCTTTTAGAACTAGATAAACGAAACAAAAAAATTACTAAGAACAATGTAAGGGGAGTGAATGAAATGTTGGAAAAATTATACATAATGAAAATCTAGAAAATATTCAATAGGGATTAAAAGGAATACACTTTCTTTTCAGTAACACATAGTATATATACAAAGATCAACCAGGTACTAGGGCATAACTTTTTCATATCATAATGCAATAAAAATTATAATTAATAAGGATTCATGGAGGGGTAATTTTAAAATTAATTGAAAACTAAATAATTAAATACTTCAAAACTGGTGTTTCAGGGGCAAATGGGTAGCTCAGTGGATTGAGAGCCAGGCCTAGATATGGGAGGTCCTCGGTTCAAATTTGACTTTAGAAACTTCCTTGCTGTGTGACCTGTGCAAGTCACTTAATCCCCATTGCCTAGCCCTTACCACTTTTCTGCCTTGGAGATAATACATAGTATTGACTCCAAGACGGAAGGTAAGGGTTTAAAAAAAACTGGCATGTCAAAGAAGAAAATCATAGAAACAATTAATGATTTCATTGAAGAGAATGGCAATGAGGAGACAACATATCAAAATCTATGGAATACAGCCAAAGCCGTACATAATGGGGTGGGGAATTAATATCACTGAGTGTCTATATCAACAAAATAAAGAAGGAGATCAATGAATTGGTATTGCAACCTAAAAATTTTAGAAAGAGAATAAATTAAAAACTTTAATGTAAAAATGAAATTTGAAATCTTAAAAATAGAATAAAATTGAAAGTAAAAGAGCTTTTCATTAATAAATGAAACTATGTACTGGTATTTTGAATAAAAAATTAAAATAGATGAAGTACTGGTTAATCTAATTTTAAAAAGTAAGAAGAGAAACATATTAACAATATCAAAAATTAAAAGGGTGATCTCACCTCCAATGAAGAGTAAATAAAGGCAAATATTAAGAACAAATCTGCTCAATTATATGGCAATAAATATGACATTCCAGGTGAAATCAATGAATATATAGAAAAATATAAATTGCCCAGACTTAAAGAAGAGTAAATAGAATACTTAAATAATTGCATCTCCTTAAAATAAACGAACAAGCCATCAAGAACCTCTCTATGAAAAAAATCCACAGGTTTGGATGGATAGACAAGTGAAATCTATCAAACATTTACAGAACAACCAATCCTAATACACTATAAACTATTTGACAAAATAAACAAAGTAGGCATATTACCAAATTATTTTATCACATGAACATGGTATTGATTTGCAAGCCAAGAAGACCAAAAACAGGAACAGAAAGCTATAGACCAATCTTCTTAATGCTCAAAGATACAAAAATCTTAAATGAAATTTTAGCAAATAGAATACGGCAGTTATCACAATGATTATTCACTATGACCAGGTGGGATTTATACCAAGAATACAAGGCTGATTAAATATTCGGAAAACCATTCACATAATTGACCATATCAATAACCAAACTAACAGATATAGCAGGATATTTCAATAGATGCAGAGAAAGACTTTGACAAAATATAATACCCATTCCTATTGAAAACACAACAAAGTATAAGAATAGAAGGGCCTTTCCACAAAATAATAAATAATATATATTTAAAGCCATCAGCAAGTATTATCTGCCCTGGGCATAAGTGAGAAGCTTTCACAATAAGATCAGAAGAGAAATTAGGATGTTCATTATCAACTTAATTATTTAATATTTTACTAGAAATGCTAGTCATAGCAACCAGAGAAGAAAAATGAATTTAAGGGATTCAAATAGACAATGAGGAACCTAAACTATCACTCTTTGAGGATAATATGGTGATATACCTAGAGAATCCTAGAAATTCAACTAAAAAGCTAATGGAAATAATAACTTCAACAAAATAGCAAGATACAAAATAAACTGACATAAATAATTGGCATTTCTATAGATTTCCAACAAAATTCAACAGCAAGTAATGGAAAGAGAAACACTATTTAAAATCAGAATAGACAATATAAAATATTTGGGAATTCATCTGCTAGTATGATCTCAGGAATTATATTAACACAACTATAAAATACTTTTCATGCAAATAAAACTAGGTCTAAACAATTGGAAAAAATATTAATAGCTTCTGAGTAGGATATGCTAATATAATAAAAATGACCATCCTACCTAAACTAATTTACTTATTTTGTTCCATATCTGTCAAATTACCAAAAAAATATTTTTACAAAATTAGAAAAAAAAATATATATATATATTTCATCTGGAAGAACAAAAGATCAATAATATCAATGGAAATAATGAAAAAATGTTAAGAATGAATGTGTAGTAGTTCCAGATCTTAAACTGTATTATAAAACCATGATCATCAAAACAATATGGTAGTGGCTAAGAGAGAGAACAGTCAATCAATGGAATAGAATAGGAGTAAAAGATTTCAGCAACCTAGTGTTCAAAAAACCCAAAGATCAGAGCTTGAGGGACAAGAACTCAGTATTTGACAAAAACTGCTGGGAAATTGGAAAACAATATTGGAAAAATTAAGTTTTTATCAACATTTCACACAGTATACTAAGATAAATTCAAAACGCGTAAATGACTTAAGTATAAGGAGGGAAACCAGAAATAAATTAGGTGAACATGGAATAGTATATCTGTCAGATATATGTTAAAGGAAGGGATTTGAGACCAAGCAAGTGATAGAGAACATTACAAGATATAAAAGAAATAATTTTAATTATGTTAAATTTAAAAAATGTACAAATAAAACCAATGAATCCAAAATTATAAGGGAAGCAATAAATTTTGGAAAATTAAAACAAAATCATTTTATACAAAAAATCAAACCATTCCCCAATTGTCAAATGGTCAAGGAACATGAATAGGCAGTTTTCAGATGAAAAAATAAAAAGTATCAATAATCACATGAGAAAGTGTTATAAATCCCTCCTGATTATATAAATGTAAACAAAAAAACAACTCTGAGATAGCACCCAAAACCTAGCAAATTGGTCAATATGATAGTAAAGGAATATAATAATTATTGTCTGGGATGTGGCAAAGTTGGGACACTAATGCATAAATGGTACAGTTGTGAATTGATCCAATCATTCTGGAAGGCAATTTGTAATTATGTGTAAAGGGAATTAAAATATTTCGTCACCTTTGTTTCAACAATACTACTACTGTGTTTATACCCCAAAGAAATGAAAAAAAAATGTTAGTACTAAAATATTTATAGCTGAACTTTTTATTGTGGCAAAAGTTGGAAAATTAGGGGATGTCTCTCAATTGGGGAATAGCTGAATAAATTGTGCTATATGATTGTGATGATTGTGATGGAATAGTATTGTACTATAAGTAATAATGAACTGCTTGATTTTTATATGAACTGTATAGACCTAAGTGAGCTCATGCAGAGTGAAATGAGCAAAACCAGGTGAACATTGTACATAATAAATGGATCATTGTGGGCTGATCAGATGCAACAAACTCTGCTACCAATAGCAATGCTATTAAGAAAGAAAGAAAGAAAGAAAGAAAGAAAGAAAGAAAGAAAGAAAGAAAGAAAGAAAGAAAGAAAGAAAGAAAGAAAGAAAGAAAGAAAGAAAGAAAGAAAGAAAGAAGGAAAGAAGGGAGGAAGGAAGGGAGGGAGGAAGGGAGGAAGGAAGGGCAGAAGGAAGGGAGGAAGGAAGGGAAGAAACAAAAATGCTTCCATCTCATTTCAAACAGTTTTTTTTGGAGATTAGATTTTTTTCATCAAGATTCACTGAAATTGGCTTGGATAACTTAATTGTTGAGAGTAATTAGTTCATGAAGAAATAGTGCTGTCCTTGTGTACAATGATTTGGTTCTGCTCAATTCACTTACTATCATTTCATGTAAATCTTTCTGTGTTTTTTCTGAAATTATCCTTCTTGTCATATAACACAATAGCATTCCATAACTATCAAATACCACAACTTGTTCAGTCATTCCCCAATTGATGGACAACACCTCAAATTCCAATTCTTTGCTACTACAAAAAGAGAGACAATAAATATTTTGTTTTATTTATCAAATTTAAATTTAATTAATTAATTAATTTAGAATATTTTTCCATGGTTACATGATTCATGTTCTTTCCCTCCCCTCAATCCTCTCCTCTCTGGGAGCTAATGAGCAGTTCAATTGAGTTTTACATACATCATTGTTCAAAATCTATTTCCATTTTATTACTATTTGCAATAGAGTGATCATTTAAAGTCCAGAGCTTCCTGTATTGGTATCAAAGTACTCTGTCATGGTTGCAGTCTTTATCCTGGGATCCCAGTCAGTAGGATTCTTACCTCAGATCTCAGCTCAGTATATAGGGAAGGAATGTTGGAGATTGAACTTATTTGCATTCTGAAGGCTTCTTATGTGCACTATTATTAATAGATGGATTGTGCCCTCTCCAATTTATCTGCAGAGCTTCATGTGTCCTGAGGCCAAAACCTCCAGAGAGAGAGGACCAAGATGGAGAGTGGTTGCTGTAGGCTGTGACCTGGCTGCCCTCCTCTCTGCCCCTCTCCTCCAGCTGCCTCCTTGCCAAATGTGGTTAGAGCCTTGAGCTTTGGGTAGTTGTGATAGCAAGACATTCTGGCCTAATAGGAAGTTCTTACCCTGATATCCTACCAACAGTCCCAGTCTCAGCATAGGAGGTAAGAGAAGGGTCCTGGGACCTTCCTTCTTTCTTTTACTTAAACCTGAGAATACAACCTTCTCAGTGTACCTTTTACGTTGAATCAAGCAGGAGGGTCCCCCAGATCTGTATTGTGTTGGATTTGGTTTTCTGCCCCTTCAAAGAGCTTTGTTTTTGATTGGTGTGGAAGGGTTTTCACAGAGGACTCAGCTTTTGCTGCTTCTAAATGGCCATCTTGACTCCACTTCTCTATGAGTATTTCTATCTCTATCAACAAACACACATAACTATATGTATATATGTGTACATGTATGTTAAATATATTGGAATAAGGATTAAATCTTTCATTTACCAATGCATGATAGCACCTTCTCTAAATGTATAATCTTATAGAGTTGACAAGGACACTTAGATATTAAATGTTTTTTTTCCCCAGAGTCAAAGAGCTAGTATGTGACCCATGTGTAATTGTGCATTTATAAGGTGACATGCTATGCAATGATGAGATTTGAAGGAATATGCTGAAATGCATCATTACATTATACTCGATTATTCAATTTTTTAATTAGTTAATATTCCTCTTTTCACTTGAATTTGATTTCCTGGCCATTTAGCTTAACTCCTTGTGTTAACTGTATATTTCCCTCTCTTCCATTAATACTTTTGCTCTGGGTTCAGTTATTTGGCTCAAATAAAGACAAATTCTACTTCAGAAAATCTCTGATTACTAGATAGATTCCCCTTATTAGATTTAATCTGTTTTCTCCATGCATATGTATAAGTGTATGAAGTTATTCAAAGATGTGTTTTTTAATGTTGCCCTGACATTCCAACAAGTCAGTTATTAAAATGTATACCTGAAATTGATTACCAAGGACCTTATTCTGGGTTCTTCAATGAGCTGTGATTTATGCCTCGAAATGTGATTTATGCCTCGCAATGTTACCTCTTAGAAGCCACATCAAAGAGAATGGAACTAATATATTTGATTTGTCTCTTCCCCTCAACTTTGGGAGCTCTTAAATATCTGTGATCTCCTTCTCTGAATGAACAAATTTGAATGGATGAGACGCAAAAAAAATTATAGTTAAATTAAGATATTTGGGTGATGTAAGGAAAGACAAGTCTAACTCATTATGTAGAAATTATTATTTTCCTTTTTAGAATAAGTTTTGTTTTCCATCCTGATCAGAAAGAATTGTGTTTATAGTCTTGATTGGAAATGCTCATATGTTTTCTGTGATAATGTTCGTACATGTTGGGCAGTGATTTCATGTCCCCATTTTGTTTGTCATTTATATGGAATCTGTTTTTATAATTGAGTTTACAAAACACTGACAATAGGAGCAGCTGGGTGATTCAGTGGGCAGGGGGCAGATAGATGACTTAGTGGTTAGAGAGAGAGTGCTACAGGTTTGGGATTCTAATATTTCCTCAGATACTTCCTAGCTTTGTGACCCTGGGCAAGTAATTTAGCTATAATTCCCTCTCCCTTATCATTCTTCTTCCCTGCAACTGATAGGATGGGTTTTAAGACAGAAGATGAGTATTTTTTTAATAAACATTAACTATTCCTTTAAAATATGTCCTAGCATAAACTATTATAGATCTATATCCAACAAGGATGGCCAAATTATGGCTGGATATGTGTATGTATGTAGACAGAAAAATATATAGAGATAGAGATAGAGCTAGAAACAGAGACAGAGACAGAGATTGAGATTGAGATCGAGATCGAGATAAAGATAGAGATAGAGATAGAGATAGAGATAGAGATAAAGGCAGTGAGAGATAGAGATATCCAAGAAGAATATACCCAATCTACCCCATGCCTGAGAAGTAATCATTCAGCCTTTCATTGAATACTTCCTCTGAAGGAGAAATGGCTACCTCCAGAGGAATTTCATTCCACTTTGGGAAAAGCCCAGGTCATAAGGAAGAATTGTTTTTTTCCTCTTCATTATTTATTTGTTTTCTTTTGTTTCCTTAAGTGTATATCTGCCTCTTATTCCTTCTTTAAAGAAAAGTTATGGCAAATTGGGATAGAATTCTGAATAGCAGAGATATCACCATGCTGACAAAGGTCTGGGTAGTTAAATCTCTTTCCAATAGCAAAATTTGGCTGAGTGATGGACTATAAGGAAAAGTGAACATTGACTTTTGAATTGTAGTGCTGAAAAGACATTTGAGAGTTTCTTGGATAGCAAGGAGAACAAATCAGACAACGTTTAAGGAAATTATTTTACACTATTTGCTAGGAGGTTAAATACTGAATACTTTGGACACATAATGAGAAGACAACACTCTGGAAAAGATCATCACGATCTTTTTTTTTTCCCATCACGATTGGGAAAAATGAATTTAAAAGGAAAAGGGGATGTTCAAGGATAAGGTAAATAGTATAATGGCAATAACGAACATGAACTTACATAAATAGTGAAAAATAATGGACAATAGAAATTCATTGGTTGCTATGGTCCACAGGGACACAAAGAACTGGGTTGAATGAAACACTGAACATTAATAGTAACAACAATACAAATATTCCTGGTTAGCCTCCAGGGAGCAAATAGAAAAAGACAAACTGCTGAATAACAGCCCTTTAATAGGAGATCATGACTACAACACCCCTTTCCCAACACCTCCACCTTCTTTAAATCTCCACAGTAAATTTCTCAATTCCTTAACCAATCCTCATAAGTTTTGAAAAAAAAAGTTATGTTTTTAAAAAACTCTTTGAAGAATGACCACTAAGTCATTTTGTCTGTAGCCTTCATGTGTCATGCATCCTACTCACTTAAAGGAATGGAAAGACAAAAATAATAAATTCTCTGGCCTTCAAAGACTTAATGTCCTAATGCAATCCCTTTTTACTTTCTAACTACTTAGAATTTGGATGTGGATATGGATGTGCAGGAGGGTAATAGATTGTTTATTCTTTAATTAGAAGAGATCAAAACAATATTTTTTCAGAAGATGATATTCAATTGGGAAGATACATCATTTTGTTTTGTTTATTTGTCATAGTATTCAGTATCAACTCATTTTAAAGCATTTAGGATGGATGGCAGTCACCACTATTTATTCCAGATTAAAAGGTATCATTAGTGAGTCACATGTCTAGTAGAAGAGAAAGCTTTTTTCTTTTTAGTAAAGCTGGACATTCTTGTTAATAAAAACAAACCTTTCTGCCAAAGAGAATGTAGAATTTCTTCTGGTCCTCATATAAGGCACAGAGAATCATATGCACAAGAAATGATGCATCTTTGTATATCTGGAGATGGATATGAAGCATTAGTAATTCAATAACTTTTTATGCTCCTACTATGTGCTAATAACTGTTATAGGATTAATATATACAAAGAAAAACAAAATTTTCAAAAGGAATGAGTAAATAAAAATAGATGGAGAAAAACAGAGAAAACTGTACAATCAAGATATATGAAGTCTAATTTGGGGATCATTTTGGAGTGAAAGAACTAAATTTAAGATGGCTTATAATGACTCCTTGAATAATACAGTAATTTAGCTGAGATTTAAGAGAATATAGGAAAACAAAAAGGGAAAGATTAGGACAGACAGAGTATAGCCAACGAAAGTATTGGGTGTCAGAAAATACAATTTATTTTCAAAGATATATAAGGGAGAAAGTGCCATTTGATCTCAGAATATGTGTAGGTGGGGGAAATATGTTAGAAGTCTGGAAAGTTATTTGGGGTGAAGTGATGAGAGAATTTGAAAGGCAAAAGGGCAATTTCTTATTTCACACTGGTCATAGGGAGCCAATTGAATTGTTAAATAGTGGGTGCCATTGTCAGACCCTACCTTTAGGAAGACAACAAGAGAGAGTTGTTAGAAGGTAAAATCAACAAGCCTTCACAACTGATTAGATTTTTATTGAGAAGATGGCAGGGACCAAATTAATATCAGGGATGTTCAATTTGGGTGGCCAAATAATGAGGTGGATATTGGACCTTGAGCTTAAGATGTCTACAGGACTTCCAGTTGGTGATGTCTAATGCTGTTTGAGATTTGAATCTGGACATCTGGAAAAGTTATGAACAAATACCAAGAAGTGAGAATCAAAAGCATGGAAATAATTGAATCTAGAAGGTGATGAGATGACCACAGTGGGGAAAACTATAGAGAAATAGAAGACTAATAATTACAACAGAAATCCTGGGGAATTCTGTCTTATATGATCACCCATTTTACTCATTACAGGTATGAAAGAAGGAAGATTCAACTTTCATCCTCTGATGGGAGCAAAGCAGAAAGACATATGATTTTAACTTTAGCTTATGTGTAATAAATCCCTGGATAACAGAACTAAGAATATTGGTTTGGAGTTGTGAAGAGGTCATTTTAAGCTTGAAAAAATGTCCCAAAATTTTGAGAATTTAAAAACTATCCTGAGCAGGAATGGGCTACTTCAGGAAACAGTGTATTCACCTTCCCTGGAAACATAGAAGTCATGACTAGATGACAACTTATCAGTACAACAGAGAGGGAATTCTGTTCGATTCACTACGAAATTTTGTGTTTCTGAGACTTAGTCTGATTTTCTCTGCACTGATAACATATCAAGATTGCCTTTGATTTCATTGTTGCTCTAGGGCAGCTTATATTAAAGCATCTCTCAGATACATGGTCACTGTTTCTCAAACTCAGTTATGAAATTAGATTCTCTATAAGCAACAAGCAAAACTATGAGATAAAATCACTTTCTTTACCATTATTGTTAGGAAATTATATTCTCACTTTATACAAAAATACACATATTTTGCTGAATCTGTATCTTTGGATCATACCGAGATAAGTAGCTCATACTTGTTGAATAAGACCATCTCTTTTTGCCTCTGACTCTTTCCTGTCTGTTTCTGACTCCATCTGTCTCTATCTATCTGTCCATCTCTGTCTTTTTCTGTTTCTGCAATTGTATCTGTCTCTATCTCTTCTCAATGAAAAACTACTTGCACATTCAGTGAAATTTAATCATTTTTTGAGATAATAGAGCAAGGTAGATAGAGAGTGGAATATAAAATCAGAGAAGGATTGAAATATCACTTCTTATAATAGTTAGTATCTACCACCAGGAAAATTGGGTTAACACTCTCATCTTGAGTTTCCTTATTTCCAAAATGAGGTTAATAATAACACCTACATAAAACTGTGTGCATGTGTGTATACACATTTGTGGTCTAAATGAAATAATTTATATAAAACACTTTGCACATCTTAAGGTACTATATTCTCATGGCCTAGTGTTATTGTTTTATTGTTATTTTATGGATCATTGTAGATAGTTGGCTGAGTGGATAGAGATGGAGCCTGGAGTTAGGAAGACCTGAGTTCAAATCCAGCCTCAGAACCTTAGAAGTGGCATGAATGGCAAACTACTTATTATCTTTGCCAAGAAAACTCTAAGTGAAGGTCCAGAGAATCAGACATGACAGAATAGCTGAAGAACAACAGTGAATAATTGTCGAAATACCCCAATTTGCTGAGAGGAGTCCTTTATAATCCAAATTTGTTGCTGGAATAGTGAATTTAAAATTAGTGAAATCAATCCATTCAAATTTATTAATGCCTACTCCAAATAATACATTTGTCTCAAGGCTTCTGTAAAGAATTTATTCTAATATTAAAATGACCTCATGGTCTCAAATCTTATGCCCCAAAATGCCAGGTTTCTCATGTTTCCACCAAGTCAGAAAGGCTATAAGTATGGTTCAACTTAAAGAGTATTTCTTCTGTTCAAGGACCAATAATAATAGTTGCCATTAAATAATGAGTTCCTTAAGGCCAATTCTGCTTTTTGTCTTTTGCATCCTCAGTGCCTCTTACATAGTAGGTGCTTGGTTTATGCTTATTGACTGACACAGACAAGTCATGGTAAGCCTTAGGAAGTGCTTTAGGTGTATAATCCCATTGGATCTTTGCAATAAATCTTGATCTGTGGGCTAAAATTATTCCAACTCTATTTTGTAGAAAAGGAAACAATTGAACAGAAACTAAGTAGAAGCCAATTGTAGTGCCCTGGAGTTTCAAGTCACAGGACCTGAATTCCAATTCCTGCTTTGTCCATATGTGAACTGGGCAATCAAGCAAGAGTCAGTAAGCCAATAAAAAGCAAACATAAGAGGTATCAGATAGTGGTAGAGATAGAAGACTCAGGTGAAGGTTGTTAAGGATGAGAGAGCCATGGGCAAATTTCTAGGCAGCAGGTAAGGATCTAGTAGTCAGGGAGACACTGAAGATAAATAATTGAATAGGGATGACAAAAGGGGCAGTCTTTAGGAGCTCCTGTGATGGGATGGGATTACCTGAGCAGTAGGTGAGGTTAGCTTTAATAAGGAGTAAGGCCACCTTTTTATATTAAACAGGGATGAAGGAGAAGATAGTCATCAAAAATCTCAGTAATATCAAATTAGGAAGAGAAAAAGAAGAGTTCAAGACAAATATGCTTATTGTTTTGTGTAAAGTATGAGGCAATAGTCTCAGCCAAGGAGGTTTTAGGATGAGTCATAGTAGGTTCTAGGAGGGATAATAATGATTTAGAAGAATCTCTCTGAAGAGTGGGATAATGAGTTGCCGACAAAGCCACAAGAGAATTGAATAACATCTTTGAAGACCCATTTGAACTTGTACAACAACAATAACAACAACAACCAGTATTGTAAGTTGTGAAACCAGTAAAAACAGTTGCACATTTTTTCTAATCTTCATTCATCAGCATGTGTGTAGGAATTAAGGGGTTATGTTAATATGTTAATATGGGTTAATATGGGGTTAGTGATCCAGTTCTGAGACTTAGAAGGCAACAAGAAGTAATATGATTGGAAGGGCAGGAACTCAAGGGAAAAAGAAAGCATAGAGTTATATTAGTTCATCAAAGGATAAAGATGAGTAAAAAAGGAGAGCAGAGTTAGAGGTGGGGAATTAGCCTCAAAGAGAATTGAAGAATTAAATTCAGTTGAAGCCTGGAGATTGAATGTTATAGTATGGGTGAAGAATACAGTTTGGTAAGTAGAGGCCTAAAGAAAGGAAGAAAAGGAATAGACTATGGTACAATATGGAGATTTTAGGAATTCTTGAATGTGAAATTGGTGCAATTGTGAATGAAGGAAAGGTTAAACATATGAGCATCTTTGTGAACAATTGAGGTGGGATGAATGAGAAGGGTATAGAAAGACAGCACATTGAGGAACTTCACAATTAATATGTTTGAGGCAGACAAAAAAGTATGTCCAAGTCCCCAATTATGAGTGCAGGACTTGAGAAAATATTGTGAACCATGTACTGAACTTATTGAGGGAAGAAGGGGAGTGATGAAGAGGCCTTTAGATAACAGCAACCAAAATAGAATCAATAATTTTAAGCTCCTACAATTTACCAATAATTCTGTGTTGTGCTGGATATGTTATGGATATGGATATGAGAAAAAATGTCAAAGGATTCTTGTCTTCATTGAGCTTGCATACTATCATGAGAAACATGATATACACCTAGACATATAGATGCAAAATGAATAGTAGTTGATTTCAGAGAGAGAAGCCATACCAGCTGAGAAATTTAAAATGACCTCAAGGAGATTGTAGAATCTGGACTGAGTTTGGAAGGACACTGGGGTTTCTAATAATTAAATCAGAGGTCACTTCAAGTATATACATATATATATATATATATATATATATATATATATATATATATATATATATATATATATGGTACAGACTGTAGGAAAGTGATGGATTCAGAGAATGCCATGTGATTAATAAGAAGTAAGAAGTTGGTCAAGTTAACTGTTCCATAGAATGAAGGAAGCAATGTAAAATTGACCTAGAAAGGTAAACCAGAGTCAAATTGTAAAGGGATAAAACTGTATATAGAAACTTGTAGTTCATACCATAGGAAGCAAGGAATCACCAAAGCTTTTTGAGTCAGTGTGTGGCTTGGTCTACTTATGTTTCAGGAACATCCGCTTCAAAACTTTGTGGACAATGGGTCGGAGAAGGGAGATGCTAGATATGGGGAGACTCCATAAATAGACTAGTTCAATAGTTCAAATAATCATAGAGAAGGACATAAATTAGATAGGTATCTATGTGAATAGAATGAAGGGGGTATACATAGGAGATTATTTAGGGTGAAAATGGAGGGGAACATCCCCATGAACAAACTTTTCCTCAAAATCTTGGAGTCTGTATTGGCTTGAAGGGGATATTGTTTCTGTATTGAGATGAATATTTACAAAATTATTTGAACAAAATATCAAGGGAATAATGTAGGTCTAGTTCACTTACTTAGCTACCTATCAAAAATTTTTGTAAGTGATACTTTTTTTTTGCAAATAAAGAACTAGGTGATAGTAAGTCAATACACATTTATTAAGCACCTGTTATGAGATAGGGTCTATGCTAAGAGCTAAGCATTAACAGGATAAATATTTAGATTAATTTGAATTGGATCAAATGGTCAGATTGAATGACTAAACAATTATTACATGATATAAACAAGGAAACTTGATTTGAGTGATCTGTTCTAGGAAATTGTTCTTAGTTCTCTATTGTTTCATATTGTAAATGGAAACTTTTAAAAATAGTATAGACAGCAAGTTAATTGCATTTGCAAATGTCACAAAGTTGAGAGGGATAGAGGAAGTCCAACAAGAAAAAGACAGAATCCCCCCAAAATATCTTGACAGATTATATCATTGATGTGAATCATTTCAATGATCCTATACAGAAAAGTGAACTTGATGGAGATTAACATAAAATTTCATACTTGAACTAAAATATCAACTTTATAATTATAAGGATCAGTAGCATTATGTCAGGGGGAAACATCTGAGTATTTTCTTATGAGCTAGTCTCAATAAAAGAGAACAGTGTAATTAAGTAGCCCCAAAACTAATGCAATCAAAGTGCATTTAGAAAAATACACTGTCAAGAGAAGACCAATGAGAAAAGCAAAAGGGTTGCATACAAAGATCTTTGAAAAAAATGAAGGTGACATTTGGTCTGAGGGCCATGCTTTATTTATGTCTTTAGGACATGATATATGATTTTGGAGAAGAGGAATGAGATCCAGAATTATGATTATGAATAATTCAGATTTAAAGACACAGATTCAGTTTAGTTATCAAAACAGACTTCCTAAAAATTAGACGTATCTTAAAGTAGAAAAGATCCATTCCTAGTGTAATGTTACCTGTTGGGTTCCTTCCTACTGAAGATCCTTAAGGAAAGATCAAATGGCCTCTAGTGTGGATTCTTTTTTATGTACAGGTTAGTGATAAATTTATTTTTGTCTCCAATTTCTAGCCCAAAATCTCCCATTTCCTTCCACCAATCACAATATGGGGACATCTCCTGTTCTCTCCTCATCTTTGTCACTTCTATAAAGCTAACCAGAATGATCCTAAACTTTGGAATCTGAAATTCAGTACAATATTTCAGATGTAGTGAGGTAAGTAGAATGTAGGAAAATCACCTTTCCCCTGACACACACACATAACAAATCATCTAGGTCTTCCCATCCCATCCATTCTGATTCTATCTCCTGTTTTCTTAGGTAAGATATTGATGATGATGATGATGATGAAGAAGAAGAAGAAGAAGAATTTTGAAATTTGGTCTCGTGGTGCTAAAGGGTAAAGAACTAAACTTCCCTTTGTATGATAGTCTTCCCAATCTGGTCAAAGAGTTGCTTCCTCATTGTATTGGCTTGGATAGCAAACTCAGACACCAATGGTAGCCACAGAAGACTGATCATCTTGAACATGGTGTCTGGTGAACCAGGGAAGTTACAAGCTGGTTGTGAGGGTTGATCAGCCACAAATTTAGCTCAAGGTGTCTAACAAACTGTCCTAAGCAATGGAGTGGCTTGGCTTTTTGCTGAGGGGATGTAGCTTAGCAAATACTTTCAGGAATTATGTTTTTGAATTCAGACATGGTTTGAGTTATTGAAATACTTGGAAGGAAAGATAAGAATAACAAGGACTTGTTTTTCAAGATGTTAATTGGAATATTTAGACCTTGCAATACCATTGAACTCACATATTCTGAGTATGTAATTTTATGTTCCAACTTTAGGAGAGGAACATAGATTTTCAGAGTGGAGACAGTCTTGCAACTTAGAATATAGGATGGAAGATCTGGGGTAGGGATCTTATTGAAAATATAGTTCAAACTCCCAAATTATTGTTTATTGGGAGAAAACTCTCCTACTTGACCCAAAAAGCTGAGTCCATCAAAATCAAAAAGAAAGAAAATAATTGAGGGAAAAGAGTTGAAAATGGCTACAAGCTAAGCCTGAAGTCATAGGTTTGAATGGAATTATGGCCTGGATTCTTTAAATACTTGGCAGAAAGTATCAAAATAACCAGGAAAAAGGCACTTTGCTTCCTCTTAGTTAAGTTAAAGAATAGCCAAATTATATATTGAACACTCAACTGCGAGGAACATGACTTCTAGGAAGACAGCTGTACTGAACCAGCCTGATGGATGTGAGCCGTCATTTAGTGTGAATGCTAAAACTTTCCAAGTATCCAGTATGAAAAGAGGATTAGGTTTAAAGCCAGAAGATTTCAGGTTGGACTCTGGTGTTGTCTATATGACATTGACCAAGTCAAATCAACTTTGTTGAGGCTTATTTTTTATATTGGAAATGGGAATAGATACAACTTTCTTGAGTTTACCTTAAGACTGTTGTGAGCACTGGGAAGTTTACAGTGCCATAGACCTGTGAGATATTTCTCTTTTATGAAAATAAGATGGATTTGTAGTCATTAAATATTAAATACATCTCATGCATTACCTACCTTTGACTGTTTGTTTGTGAGTCATCTTGTTTGATAAGAAGATAAATCCTGAATGGTAAATGTCACATTTCATATGCTATTCTAGAATGTCAGTTTTGTTACTAAATAGTATAAAAATCTCCTTGTTGTTGTATATGTTATGGAGCTGTTGTAATCCTTGCCTAGTCTCATGAGTGATCAAATAATGGAATGATCCCATTTTAGCAGCAGGAAACAATTGGGAGTATATTATCTAGTCAACTGAGTCAAAACACTGATGGGTAGAAAGGAGATGGCAGGAAGAGAATATTATCTATATTGCACCTACTATATGCTAGGCATTGTGCTAGGAACTTCTAATAAATATCTCACTTGATCCTCCCAACCACCCAGCAGTGTAGATGCTATAATTATTCCTATTTGAGTGATGGGGAAGCTGAGACACAGAGACATTTAATGACTTGCCCAGTGTCTCAAAGCTGCTACCTGGCAGAGGTCATATTTGAAGTCAAGTCTTCCTAATTCCAAGCCTATTACCCAACACCGTTTGCTCCCAGTTGCCTTGATGAAAAAAAAAAAAAAGACCAGTACAGATGCTAGGGCACTGTTATATCAAGCTAGCACATTTGCCCCTCTGGATCTCAATTTCCTCTTCTGGAAAATGGGAGTGAGTATATGTCATGATGGCAGTAAATATATATCCATGTGTATGCATGTAACAATATAGGTAAGAATAAGCTTACACATAAATACTATGATATGAATCCTTTTTATGCTGGTTTTAATTTGACAGAATATTAAGAATAGTAAAAATTCATCTTCTCTATGAAAAAATGGCACTCTAGCCTAATTTCTCTAATAGTTTGTTCCATTCAACTTTCCATCAGGGGGGACCAGCTGTCCTCACCTAAAATAACTTGGATCTTCACATGCAGGAAACCCCAAAACCAGGGGTCCCCAAACTTTTTACACAGGGGGCCAGTTCAGTGTGCCTCAAACTGTTGGAGGGCCGGACTATAAAAAAAAAAAAAAGCTATGAACAAATCTGTATACCACTGTCTGGGATAGTGGAGACTGCAGCACTGGCTGGGATGGGCCTGTCACACCTTGCATAGATCCATCACCACCATCACTATACTGGGCTGCAGTATACACAGTGTGGAATCCCCTCCCCCAGATCACTGCTCACTATGTTGACGTCTTCCATTGTGCAGCCACATAATCCTTTGCAAAGCATCTTGTTCTCCTTCAGTTACTCTCAGAAAAAGGCGCCACTCAAAGGATTATGTCACCAGAAGTAGTACTGTGCGTGAGTGATGCCACACTTTGTGGTGCCACCACATACAGAGCTCCTCTCACTGACCAACAATGAAAGAGGTGCCCCTTCTGGAAGTGCAGTGGGGACCAGATAAATGGCCTCTGGGGGCTGCCTATGGCCCATGGGCCATAGTTTGGGGATCCCTGCCTAAAGCTTTGACCAAATGACAAAGATTTCTTCCGATTTATGAACCAAATTCACATTTTCAAAGTTCCCTTATTAACACTCCCTGCCCAACATCTCTCACTTTGATCCCCTTCTCTCTACTGTAAAGATTAAAATTTAGGGAATATGGGGAGACTGAGGCATCTGAGGCAGGTAGAAATTAGTTTCTCTCTGCAAGAAGTATTCTATTTTTTAGAGGTTTATTAAAGGTTAAAGATTAAAGAATATACAAGTAAGAAACATGTGCCTAGGCCAGAGGTCTAGACAAAATAACCTCACATCACACAAGAGACGTGCCTGCTCCAAAACGGAAGTCCAAAAAGAGCCCAGAGAGAGAGCCCCTCAAAAGCCTATGAATCAGCTTAAATTTCTTCTCAATCTCGGCCCAGGTGAGATTACAAGGCATTCTGGGGAAGTGGAGCAAAGGCTTGTGGGGATTGTAGTCCTGTATTTGAGTCTATTTTTTACACTACCCACACAATACATGATGTAGGGTAAAGTCTCATCCTTTTTTCATCTGGGCAATTAGAACAAACTCCTCATCGGCCACCTTGCCTACTGACTCATCTTTCTGCAAACCATCCTCCACCCAGCAGCTAAGTGAATGATCCTAAGGCAAAAATCTGACCATGCCAGTAACCTGCTCAGTTCCTATTGCTTCTGGGACAAGAGTTATTAAACTGGTAGAGAGGGGTTTTTCTTGTTGGCTTATTTGACTCTTGATTACTGTATTTTCAATATTTCTTTAGAAGAGTACATATTTTCTTTTATATCTTTAAAACCATGATGCTAAGAAGGCATCCATAGACTTCCCAAATGGTTCACAGGACAGAAATAGTTACTAACCCCTGCTCTACAATTATGTGCAAATCTTCACTTCAGTATATAAAGAAGCAACCAAACAATCTTGGTTCCATCTATTTTTCTATTCTCATTTAATATTTTTCTCTTTTGCCCACCCTTTCATTGTGTCAAATTACCTGAAAGTTGGCCCAAGACATAAAAATCTTGAGGGTAGGTACTTCACAGTGAAAGAGTTAAAATAATTGAATTGAAGGAATCAAGGTGGCTCAGTGCATTATAAATGGGACATTGTCCATTCAGATCTTGTCTCTGACACCTTGTGGCTATATGATCCCTGAGCAAATCACTTAAGCTAGCCCTTACCTCTCTTTTGCCTTGGAACCAATACACAGTAGTAATTCCAAGACAGAACAGAAAGTGTTTAGAAAATTAATAAAGCAATTGAATTATTTCCTATTTAATTTTTAATTATTCAAAATTATTTAATAATTTATTTATTAAAGTAAATAATTTAATTACTATTTTAAATCTTTGTATAATTAATTATTATTTAGTAATCAGAGGGAGGTAGCAGAGGAGACAATTGAAATAGTTTCCCATAGGAAGTGCCGCTCAAGCAAAGCTTGGGCATAATAGGAGTTTCCATATAGTAAAGTGAGGATGGAGGATTTCAGCAGTTGAGAAAAGTCAGGACAAAAAATCCAGAGGCAGGAGATGGCAAGTTTTGGAGGAAGAACAGAAAATGGGCTAGTTTGGAAGAAAAACGAAGTATGTAAAGGGAGAGTCTAGTACAATCAATTTTAAAAAATCAATTGGATTCAATTTGGGTAGGGTTTTAAATGCCAGAGTTGTTGATATTGAATCTGCCACTCTTGGGGACACAGAATCATTGAAGGATACCAGGAAGGAGTGATATGCCTATATGGTGCTATAATAAGAGTAATGTAACATTGTGGAGTCTGGTTGAGGGAGTAGAGAGTCTATATTTAGGAAGATCAAGGAGAAAATGAGGCTTCTGGGGGAGAGAGGGGAGAGAGATGGTGTAGCAACTACTTTGTTTTTTAATATTTTTAGGCAATGGGGATTAAGTGACTTGTCCAGGGTCACACAGCTGGGAAGTGTCTGATGTCAGATTTGAACCTAGCACCTCCCATCTCCATACCTGGCTCTCAATCCACTGAGCTTTCTCGGTAGCCCCCTGTAGAAACTACTTTATAGAGTCTCAAATCAGGTGGACCCCAAAATGCCTTTATATTGACAGATTCATGAAACACATAAGAATGATGGAAACAATTAGGCTGTCATTTTCGAGGGACCACAGAGAAGGAGAGGTTGTGTTTAAATGTCACAGATAACATTCTAGAATGAATGAGATGAACGATGAAAGAACCTGAAGCTGTCAAAAAATGTGTTTATGATTCCAGATGTGTGTCTGCCTTGCATAGACGCCTAGGGAAAACTGAAAATAGAACAGAATGTCCAGGGGAAAGGAAAGGAGAAAAAAATAGAAAGTATCAAATAAGCATTCATTTGAAGGTTCTGATGCTGAAGCTATGAATTTGTTCCAATCTTCCCCCAGGAGGTAAAAAATAAAAAGGTAGAACGTGCAGTTTTTCAGACATCTGGATCCATCTCTCTGTCTCAGCCTCTCTTCCTGACTCCTGTCTCTGCCTCTGTGTGCCTCTATTGTTTCTTATTTCTATCTCTCTTTCTGTCCTTCCCTCTTTGTCTCTATATTTCTGCATCTGTCTCTGGCTTCCTCTCTGGCTAGGTCTCCTTGATCTGTCTGCCATTGTTAAATGACAATGTTAGTCATTTCAGTGCACAGAGGAGGAAGCTGAGCTACCTAAAGTATGAGTGAAGTCATTGCCATTAGTCAATCAGTATTAGAGTTGGCATTAAATCTAAAAATCTCTTGAACTGACCCCAAATATCTATGAATTAACATTATGTCGGACTTTCGGCCATCAGACCAATCTGCAGGGACTTGAAGAATTACCTCAGTCACTTGTAGGTTTCCTGAGGAAGGGGCTAGCTTTTATTTTGTCTTCATCTCCTCAGATTTAAAAGCAATATTTGGCATGTGGTACATATCTGAGATTTGCATGTTGGATTGCATCGTTGGCTTGAATGAGGATGGATTAATGACATCACGACAACTTCACTGTGCATGTGTACATTAACCGAACAGCTTGATCCCCACCTGTCAGGGATAACATAGGAGAGGCTGATGAAAAAGCAGTAGAGGGTTATAGGACTCTGGGACAGTTGAAAAAACTCCCCACCAGATTTGCAGACTAGACCTGATTTAAATTCAGTACAATTCAACAAATCATTACTCCACCTCTGTTAGTTACTTTCAGCTGATGTTGGACAAGTCACAAATCCCTGGACTTCAACTGCCTTACATGACAAAAGGGAGTGAGCAGATATATTAGGTGAAGCCTCAAATCTCTTTCCACATCTCAGTGTCTCATCCAATGGCTTATGAGAGGTCTCTGATAGGTGACTTGGGACTATGGTACAAGGCAGAGAAATCTGAACCAGAACTAAGCATTTGGTTAGAAGAATTTTTCAGCAGCCATCAGCAAAGTCTTGAAACAGCAGGCTAACTGTTGTCTACATTTTCTCCATCTTTCCGGGCTGTTAGCCTTCTGTGCTGATGAAGCCAGCTATTTGGAGCTCCTGAATTTCCTAGGAGAGCAAGCAGTGTGTGGGAAACACACTCCATTGTATTAAACTTGATAGAATTGTCAGGTTCTTTTAGTTTAGAGAAATGCTTACTGTATTTCCTTTCATAAATGAGTAAAAAGACTTAGATTGTTTTTGTCCTGGGTTTTAAAACCCTCCAGAAACCAGAGTGGTTCAACATAAAAATCTGGTAAGAAAGAGATCTTAGGCAAATTCAGGAACTTTTCCTTCTTTTCCAGGGACTTCTCATCATATTCCTTGTGAGACAAGGTATCTTTCAGAATTCCAGTGGTTATATCTGTAAATTATAATTTTATGTTAATTTCACCCAACGTGCCATCAAATATGTACAAACAAGGTATATGGAAGATAAATAAGAAATAATGAAGAGTAAGAAGGTCCTAGAATTAGGAGGAAAGAATTCCTATAGAAGGTAGGATTTTCCCTGGGATGTAGAGTAATCCAGAGGAGGAATATACAGTACTATAAGAAAGCTGCTGGAAGTGCTAAAGTTCAGAATAATTTGAGGCAGGTAAACAAAATTAAGGACAGCACCGAGAGGATATTTTTAGTTAAATGGAAGGAAGTAGAGAAAATAAATGGAAATATACTGATTGCTTATGGAGACTACAGAGTTGCTCAACTTAATTACTTATGTATCCCCCCCCCCATCCTTTTTCCATTACGCAGGGGATATATCTTTGGATTGCAAATTCAAGGTAAAATGAATGAAGCTGAGTTGATTCAAAAATAGAGTAGTAACTCTTGATCCTAGTATCATAGATTTTTGAGAAAAAAGAAAAGATCTCAGAAGGAATGCCATCTAAAATCTAATTTTACAGATAAAATAACTGAGGCCTAGAATGTCTGTCTGGTGATTTTCCCAAAGGCACACAAGTGATGAGTGGAAGAGGTGAAATGTGAACCCATCATTTGAATCCATAGCCAACATTCTTGGCAGTGTAAAACACTATCCCTCCCTCTGACAAATTCAGATCATTAAAGTTCAAGGAAGGACATGCTGAACTAATGAAAGATCAGGGAGATGTGACTGGTGAGGCATTGACAGGGATCATTTCAAAGATGTTGGGTTACCCTAGATGCTTCCCAATATCAGAGAAGGGCAAATGGTGCCTGAAATTTACATAAAAAAAGAGAAGGAACCCATCACTTAAGGCCAATGAGCTTCCCTCCAATTCCTGGAGACACACAAGAATGCATTATCAGAGAGATTTGGGGGAAAATATCTAGAAAATGAAAAAAAAAATTATCATATAGAATTTATTAAGACATGACCCTGCATCTTTGGTCCATACCCAATTATCTGTTTATATAGTTACTGCTCTACTTGGCTATCAAATTAGTTATTTACCAGTCTTTTCATTCTATATGTCAATCCTATCTGTGCATTCATCCATTGATCTATCATCTTCTTATTACTTATCTACCCACCTATCATTTATTTTTATCTATCATCTAATAATACACTATTTATCCATATATCATATACTTATGTAACTATATATATATCCATCTGTCTGTACTCTAATTATCTATCAATCTATCTATCATTTAATTACCTATCCATTACTTATCTATTAATTGTTTGATTGATTTACTTGCCTGCTTACTTATTCATTCATCTATTTCAGGCTCAAACTTAGGAATTATCCTTGACTCATTCGCTCTCACGCCCATTTCCAATCCATTGTAATGATCTGCTGATTTTGACTTCACAACACTTTTCCTATTCAGTACCTTCTCTCTTCTGATACTACCACCAATCTTGGGCAGGTCTTCATTTCTTCACTTTTGATTTGTCCTACCGGTCAGTCTTCCTGTATCATTGCTCCCCACTCTAAACCATCCTCCATTCAGTCACTAAAGTGAATTTCCTAAAGTTCAGGTCCAATCATGTCAACCACCCATCACCATTTCATCAACTTCAGTGACTCCCTTTTGCCTCCAGGATCAAACAAAAATGCTTTCTTTGACCTTCAAAGTCCTTCATAACCTAACCTCCCCTCTATTTCTCCAGAGTCTTATGCTTTATTCTCTGACGCATACTCTTAAATCAGTGACACTGATCTCCTGTCTGTTCTAAGAACAAGACACCACACCTCCCCCTTATATCTCCACACTAGACATTTTCTCTGAATGTACAAAATCCACAGTTAACACTTTCTTTCCCCTCCACTCTGTCTCCTGACATCCCTGGATTCTTTTAAGTCTCAACTAAAATCCCATCTTTTACTGGAAGCCTTCTTCACATACTCTTAAATATAGTATCTCCCCTTTGCTAATTATTTCCTACTTCTCCTATGTTTAGCTTGCTTTCTCTATATCTGCAGGTTGTCTCATTCAATTGTAAACTTGTGGAGGGAAGGTTTTGTTGTTGTTTTCTCCAGTGTTTTCTCCATGTGTTTATTTCTTTATTTGCTTCTTTTTGGTGGAGGCAGGCTTACTTACTAGACAAGATTAGATCAAGGGACTATGTTAAATATTGTTTATATTTTGCCATAATTTTTTTTCAAATAATGGGCACTAGTGGGTAGGAAAAAAGGGCCCCAAAAGGTGCGTTAGATATTAGTACAACCAAATGTATTGGGGACACTTCAAGAAAATTCTTTTGGTAACCTTTAACTTCAGGTATCAGGAGATACTATAGACTTCTGCAGAATTGTTCTTCAAGATCCTTTGCTGAATGCTGCTGTTACTAAATCGGTCTTTGGTCCAGAGAAAAGTTTAAGGCCAGGAAATGTAATGTGCAATTCTCTAATAGCAATTAATTTGTGCCTCATATTCCCTAGAGTCTGATGGGCTGATGAATGTAGGTGACCTTAAGGCCTCAAAGATTCTGTCAGAAAACTGAGCCAGAGGAGATGCCATTCTGATATTTTTTTAATATGTTCCTATTATGGTATATTGAACTGTCCTGAACAGAATCCAGAGAATCGTGGGTTCAGATCCTGCCTTTGTCACCTACTAGCTCTGTGACCCTTGGCAAATCCATTCAGAATCTTGTGTTTTATTATCCTCTCCCTCAAAGTGGAACAGTTTGACTCAAAAGCCTTGTAAGGTCACTTTTATCCATAAATCTATGCTTTTATGACTAGATGACTCTTTTAATTTTATCAGCCTTCATATTAATTCCACACAAAAAGGCTCATTGCTAGTAGGAGATCAAATAGGGAAAGAATTATTTTTATTTTGATAATACATTTGTATTAACAAATAGAGAAAATGATCCTCATTCTTGTTTGCTTCTACCAAGTAAGTGCCCCAAAAGCCAATCATTTTATTAATTTTTTTTAAAAAAGGTTTATTTTCCCTTAACTCTTTATTTGAAAAAATTGTAATCCTCCCTCCCTCCCAGAATGTTTAGAGATGTGTGATATGGATGAATAAATGGAAAACACTTTAGTAAGCACTTATATGTTGTCAGCCACTGAGCAAGTGCTAGAGATCAAAATAGTAAAATACTATTTATTCTCTCAAAGAATTTCTATTTAAAATTGGGGAAATACACATATGAAGAAGGTGTCATCAAGGAGCCATGCCCTGGCCAGGGAAATTACAGAGATGGCAAGCGGATTATGGAGCAATTAATGTGCCAATTTTAGGGATGCAAATATTGATTCTATTGCTGTTTCCAGCAGCAGAGATGGTCAACAGGAGGGAGAGGAAAGTGAGCGGCGAGCAGGGTGTTATAAAGCTAACAAGAGAGCAGTGAGGTGGACCTGAGCAGGACAAGCAGGTAAAATTCTTTTCCTTCAGGAAAACAGAGGTTGAACATGACAGATTAAGAAGAGAATCGGATACTAGATTTCATTCATTCATTCATTCATTCATTCATTCATTCATTCATTTGTTTGTTTGTTTGTTTGTTTATTTATTTATTTATTTTTAAACCCTTACCTTCTGTCTTGGAACCAATACTGTGTATTGGTTCCAAAGCAGAAGAGCACTAAGGGCTAGGCAATAGGGGTTAAGTGACTTGCCCAGGGTCATACAGCTAGGAAGTTTCTTAGGCCAAATTTGAACCTAGGACCTTCTATCTCTAGGCCTGGATCTCCATCCACTGAGCCACCCAGCTGCCCCCTAGGTTTCGTTTAAAGCATATTCAAGGTTCAAGCCAAGAAAGGATATAGAACTTCTAGGTTGTCAGACCACTGTGCCAAATTGGGCTCATTTCTGGGTGCTGCCTTTTCAGAAAAGCTGCTATTTTCAGGTGAAGAACTTTCAAATGAGGATGACTGAGAGAACTCTGTGATCATGGAAGATGAAGGATCATGGACAAGAGAAGATTCAGAGGCACACAAAGTCTGCCTTCAACTATTGGGAAGCACATGATATAAGCATTTATCATCTTGTTTGGCTCCAAAGTCCAGAAACAGAAGCAATGAATGCTGTACATAGAGAGACAAATGTATTCTTGAGTGGAACGTGTGATGTTCACAAGTGGAAAAACCTGCATGGAGAGATGGGAGACTCCCCTTCCTCAGAAGTCATGCATGACCATTTTTATGTATGTGTTGGGAGATTTTCATTCATTTAGGATGGAATAGCCAGCTGTAGAGCACACATGATTCTGATGGCCTGAGATTTGGGGGTTAAGTAAGAGGTGGCTCTAGAACACAGACATCTTACATTTCTGACCTTTAAGCTACACGAATAGCAGGTGACCTTTGCAAAGATTGTTTCATTTTGTGTGATTGCTCTCAGGGCACTGTTCAGCATGAGAATGATTCATTTCTTTGCTATTCCGAATGACGTTTGTGATGTGTCTACCTCCATCAAAACAACTTCCTTTATAGAGGAAGGGCAAATATGGTTGTCCCCATTTTACAAATGAGGAATCTGGGGACCTGAGAAATGAACAGGTTTGCTTATGGTCACAGAGCTGGTATGTGTCTGATGTAAGAGTCATACTCAATTCTCCAGGCCCCAAGTCCAAAGATTTTCCCATCACCCCCATATTATATGAACATCAATAAAAAATTAAAATAATCTTCATAATGGATGGACTCTCTGTTTTGGATTTGTAGAAGGTATATCATAGGATAAAGGGATAGCGATGGGTTGGAATTTCCAAAGGTAGAGGGGTGGCTTATTCTCTTGAAATTGCATATCCATTGAAATAGTGGAATCCTAATTGGAATAAAGAGAGATATTTTTTGATAAATGATTGGTAAAAGTTTTTTTGTTTGTTTGTTTGTTTTTCTCTCTTATTTTATTTTTTTCCTTTCTCTTTTGGGCCATCTTCTCAAATTAAAATAAGGATATTAAAGCAAATATTTTAAAATTTTCTAACAATGTTATCTTCCATGTTCTTTCTTCTCTTCCAACTCTGTTAATCTGTGCTTCCTCTTGCCATAGGGTCTCTTCAAGCCCCAACCCTTTACATTTTGGATGCTTTTACTTTTGAGCTCTAAAAGATATACTCTCTTCCCCACTTGGTGAGGTAGCATGGTATAGTCATGGCTAGAGAACTGGCTTTCTAGCTAAGAAGACTCCAGTAAAAGATCATCTCTGGTATATACAGAGTATATCCTAATCTCTCAGTTCTGAAGGCATAAGGAAGTTAAACTCAGAGAAAAGGTTGATGTGCATTGATAGAAGGAGTTCCTCATTCCTTATCCCAGAGTCTCTCAATTCACTGAAATCACAAATCAAGTCCTGATCTGTATCCTGCTTCTGATATTTTATGTGCTTGATTTTTAGGTCCCTTCTTGCTCTTGCATTCTAAGTTCTGACATCCTTTCGACTTCTGACATCCTATGTTCTAGGTTCTCATATTCCTCTTAACTGATATTTTATATTCTTTGTTCCAAATTCCCTCCCAGGTCTGACTTTCTGTCTCAATGTTTCATGCAACAAAGACATTCTCTATTCTAGGTTTAAATCTCCTGCCTTCTGGATCTGACACCAAGTTCTGTGTTCTAAGGATGGGGCCTCTCCACTCGGACATTTTTTACTTCTTTGATTTATGGATCAAAGAAGCATTTGCTACTTGGGCAGCATCTTGACAAAATAGCATGTGTAAAAGAGAGGGAAATAATTTCTGTGCATTTCCTCCTACTGACTGATTGAGTTGGTGCCCTTGGAATTGTACAACTTCCTTTAGACATGGGTGTATTCTGGGACCTCCCAGAGAAGGTAAGGCAGTATCCTGAATAATGATATGATTCCTTTTCTATACAATCAGATAAGCTCACCAGACCAGGGGGCTGCCTTAGAGGAGAGAAGAGAATGTGACAGTTGTCTTCAAAGCCCTGAAGTCTAGTTAGCAAGGCCATGATCTTTACCTCTCTTTGACCTCCCTCCTACCCATTTCTCTGAGCCCATACATGGCCACAGGTACGGATGATTTGTGTTCCTTCACAGATGGAAAGAGAGACAAGAAACAGAGAGAGAGAGAGAGAGAGAGAGAGAGAGAGAGAGACAGACAGACAGACAGACAGACAGACAGACAGACAGAGACAGAGACAGAGACAGAAACAGAGACACAGAGGCAGAGAGAGAGAGAGAGAGAGAGAGAGAGAGAGAGAGAGAGAGAGAGAAGGAGAGGGAGAGGGAGAGGGAAAGGGAGAGGTTTTTTCCCTCTCTGCTTCAGTGTTAAAAGATAAGCTCTGAAACCATTCAGAGAAACTCTAAATGATCATCCTAGTGCAAACATCAACAACATGGAAATAGGTTTTGATCAAGGACACATGTAAAACCCAGTGGAATTGTGCGTCAGCTATGGGAAGGGGTTGGGGGAGGGGTGGGAGGTAAAGAATATGATTTATGTAACCAAAGAATAATGTTCTAAATTGATGAACTAAAATTAAAATTTTAAAAAATCTAAAGTTGTGGTTAAATCCATGTAGATCAATTTATCTGTGCTAAAAAGAGATGAATGAAAACAAATATTATTACTATTATATCAGTGTTGTTATTTTATTTAGTCATTTTCAATTGTATATTATTCTTCTTGAAAACATTTGGGATGATTTTGTTAAAAAAAAATACTATAGTGGTTTCCCATGTCCTTCTCTAGCTCATTTTACAGATAAGGAAATGGAGGCAGAGTTAAGTGACTTGCCTAGGGACACATAGTAAGTATCTGAAGTCAAATTTGAGCTCAGAAAGATGAGCCTTCCTCCATCCAGGCCCAACTCTCTATCCTCTGCACCACTTAAGAGTCCTATCTTTATTTATCAACGAGGACACAATTGTAAAGGAAGGGTTAACTTGTGACAATTTCTAAGGGTCAAAAATGAGCTTCAAATCCAAACCTTTTGAGTCACACTCCATTATCCCCCTTTAATAATCTTGGCACTCTATTTTAAGCTATAATCATTTCTTTCCTAAAGAAATTGCCACTAGGATAGGAATTTGTCCTGCTTTATGTGCCAGAGTGATGCAAAAGTGCAAACTGCCTTTCTAAGTGAGCATGAAGACGAATCACTTACCTGAAACTTTCCCCTCATGCCACTAGACATCTCAGACATTAGAACTGCAATCCATTATTGACCATGATTATCTCCTTCAGGAAAGATTTCTGCCTTTTGCTGCTGAGAAAAATGAAAACTCTAGAAAAGACTCAGACTTGGTGATAATATCTTTGATATCTTTTTTGGCTCCCAGGAAAATCATTTTATCTTCTGTGTTATTGAACAGAGAATCTCTCTTCCACACAAGGAGATAAAACACCAAGAAAGGACAGCTATTAACAATTATTGAATCACTGAGGCCCTATTCATCACCCTGCTGGAGAGAATACAGTGACTTCTCTTTATTCTGCAGGGTAGCAAGGAGTGGTATTTGCAGTCACAGCATCTTGAGATAGGAAGTAATCCCAGAGATCCTAAGGTCCAATCTGTGATTTAAGAAGAAGATTCTCTGAAAAATGACATAAAAGTGGTCCTTCATTTTTGGATTAATGACTCAGTGTGTGTGTGTGTGTGTGTGTGTGTGTGTGTGTGTGTGTGTGTGTGTGTGTGTGTGTTGGGGGGGAGGGACTATTTAATGAGGCATCCCATTTCACTTTTGCATACTTTAAATGAAAGCAAATTTCTTCCTGACATCATGTAAACTTACATTGCTTATTCACTGATTTTCATTCCACCCTCTTCCTTTAAAGTAACAGCATCTTTCATTAATCCACTTGGCTAAAACATACTATGGGCTAATCAATGACATATTTTCAATTCCTTTGTTAGCCAGGCAAACAGTTATATATCCAGTTTGTACAAAGAAAATGTTCTCACCTGAATTTCTCCTCCATGCTAGCAAATAATAAAAATATATTTTTGATTCTCATATTAAAAAAATCGCTGACTTCTTGAATATTTGTATTTGAATGTATAAATTGCATAGTCCAGTCTCTTTTCCTCTTTTTCCATCTGATATGCAAGCAATACTGATTTTTATTTATTAAGCTGTGGTGGGTTGGGTACAAAAAATTCTGAATGTATCTGGACGGAATTCTTGATCTTGACTCAGCTTTTTTGATCCTACCCCCAGGTCAATTCCCTCCTGATACCTCCACATTCCATTTAAAAATATCAATGCTTCCTTGAAAACAAGCAGCTGGGTGATTTAGCAGATGGAGTGATGGACTCAGATTTGTGAAGATGAGATTTTTTATAATGAATCAAACACTTGCTTATTTCATACATGGGCCTTTTAGTATGATAAAATTAAGTAATGTGCTCAGGAATATTGACAAATGGAATACAATAAATCCATTAGCTTGTTCATTTGTTATCTTTAAAGCGACAAAATGGTACAAGGGTAAAACTAGATTTGAAGGCAGGAAACATGGATTTAAATCCAATCTCTCATATTTATTATTAATTCAATATTGGATATATTTTAATCCCTCTGGGCCTTAGTTTCCTCATCTAGACAATGAGGTGTCTCATTTTTAGGGCTTCTTGAGATCTCTCACTTATAGATCTTAAGCTATGATCTTATCAATGATGGCCAATAATGACATTTTCAGTTCAAAAGCCGTGATCCATTATATCATCTCTCCAACACTGTCTTAAAACTTCTTTCATTGACATGATGGGCAACCTATAATCTAATATACAAATGCATCTGTGACATCTTTGATTTAGCCATCCCCTTCAATAATACAGATCATAACCCATCATTGTATTTTCCTTTTATCAGACTCACACCCATATCTACACAATAGTTGGCCACAGAGGATCACTATTGAATACTGGAGATTATTCTCTGTTGTTTTTGTATTATGAAGCAAGTAGGAATGGACACAGACTTTTGAACCAATGTATCTTATTTTTCCTACTTGGCCAACATATATGATCAGTCATTTTTTTACTCATACATTTCTTTGTTAAAACGATTTACTTTATTTCTCTGTGTAATCCTTGTTGTTAAGTTTGACAGGCAGCTCACATTCATTACAAACTTTTCAACTGCATTCCCCATTGGGGTAAAATTATTAGCATGACTGTTGCAATCTCCAGGTGTTTCCCTTCTAGTCCTGTCCTTTTCATTTCCCAAAGCAGACAATATTCCTTATGAGCCAAAGCTCTGTCTCCTTCCACAGGTGTGTTCCATCAACTACATTTATGTCACTTAAAATTCTCCAACTCATGAGCTGTCATAAACAGATTCAACAATCTCACAAGTAATAGTATTTTCTATTTCTAATTCCATACATCTGCAGCCTGGAGAATATCACAATGTTTTGCTCTGCACTTAAGTGAACTAAAGACACCTTACCCATCAAACATCTCATCTTTTTGCTTTCTGTGATGTGTTTAGACATAACATATGACACATTCAAACATGAGGAGAGCCTGGTGAGATTTGCACTTACTGAAACGGAAGATGGTCACTAATCATGAGATATTTACCTATCAATCAACATAGTCATTATTAGGAACAGGGATGCCCCACATGAAAATAGAACTAGTAAAAGAAACATTAAAGTAATTTCTCTGATATTTTGTGTGCTGTATCTTAGATCCTTCCCATCTCTTGCATTTTGTGGTTTAGGGTCCCTCCTAGTACTTACATACTGATTCTAAAGTTTCATCTAGTCTTGAAGCTTCTTCCTTCCTTCCTTCCTTCCTTCCTTCCCTCCTTCCTTCCTTCCCTCCTTCCTTCCTTCCCTCCTTCCTTCCTTCCTTCCTTCCTTCCTTCTTTCCTTCCTTCCTTCCTTCCTTCCTTCCTTCCTTCCTTCCTTCCTTCCTTCCTTCCTTCCTTCCTTCCTTCCTTCCTTCCTTCCTTTCT
This sequence comes from Monodelphis domestica, assembly GCF_027887165.1. Classification (NCBI taxonomy): domain Eukaryota; kingdom Metazoa; phylum Chordata; class Mammalia; order Didelphimorphia; family Didelphidae; genus Monodelphis; species Monodelphis domestica. The sequence goes on along the minus strand of NC_077227.1, from coordinate 751,957,312 downwards.
TCCTTCCTTCCCCCTTTCCCTCTCCCTCTCCCCTTTTCTCTTTTTTCTTCCTTCCTATTTGTTTCCTCATAAATACATTTGTTTATTTATATATGTATTCCTTCTTTCCTTTCTTTCTTTGTTTCTACTGTATCTCCCTATCTCACACATGCTTAAAATACATTTAGCTCACCTGCTGACATTATCCTACTAAGACTAGATTAGAAGTGTGGAATTGCTCCAATTTCTGACCCTGTTGTAAAGGGCTCATTACATTGCCAATGGACTTAACTCAGAATTCTTGAGGTCAAGACATTTCTCAAACTCAGCTTCACCAGTAGCCAGAAATACAGGCAGGTGCTATGACACCTGGTTTATAATAGCTTCTAGGGTAATATATGCTCCTGATTCTCCATGTTCTGTGTTCAAAACAACTCCAAATACTGATATGTATAACCAGTCACAATTCTGAAATTGTCTAGGTTTTACAACCCTTCTCAACTCTTATGTTTTAGGGTTTTTGTCTCAAGGTCTCTCTTATCTCTGATAATCTATAATCGGAGAAAGCCTTCTAACTCTAATATTCCCATTTTTGTGTGGCTCTTCAGGATATTAATCCTTTTTGAATATCAGATTTCATTTTCATGTGAATGTAGCTAAATTAATCAAACTTATTCAGTGTTTTCAGCTATGTGTCAACCATCACACTATCCATGGAACCAGAAAGGCATCAATGAAGAAGCATTGAAGCTCAGGATATAGGTAAATATATAACCCACTCACAAATAGAATGTGAAGAAGGAAAATTAAAGTGTGAGCTAGCATAAACACCCAGAGAACATGGAAGACTACTCAAAAGATCCAGATTTATAGTTGAATCTTGAGAATAAGCACGTATTCTGAGAAGAGAGGAGGAAGGGAATGACAGACATGGAGGACTATCTGTTCAAAGGATAGAGAAAAGTGGGAAAAGGTTGAACTTTAGAGCAATTCTTAGGGTAATTTGTATGGAATGTATAATTTCTGACAATGGAGAGTATCAAATGAAACCATGAAGGTAAATAGAAGTGGTCATAATAATTCAGTTTGCTTTTCTCCTATACAAAATTGGAAATCACTGATGGTATTTAATCAGGGGAGAATTTTGTCAGGCTAGTTTCTTAGGGGAAAAAATCCTGTGTACAGGATGAATTTGGAAATGGAATATCCTTAATCTATAATATAAATTAATTTACTCTACCTTCTTAAGACTGTTCCCTGACTAGGGAAATCAATCTTAGTCCTCATAGCTCTATGATAATTTGAGACAGTGGCATCTTAATTTATGCCACACCCTATTCACATGAAAGGATATTGATCTTATTATTATGTTAAAGAAACCATGATTTCCAGGTACCAATTTTTGGCCTCATTACCAAAAGAATCTCTGTTTCTTAGAGGAGACTCTATATAAGACATATTCTACTTATTTAAAACTTTCCTTTCTCTGTGGTGTAGGAAGAAAAAGAAAAAAAAACACTTTACTGTCTTTGATGAATTCTCATATTATTAGTTAGTCCTTTTTCATAGATGACTCTTAAATGCCAGATTGTTTGCACTCATTGCTGCTACTTCTGGGATTTTAATCGCTTATTTCCATTTTCGATTTATGGATTTAAGGATAAGAAGAAAGACCTTTCTTTCCATGCTTGTTCCTCTCAAAACTGAGAGAAAACAATAGAAAGACACATAAAAGTCTTCTCTCATGTAAACTGGAATGAGTTCCAAGCTCACAGATGCTTCTGTGTGCTCTGAATATTAGTGAAGTCTTTCAAGTTAACACATTCTCCAAATGTTCACTTTTCAGAAATGGCTATATCCAGAGAGATATCTAATTCTTCTCTTGTTTTCACTCTCCAAGACTCCTCAGTCTACAAGAAACTATGTCTGGGCCCTTCTCTCCAGTCATGAGGCCATGACCTGATGATTAGAGGTCCTTATTTCATCTTGGCTTGGTTATTGCTGTCACCTCCTAACTGTCCTTCCTGCCTCTACTTGCCATTCCAATAAAAGGTTTGCATAGCCATCTTCTTTATTTTTATCTTTGATTATGTTACTATCCAGCTCAAGGAAATTCCTGGTTCTCTATTACCTAACACACTGGGAAAATAACTGCCTCTCTGAGTCTCAGTTTTATCACCTGAAAAACAAGGGAGTTCTACTAAGTGGCTAAGACTCCCCTTCCAGGTCAAAATCTATGTACTTATCTCTGCAATTTAATTCTTGGGGATTTAACTCCAGCAAGCTTTTTAAAGTTTATCTCCTCTTCACTCATTTTCTTTTACTGGCATATCAATTATATAAATAGTATATATATATATATATATATATATATATATATATATATATATATATATTATTCCTTTTCCTGGCTCCTTGCCTTAGTATCTACTATGCCCAAGATGATTTTCATAATATATCTTCCTGTTAAAATTTGTCTCTTCCCTCTTTCGTCCATCTCAGATGTCAATTGGTACTGGATACCTTTTCTTTGCTATGCAACCAGAATGCTATAACTTTTAATTATTCCATGCATCTGTCCTACTCCTTTTTTAGAGTGGAAGTCCCATGATGGCTAGATATTTTTCAATTTATCTTTGAAACTCACCTTGAGTTTTGACCCACTCAAGAATTGTAATAATTTTACAGGAACTTTTTTGTGGTTTATAGAAAATTAGGCTGAATTTAAAAGGATTAACATTATGTTAGATTTTAGGGATAATACTTCTGAGAAACTATTGATGATTATTCAAATAATATAAATATATTTGTTAAAAATAAAGGAATGTGGCATATTTTTTAATTAATTAATTAATTTATAATATTTTTCAAAGGTTACATGATTCATGATCTTTCCCTTCCCTCTTCCCTCCCCCTTCCCTGAGCTGAATAGCAATTGCACTGGGTAATACTTGTATCATTGCTCAAAACCTATTTCCATATTACTAATAATTTCAATAGAAGCATCATTTAAAATCAGCATCCCCAATCATATACCTATCTAACCACATGATTGATCATTTTTTTCCTACATTTCTATTCTGACAGTTCTTTTTCTGGATGTGGATAGCATTCTTTCTCATGAGTTCCTCATGATTTTTCTGGATCATTGCACTGCTACTAGTAAAGAAGCCCATTACATTTTATTGTGCCACAATGTATCTGTTTCTGTGCATAAGGTTCTCCTGATTCTGCTCCATTTGCTCTATATTAGTTCCTGGAGGTCACTCCAGTTCACATAGAATCACTCCAGTTCATTATTCCTTTCAGTATAACAGTATTCCATTAACAATAATTACCACAAATTATTCAGTCATTCCCCAATTGATGGACATGACATTTCCCCCCCCCCTTTTTTTTGACACTACAAAGAGCACAGTTAAATATATTTTTGTACAGGTATTTTTCCCTATCTTGTGAATTTTAGATTAATCCACCCTACTTAGTCTTTAGAATTCTAGCAATCATGGATGTATACACCCCCACTTAAGGATTAACTTTAGGGGAGGATGGTCTGTGACCTTTGTGTGCTAGTAAGTGACAAATCAGAAACAACTGACTAAGCCACCATTGATACATGTAAGACACAGAAAGTGATGTAAAGAATTGTGTTTATATTTTGCATCACTTCCTATAAAAGGGACTTTGATGCTTTTGCGGCTTTGTGGACTTGGGCGGTGGAGCTTGACTTGGCTGGTGCTTGGGTCCTCAGACTGCTTCCCTGAGGGGACCAGGTGGTGAGTGATAAGGCTGACTTCCCTTTCCCTTGACCTTTCTGAAGATTCCAGTCTCCTAGCTGGAAGCTGAATTAGATTAAATCTTCTGGGAAGGCCCCTTGGCTTAGAGGCCTCTGAACTCCTCCTGGCTCAGGTCAGGCCAGAATAGATCTTTACCCTTTTCCCTCTTTCTCCTTCCTCTTAATTTCTTCCTTCTATTGTAAATAAACCACCATAAAGTCCCATTCTGACTTGAGTATTTCATTGGGATTTAGAATTTAAAACGCTGGCAACCCCTAAATAATATTTTCAGTCTCAACCTGAAAATTTACCCTTACCAATTGTCTCTTTAGGGTAAAAACCCAGCAGTGCTATGGCTGGATCAAAGGACAGACAGTCTTTTAGTGCCCTCTGACCATAGTTCCAAATTGCCCTCCAGAAAGCTTGAATAAATTCAAAACTACATCAGCAATGTATTAATGTCCCTATTTTGCCACAACCCCTCCAACATTTATTATTTTCCTTTTTTGTCATATTGGTCAATCTGCTAAGTATGAGGTGGTACCTCACAGTGTTTTGATTTGCATTTCTCTATGAGAGATCTAGAAATTTTTCCATGTGTTTATTGATAGTTTTGATTTCTTTATCTGAAAACTGCCTATCCGTTTCCCTTAACCATTTATCAATTGGAAAATGGCTTGATTTTTTGTACAATTGACTTATTATTATTATATTAGCTCATCCTACCCATAAGCAATTAATGTTTTCTAATTATTTAGATCTACTTTTTATTGTGTGGAAAGTGTTTTGTAGTGGTGTTCATATAATTCCTGTTTTTGACCTAGTAAATAGATTCCTAGATATTTTATATTGTCTAGGGTGATTTTAAGTGGAATTCCCCTAACTCTTGCTGCTGAGTTGTGTTAGAAATATATAGAAATGCTGACAATTTATATGAGTTAATTTTGTATATTTCAACTTTGCTAAACTTGTTGATTATTTCCACTAGCTTTTAAGCTGATTCTCTAGGTTTCTATAAGTAGTAGACCATCATATTATCTGCAAAGAGTGATTGTTTAGTCTCCTTATTGCCTACTTGAATCTCTTCAATTTACTTTTCTTCACTTATTGCTACTACTAGCATTTCTATTAAAATGCTAAATAATAATGGTGATAATGGGCATCCTTGCTTCATTCTTGATCTTATTGGGAAAGCTTCTAACTTGTCCCCATTGCAGATGATGCCTGCTGATCATTTTAAATATAAGTTGTTTATTGTTTTTAGTAAAGACTCATCTATTCCTCTACTTCCTAGTGTTTTCAATAGGAATGGGTATGGTATTTTGTCAAAGGCTTTTTAGTCATCTATTGAGATAATCATGTGATTTCTGTTGGTTTGCTTATTGATATGGTCAACTATATGAATGGTTATTCTAATATTAAACCATCCTTGCATTCCTGGTATAAATATCATTGGTCATATTAAATTATCCTAGTGATAATTTGCTGTAGCCTTTTTGCTAGGATATTTAAAATATTTTCCATCCAGTTTTATTAAGGACATTGGTATGCAGCTTCCTTTTTCTCTGTTTTTGACTTGCATGGTGTTGGAATCAGTACCATGTTTGTGTCATAAAAGGAATATTATAAAATCTTTTTTTGCTTATTTTGGCCAAAGTTTCCATATTAATGAGATTAGTTGATCTTTAAATGTTCGATAGGATTCATTTGCATATCCATCTGGCCCTAGCGATTTTTTCTTAGGGAGTTCCTTGATGGCTTGTTCAATTTCTTTTTTCTGAAAGTATTTTATTTCCTCTTTTGTTAATCAAGGCAAGCTCTATTATTGTAAACATTCACCCACTTCACCTAGATTGTCATATTTATTGCCATATAGCTGGGCAAAATAATTCTTAAAAATTACCTTAATTTCCTCATCATTAGAGTCAAGGTTGCCCTTTTCATCTTTCATAAAGTTCCATTGATTTTATTCCTTCTTTTTTTGGATTATATGAACCAGTAGTTTATCTACTTTTTTCAAAGTACTAGCTCCTAGTCTTATTTATTAGTCCATTGGTTCTTTTACTTTCAATTTTACTAATTTCTCCTTTGATTTTTAGGATTTCCAATATTGTTTTTATCTGGGGATTTAAATGTGTTCTCTTTCTACTTTGCAACTTTCATGCCCAATCCATTCACCTCTTCCCTCTCTGATTTGTTGATATATACACTCAGTTATAGATATGCCCACCTGAGTACTGCTTTTACTGTATCCCATAGATTTTGATATGCTGTTTCCTCATTGTCATTCTCTTCAATGAAATCAGTAATTGTTTCTTTGATTTATTCTTTGACCACCAGGTTTTTAAGAATTAGATTACATAGCTTCCAATAAATTTCAAATCTTCCTTTCCATAAGCCCTTATTGATTATAATTTTTATTGCATTTTGGTCTGAAAAAATGCATTCATTATTTCTGCTTTACTATATTTGTTTACAATGTCTTAATGCCCTATTACATGGTTAATCTTTGTATATGTGCCATGTGCTACTGAAAAGAGGGTATATTCTCTTTATCCCTATTCACTTTCCTCCAGATATCTATTACCTTACTTTCCCCTGAAAGAATATAGTCAATTTTGCTGTTTAGTTGATTCTTGGTTTTAGACCCAGTTCTCTTGCTCTCCAGGATATTATATTTCATGCCTTCTGACCCTTCAGTATGGATGCAACCAAGTCCTCTGTAATCCTGACCTTGGTTCCATGATATCTGAATTGTTTCTTTTTAGCAGTTCTTTTCCTTGGTTTGAAAGTTCTTGAACTTGGCTATAAAATTACTCAGTGTTGTCAGTTGTGAATTTAATTGTGGAGATGATATTTAGATTCTTTCAATCTCTACTTTAACCTTTTATTTATGAATATCAGGGCAGTTTTCTTGGATAATTTCTGTAGAATGATGTCCATGCTTTTTCTTTGGTCATGATTTTTGGTAGTCTAATAATTTTTAAATTGTCTCTCTCTTGGATCCATTTTCTAGGTCTGTTGTTTTATCAATTAGTTGCTACATATTTTCCTTGATTTTTTCAATCCTTCCATTTTGTTTTATGGATTATTGTTGCCCATTAAGTTGAAATAATCATATATATATATATATATATATATATATATATATATATATATATATATGAGAAGCATTTTGATGCAATGAAAAGGATGTTAGATTGGCAGTCTGGATGAACTAGCTTCAAGTACTGCCTCTAACTTATGCTGACTTTGTGACCTGGAAAATTCATTAAAATTAAATTAAAATTAAAGTTAAAAAGAGGACAAATTGGAAATAATCACTGGAGGGAAGGCATTAGAATTGAAGGGCATAAAGGAAGGATTCCAGATTCCAAAAAAAGGTGAAATTTTAGGTATGACTTGGAGAAAGTTTGAGAAATCAGAAGGAGAAGATGAAAGGGAAAGCACTCCAGACATAAGGGATGGTCAGAGAAAATGCTTAGCACCCAGAGAGATGGATTGTCTTCTTTGAGGAACAGAAAGATCATTGTTGCTGGATGGCAGCAAAGAAAGAGATGAAAGGTGGAATGAGACTAGGTTTTTGAGGGGCAAGTTATGAGATATTTTAATATTTCATGCTGGAGGTGAAAAGAAGAAACTAGAGACTATTATAACATAGTCATTCTTGTGCCTTAGGAAGATAGCTGAGTGGTGAGATTTGTATCAGGGAGATTAAAGAGCAGGATATCCCAATAATCCAGGTGTTAGGTGATAAGGGTATGAACCAAGGTAATTGCAGTCAGAGGAGAGAAAAAAAGATGTATCTAAAATATATTATGGAAATAAAATTAACAGGCTTTGGGAAATGATTGATATAGCTCCGTATGTGTGTGTGTGTGTGTGTGTGTGTGTGTGTGTGTGTGTGTAAGAAACTATGAATTTAATTGTCTTGTTATTTCATCACTTTTACTTTGTACAATTTTTCTTATTTCCCAGTTTTATTAATCCAGCATCATGTAATAGAAGTGTGGCAAATATTTCTTTCTGCTAGGGCTTGTGTTTGTAACTAGTACTCCAAAAATAATTACTTTATAGTCATGGGGATCATGTAACCCAAACTAGGAATCCTGAGGCCAGAGATAGAAAAGTGATCTGCCTGAGATAAAACAGCAAACTTCTTCATTAATTTCCCTTACTCCTTCATGGTTTCTGTTTAAGAATGAATATTATTTGGTATATCACCTTCTCTCCCCTAGCATAATTAACTAATAGTAAGGATTCCTTCAAACTTGCAATGCTATGAATCCATTTAATAGTAATGGAATCAAAGAGAAGGTTTCTCATTCTAAGCCAAATAGAAAAGAAAATGGAATAACCCACAGATCACCAACTATACCTCTAATCCATTTGAAAAATTGCTGTCTGCTCCATTTTGCTCTTTCTCAGAGAATCCTGTAGAGGAAGCCACCTGCTCTTTATTTCAGTAGAAAAGGCCTCATGAGGAAGAGGAAATTGACTTTTTGTTGCTGCTTGCTGAGATCTGAGCATTTGGGGCCCTCATATTGTGTGGACAGAGCAATGAAGTAGGTAAGTATTTATTGGACCTTTGAACTGTCTCTCTTTCAACCAGTGAAGTCTTATTAACTTTGGAAATGGCAGAAGAGATTTTCTATTTGTAATCTCATCTCTCTTTAAGGTCTTAAGGCATCACTGATATTTTAGCCTTGTCTCTGATATGAAGACAGTGGCATGTGGTCAGTGTGCTGGACTTGTAGTAATGGAGGCATGGGTATGATTCAGACTTCTCACATGCATTCACTGTATGATAATGAGAAAATTACCTAAACTATATGGGTCTCAGACAATTGGATTGGTCTGCCTTCATGAAAGGAGGTACTGTACCAAAACTATGCCTGATATTACTATAAGATCTGTAGAAGTTATCCAATTTGAGACCTGGAAAGGACTGTGGCCATAACATTTTAACTCTCTTCATCCTTTAACAAGTCAATAATTAGAGATTTGGAAAGGAAAGGGAGGAAGTCACAGGTAACACAGTAAATTCTTGGAAAGACCAGGATTCAACTGATTCTGTGGCTACTATTTGTTCCTACCATGTCATCTTAATCCATTATTATTTCAGTTGTTTACATAACTGCTTAACATTTACTAGGTAGAAGGTCAGAAATAACATGGCTTAGATGGCCAACAACCAACTTGGCTCAAATATAAGTTACCATTTTTATGTTTTAAAGTTGACTTTTAGAACATCTGAAGCTGGTCTCTCCCAAAATCTCAACTAGTTTTAATTCACTCCAATTCTTACCTAACCACAGAAAATGTAGGAGCAAACCCCAGAATGATTAGAGTTTTTTTTTTTTACTCCACATTGGGTCATTTCTTATATCTGAATTTTGGCCTTCTTGTTTATTTACTAAAGGGTCTAATGACACATTTCCCAAGGAAATATTCACTTCCAGTGATCCTACAAATTTCCATTACAACAATAATCAAATTTTGCCTTTCAAATGATAAACTAGAAAATGTTTTCCTACATCATATGGGATAATGATGATGATGATGATGATGATGATGATGATAACACTTATAGAGCAGCTATTATGTGTTAGGCATTGCTTTAAATGTTTTACAAATGTTATCTCATTTAGTCCTCAAAGGAATCCTGTGAGGGAGTTACTATTACTCTGATTTTACAGTTGAGGAAACCTAGGTAAACAGAGTCTAGGTGATTTGCCTGCTAATACAGAAGGATTTAAACTGGTCGACTCAGAACCAGAATTCTAAACATTATATCACCTAGACGCCTCAATTATACATATTAATAATACATATATATTCATATTTTAATTAATGTATTTTGATTGTCATGCCATGTTTACTTACCTCCATTCTGTAATTCCCTTTAAAGTAAAATACAAACAGAAGCTATTTAAGCAAAATGAAATTAAACAGAAGCCATTATTAAGAGAATATGTAGTAATTTGGAAGCAGGATCTTCCACCTTTCTACTGAGAATACAAAAACCAATATCTATACGGTGTTTTAAGGTTTCCAAATAGCTTATATATATATATATATATATATATATATATATATATATATATATATATATATATATATATAAAGTCTCACTTAACTGACACTAAAAGATAGAGGCTATCATCATAATTTTATAGATGAGGAAACTGAGAAAGAACTGAAATAAATGATGTGGGAAAGGGAAGCAAATTGTAACCCAGATCTTCCAGATTCAAGTCTAGCATCCTTGTTATTGGGCCACCTAATTCTTCACTGAACTATCAGATAGTCATCCAGTCCTAATTTCTGACATTATAGTTAATTTGACTTGATACATTTTGACTGTGTCTTCATTTACTTCATGCAAATTCTGATAGCAGTTGCTTTGTCCACCCCTTTTTCTGGGATTCCTTCTTCGCTCTATATAATTTCATGTTTTCCCATTTTTCTAATTCCTCACACATGTCATTTTTCACTTCATAGTAATATCCAATTACATCACAAACCAACATAATTTTAGTCATTTCTCGCTTTACTAGGTATCTCTTTTGTTTTCAGATTTTTTGCTCTTATTCTTGTCAATTCCCCAGGAGTACTGAATATTTTGTAGAATATGTGATTTTTTTGTCATTGAAATCATTGGCATATTTATTTTGAAATGGGAACCTAAAGTCAAAGAGCACAAAAATCTTTGTCAATTTTTTCTGCATAATTCTAAATTTTGTTCCAAATTAGTTCAAATCTTTCATAGTTTCATCGATATTTGTCTTCCCATGGCACTTTCAGAATTAAATATTTCAATTGTTTATTGTTTTTGTCTCTTTGCTCTATGGGAAGTAATAGAAATTCATTTAAATTTAGGATTATTTTTCATTAATGGTCTGAATATTTTATGTTCATTGATTGTACCTCACTTTTAGAACATTCTATGTTTTTATGTGACATCTCTCAAGGAATAAATGTAAGTCATTTATATCTGTGATAATATTATACATAGATATAATACTTTTACATAAGATATTTGATATAAATTATTCCCTAAAGATAGACAAAAACTGCATCTCATTCTACTCCTTGTCTCTCTTTCTCTATCTCCAACTCTATCTCTCTCCACCTACTTGATTGTAGATTTTTTTTGTCTCTAATTTTATCTCTGTCTTTCTATGTATGCTTCTTTATTACCTCTGAATACATTTTATATTTAGGGTACACACCTACCTGACTGTTATGATATATTATAAAAGTAATTCATTCTGTTATGATATATATGTAATTAATTATCTGCTATGATATATAAGTTGCTAATATTTATATATTATCACATAGTCATCCATTATGACATCAGAACAGATTAACACCAAATATCTCTCCATGTTTAGCAGCAGTTGTATTCAAAGAAGTAGTCTATCCCTCCATAGCTAGGCTTATTAGATTTACTGAATACTGGACTGTGTTGAATGTTTCTTATCTGTTCTTTAGAATTTCTTTCTTGTTTTAGTTAGAAGGAATAATCACATAGAGGAGATCATAGATCCCTTGGAGTATTAAACTATATGTACCACTGATTTTTCTAATTAAAATTTGATAATATATTTTGAGATTTAATTAAATTTTAAATTATTAACCATTATTTTCTTTATTATCTGCTACTACTTTGTGTAGTCAATCAAAAAGAATATATTAACCATATTATATGTGCTAATTGCAGTACCAAGTGCTATGGATAGGAAGAAAAGCAAATGTTCAATCCCTTGTCTCATGAAGGCACAGCCTAATGAGGAAGGAACCATTCAAATAACTCATTCATACAAGACAGAGATAGGATAAATTGAAAATAATCATCATGGGAAAGGTATTGAAATTAAGGGGGATCAGGAAAAGTATTCTGGTAAAAGAAAGATTTTAGCTGATATTTAAAGAGAGCCAGAGAAACAAGGAAATTGAAGTGCGAAGGGAGACCCTTGTAGGCAAATGAAACAGCCAGAGAAAATGCCCAGAGTTGAAAAATAGAATGAATATCTTGTTCAAAGACCAGCAAGTAGACTTGTGTTTTGATATTGTATGAATATATGAGGGTGAAGGGAAAGGTATAAAGAGACTGACATGGCAAGAAAGGGTCAGGATATGGGATGCTTGAAAGGCCAAAATGAGGATTTTATATTGGATCCTCAAGACAGAGAACTCCTGGGGATTAGTAAGTATTGTTCAATCTGTACTTTAGGAAGATCCCTTTCAAAGCTGAGTGAACTTGAGTGAAGAGATACTTGAGCAAGCGATGTAAATGGTCCAGGCCAGAGGTGATGAGAAGCTAAATAAGTTTTTGACTGCTATATGCATATAGAGAGAGGGTTATATGTGAAATATGTTATGATGACAGATATAACCAAAATTGACAAGAGATTGGATATGAAGGATAAGTTTGAGAAAGGTGTTGAGGATATACTCCTGAGTGATTAAAAAGGAAGTAGTGCCTTTGACAATAACAGAGGATACTGAAACATGGAATGGCTTGGAACAAGGAAAGATCAGTTCTATTTCAGAAATAAGATATTGAGATATCACTGAAATGTCTAGTTGGTATTGCAAGGCAGGAGAAGTTTTGGCTGGATATATAAATCTGGGAATTATCTTCATAGTCATAATGATACAAAATATGTGAGATTATGAGAGTATAAAGAATATATATAGAGAGACATATGCTTAAATATATATATATATATATATATATATATATATATATATATGAGAAAGAATAAAGGTCTAGGAGAACATTCATAACATAAATGTAGTTCCAGTAAAGGGGACAAAGGAACATTTGCAGGTAGGAGGACAATCAGTAGAGAACTGTCATTGAAATATGTAGAGCAGAAAATATCCTGAAAAGGGTGATTTTGATTTCAAAAGAATACAAAAAAAGAATAGTGATTTAGAAAAGACAATTAGATTTGGGAATTAAATCATCAGTGACCTTAGATCAGCTTCAGTTAAATGATATCAGAAGCCAAATTTCAGAGAGTTTAGAAGAGAACAGAAAGTGGACACAATGACTTAGAGACATCTTGCTTAAGGGATTTAAGCCTCCAAAGAAGAAAAAAATGAAAAATCGAAGGGATGATAGAATTATCCTGAAAAATAATTCTTTAGTGCTGAAGAAACATGTAGACAAATTTGGGTAGAATTACTTTAATTATAGGGGTAAAACATATTCTTACAATTTTTGTCTTTATTAATTACTCTAAATGCTATGATTATTAAGCACCTGGCCTGATGTCTTTCTTCAGTGTCTCATAGTTACATTCATGTGTTCTTCTTCTTTTTTTAACCCTTACCTTCCATCTTGGAGTCAATACTGTGTATTGACTTCAAGGCAGAAGAGTGGTAAGGGCTAGGCAATGGGGGTCAAGTGACTTGCCCAGGGTCACATAGCTGGGAAGTATCTGAGGCCATATTTGAATCTAGGACCTCCCATATCTAGGTCTGACTCTCAATCCACTGAGCTACCCAGCTGCCCCCATGTGTTCTTTTTTCAAACATCACATCAAAGATGCCAAAGCTTTTGCAAGCCTGCCATGCTGTGAGGGCTCTGAGTAGCACCCTCTTGGCCGACTCCAAGTCAGCTATCTGAATACCAGACAAATTCAGTTCTAAAAACTTTACTGCAATTTGACAACAATGGAGTAATTATGACTTGCTAAGTGGAAGAGGGATTTCCAAGGATGAAACTGTATCTTAGAAGTATTTTGTTTTTACATAAAAGAATCCTCCATTCAGGAAGAGCACCTTCATTTTCTTTGGGGAATGTCTATCCCCTATGCTACTCTTTTGTGTTTTTTCTTACTATTTTCCCTTTCAGATGGAAAATATACCAAAGCTGAAATAGAATTGATCTGGATCCATTAGTCACTCAGCAATGTGCAGGAAGCTGCTGACAACCAAACCATCAATTGGCTCTCCATTGATTCTGACACTGTGGGCTCCTTTTAAGTTCATCATTTTAGTTATATTGAACTACTGTGGGTGCAGACAAATTCAAGTCCCAGAGAGGAGGAAGTTATTTCTGGATCTGTTTAAAACTAACTCCTAAGATATCTAGTTCAAAGGACAGAGTATGGCAGATCAAGATCCATATTTTTTTCAAAATGACTAAAGCCTAACACAGAGGCATTATGGCACTCATAAAGACATGTAAATGCACTCACCTGAATTGCCTAAATTCTGGGGATGGGGGAAGCAACATAAAGAAGCCATCCATCTGTTTCCCTTGTTTCTAAAGATGAGGAGAATTATGGGCTCATCAGTACAAAAATTCAACTTAACAAACAAAATGGAAAAAGGCATGAATCATAGGACTATGGAATCACCTAATTTGCATATTAGAATGGATCTCTGTGGCCAGTTAGTCCAATCCATATATGAAAAAATATCAATGTTATAAAATTGGAATACTCATGCATTTTAGAGGAGGTATAATCTGATTTAACTATTCTGGATAGCCACTTGAACAATGCCCAAAGGGCTCTAAAATTGTGTATAACCTTTGATCTAGGAATACCATAATAGATCATATTCTTATGACATAAAAATTGATGAAGATCTTGTTTGTACAAAAATTTTTATAGATTTTTGTGTTGGAATCGATTTGGAAATTGAAGAAATGTCCATTAATTGGCAAATAGCTGAACAAGTTGTGATATATGATTGCAATGGAATAATGTTGCCCTATAAGAAATGATATATTTTGATATGATGTGTATATGAATATATATATGAAATGATATATAAAAGAAATAATTTCAGAAAATTTGGAAAAGACCTGCATAAACTGAAAGTGAAGCAAAACCAGAATAACATTGTATACAATAACATAAATATTGTTTGATGAACAAGTGTAAATGACCTAGCAATTCTCAGCAGTATAGTGATTAAGACAATACCAAAGATTCAAGATGAAAAATAACATCCACTTCTAGAGAAAGATCTGATGAAGTACAAATCGAAATTTTAAAAATTCTATATTTTACTTTTTCTAGTCAATGTCTTTTCCAAAAATTATTGATATGGAAAAAAAGTTTTACATGATTGCATATGTAAAATCTGTATCAGATTGTTGGCCATCTCAGAAGGCTGAGGGAGAGGATAACAGAGAATTTGTAAATGACAGCTTCATTTATTTTTCCACATAATTGGGATAAATAAAACAGTAAGTATCTGAGACAAGGTTTGAACTGAGGAAGATGAATCTTTTTGGCTGAAGGCCCAGAACTATCATCATTGTACCACCTATCTATCTGCCCTGGAAAATTAGAGCTAATCAAAAGGACAAAGGTTGACTCAATAGGTTCTGGGTTTTTCCTTTGTGGATATTTTTCTTCAGGGAAACCATTAATCATTTTATTGCAGTGAGGATTCTGTTTCTGTTATGATTTTTTAATGGCCCCTAAGTATTTTTTTCTGATTCTAAAAGTATCTTAATCTGCTAGACAAAGCTGATAAGGGCATGTAAAAGGTTGGAGAGAAGATGTACCACAGGAGAAAGTCCTGACCAGAGGATAGAAATGCTGAATGTGCATTCCACTCTGCTCCTTTTCTATATGGCCTGTTCCACTTAGTTTTTTTTTTTTTTTCATATCCAAAACCTCATTTCCTATTTCCTTGCATTTGCCCTGGCTGAATCTCCTGCTGTTCATTCCTTATCTGTAAATATGAACATAAAATCTTTCTAATGATCCAATTAGATAATATCTGTACAGTACTTTGAAAGTCTTCCAGTACTATATAAATGCTAGCTACCAATATAGTATAGTATTTTTCCCAATCCTTTCAAGAATGTTATTTAGAAAAGATAAATTCTAGTCTATGACTTCATGTTTTCTCACCCAGTGTATGGGTTTCTTGGTCTTTCATGGTTTCTTTTTCCCATTTCTCTTTTCTAAGAAATAGTATTAATATATTTGTTTATACTTATCACTTCATTATAAGTAAATGTTCTATGGATCCAACTTTACTGAAAAATAATGTAGTATTCAAAATGATCAACAACTGAGCTTCCCAGGTGTTGTGAAAAAGTAAACCCACAGACTTCATATAGACAATTTAGGTAAATGAAGTAAAAAAGTCAAATTTCTCCAAGTCAAGGTAGAAAGTTAGATTTTATTGGTAAAGGGCCAAGTACTCCAATAAAAAGCATTCTCTTGCATGTATTACATTCAGACCCCAGCAAGAGACAACTCCCAGAGACTGAGACCTTGTTTATATAACAAAATGAATATTTCCATATAAGGTTGATGACAAATCACAAGACATAACATCATATATATGTTATTTAGAGACAATTACCCAATTACAAAGCTGATTGGTTAGTTCATTTTGGAAAGCCCATATTAGTCTAAAGGTCAAGTCAAATGACCATTACCTCTCTCTCATCTGATATGGGGGGAAGGATGAGTATTTTCAAACCGGGAAGGGTGCATGATGTTTGTGCCATATTGGGACATGAGATTCAGATAGACAGCAACTTATGATAAAGGGAAGTACAAACTTAGAGGGGGGGTTAGACATGCCTTTAGAAGCCATTTTTATGCTTTAATTAGAAATCCTTGTAATTCTACTGATTGTATTAATATTATAATGGAATTTATATTAATCATTTTAGAATCACTATACTGATTATCTTATACCTATCACTATCACTAAAATCCAATCAAGTATAAGGGAGTAGGGGGTCTCCACTCCCCTCCCCCCCAACACAGACTTATCTCAGACTTCTGGTCTTTCCACAATATCAGTCTAACAAGAATATTTTCAACCTTCCATTCCCCTCTTGATCTTTTCCATCCCTAACCCTTTGTTCATGCCACCTCTCATCATTTTATTGTTTTTTGGTTGTACATATATTATAATGTGATAAATATGTCCATGGTCATAATGTGAAAGAAGAAATATATTGCTTATAAAAGAGATACATTCATTGGGGAAATAACATAAAGCTTAGGATGTTTCAATATGCATTTGCACTCATTTGTTCCTACTATGGTTGTAAATATTCTTTTTTCATCATGAGTCTCTTGGAGTTGTTCTGGATCCATGCCTCATTGATAGTAGTTAAATCATTCACAATTAATCATCATACATTATTAGAGTTACTATGTGTGGTGTTCCCTGTTTCTGCTCACTTCACTTTACATCATTTCATATGTCTTTCCAGGTTTTTTGGATGATCATCTTATTTGTCATTCCTTATGGCATAATATTATTCCTTCACCATCACATACTACACTTTCTTCAGCCATTTCCCATTTGATGGACATACCTTCAGTGTCCACATTTTTGCCATTGCAAAAAGAGATGCTAGAAATATTTTTAAATACATGTATGTGTTTTCCCCATCTTTAATCTCTTTAGGATACAGATTCAGTAGAGGTATTTCTGGGTTAAAGGATATACACAGTTCTATGACCCTTTGATTATGATTCCAGATGGCTCTCCAGAATCAGTTCATAGCTCCACTAATGTCCTGATTTTTCCCATCCCCTTTAATATTTGTCATTTTATTTTTTCTCATGTAATCCAGTCTGATGGATGTGAGGTGGAACTTTAGTTTGGATTTCTCATGTCAATAGTGATAAGAAGCATTTTTATATGATTCTTATAAATTTACAGCAGTTCTCTCTTATATACTCAAAATATAAGCTTTTGTCAGAGACTTGCTATATTTTCTCCAGTTTGTTGTTTGTTTCTTAATATTAATGGCATTGCTTTTATTTGTGCAGACTTTCATTTAAATTTATCAGTTATGTATTTCACATCTCAAAATGTTCCCTAAGTCTTGTCCTGACATATATTATTTTCTTATTCATAAATTGACAGGTTAACAATTTTGTGTTCTCCCAATTTGTTTATGGTATTACCCTTTATTTGGAAATCATATATACATTTTGTCTTTACCTTTGCATATGATATTAATTACTCTTCTATGCCTAATTTTTGCCATACTATTTTCCAATTTTCCTAAAAGTTTTTTATCAAGTAGAGATTTTTTCCAAAAGCTTAGACCTTTGGTTTTGTCAAACACTAGGTTTGCAAGGTCATGTTAAGTACCTAATATGTTCCATTAGTTCTCCATTCTATTTCTTAAGCAATACCAGATACTTTAAAATATAGTTTGAGATCCAGTACAATTAAGTCACCTTCCTTCATATTTTTCCATTAAGTCTCTTGATATGCTAGGTCTTTTGTTCTTCCCAATGAAATTTGTTATTATTTGTATAGCTATATGAGATAATTTTAGATAGTCTGATTGATATGGCACTGAAAATGTAAATTCATGTAGAAATAATTATAATTTTATTGTATTTTCTTAATCTACTCATGAGCAATTAACGTTTTTTAGTTGTTTAGATCTCTCGTAATTTGTATGAAAAGTAACTCGTAGCTATGATAATATAGTTCCTCGGTTTCTCTGGGTATGTTGACTCTCAGGTATTTTATATCGTCTAGGGTTATTTTGAATAGCTTTTTCTTTCTATCTATCTCTTGCTCTTGGGCTTTATTGATAGTATAAAGAAATGCTGATGATTTTGTGGACTTATTTTATATCCTGCAAATTTACCTAAATTATTAATTGTTTCATTTTTTTGGTTAATACTCTAGGATTTTTTAGGTTTACTATTATATAATTTGCAAAGAGTGATAGCTTTATTTCTACATTGACTATTCTAATTATTCTCCCATGACTTAAATGAACACTATCCACCCACCTCCATTTTTGATGTTTATACCTATTTAACTTATATGCCACCTCCTTCATCAAGCTTTCCTTGACAACAGCTCTGGGGAAATGACATTTCATTGAAGATTTTGACCTGATTTTGCTTAGGTGTCTCCATCTCTCAATCTCCTTTATTTTATTCTTTCTAGACTCTCCTCCACCTCCTCCTCCTTCTCTTTCTCCTCCTTCTCTTTCTCCTTCTTCTCCTTCTCCTTCTTCTTCTTCTTCTTCTTCTTCTTCTTCTTCTTCTTCTTCTTCTTCTTCTTCTTCTTCTTCTTCTTCTTCTTCTTCTTCTTCTTCTTCTTCTTCTTCTTCTTCTTCTTCTTCTTCTTCTTCTTCTTCTTCTTCTTCTTCTTCTTCTTCTTCTTCTTCTTCTTCTTCTTCTTCTTCTTCTTCTTCTTCTTCTTCTTCTTCTTCTTCTTCTTCTTCTTCTTCTTCTTCTTCTTCTTCTTCTTCTTCTTCTTCTTCTTCTTCTTCTTCTTCTTCTTCTTCTTCTTCTTCTTCTTCTTCTTCTTCTTCTTCTTCTTCTTCTTCTTCTTCTTCTTCTTCTTCTTCTTCTTCTTCTTCTTCTTCTTCTTCTTCTTCTTCTTCTTCTTCTTCTTCTTCTTCTTCTTCTTCTTCTTCTTCTTCTTCTTTCTTCTTCTTCTTTCTTCTTCTTCTTCTCCTTCTCCTTCTTCTTCTTTCTTCTTCTTCTCCTTCTTCTGCTCTTTTTCTCTCCTTCTTCTTCCTCCTTGGTCCTTCTGTAACTTCATTCTTGATGTGTCTTACATTTAGATCTGTACATGTGATACTTTAGTTAGACCTATAGCATACTGACTTGTAGCTAACGTTCATTACTGAGTTTGTACTTATCCAGAACTAAATACTAGTTATTAGGATACTTGACCTAGCTTCAAGCTAATGTGGTTGACCTGAGTTTAATTTCTAAGTTACCAGTGTTAATTACTTGCATTAACTATTGCAGTACTTTGTTTTAACTATTATTGGTCCTCAGTAATTCTCCATCATTAATGTAATTGAATCCTAATTGTCAGATGCTGATGAAACTCGTACATCTTGTATTCCTTGAGACATTTTTATATTAGTATTCACATGACTGAACTGTCTCTTATCTTGCATTAATAGTTCATGACTGGCTTGTCATTTTGATGTCATTGACTGACTTCAAAACCAAATTAAAATCATATATTCTGCAAGCAGTTTTCCCAATCTCTCTCCTCTGATCAGTGCTACTTCATTTCCCCTGAGATTACCTCCAGTTTACCTTGTGTATAACTTCTATGTAACTAGTTATATACATGCTGTATTTCACCTGAGAGCCCTGATTCATAAAAATTTCACATAAAAATTTGAGATTTTGAGCTCCCTTCTTCCTGATCTACTATCACCCAGATTCCTGTGGCCACTATTTGCTTATTCACCCCTGTCATATATGAAAAGATGACCTAACTCCTTCAAAGACCTAACTCTCCACCACTAGTGATTTAATCCCATGCTATCTTCTCCAACAGATTGCCCTCTAAAATCCTCATTTCATCACTTAACTTCAATGCCTTCTTTTCTCCAGGCTTTTTCCCTGCTATCTACATGCATGCCCATGTTTTATTTTATTCCAATTCTCAGAATCTACTCATACTTGGTCCTTTCACCCCTGCCAATGATAATCTTAAAGTATATGTCAAAGAATATCACACCCTACCCAAAAAGCAGTGTCCCCTTCTCACCTTTAGGATTAGAAACAAAACCTTTGGCATTCAAGGTCTTCTGAATCCATTTATTCCCCTCACATTTCCAATTTTCTTATACCTTTCTCCATCATACCTAGTAGTTGATTTAGTGACATTGTCCTCCTTGATGTGCCAAAAACAAAACAAAACTTCTGGGCTTTTTCTTTGGCTAAATGTTATGTCTTCACTGCTCTCCCTTTACATATCTTCCTACTGTATTCCCTGGTAAGTCTAAATTAAAATTTCATCCATTTCTGGCAGCCTTTTTCACTCCCTCTTAATTCTATTGCTTTCCTTCATTTAATTTATTTTCCTCTCTATGTATGTGGCACATATCTGTTTGTTGTCTCTTGTATTCAATTGTGAGTCCCTGAAGAGTAGAAGATATATTTTGTCTCTCTTTTTTCTATCCCCAGTGTTTAGCACAGTGTTGGCACTAAATAAATGTTTATTGATTGACTGACTAACTTTTATCTCTCTCTTTTAGAATGTGAGCTCCTTAGGGGCAGTAAGTGTTTAAACCTTTTTTTGTATGCCCCTCTACATAACATCTGACACATGGCAAACTCTCAATAAATCCTTTGCAATTGATTGGTTGAATCTGAACTTCAGACTAATCTAATCAGTCATTAAGCTTTCACTGTGTTCCAGGAAATATGATAAATTCTGGAAAAAAATCCCTCTGAACCCCTCTCTTTCTATTTGTGTGAAAAGAAGGCTTAAATGATTCTGTATTAGATGATAAGTATTCATTAATCCATTTCCCTCTTACCAATGTCCTCAGATTCTGGGATTTACAAATAGGAAGTGCCTGTGCTATCATCATCTAGTCTTCTATCTAGCTATTGTCTTGATTTTGCATGTGAGGAAAGTGACTTTTAGAGAGAGAAAATAACTTGTTCAACAACCCCTGGATTGTAAATAGAAGTGAATATTCTAAATGGGTCTTATGACACCCAACTCCTTTCCCTACTTGATGCTAGCTCCTTCAGACTCATCATTCTGGCATCATCCTGAATTCTGCCTCATAGGCCCCAGTGTATATTGACTCATCTTTTTTTTTCCATCTTTTACATGTGCCCCCATTAGCAACTTTATTAGCAACTATGCAAATACTTCAAAAAAGTAAGTGGCTGATCATCAAAAAGGTGCTCACAACTCGCTTAGAGAGCATTAATCTTGAATGTATATGTAGGCGGAGTAATTTAGTGCCATAGGATTTCCATACTAATTTCCTTGCTAATTGATTTGCAACATGGGTACATCTTCTAGCTCCTCCGGGGACTGCCAATGGTGAATTAAGCACTAGCTGATGCTGGAGTTCAGTGATGCCAGCCATCTATAGAAACATCATTTCAAGCAACATATAAATTAGAAATGTTATCTCAGTCTCTTCAGTAATGGATGATTACCCAAAGCAGCTTCTATTCACTACTCTGAGGCATCACTATATCCTCACCTGTATCTCATTGATGTTTATGACAGGCAGAGCACAGCTGGAGGCACATTATAATCCAGCTTCCTAATTCATTGTGTATAACCCACAAATTACCACAATAAAATTAAAAATAATCAGGTTTATCCACATCAAAATAGCAGTTAACCCAGGACATCTATTTTTGCGTCTCAGACTCCTGAATAATTAAAGCCAGAGGAGCCCACAGAAACCATCTTTCATCCCACCTTGCTGGAGGCTCTTTTAGACTGGAGGGCTTTGGGAATCTTGTCTTGCCCCCCACCAACCCCCGGACACACTCTATCTCTTTTGTAATGACTTCAATAAAGGGGTAGATGGCCTGTTTCTCACATTCTCTGATGGCTTGACTTGGGAGGGATAAATAAAAGAATAGATTCTAGACTGGGGATTAGAAAGAACTCAATACTCCCAAATGATGTGTTAAATTTTATAGGATGCAACTAAGCAATGAAGATGAAGCTTAAAAAAATATCCTGGCAGAGGTATGGCTTGAGAGTAATTTACATAGAGAAAAAAGTGTGAGGATTTGAGTGGACTGCATTGAACAGACTTCAAAGATGTCATTTGGCATGGCAGAAAGCTAATGGACTTTTAGACTATATTGAGAGACACAGTGACAAGGATGAGGGAGGTGATAGTTCAACTGTACTCTGCCCTAAGCAGATAATAATTGGAGATATATAACATATGTATTATAATATACAAAGTTCTGGAATTATATTTTATAAAAGGCAGTGAAAAGATGAAGCATGCACAAATATTTGGGGGAAAATATCTTTATAACAAAATTATTTGACAAAGGTCTAATTTCCCAAATATATAAGGAACTAAGTCAAATTTACCAAAAAATCAAGCCATTCCCCAATTGGCAAATGGTGAAGGGATATAAATAGGTGGATTTCAGATGAAGAAATCAAAAGTATCAATGATCACATGAAAAAAATGTCCTAAATCCCTTCTGATTTGGAAATGCAAATCAAAAGAACTCTGAGGTACCACCTCACACCTAACAGATTGGCCAATATGACAGTAAAGGAAAATGGTAAATGTTGGAAGGGATGTGGCAAAATTGGGACATTAATTTTGCTGGTATTGCTGTTAGAATTGTGAATTCATCCAAACATTCTGGAAGGCAATTTTGAATTATGCCTAAAGGACTTTAAATATTATATCTCTTTTGATCCAGCTATTCCACTACTGGATTTGTACCTCCAAAAGACAATGAAAAATATTGGTACCGAAATATTTATGGCCATGCTTTGTGGTGGCAAAAAAATGGGAAAATTAGGTGTTGTCCCTCATTTGGTGAATGATTGATCAAATTGTGGTATATGATGGTTTTAGAATACTACTGTGCTATAAAAAAGGATGAACCACTTGATTTCTATATGAAATGGAAATACCTCTATGAACAGATACGGAGTGAAATGAACAGAACCAGGAGGTACCATTTTACATAGTAACTGAAACATTGTGACACAATCAAATGTAATAGACACCTATTCATAGGAATTCAATGATCCAGGACAATCCTAAGGGGCTCATGAGAAGGAATGCTATCCACATTGAGGGAAAAAAACTGTGGGAGTAGAAATACAGAAAAAAAAAACTAATGAATTATCACTTGGTTATATTGGTATATAATTGGGGGTTTTGGTTTTAAAGTATCAATGGAATTGTTTGTCATCTCCAAAAGGGAGAAGGGAAGAGTGAAGGGAGAGAACATGAGAAAAGGGTGATAACAATGGGAAAATATTCTAAAATAAATAAAAAAGAAAATGACTTCTTTGTAACTTCTGCCTACAGTAATTTGTGCTAATATTTGGTGCCAAATAAAATAACTAATCACTCTTCCAAGTTGGACATGAAATAAATACATTATCTTCTCTTGACAGGAAAGAAAATGGAGGTTCAGAGGAATCAAACATCCCTCTCAGTCAAGGACCCTTTCATTTAGAAGGCAGGAGACTTGTTTTCAAATTCTAACTGTCTTTCTAAGCTCTTGGGCTGTGGAGATTCCTTAGTTTCTCTGAACATCAATTTCTTTACCCATTAAGAGAAATTAGCATACACACTACCTATCACAACATATTTTTTTAATAAAATGCATGGTATTACCTTAGGGCACTATGTTTATATGAGTTATTAGCTTATTAGAAACCCTCACATAGCACATACACAAATGGTGAAAAAATGTCATACACTTTCTTTTGTAGTTGTATTTTTTTTTCATTACTGCCAAAATAAAGCTGGATGGGCACAGAGGCATTTCTGCTTTTGAGGGTAAGGATTTTCAAGATTCATTTTTCTCTTCTTTTAGATGAAAGTACTCTCTCACCTATTGTCATGCCAGACACAAACTAGAATGGAATTTGAATGCAAAGTGAGTTGTCTCAGGTCTGGGAAATTTCAACAAGGTCAAAATGACCAAGCAAATAATCTCAAGCAGGCAACCATATAAAAAACCAGGTTTCATAGTTAGTGCCAGATAGAAAAGCTGTTACTTGACAGGTCAAAGTTACAACAAACCCAGGGTCCAAATCCAGAGCATCAGACAAGACCCTAAGGTAAAGGAGAATGGGCAATATGGAAAGTATATTATCCAGGCCAAGAGTCTGAGTGTCTGCATACAAAGGAAGAGTATAGATACAGTGAAGAAGTTTATGGAATAGGAATTCAGAAAAAAAGGTGATGACTAGCCAAAGGATTAGAAAGGATTTCATTACTAAACCAACTTTTCAGAGCTTGAAAGAACAGTAACTTTAAAGTCATGTGATTGAGTTCAAATCTAAATTCTGAAGCTTAATATATTTAGAGGCTATGTAAATCACTTCATCTTTCTTTGACCTCAGTTTCCTTATCAATGAAACAATAATATGCTTAGCTCTTATTTCATCATTCTTTAGCTTAAAGGTCATCAATAAATACTAAGTCCTACTATAGTAGCAAAGGATCATATACCAAGAATTAGAAATGATCTGAATAATTATTGAGTACAAATACCTCATTTTACAGATGAAGAAACTTAGGCTCAATATGAATAAGTGGCTTATAAAGATAGCTTGAAAAGATCTCAGAAACATCAGATCCAACCTCCTTATTTTAGAAATGAGGAAAACAATGCTGGTGAGAGTTTAAATGACTTGTCCAGAGTCATACACTTACTAATTGTCTGATACAGAATTCAAGCTCAACTTTTTTTGACTCCAAGTTCATTCATTTATATTCAATAAGACATTGGGCTATATTTAGGAACCCACAGAATCAATCCCACATATAATAGGGTAGTATTCTGCCTTGATAGATAGAAGACAATAATTTTTTTCTTTGACCTTAATTGAATGATCCTATGTAAATCACATATTATCAGGTCTTCCTTTTCTATTTCCCTATCTATGAAACAAAATAGTGAAACTAGATGCCTTCTAAAGTCTTTTTCCTAGAATAGAACTGTGATAATAAATTTATGATATGCTACTAATAGGCTCCACTAAAAAGTTGGATTAATAAAATGAGATTTCCTTTTTCTTTCTACAAGAAGCTCTTGAAGACTAGCTTTCATTTTGCTTGGACACACATCCTCTACCATTCTGGGTTGATCCTTTGGACATTCTTCAGCCTGTCACTGTCCTTAAATTGTGGTGTCCTGAACTGAACAATTTAAAGGCTGGCGTCTTATTAGGATAGAAGACAAAGAGACTGCTACCTCCATAGCTCTCCTCATGGTCTGAATGAGTTGGAGGTATCAGATTAAATATGAGGAATTCCCTCTATATACTGAGCCAAAATCTGGGTCTCCTGCAACTTTCCCCTATTCATTAAAGTTTTGGGATCTGGAATAAAGTAGGCATCATCTAACTTCTTTTCAACATGGAAATCTTTTGGATATCTAAATACAAGTATTATATGAAGACTAGGTAGGCATCATCTAACTTCTTTTCAACATGGAAATCTTTTGGATATCTAAATACAAGTATTATATGAAGACTAGGTCTTTTCTCAGTTCTTTCAATCATGATTGTCCCCATAGATTTAGAAGTTCTTGATAATCCTTCCCTGACACAACTCTGGTATTTCTGTTCCTTCCTAATAGATTGAACCTATCTGATATGATATGGGATATGAACATCCCAGGAGTCCAGATGTTCCATATATTGTCATGCTAAATTAAAGACTTTTTTCTTTGTTTAGTTTGTTTTGAGTTTTACTCATGATATTTGCTTCTATGATTTTGCTTCTACTCATGATCTATGCTTCTAACACTTGTAGTTAGAATACATTTTCTTCTCTCCTTCCCACAACCACCCAATGAGTCTTATGGTCTTTCCTTTTAATTGAAAGCAGCTGTGCCAAAACAGTCTATTCATGCAAATATTATATCCCACACCCATGATTCCAAATCTCTCTACCAAAAAAAATTAACACTTCCTTGTTTTCTTCTCTCTTCTATAGGTTTTCCCAAGAGGGCAAACAATAATTACATAGCATTCATTTTTCTTCTCAGTATGATTTTCTATTTACATTATGGTGTGCATTGTTCTGATTTTTCAAACAACAGTTTTTTTAATTCAGAAAATTATTACAATGTTTCTCTGAATAGTTCATATTCAGAATACCTGATAAAGAATAAGAGCTAGTTATTGTTGTAGAGCATTATTTATTCAGTTATCCATCAGATTATGGGGTAACACTTTGTGTCTAGCCTTTTTTCAACAGAAAAAAAAATATTCTATGTGGGATACTTTGTTATGCATGTGTGAAGGTTAGATTAGACTCTCCCCTGATTGTAACAATGAAGGTACTTAACTTTTCCTTGATTATGAAGATTAAATTGTAATTCCCTGCCTTCTTTTAGATTTAATCCCCAAAATGTAAGCACGGTGCTTAAAGTTGAGTGTAGAGATATGTCTATATTTAGATTTTAATTCCCAAGAAGTCTAAATACAGTACTTAAAGTTGAGTATGGAGATCTGCCCATTTTGGATTTAACCACAAAAAGTGCAAACACCCATTTTACATATTGAGTGGGAAGTCTGTGACCCACGTCTGGAAGAGTGGACAGTCCTAGATCAGAGTGTTGGCTGTGATTGGTAGATGTAAAAATTTAGGGGAAACGATGCAAGAGGAAAGATCTTTAAAAGTAGAGTTCAACTTTGTTCACACACTTGGAGTGGAACCTCCTGCCAGAAGCAGTTCTGACAGATTTCTGCTGGAGGCTACTGGCAGTTCTACTGGCAGAGTTGAGGCTGATGAAGAAGAGGCTGATAAAGAATCTGCTGATTGAATGCGCACACGGTAAGTGTAAAGGCTGACTCCCTTTTCCTTGGCATTTCTGTAGGTACCTGCCTCTGGAGAGGCCCATCATCTTGCCTGGGGCCTCTGAAATCCTGCCTGGCTCAGAGGAAGCCGAAGCAGTTATCTCTCTCCTTCCTTTCTCTTTCTCTCTTTCTTAATATCTTCATGCTATTGTAAAATAAACTACCATAAATTCCATTCTGATTTTAGTAATTCATTTTGGGATTTAGTAATTAAATCCCTGGTGACCAACTAAAATATTATTCAGTACAACCATAAATTTAACACATCTTACCTGCCTTTTTGCCTTTGATATCTTTGAAGTATATGTCCAGCATGAGCCCTAAAGGATTAGTAGTTCAATAATTTTTCTTAGATAATTCCAAATTCTTTTCTGTTGTACCAATTTATAGCTCCACTCACCACAGATCAGCATATCTTTGTCTCTGTATTCCTACCCAACAGTGATCATCCCTGCCTTTGTGATTTTTGGTAGTATTTGGGTTAAGAAATAAGACCTCTCTGAGTTGTATTGACTTGCATTTTGATTGTTTTTTTGCTAATTGTTTTAATGGGAATTATTATTAATAGAAATCAAATATTATTAGTTCTGCTTTGGAGCCAAGCTTTCTTGCTATGTAAATAGTTAATCAGTCTTCCTTTGAAAAACTCTGTTCTTAGAAAGGGTGATATTTTCCCTGCTCTAACTTAGAAAGCACTTAGTCTAGACACAAAGAGAAGCATGAAACTCTTTTTTGTTTTTCCCCCCTGAATGTCTTTGAAAATAGAAAACAAACTCAAATCCTCATTCACATATATAAGTATTCTGCCCTGGGTAGAGTAATTGGTTTATCACACAGAAAAGGAGGCAGTGTGTTGAGGCTCATGGCAATGATTTTTTCTTAGAAGGCAAATTACTTTGCAAAAATGAGGCAGTAAGTTTTAGTGGCATATTTAGTGGAATATTATAGCTTCCAAAATGTCTTAGAATCCAATTCGAGGAGATGGTATTCAATAGTTTTTAATTTCCCTTCACCAAAATGGGATTTCATTATTACAGTGACAATGAAAAGAAATGCCCAGGCAGCACTGAATGATATTTCTCCCACCGGTACTAGTGAATCATCCTTTCGCCTCGGCTTTATTTCATCTTAGGAATGGTTGCCTTCTTGCTCAATATGTTGCCTTTGCTGAATTATATTTTCCTCATCCACTATCTTAAGAATACTACTTTTTATGAGAGTTCAGGATAAGGTCTGGGAGGCAGGAGTTTTCTACTTTTTCCAACTCATTATGAGCACAAGCTATTGTTTTTCCCCCTCGTTTCTATCATTTTTGCTTTCTTTTTAATAACTTTGTGCTAGGCTGATTTTCTAGAAAATGCTTCAATATCTAATGTGGGAAAGAAACATCAGCCCTGGAAATATCTCAGGGATAATTTTCAATTTCAGTTTGGATAAGACATTCCAAACTTTGACAGTTATCAGCAAATGCTTATTGCTTATTATTACCACTATTATTATTTAGAATATATAAATGTACTTTATATTTTAAATACTTTAAAATATGTAATAAGGGACAGCTAGCTGACCCAGGTTATATTGTGCTGGACCTGAAGTCAGGGACACCTGAGTTGAAATCCTACCTCAAACATTTACAATGCCAACTTGAGAAATTTGCTTAAGTTCAGATTGCCTGAGTTTCCTCATCTGAAAATAGAAAAAATGATAATAATATATAAATGATAATAATACCTACATTCTGGGGTTGTTGTGTGAACAAAACCAGATAAAATGTGCAAAATGTTTTGCAGGCCTTAAAGTTCTATATAAATGTTATTATTAATATTATTATAACCAGTTTCTAACTTCCCATAAAAAGAGGAGCAAGACATGCTTTTGACCATGTGTCTTCCATGTCCTGTTTCTCCTGTCCCTTAAAGAAGATGACAAGGAGCCAGTGGATTTCCATATGCCCAAGGTCCTGCCTGAGAAGATTCCCATCTAATGCCCACTTCCTGATGAGAAGATCCAGACTTTCTCTGGCTTAGCTTCTTCTATCCCCCCTGACTTTCTCTTTTAAGGGAAAGCTATGAAAGTCTAGTAATGAGGCTTCTATCTTTTCCAACATAAGGGAACATCCACCTCTTCTTCTTAATCTATGTCTACTGGCTTCCCTGGCTTCCTTCAGTTCCCAATTTAATTCAATTAATTAAGAATTGATCAATTCTCCTTTTTTATAAGAAGTTTGTCATAACATCTCTTAATTCTAGAACCTTCCTTTTTTGACTGATCTCCTATCTATCTTTTATATAGCTTTGTTTGTGAATATTTGTTTGCTTGTTATCTTCCCCCACCCCTAGATTGTGATCTCCTTGAGAGCTGGGGCTTTCTTTTGTCTATTTTTCTATCCTTGGTGCTTAGCAAAGTCTCTGGCATATAGTAGGACCTTAAGAAATATTTACTGAAATCATCATCATCATCATAAATCTCAATACCTATTCAATTTGGAACACTAGCAATGCTAAAACTAGACCAGGATATTAAAGTTTATAATAAAGCACCTCATTATAGGAATCACCTCAGAACATAAATTGTAAAAAGGAATCTTCAAACATAGGCACATTATGGAGCTGAAAAGGAAATATTGTAGGACAATGAAAAGGCCACTGTGTTTGGGGTGAGAGGATAGGGATTCAGATGTGAGCCTTACCACTTACTGTCTGTGTCAACTTGGACATGTCACCTCCTCTGTGTAGAACTCCAGTTTCTTATCTGTAAAATATGGAGATGAGACTTGATGGCCTCAAAGTTTCAATCTCAATCAGAATCTATGATGGTATAAAGATAAGTGACTTTAGAACATTAACAATGAAAACTGATTAATTGAACCTAGAATTGACCTTGGATCTGAGAACATAGAAAAAAGGCCTTAGATCATATTTGTAGTCTTCTCCAGACTGAAATTGAGAATCCCTCATCCATTGATGCAACATTCACTAATCACCTGAAGTGTTTGAGTTCCTCTCCTTAAAATAAGTAAGAGACACTGTTGGGTTAAGGTGTCCCTTTCCCTTCTACAGTACATAGATTGCCCACTACAGAGGTAATATCAGAGATGGAGGGGGTACTAAAACATAGAATTTATTCAGTCCTACAACCTCATTTTGTAAGGAAATACTAAAAAACAAAAGACCAGAAAAAAAAGACAGGCATTTCCTGAGCCCTTACAGTTTAAAGATTGTCAAGCTGTGACTCAAGTACACATCTCGATTTTCTCAGTATCATATTTTATTCTTAAATTTTCAAAAAAAAAAGAGTACAGATGTTTTCACTCTCAATGTTAGAGTAACTCCAACTAATAGCCACATGTTTCAGACTCAATGGTAAACAATAGATAACACCTTGAGGGGGATCAATTTTCAATTATGAAATCCATAGACATCTGTGTATATTACTCTCCACTGAGGAAGGTTTTGGCTGAGTTTTCAGTCTCTCCTGCCAAAAATGAACAAATATAAAACCTTGCTTGAGTACACAATATTTGGATTACATCCTCACCATATGAGAGACAAAGAGACAGAGACTCAAAGACAGAGAAAAACAGAGGTTTTTCTTTTCAGCATAAGAAACCATTAATCTCGGTGAGAAAGCAAAATACTTCCAATCAGCATCTTTGAAATGCTTTAAGATTTGCAAAATATTCCACAGTCATTCTTATTTGAGCCTCCCAGCAGGCAATGTTGTACAATGGAAAGAATGATCAACATGGAAGTGTGAATCTTAAAACTGCTCAGACTCTACCTCTTAAGTTTTTCCCCTATTTTAACAAAGGAGGTACTTGATCAGTAATGTATTGAGAACTTTTAAAATTACTCCACCCTACTCAGACAGTGCCTTAGGGGAAGATAAAGTTGCAAACTCCTGATTGAACAATGAAAGTCCCTAACTCATATTTATAGTAAAGCTAGAACTTTAATCTAGGTGGTTTATTTTTAGATCTAATACAAAAATGGTGCTAAGTACCTAAAAAGGTTAAATTAATCACTAAAAGGTCAAGTAACTTACAAAAGGCAAGCTTAACAAAAGGGGTGTGAAGTACTCAGTAGATTTTATCTAACCAGAGAAGGAGAGAACAAAAGAAGATGAGAAGTAAGAATGGGCAGTCCTGGGGAAAAGTGTCTACTGTGATTGGTAGACATGAAAATTTAGGGGAGGTGACATAAGAGAATATTTCTTTAAAAGGAGAAGTCAGTTCGGGCAATTGTTTTTAGTTTGGAGTTACTTGGAGTTTAGAGTTGAAGTGAGGACTAGAGCTTGCTTGAAGATGATTTTGTGGCGTGTAATGAAGACTAACTCACTCTCCATTTTTCTACTGCTTGGCTATTCTCTCGCTCTCATTCTCGCTCTCATTCTCTCTCTCTCTCTCTCTCTCTCTCTCTCTCTCTCTCTCTCTCTCTCTCTCTCTCCTTCCTTTAATTCCTTCATTTATAGTAATTAAATCTCCATAATATCCCAACTGATTTGGGTATTTTCATATTGTGGGAATTTCCCATAGTGACCACTTATTTTAGATTTTAAGTCAAAACACTAAAAATTATCTTTACCAGTGTGGCCAAAACCTTTAAAGTTTGGCATTTACATGTTTTAACATTCACAGTTTTTGGCAACCATCTTTTGGTAGTTACCAAAGCAGGCATGAGGCTTGAGATTTCATTCTATCTCTGCCACTAACAAAGACATCTAGCATGGCATGGTTGATAATTGTCATTCCTGGAGATAGAAAGACATCTTCCTGGGTTTAAATTTGTCTTCAGACACTTATAAGCTGTTTGAATCTGATCGTGGCACTCAGTACTGTTTCTGTGTTTCTTAAACTCTAAAGTGAGTGGGAGAAAGAAATGGAAAATCATTACAGTATCTTTGCCAAGAAAACCGCAAATAGTTTCATGGAGAGTCTGACATGACTAGAACTATTGAATATCAACAAGGAAACCGTCACTACTTACTATCTACATGACACTGGAAAGTCACTTCCCATATGAGTGTACTACAGACTCATATTAAGGACATGTGATAATCAGACATAGGTGGGAATAGAAAATGACTGATTGTAAGATGTCGAGGTGATGAGATTCACATTCAAGATCATAATTTTTGTGATGAGACTTCCCCATTTCATGGCTAACTTCTTTTTTTTTTAATTTAATTTTATAATATTTTATTTGATCATTTCCAAGAATTATTCATTAAAGACAAAGATCGTTTTCTTTTCCTCCCCCCCACCCCGCCATAGCCAATACATGATTCCACTGGGTATCACATGTGTTCTTGATTCGAACCCATTGCCATGTTGTTAGTATTTGCATTAGAGTGTTCGTTTAGAGTCTCTCCTCTGTCATGTACCCTCAACTGCTGTAGTCAGGCAGTTGCTTTTCCTCGGTGTTTCTACTCCCTCAGTTTGTCCTCTGCTTATGAATAGTGTTTTTTTCTCCTAGATCCCTGAAGATTGTTCAGGGACATTACACCGCTACTAATGGAGAAGTCCATTACGTTCAATTATACCACAGTGCATCAGTCTCTGTGTGCAATGTTTTCCTGGTTCTGCTCTTCTTGCTCTGCATCACTTCCTGTAGGTCGTTCCAGTCTCTATGGAATTCCTCCACTTTATTATTCCATTTTGCACAATAGTATTCCATCACCAACATATATCACAATTTGTTCAGCCATTCCCCAATTGATGGGCATAACCTCGTTTTCCAATTTTTGGCCACCACAAAGAGCACAGCTATGAATATTCTTGTACAAGTCTTTTTTCCTTATTATCTCTTTGGGGTACAAACCCAGCAGTGCTATGGCTGGATCAAAGGGTAGACATTCTTTTATCGCCCTTTGGGCATAGTTCCAAATTGCCCTCCAGAATGGTTGGATCAGTTCACAACTCAACCAGCAATGAATTAATGTCCCTACTTTGCCACATCCCCTCCAGCATTCATTACTTTCCTTTGCTGTCATGTTGAACAATCTGCTAGGTGTGAGGTGATACCTCAGAGTTGTTTTTATTTGCATCTCTCTGATTGTAAGAGATTTAGAACACTTCTTCATGTGCTTATTAATAGTTTTTATTTCTTTATCTGAAAACTGCCTATCCATGCCCCTTGCCCATTTATCAATTGGAGAATGACTTGGATTTTTGTACAATTGATTTAGCCCTTTATAAATTTGAGTAATTAAACCTTTGTCAGAGGTTTCTATGAAGATTTTTCCCCAATTTGTTGTTTCCCTTCTTTGCTTATTATGAACTCCCTCTTTGCTTATTATGTCAAATAGTTTGCATAGTATTGGGATTAACTGTTCTCTGAATGTTTGATAGAATTCACTGGTGAATCCATCAGGCCCTGGGGATTTTTTTCTTAGGAAGTTCTTTGATGGCTTGTTGGATTTCATTTTCTGATATGGGATTATTTAAGAATTCTATTTCTTCTTTTCTTAGTCTAGGCAGTTTGTATTTTTGTATATATTCATCCATATCACCTAAATTGGTGTATTTATTGCCATATAATTGGGCAAAGTAATTTTTAATGATTGCCTTAATTTCCTCTTCATTGGAGGTGATGTCCCCCTTTTTCTCTTTGATGCTGTTAATTTGCTTTTCTTCTTTCCTTTTTTTAATTAGATTGACCAGTACTTTGTCTATTTTGTTTTTTTCAAAGTAGCAGCTTCTTGTCTTATTTTTTAAATCAATAGTTCTATCACTTTCAATTTTATTAATTTCTCCCTTAATTTTTTGGATTTCTAGTTTGGTTTTCTGCTGGTGGTTTTAATTTGATCGCTTTTGAGTTTTTTTATTTGCATTTACAATTTATTGATCTCTGCTCTCCCTAGTTTGTTTATATATGCACTCAGGGATATGAATTTACCTCTGATTACTGCTTTGGCTGCATCCCAAAAGGTTTGAAAGGATGTCTCGCCATTGTCATTTTCCTCAATGAAATTATTAATTGTTTCTAGGATTTCTTCTCTAACTAACAGATTTTAGAGTATCATATTATTCAATTTCCAATTAATTTTTGATTAGGCTCTCCATGTACCCTTTCAGATCAATATTTTTATTGCTTTATAATCTGAATAGGTTGCATTTATTATTTCTTCTCTTCTGCATTTGAGTGCCATGTTTCTGTGACCTAGTGTATGATCTATTTTTGTGAATGTGCCATGTGGTGCTGAAAAGAAGTTGTATTCCTTTTTATCCCTATTTATTTTTCTCCATATGTCTATTAACTCAAATTTTCTAAGATTTCATTCACTTCTTTTACCTCTTTCTTATTTATTTTTTTGATTTGATTTATCTAAATTTGATAATGGTTGGTTCAAGTCTCCCACTAATATGGTTTTACTGTCTATTTCTTCCTTCAATTCCCCTAGATTCTCCATTAGAAATTTGAGTGCTATATTATTTGGTGCATACATGTTGATTAATGATATTTCTTCATTATCTAAATTCCCTTTTAACAAAATATAATTACCTTCCCTATCCCTTTTGATCAGGTCTATTTTTGCTTTGGCTTTCTCAGATATCATGATTGCAACTCCTGCCTTCTTCTATCAGTTGAGGCCCAGAAGGTCTTACTCCATCCTTTAATTCTAACCTCGTGGGTGTATACCTGCCTCATGTGTGTTTCTTGAAGACAATATATGGTCGGGTTTTGGATTCTAATCCATTCTGCTATTCGTCTACATTTTATGGGTGAGTTCATCCCATTCATGTTCAAAGTTATGACTGTCATTTGTGGATTCCCTGGCATTTTGATTGCCTTCCCTAATTCTAACCTTTCTTCTTCAGCTCTACCTTTTAGTCCAGTGATTTACTTTAAATCAGTCTCCCTTGTCCCCTCCCTTGATATGTTTCCCTTTCTAGTCCCTCCCTTTTTGTTCCCTCCTTCTCCCCCCTCTTCTTCCCTCCCTTTTTTGTGTTCCCTCCCCCTACCTCCCTTGGTTTTCCCTTCTTCCTTCCCTTGTTTTGTAAGATAGAATTCAAGATCCCAATGGATCTGGATGTTCTTCCCTCTCAGAGTTGATTTCCCTGAGAGTAGGGTTTAAGTAAAAAATATCTTCCTCTAGTTCTTATAGGATTTTTCTTCCCCTCCCCTTCCCATGTGAATCTTTGTGTGAGAAAGATTATTCTATTTGGTCTTTCTTGTCCCCCTATTTACACATTACATTTTCCCCACATGTTCATATACATACATTGATATAAATGTAGTCCTTATAGAAGAGAGTTTGAGTGAAAGAAAAATATAACATTTTTCTCCTTTTCCATTTCCTTCATATTTACATTTTCAGGTATTCCTTGCTCTTTGTTTTTCAATATTGAACTTTCCACAGAACTCTGGTCTTTCTTTGCAAAAACTTGGAAATTTTCTATTTTGTTGAATGCCCATACTTTCCCTTGGATGTATATAGTCAATTTTGATGGGTAGCTGATTCTTGGTTGAAGACCCAGCTCTCTTGCCTTTCTGAAAATCATGTTCCACGCCTTACGGTCATTCAGAGTGGAACTTGCAAGGTCTTGTGTTACCCTGATTGGCATTCCTTTATATCTAAATTGTCTTTTTCTGGCTTCTTGTAAGATTTTTTTCTTTTGCTTGAAAGCTTTGGAATTTGGCAATTACATTCCTGGGAGTTGACTTTTGGGAATTTATTGTAGAGGGTGTTATGTGAACTCTTTCAGTGCCTGTATTGCCCCCTTGTTCTAGAATCTCTGGGCAATTTTCTTTGATTATATCTTGTATTGCGATGTTGAGTTTGCTGTTTATTTCTGGCTTTTCTGGTTGTCCAATTATTCTTAAACTGTCACTTCTCCCTCTATTTTCCAAGTCTATGACTTTGTCAATGAGATGTTTTATGTTCTTTTCTAATTTCTTGGTCTTTTGGCTTTGCTTTATTAATTCTTGCTCATTGTCTTCGAGTTGCCTAATTCTGACCTTTAAAGCCTGGTTTTCCTTTTCAGTTTGGTCAAACTGGTTTTGTAGATACATGAATTTCTTTTGCATTATTTCCCACTTTTTCTCCCAGAAGGCTTCCATCTTTTTGATCATTTCCAATTCAAATTCTTCATGGGTTTGTGGAGAGTTTCCTCTTCCTTTGGAAGGTTTTGGGGCATTTGCTTGTGTTTCTTCTTCTATCTCCTCTGTATTTTGTATTTTTGCTCCATAAAAAGTGTCCAAATTCACCCCCTTCTTCTTGTTTTTCTTGGAATTTTGAGGCTTTTGTGCTACTGTGGAGTTTGCCATCTCTATCTGAGTGGAGAGGACTAGCTTTTCTTATCTCTGTCTGGTGTTCAGAGGTTTTAGACCTAGGCAAATTATCCGGTCTCCTCAGCTCTTCTGTCTTCCCGGGGAGGCCAGGAATTGCTGGTGTTTCCGTGTTACTTCCCTCCTCAGTTCCCTCCTGATGCTTCTCTGCTTCCCCACTTCCATGCTCTGAGCCTAGCTTGGTCCTTTCCACTAGGTGTTTGTTTCAGTGCCTTAGCCTGCTAGAAGAGCCTACACTCTGGGTGGGGAGGGGCAGCTGCTTCCTGGAGCTCCGAGGGCTCCTGAAAGGATTAACTTTCACTGGATTGAACTTAGTATGCCTTGAAGCAGGGACCTTCTGTGAGACTCGGAGGGAAGGATCCAGCTAGGGGGCTGCAGGCTCCGCCTTCTCTCTCTGTTTCCCTGCTGTCTGGGTGCCCCTGCAACTGGGTCAGGTTGTTTTCAGGAAGTGACCTTTAGAATAGCCGGCCCTGAGGCTCTGAGGTTCCCTCTACTGCCTCAGACTCAGTGCTCTGGTTTGAGGGGGATGGGTCCTGGGACCTTCCTTCTGCCTACCCCTTTGGTCCAAGTGATTTCGGGTTCTGGCTTTTGGGGGGCCATACCTTTTGATCCAGGTCCAGGAGGAGGATTCCTGGGGTCTATGCTGTTGTTCATTTTGAATTTCAGTGCCCTACGAGCATATAGTTTGAGTTCTGTAGGGAAGGGTTTCCGGAGATCTGAACTTTATCTTTCTCTAAGCCGCCATCTTGACTGGAAGTCACATGGCTATCTTCTTGATGGCATGTGGCATTCTTCATGATAAATGTTTACAACATCTCTGGGCTATTGGAAATATTATGTTTTATGAGAGGAATATGTTCTCTCTACATTCTAATAGAATTTAAATTCTTTATAGGCAGGAACTGTCTTATATCTATGCCTTAGTGGCATAGTATTTTAGAGGATAGAAATTGATGCTCAAAACCAGGAATACTCACCTGAGTCCAAGACCTGATTTGAAGCTACTAGCTATATTAAATTGGGTCACTCATTTTTGTCTTTCAGTGTTCTAGACAACCTTTTTAAAAAATTATTATTTACCCATTACATGTAATAAATTTCCCTATGAGTTTTCCAAAATTATATGATCCAAATTGTCTCCTTTACTTACTACTGTCCCCCTCATGAAGCTGGT
Source organism: Monodelphis domestica (assembly GCF_027887165.1). Classification (NCBI taxonomy): domain Eukaryota; kingdom Metazoa; phylum Chordata; class Mammalia; order Didelphimorphia; family Didelphidae; genus Monodelphis; species Monodelphis domestica. Next base: position 751,919,783 of record NC_077227.1, on the reverse strand, counting down.
AAGAAATTTGATCTGGGAACATGTCTTATCATACAAAATTTTTCCATGTTTTTCATTTTATAAGTGAATAAATTACATGAAACCAAATTATATACCCAAATAAAAAAGTAAAAAAAAAAATCACATGCTTTCATCTGCATTCCTACTACAAGTGTTCTTTCTATTGAGATAGAATACTTTTATCATAAGTCCCTCAGAATTGTCCTGGAAATCTGTATTACTAAGAGTTGCTAAATCTATCACATTTGATCATCCCACAATATGGCTGTTACACAGTACAATGTTGTCCTGATTCTACTTATTTCTGTATCAATCCATATAGGTCTCCCCAGCTCTCTCTTAAATAATCCTGTTCAGCATTCCTTAGTGCACAATAATATCACATCATCATCATATAAAACAATTTGTTCAATTGTTTGAATTGATGAAAATCTAATTCCTTGACACTACAAAAAGTACAACTACATATATATATATATATATATATATATATATTTACACACATATCCTTTCCATTTTTAATCTATTTGGAGAGAGACCTAATAGTCATGTTACTATATCAAGAATATGCATTGTTTTATAATTCTTTGGGCATAATTCTACGTTACCCCACAAAATGGTTGCATCAGTTTACAACTCAACCAGCAATACATTAATGTGTGAATTTTGCCACATCCCCTCCAACATTTAACATATACTTAAGTGTCATACTTTTCAATTTGATAGGTATGAAGTGGTACCTCAGATTGTTTTATTTTTATTTCTCTAATCAAGAAGGATTTAGAATATTTTATTTAATAATTGATAGCTTTGATTTATTCAACTGAAAACTGCTTACTCACATACTTTGACTATTTTTTCAATGATATAAATTTGACTTAGTCCTTTATATATTTTAGAAATGAGACTTTAATTGTAGAAATTTATTAGACAATTTTTTAGTTTGTTGCTTATTTTTAATCTTTTTAATTTAATGATTAAAATGATTCATTGTGCAACTTATAACATTCTCTATCTCTTGTTTGGTCATAAATTCTTCCCTTCTCCATAAATATGATAAGTAAACTATTTTATGTTCCTCTAATTTACTTATAATATAATCCTTTATGTTTAAATCATATACCTATTTTGATGTTATCTTGGTATTGGGTATGAGATATTGATATATACCAAATTTTTGCCATAATAATTTCCAATTTTTCTGGCAGTTTCTTCAAAAGTGGGTTCTTATTCCAAAATTTGGCATCTTTGTATTTATCAAACACTAGGTTGTTGAAATCATTTACCCCTAATCTATTCCATTGATCTACCATTCTATTTCTTAGCCAGTACCAGATTGTTTTGATGATTATTGCTTTATAGCTCAATTTAAAATCTGGTACTGATTTAGATAATGTTCTAGGAATAAGCTGCAAAGAAAGTGATAATCTACTCTGGTAGAAGTTTTCTCACTCTAAAGTCCCCTATAGCACTGAAGGAGAACCTATGGCATGGGTACCAAAGATAGCATGCATAGTGCTCTCTGTTGATACATATGCTACCCCTAAGTTTGTTACTAGAAAGGCAGAGGTCGACTTAGGTGGAGCCACTACCTTCCCCCTCTCTACTGTGTCTGATGACATGTTTTCATATAACCTGCCCCTCTGCCAAGCAGCCCAATGGAAGCAAGCCCACAGTGGGTAAGGTTGGTGACTCACAGGTGTCAGAGCTAGAGGGGAACAGACCATTTGGGTGACTCCCCTTTCCCTCTCTACAATTCCTGAGGACATTCCTCACTTCACTCACCCTTCTGCCCAGCATCCCAATGAGAGCAGTTTCTCCCTCCCTTGTGTGGGGAAAGGATGGATGATGGGGCACTACCTACCCTTGGTGGCATGGCATATAGTCTCTAAAAAGCTTTGCCATCACTACCCTATACCAATGGAATATAAAGTTCATCTCTTGTCATTATTGCTATCTACAAGACCTAAAATGTTTTTTTAGGACATAACAGATGCTGAAGAGGTTTCTGAGAGTGAATAGAATGATAGATGAGTAGATGGAAAGATTGATTTCTTCCTTTCAGATGACTTGGTTTCCTTCAAAGCTCAGCTGGAATGACCTTTCTGAACACATTTCTACGTTATGAGTATTCTCTCTCCCATCTAACATCATCATTATGCTTATCATATATATCTATATATATATATGTACATATAATGTACAATTATTATGTCAATTTATCCTCACAACAACCTTGGGATATAGATGTTCTTATTATGCTTATTTTAAGGATGAGGAAACTGAGGCAAATAGAGGTTAGGTAACTTTCCCAGGATCAAACACCTGAGGTCTGATTTTAACTCAGATGTTCTCTACTCCAGATCTGACCTTCTATCCAATGGACTACCTAATATATCTCTTTCTATCTTTTTTTCTCTTATTATATTATTTTCCCAAATAATCCCCTCCTTTAATCACACACACACACACACACACACACACACACACACACACACACTCATACCCCCATTGGATCCCTCCAATATTATATAAATTCCTTAAGAACAAAATGTAACATTTCTTTATTTTTTATCCTTAGCATCTACCATCATGGCCAGAGCTTAGTAGGCATATATTTAACATTTATTTGATTATCATTTGTTTCCAACATTATTCACTTTCTAAAAAAATCAAATTACAATAATTAATAGTCAAGAATAGAAAGAATGATATACTAGAGAAAAGCATAACAAAGGTGGGCATGGGTAGGAAGGGAGGGAGATGAAAGTGAGACACAAGTCAATAGAGAAAGTAGAGAGGTTTATGTACCAGTTCTGGAAGTGTTCTCCATCTTCTAAGTGCATTATTTATTTCTCCAGGGACTGAAAGCTTTGCCATCAGAAAAAAAAATGTCATTGGGGAAGGCAATGCTTCTTTCTTTACAGATCATAGGAACAATGAGACACTAGCATAGTGTTGATAGAGCTGATACAACCATTCTGCAGAGGAATTTGGAGCCATGCTCAAAGGGTCCTCAAATTCTATACCCCCTTTGACCCAGCAATATCACTGCTAGGTATGTATCCCAAAGACATCAAATATGAGGGAAAAGTACCTACTTGTACAAAAACATTTATAACAGTACTTTTTGTGATGGTGGCAAAGAATTAGGAAGTGAATGGCTATCCATCATTTGGGGAGTGGTTGAACAAGTTGTGGTGTATGATTGTACTGAATACTATTGCACCCTAAGAAATAAAGAACAGGAAGATTCCCCAAAAAACAAACAAAACAAACATAGGAAGACTGATATGAACTGATGCAAAGTGAAGTGAGCAGAGCCAGGAAAAAAAAAAACAACTACACAGTAACATCAGTAATGTATGATGAACAGCTGTGAATAACTTAATTATTGTCAATAATACAAAACTCCAGGACAATTTAAGGGACTCGTGATAAAAAGGCTATCCACTGCCAAAGAAGCAACTGATGAAGTTTGAACTAAGACCAAAGCACATCTGATTTTTTTTCTCTAAGTGTAAGTGATATATATCTTATTTCACAAGGACAGTTATGGAAATATTTATTGCAGAACAAAACAACCTATATCATATTACCTGCTGATTGGGGATGGGGGTAGAAGCTTAATGAAGGAAGAGAACATGGATCACAAAATGTCAAAAACATTAAAATTTTATTGAGAGGTCATCTGGGAAAAGATTAAAATAAATAGACTCAAAGAATGTTGCTTTAGAAGACTCTAAATCTAAGGTATCTTGATACCTGGATATCTTGAGTATAATCTCAGTGTCAGAATATAAGGTCAAAAGAAGTTGAGAGAATGAGATAACAAACATTAAGAAGGTATGGACCAAATGTCATCTGTACTTATAGGAGGACCTCCTGATAAGATAACAGTTGCACTGAAATATGAAGGGATGTAAAAGCAGCATCTGAATTCAGTGGTACTGAGAGAAAGAGTGGAGAGGATCACATAATCTTGATGAAATTAAAGAACCCCCAAAGACACTTGAGTCACTATGTTTTTGATGTAACCCCTTTTGGGTCTTTGAAATAACACTATTAAAATGTATATTTAATTCTGGGTTTTGACTAATTGATACCACTTCTAACTTTATATGAAAAAGAGATAAAAGAAAGAAGAACCTATTTAAAGCATATTTTATTGTAGCAAAGAACTGGAAACTACAGGAAGCCCATTAGTTGGGGAATTGGTGAACTATTTACTGTATATGAATGTGATTAAATACTATAACTCCATTAAAAATTATAAAGTGGATTATTATTAACATTTTAATAGTTTAACAACTACCACAGGGATAAGCATTTAAATTTTTCTGCTTAGTTTCAGAAGGGTTGATCAGGAGGAAGTATGGGAGTCATAAAGAGGGAAATTTCAACTGGCTATAAGGGGAAAGAATACTTAAATCTTCAACCTTCAAAAATTGAATGTCTGAAGAGGTCATGAGTTCAATTTCTGAAGGGATCTTTAAGCAAAGAAGACATAACCTATTGTCATAAATGTTTAAAGTTATTTCCCTTCCTGTGGATCAATCAAATCCTGTGGATTTGATAAGATGGCCACTTAAATTAGACCCTTGAAAATTCACAATTTTTTCTGCAATTAAAAAACCATATGAAATGGAACATATGATTATAGAATGACTGAAATTACCACACTTGTTTCCAATTTAGATAAAAATGATTTACATGCTTAGGTAGATAAAAATGCAAAAAGCTGTTACTAAAAACAACAAAAATACACAGGAACTTATAAGAATTTTTCAATATAAATATAAAAAATCAACCTCTGATATGAATTTTAGGATAGAGCATATCAAATACATATCTTTTCATTGAAAATCAAATTCATCATCATGAATTCATTGATCCACAATCACAAATTAAAAAAAGATTGTGTTCAGTAGAAAAAGCCCTATGTTCTAAAAGATCTGAGGAATTTCTCTAATGTCATTGAAATTAGGAATAAATTTATAACATATGACATAGATCACTAAATATATGTTGGGTAGAACCTTTGGACATAGAATGTCAGAGATAGGAGCGAATTGAGAACACAATATAAAGAACATTAAATTTTGAGGACCTGTGGACAAAGAATGAAAAATGTCAGAGCAGTAAATGACTTTATAGATCATATGATCCAACATTTTTCATTAATGGACACTTCCTTAAAGTCATTCCATTGCTCCATGATTAACACAACTAAACCCAAAAAGAAACAAATGCATCTAGGCAACATATTTTTCTTGAAAGATTTCTAAGAAACAGAGTCTCTCCCTTAGTAGACAGAAGACTGGAAACCACAAGGGATTAATGTTTTACTTACTGTTACACAGTTGGTTAATTTCATGGTCTTAAGAATCTAATAACATTTTTCCATAATTCAGATGCAAATTATTTACATCATTATGCAATTTATATAATTTACATAATTACATGATTCGTGTTCTTTCCTTCCCCTCTTTTCTCCCCCATCACTGAGCGAATGATCATTTAAAGTCAAAATTCCCAATCATATACCCATTAAACCACGTGGTCGATTATATGGGTTTTTTCTGCAGTTCTAAACCCACAGTTCTTTCTCTGAATATGGATAGTGTTCTTTCACATAAACTCCTCTGGATCATTGCATTGCTACTAATAAAGAAGTCAATCACATTATATTGTACCACAGTGCATCCATCTCTGTGTACAATGTCCTCCTGGTTCTGCTCCTTTCATGCTGCATCAATTCCTGGAGGTCTTTCCAGATTACATGGAATGCCTCCATTTCATCATTCCTTTAAACATAATGGTATTTCACCACCATAAGATACCACAATTGTTTAGTCATTCTCCAATTAATGGACAACTCCTAATTTTCCAATTATTTTACCACCACAAAGGACACAGCTATAAATAATTTTGTATAGATGTTTTCCCCTGTTGTCTCTTTGGGGTGCAAACTCAGTAGTGGTATGGCTGGGTCAAAGGGCAGGCAGTCTTTTAAATTCCTTTGTGGATAGTTTCAAATTTCTTCTTTTTTGTTAGATTAACAAATACTTTATCTATTTTATTTGTTTTTTCCCAAAGTACCAACTCTTGGTCTTATTTACTGGTTCAATACTTCTTTTAAGTTCAATTTTATTAATTTCTCCTTTGATTTTTAGGATTTCCAATTTGGTTTTTATCTGAGGATTTTTAACACTTCCTTCCCTCCCTGATACTACTCTTCTTTCCATACCCTTCCTTCTTATTATTCCTCTCTTACTATAATGTCTTTTTAGTGACCCCACAACTTCTCCCTCCCTTTTATTGCTCTCCTCCCCACCAGCCCATTTAAAACCCTTCTACTTCTCTATAGGGCATGATACAATTCTCTGCCCCAATGGATTTGACTGTTTTTCCCACTTTGAGCCAGTTGCGAAGAGCTTATGATTTAATTATCACCTGTTACCAACCTCTTCCTCCCTTTCTTTGCATTAGTCTTCTCCCCTAGCCCCCTATGTGCTTATTTATGAAATATATATTTACCCCCCTTTATATCCTTTTCTATTTCTCTCAGCATTATTCTCTTCCCTTTAATTTATATATATATATATATATATATATATATATATATATATATATATATATTGACATGCCATCCTATACAATTTATCATGGTATACTCTAGGTATACTACTTATAACTACCAAGATGATAAAAATATTTTATTAGTTACCATAATGATATTTTCATATAAGAATACAAATCATTTGAACTTATTGGATAATTTATTTTTTTTTCCTTTCTTAATTACCTTTTCGTGTTTCTCTTCAGTTCTGTATTTGGGCATCTGATTTTCTGCTTAAATCCAGTCTTTTCTACAAGAATGATTGGAAATCTATTTTATTAAATGACTATATTTTCACCTGCAAAAATATAGTCAATTTTGCTGGGTAATTAATTCTTGGTTATAGACCCAGTTCTCTTGCTTAGTAGAATATCATATTTCAGGTCTTCTTGTCCTTCAGTGTAGATGCAATCAGGTTCTGTGTAATCCTTACTGTGTCTCCATGATTTCTGAATTGTTTCTTTTTAGCAACTTGTAATATTTTTCCTAGTCTTGGAAGTTTTTGAACTTGGCTTTTATATTCCTTGGTGTTGCCAATTTGGGATATAAAGCATGAGATGATTTGTGGATTCTTTCAATTTCTACTTTACCCTCTTGTTCAAAAAATATCAGGACAGTTTTAGTGCATATTTTCCTATAGAATGATGTCAAGGCTTTTTTGTTTTGTCATGATTTTCCAGTGGTCCAATAATTCTTAAATTGTCTCTCTTGGATCTATTTTCCAGGTCTGTTATTTTATCAATGAGGTGTTGCATATTTTCCTCAATTTTTCTCATTCTGTTCATTTTGTTTTATAGATCCTGGCTGCCTTGTGAAGTCATTAGTTTCTAATTTTCCAATTATAATTTTTAAAGACTGAACTTCATCCCTGAAATTTTCAACCTCCTTTTCCTTTCGATATATTTTTTTTTCTTTGTAGATCATTGTATTTCTCTTTTACCATCTTTGCCTTGTTTCCAAGCTGGTTAATTTTGGCTTTAAAGAGTCTATTTTCTTGTTTTAGTCCATGTGCCTTTGTTTCCAGATGAATTATTTTGCTTTTTAAGTTCTTTTCCCAATTTTCTTCAATGTCCCTTAATTGTTTTCTGAATTGCATTTTTAGTTTTGCAGAGCCTGGGTCCAATTTGCTGGAGTTTCTGATTTTTTAATTATTTTTTGGTCTTCCTCTGTTCCATTAGTTTGTTGTTCATTACCTGAATAGAATCTGTCAATTGTAATTTCTTTTGTTCCTCTGTAATTTCTTCTTGCTCCTCTGTTTATTTGCTGAAACTGTGGGCTTTTGTGCCCTAATGGGCTTTCTTCTATGCTCAGCTGATTAACTGTATTGGGTTAATGGAACTGAACAGTTGCATTAATGTGCCCTAGTGCTAGATCTTCCCCAGCTGTGAGCAGAGGCTGAAGGTGAAAGTGAATGTGTGGAGCTTGAAGGTAGTTATGGCTCTTCCTCTCTACTCCTTTTTTTCCAGCCACCTCCCTGCCAGCTGCCTGGTCAGGGAACCAAGCTTCCCATTGTGGTACCAAGGTACTCAGTCATGGTTGCAGCCTTTGCCCTGGGATCCCAGTCAGCAGGATTGTTACTATAGGTTTCAGTGAAGTAGATGAGGAAGAGGAGTTGGACCTTTCCTTTATAACCACAAATTCAACCTTATCTTCCATCTTTTCAGGTTGGATGGAGCAGGATAGACCCTGGCTCTCTGTCTACTCTACACCCTAACCTTTTTTCTCTGTTTTCCTGCCAACTCATTGAGGCTGAGCCCCTCTGCTCTCTGGAGGTTTTTCTCTGCACTATTCATTAACTGGATTAATCCAGTTGAGTTGATATGTCCTGAGGCCAAAACTTTAAGAGGCAGAGTCCAAAGATGGAGGTGTGGTGCCTGAAAGCTGCTAGCAGCCTGTCCTCCTCTCTGCTTCTCTCCTCCAGCTACCTCCTTGCCAGCTGTGCTCAGAGAGCCCTGAGCTTTGTGTATTTTTGGTAGGAGGACACCCCTTCCTCTTTAGATCCCTCACCCTGAGATCCTACCAACAAGCTGAGTCTCAACACAGGAAATGGGAGAAAGGTCCTGGGACCTTCTTTCTTTTTTTTCCTTAAACCCCAGAATTCAACCTTCTCTGCATACTTTTTAAGTTGAATCTAGCATGAGGGTCCTTCAGGTCTGTCTTCTTGGATTTGTTTTTCTGTCCCCCTTGAAGAGCTTTTTTGTAATTGGTGTAGAAGAATTTTCATAGAGGAATCAACTTTTGCTGCTTCTAAGTCACCATCTTGACTCTACCCCCTCAGATGTAAATGATATTTTAAGCATTGCTAAGCATTGTAGATCAATTTTCTCAAAAAATAATAATAAAATAGATACCTCCTAAGTATCACCCATCATGTTTATTCCTGAAGATAAAAAGACAAAAACTAAAGAAAATACTCCATTTTCAATATATTTACATTCTGCCCAAGGGGACATAATTCATATATAGACAAGCAAATATAGAATATAAAATAAAGGAAATGTGATATAATCCTGAGGGGTAATAAGTATTTCAGTAAATTAGGAAAAACCTAATCTAGAAGATGATGTTTGATCTGAGTTTCTAATAAAGCTAGATTTTCTACGAAGTAGGGATGAGGATGGAGGAGATGATATATGCAAAGTCATGAGAAAAATAAAATATTTTATAGGTTGAACAGTTAGTAGACCAGGTTAGACAGAAGTTAGAATATGTGAGGTAGAGTAATGGGTAATAACTCTGGTCAGAGTTTAGAGTTAGATTTAAATGGTATACACACATATGTATATATAATCCTGGAGAGAGTAAGAAGTGATTCAAGCTTTCTGATCAAGGGAGTGACATTCTTTTGTTTTACAGTCTCATCAACCCAATGAAATAGTTCTCAGAAATGATGAAAAATGAAATCTATAGCAAATACATATAGAACTTTGGGGGAAGTTCAGATGAGATAATGTAGGCAGAGTGCTTTGCAATAGTTGAAGTGCTATTAAAATTATATTTTATTATTTCCATTGTCATCACAATCTTACACATATCCAAGGGAGTATATTGATTTATCATTTACAAACTGCTTTCATATTCATTTTAATTTTTCCATTTAAGCCTCACAGTTGCATGAGACTTAAAGTGCAGATAGTACCAGAACCCTTGTATAAGTGAAGAGAAGAATGCTTAAAAAGTTGATGGCTTGCCCATAGGAGGAGTTAGTAAGTGACTTTCTTTCATCCTTACAGAACTTTTTGCTTTTTTCTATGGGAAAAACAAAGTCTTCATTACAAATGAGTTTGCAAAATTCAGAGTCTTATTGGAAGGTGAAAAAAATGAGAAACCAGCAGCTATCAAAGCTGCAGTATAATTATGGAAATGAGGTGTGATCTCTTTTTTTTCCTGGAGAAGTGCCATCACGGCCGTTTGGTAGGAACAATCTGGGCACTTAGACATACTGAGGGACATAAGAATCATTTACATAACACTTAGCAAAACCAAGCTTCATGTTAGTAAGTTGGATGTACTTTAAAAGAAATAATAATGAGGAGGAGTTGCAAAATAGATCAAGTTTCCAGGAAGTGTGGACCCATCCTCAAAAGTCTTGGGTACCTACTTTAATTCAATACACATTTATTAAATTAAAAGCACTGTGATAGGCCCTGGATTAAAAAATGAAACAATCTAGACTCTTAAAGGTCATAGGAGGATGCAATCATCCATCCTTTTAGCATCGTGAGGGAATGCATACATTATTTAGATGAGGCCTTCATTTGACAGCTAAGGAAACTAAATCCTAGAGAGATTAGAACTTGTTCAAGGTCACATATGGAGAAAATAACATAGCCAGTATAAAAATCCTCTAACAGAGTACTCTGACTCTAATCCAGTGGAGTTATTTTGGTTTTGCTTTTGGTTTTCCTAATATCATGGGTATGACTGTGAAGGGGGTACTAATATTATCCTCATATATATCAATATATATAGATAGATGTGTTTATATATAAATTTAAACTCCAAGATGCTACTGATCATGAATTTCTATGTATTTAGTAGATAATGATATCATGTGAAATCCATATAATATCCTTGTAAAACCTGAATTAATAGATTAATCATTTTAAAGATAATCTGTCATTTCTGGATATATGGCCTGATCTTGCATTAGTATCCTAAAATTTTCTTGCTTTATTTGTCTTGTTGTGATGTTTTATTTTACTTTTAAGTTTAAAAACCCTGTACCAAATTCTTTCCATCCCTCCATACTGGTTGAAAAGGCTACAAATACGATATTCATTGCACCTATGAAATCATGTACAACATATTTTCATACCACTCATGATGAAAAAAAAGAATAAAAAATGAAAAAAATATGTTTCAATCTGCACTGAGTTCATCAGTTCTTTCTCTAGTGATGGATTTTTTTCATTAAAATTAGTATTATATTACATCGTTTTATTGGTAAGAATAACTAAGTCATTCAGACTTGATCATCATACAATATTACTTTTACTATTAACAATATTTTTTTCTGATTTTTCTCATTTGATTTTACATCAGTTCATGTAAGTCTTCCCAGGTTTTTCTGAAAGCATCCTGCTTATATTTTCCTCATAGCACAAAAGTATTCCATAACAATTGTATGCCTTGTTTTGCCATTTCCCAAGTGCCTCGATTCCCAATTCTTTTCCACAAAAAAAAAAAAATACTTATGTGAATATTTTTCTATAAATATTTCATTTTCCCTTTTGTTCATCACTTTCATATGTAGGCTTAGTAATAATATTTCTGGGTCAAAGGATCAGCAGTTTTATAGCCCTTTGGGCATAGTTCTGAATTAATCTCCAGAATGGTTGGACTAGTTTACAACTCCATCAATAGTGTACTAGTATCACAATTTTTCACATTCCCTCAACCTTTGTAATTTCCCATTTCTGTCATATTAGCCATTCTAATAAAAGTGAGGTAACACCCCTGAGATAGTTTAATTTTCTTCTCTAATGAATAGTGATTTAGAGTATTTTGTCATATGTCTATTACTTTAATTTACTTTTGAAAAATCTTAATGTTAAAAACCTTTCATAATTTTTAAATTATGGAATGGTTCTTATTTATGATGAATTTGACCAACCCATACAAATCTGAGAAAGGAAACCTTTATGAAAAAAGCTTAATGAAAACATCCTCCTTTTCCTGGTTTCTTTTCATTTTGGCTACATTGGTTTTATTTAGCAGAAAGACATTTTTTCATGTAATCACTTATCTATTTTTCTTACCATGATCTCCTCTATCTCTTGTTTGGTCATAAAGTATTCACTTTTCCATTGTTCTGATAGATGCTTTTCCATTACCCTCAAAGATTGGATATTTAAGTTTATCAAAAACTAATTTACTGTGGTTATTTTCTTTTGTATATTTTCTACCCAATCTATTCTACTGATTCACCACTCTATTTCCTATCAAATACCAGATTGTTTTAATGTTAACAACTTTGTAGCATAGTATGGCATCTGGTACTACTTGTCCACCTACCTTAACTTGTTTTTTCTTCTCATTAATTCCCTCAATATTCCTCTCCATTTGTTCTTTCAGATAAATTCAGTTATTTTTTTCTGGATCTATAAAATAATAATTTTGTTACTTTTCTTAATATGTCACTGAGGGAGCAAATTAATTTAGGTAGTATTGACCTTTTTATTAACTTGGTATAACCATTTACAATTAGTATTTCTTTACATATTTATATCTGTCTTTATTCATATTAAAAGCCACTTATAATCATGTTCATATAATTCCTATATTTGTCTTGGCAGATATACTCCAATGTATTTTATTGTCTATATTTTTTTTAGTTACCTTTCCCTTTTTTCCTCTAGGTTTGTTGGTAATATAAGGAAATGATAAATTTTGATGTACTGAAACTTTGCTAAAGTTATTGGTTATTTGAACTACATTTTAGTTGATACTCTATTATTCTTTAACTATACCATCATCTGCAAAGTGGTCATTTTATTTGTTCAAATGAACAATTATTCTTTTTTTTATCTTATTGTTATAGCTAGGAATTTAGAAGATAATTAGATAGTAATTATGACCTCGAATTTCCTTTTTCACTCCTAATATTATTGGAAAATCTCCAAACTTATCTCCTTTATAATTAATTCTTGCCTTCTATTTAATATACTACTTTTCATTTTAACAAAGGTTCAATTTTTTCCTCTGCTTTGTACATTTTTAAGTTGAATTTGATGTTACGATTTGTCAAAACCTTTTTTTCTGCATCTCCTGATGTAATCATATGTTTTGATATTTTATGTTTTTGGTATGGTCAATTATCCTTATTGTTTTCTTGAAGTTGAACCAGTCCTGCATTTCTGGTAAGAATCTCACTTGGTCAGAGTATTTGATTGTTCTTGCTAGTATTTCATTTAAAAGTTTTGCATCAATATTTATTAGGGAAATTATTTTTTTCATTTTCTATTTTCGTTTTTTGTTCTCCCTGGTTTTGATATCAAAACCATACTTCCATCATAGAAAGAATTTTCAATGGCTTGGGAACCATCTCTATTTTTCTTTAAGGCATTGTAGCTATTTCACATCATTTTCTTCTCCTGAGTTTGTGTCTAAGACCTTCCATGTCATGTGGGCTCTGCTCACCTGAGTGATTATGGTGGTGGTGGTGGGGATCCAGTATTAATACTTTTTGGTCCCATTGTTTTTAGAACTTGTTCCAGAGGTCTTAAATTTTTGATGCTTCCAAGGTCGTGTGATCTGGGGCAAAGGACAGTCTTTGATGGGTTATGTACTCAAGAAGGAACCTTGATTGATAACAATCACAGCATCTTTCAGCTCTATTACTATGACACAGAACTAAGGCTCCTGCTCTTTTGACATACAAGAACTTATATCTATCCTGGATTTGCAACATGATGATTTTGCCAAATGATATCTAGTCCTCTGACCAGTCCTCAGACCAATGGACTCCTGGAACATCTTTCTTACCAGATGTTGTCTTCCTATCATGTGTGGACAATGAGTGTTCTCAGTACAATTGGTGCTGCTGTCAACTCTCTCTCCAAGGCCTATGAATGATATTGTTACAACAATGGGGTTCCAGGTAGCCACAACTCCCCTGCCCCAGTCCTCCCTTTCTGGCTCCTAAATGGTCCTGGCTTGGAAAAAATTATCAATCTATTTTTTTTTTTTCGTTTTAGATTCTATTTGATATAGTTCTAAAGTTGTTTAGAGGGAATTTTAAAAGGACTCAGAATGCTCCCTTTATTTTACCATCTTGGTCCTTGTCTGTTTTTTTAACTAAATTTGCATAATTTCACCATTTTTACATGGTATCAGTAGCAGGAGCAGAAGAATAAATAACTAGATAAGTCAGTAGATAAAATAATGAGCTTGGAATCAGGATAATTTGAGTTCATGGTTTGCCATATATACTTCCCTAGCTGTGTATCTGTAAGTATGTATCTGTATGTTTCAATTTTCACAAGTACAAAATGATGGTAATAGTGTCCACCTTCCAAATTTGCTGTGAGGATCAAATGTTATAATGTATGAAGTGTTTAGTAGAAGATCTGGCACATAATCTGTGCCTTATGAATAATTGCTCTAGTGTCCTAATCATCATCATCCTCCTCATCATCATCATCACCAGTGTCATCATTTCATCATCGTCACATAAGAATTAAATTGCTGAAGGTACTAAAAATTTCTATGAAAACAGTTAAGGAGTCCCTTCATTGGTTTAAGGAAAGGTCTGTCCAGAGCATCCCACCTCAACTTAATCAATGATCAACAAGAATTAAGACAACGATTATGGATTAAGCTCCTGAGATCTAAAGAAAAGAAAAATAACAGCCGTACCTGAAAGGAGCTTCCATGGCCGTGGGGAAGCTGCCAAGCTTATATAGATAGATAAACCAAATGAAAGCAAGCTTACTTCAGAGGGAAGTCAATGGGACTTACAAAGAACACTAAGGAAGTCCTTGTACTGCTTGAGCTGATATTTGATGGTAAATCAGAATTCTAGAAGGAAATCAGGAGGGAAGACATTCTGAGGACAAAGAAAGAGTTCCAGCACATCTAGCTTTTAAGATTCTCAAATTAATTTGGACTCAGAATTTCCTGGTAATCATTCATCTTTAATTTATATGAGCTTTCTAATGCAAACTCCCCTCAATTGGCACACATGTATATGTACATGTATACAAACATTTCTGTTATATACTAGACACTGATTTTTTTAAACATTATTTTATTTGGTCATTTTCATACATTGTTCATTGGAAACAGATCATTTTCTTTTCCTCCCCCTCAACCCCCTCCCACCCCTTCCCTAGCTGACGCGTGATTCTTCTGGGTATCACATGTGTCTTGCTCTGACCCCATTTCCTTGTTGTTGGTATTTGCATTAGGGCACTCATTTAGCTTCTCTCCTCGATCATGTCCCCTCAACCTCTGTAGTCAAGCAGTTGCTTTTCCTCTGTGTTTTTACTCCTTCAGTTTGTCATCTGCTTGAGGATAGTTGTTTGTTTGTTTGTTTGTTTGTTTTTTCTCTTAGATCACTGCAGGTTGTTCAGGGACTTTGTAAAGCCATTATTGGAGAAGTCCATTACATTCTCTTGTACCACAATGTGTCAGTCTCTGTGTACAATGTTCTCCTGGTTCTGCTCCTCTCGCTCTGCATCACTTCCTGGAGGTTGTTCCAGTCTCCATGGAATTCCTCCACTTTATTATTCCTTTTAGCACAATAGTATTCCATCACCAACATATACCACAATGTGTTCAGCCATTCTCCAATTGAACGGTATCCCCTCATTTTCCAATTTTTGGCTACCACAAAGAGCGCAGCTATGAATATTCTTGTACAAGTCTTTTTCCTTATTATCTCTTTGGGGTACCAACCCAGCAGTGCTATGGCTGGATCAAAGGGCAGACAGTCTTTTATTGCCCTTTGTGCATAATTCCAAATTGCCCTCCAGAATGGTTGGATCAATTCACAACTCCACCAGCAATGAATTAATGTCCCCACTTTGCCATATCCCCTCCAGCATTCATTACTTTCCTTTGCTGTCATGTTGAACAATCTGCTAGGTGTGAGGTGATACCTCAAAGTTGTTTTGATTTGCATCTCTCTGATTATAAGAGATCTAGAACACTTTTTCATGTGCTTATTAATAGTCTAGATTTCTTTAACTGAAAATTGCCTATTCGTGTCCCTTGCCTATTTTTCAATTGGAGAATGGCTTGATTTTTTGTACAACTGGTTTAGCTCTTTATAGATTTGAGTAATTGGACCTTTGTCAGAGGTTTTTGTTATGAAGCTTATTTCCCAATTTGTTGCTTTCCTTCTAATTTTAGTTACATTGGGTTTTTTTTGTACAAAAACTTTTTAATTTGATGTAGTCAAAATTATTTATTTTGCATTTTGTGACGCTTTCTAAGTCTTGCTTGGTTTTAAAATCTTTCCCTTTCCAAAGGTCTGACATGTATACTATTCTGTGTTCACCAACTTTACTTATAGTTTCCTTCTTTATATTCAAGTCATTCACCCATTCTGAGTTTATCTTGGTGTAGAGTGTGAGGTGTTGATCAATTCCTAATCTCTCCCACACTGTGTTCCAATTTTCCCAGCAGTTTTTATCAAATACTGGGTTTTTGTCCCAAAAGCTGGGGTCTTTGGGTTTGTCAAAGACTGTCTTACTGAGGTCATTTACTCCAAGTCTATTCCACTGATCCTCCTTTCTGTCTCTTAGCCAGTACCAAATTGTTTTGATGACCTCTTGTAATATTGTTTGAGATCTGGGACTGCAAGGCCACCTTCCTTTGTATTTTTTTTCATTATTTACCTGGATATCCTTGATCCTTTATTCTTCTAAATGAACTTTGTTATGGTTTTCTCTAATTCAGTAAAATAGTTTTTTGGTAGTTCAATGGGTATGGCACTAAATAGATTGATAAGTTTGGGTAGGATGGTCATTTTTATTATATTAGCTCATCCCACCCATTAGCAGTTAATGTTTTTCCAATTATTTAGATCTAGTTTTAATTGTGTGGAGAGTGTTTTGTAGTTGTGTTCATATAGTTCGTGTGTTTGTCTCCGGAGATAGATTCCTAAGTATTTTATTTTGTCTAAGGTAATTTTGAATGGGTTTTCTCTTTCTAGTTCTTGCTGCTGAGCTGGGTTGGAATTATATAGAAATGCTGATGACTTATGTGGGTTTATTTTGTATCCTGCAACTTTGCTAAAGTTGTTGATTATTTCAATTAGCTTTTTGATTGATTCCCTTGGATTCTTTAAGTAAATCATCATATCATACGCAAAGAGTGATAGCTTGGTCTCCTCCTTGCCTATTTTGATGCCTTCAATTTCTTTTTCTTCTCTAATTGCTACTGCTAGTGTTTCTAGTACAATATTAAATAATAAAGGTGATAATGGGCATCCTTGTTTGACTCCTGATCTTATTGGGAAGGCTTTGAGTTTTTCCCCATTGCAGATGATGTTTGCTGATGGTTTTAGGTATATACTGTTTATTATTTTTAGGAAAGGCCCTTCTATTCCTATACTTTCAAGTGTTTTCAATAGGTATGAGTGTTGTATATTGTCAAAGGCTTTTTCTGCATCTATTGAAATAATCATGTGGTTTTTGTCAGTTTCCTTGTTTATATGGTCATTATGTGGATGGTTTTTCCTAACATTGAACCCTCCTTGCATTCCTGTTATGAATCCTACCTGATTGTACTGGATAATCCTTGTGATGACTTGCTAGAGTCTTTTTTGCTAGTATCCTATTTAAGATTTTTGCATCTTTATTCATTAGGGAGATTGGCCTATAGTTTTCTTTCTCTGTTTTTAACCTGCCTGGCTTTGGGATCACTACCATATTTGTGTCATAAAAAGAATTTGGTAGAACCCCTTCTTGGCTTATTCTGTCAAGTAGTTTGTATAGTACTGGGGTTAGCTGTTCTTTGAATGTTTGATAGAATTCATTTGTGAATCCATCTGGACCTGGGGATTTTTTTCTTAGGGAGTTCTTTGATGGCTTGTTCAATTTCATTTTCTGATGTGGTTGTTTAGGTAATTAATTTCTTCTTTTAGTCTAGGCAATTTATATTTTTGTAAATATTCATCCATATCACTTAGATTGCCATATTTTTTGCCATATAATTGGGCATAGTAGTTTTTAATGATTACCTTGATTTCCTCTTCATTAGAGGAGAGGTCTCCCTTTTCATCTTGGATACTGTCAATTTGGTTTTTTTCTTTCCTTTTTTTAATTAGACTGACTAGTACTTTGTCAATTTTATTTGTTTTTTCAAAGTACCAGCTTCTAGTCTTATTTATTAAATCAATAGTTCTTTGACTTTCAATTTTATTAATTTCTCCTTTGATTTTAGGATCTCTAATTTAGTCTTCATCTGAGGATTTTTAATTTGTTCACTTTCTAGTATTTTAATTTGCATGCCCAATTCATTGACCTCTGACCTTCTTAATTTGTTTATATATGAACTCAAGGATATAAATTTCCCCCTGAGTACTGCTTTGGCTGCATCCCATAGATTTTGAAAGGATGTCTCACCATTGTCATTTTCTTCAATGAAGTTATTAATTGTTTCTCTGATTTTTTATTTAACTGGATGGTTTTGGAGAATCATATTGTTTAATTTCCAATTAATTTTTGATTTATCTATCCATGTACCCTTACTAATTATTATTTTTATTGCACTGTGGTCTGAGAAGTTTGCATTTATTATTTCTGCCCCTTTGCACTTGTTTGCAATGATTTTGTGCCCTAGTACATGGTTAGATTTTGTGAATGTACCACGTACTGCTGAAAAGAAGGTGTATTTCTTTTTGTCCCTATTTATTTTTCTCCATATGTCTACTAACTCTAATTTTTCTAAGATTTCATTTGCTTCTCTCACCTCTTTCTTATTTATTTATTTATTTGATTTATCTAGTTCAAATAGGTGAAGGTTCAGATCTCCCACTAGTATAGTTTTTCTATCTATTTCATCCTTGAGCTCCTCTAGTTTCTCCTTTAAAAATTTTGAAGCTCTGCCAATTGGTGCATACATATTGAGTACAGATATTTCCTCGTTGTCTATATTGCCTTTTATCAGGATGTAATTACCTTCCCTATCTCTTTTAACTAGATTTATTTTTACTTTGGCTTTGTCTGATATCATGATTGCTACTCCGGCCTTCTTTTTATCATTTGATGCCCAATAGGTTTGGCTCCATCCTCTTACTTTCACCCTATGAATTTCTACCTTCCTCATGTGTGTTTCTTGCAGACAGCATGTGGTAGGGTTTTGGATTCTAATCTACTCTTCTATTTGCTTGTGTTTTATGGGTGAGTTCATTCCATTCACATTCAGAGTTGTGATTACTAGCTGTGTATTTCCCAGCATTTTGATTTCTATTCCTGGTCCTGCCTTTTCTTCTTTCACTATTTCCTTCTATACCAATGTTTGTTTATAGTCAGCACCCCCCCTCTGTTCCCTCCCTTATTTTCCTTCCATTTCTATCCCCCTCCCTTCTTATTCCCTCCCTTATTTTCTCCTGTACTCTTTTTAAAATTTCCCCCCCTCCCTCCCTTGTACTGCTTCCCTCCCCACCCTCCCTTGTACTGATTCCCTCCCCACCAGTCCGTTTTTTTACCCTTCTACTCCCCTATAGGGTGCAAATCTATTCTCTTTCCCAATGGATTGGGTTGTTCTTCCCTCTTTGGGTTAGTTTCAAAGTACATAAGAGTTGAGTATTTCCTGTCTCCAACCTCTTTACCCTTCCAGTGTATCGATGTTCTCCCCCCTCCCACCATGAGATTCTTTGTGACATATAAATTTACCCCTATTTATTTCTTTTCCCATTTCTTTTAGTCATAACCTCTTACATACACATGTATATGTATTTATGTATGCATATATCTATATACCTATTTATGTCTTGTCCTTTCATCCTATACAGTTTGTCACTGTTCCCTCTGAGTGTAATTCTGCCAGCTGCTCAGGTGATAGCAACAGTTTTTAAGAGTTACCAATGACCTCTTTTCTTATAGGGATACATGTCATTTTAACTTATTGAGTCTCTTATAAAATTTTTGTTGTTGTTTTGTTTGTTTTCCCCCCTTTTTTAATTACCTTTTGATGATTCTCTTGAATTCTGTGGTTGGACATCAAATTTTCTGTTCAGTTATGGTCTTTTATTTATGAATGCTTGGAACTCTTCTGTTGTGTTGAATGCCCATACTTTCCCTTGTAAGAATATAGTCAGTTTTGATGGGTATTTTATTCTTGGTTGTAGGCCTAGTTCCCTTGCTTTCCGGAATATCATATTCCATGCCTTTCAGTCCTTCACTGTGGATGCAGCCAGATCCTGTTTTAACCTCACTGTGTTTCCATGGTATCTGATGGCTTCTTCTTAGCAGCTTGTAATATCTTTTCTTTCATCTGATTGTTTTTGAATTTGGCTATAACATTGCTTGGTGTTGTCAGTTGGTGATTAAATACAGGGGGTGATCTGTGGATTCTTTCAATCTCCACTTTTCCCTCTTTTTCTAGGATCTCGGGACAGTTTTCCTGGATAATTTCCTCCAGTATTATGTCCAGGCTTTTTCTTTTGTCATGGTCTTCTGGTAGTCCAATTATTCTTAAATTGTCTCTTCTTGAACAATTTTCTAAATCGAATGTTTTGTGAATGAGATGCTTCACATTTTCCTCAATTTTTTCATACTTTTTGTTTTGTTTTATAGTGTCCTGTTGCCTTGTGATGTCACTTGATTCTAATTGTTGTATTCTGGTTCTTAAAGATTGGATTTCATCTCTGGCTTTTTGGTTGTCTTTTTCCTTCTGGTCTGATTTTCTTTGAAGATCATCTTTCATCTTCTTTACCTCATCTTTCATCTCCTTTGCCTCATCTTTCATCTCCTTTGCCTCATTTTCCAGCTGGTTGATTTTGGCTTTCAAGACACTATTTTCTTGTTTTGGTTCAAGTGCCTCTGTTTCCAGATGACTTATCTTAATTTTTAAGTTCTTTTCCCAGTTGTCTTCAGCCTCTCTTAGTTGTGTTTTGAGTTCTTCCACAACCTGTATCCAATTCACTGGGATTTCTGGTTTATCATTTGCTGATCTCTCCCCCTATGTTCCATTTGCTGAGTAGTAGCTGTATATTGTAGTATATTTCTTCTTTTTCTGTTGTTAGCTCAAATTCACCCCTTCTTTACTCCCCATATTTGTTCGTGCTCTTGTTCCTCTCATTTTGTTTGTTTTTTGGGGACTTCTATCAGTCTCCCCTCTTGGAGTTTTAACAGAAGATCTCTTGGTGTAGTCTCTGGGGGAGGGTTTTTGGGGGTTTGAGCTTCCCTGTCCTCTGTAGGCTTTTGATTGGCTTAAAGTCCAGCAGTCAATGAGAATGGGTGGGGAGCCTGCACTTCCCTGTGTTTTGGAGACTTTTCATGGGATTAGATTCAGCTGGTTCTTTCAGAAGACTCTGCTCTCTAAGGGGGGAGGGGTCATGGCCTCCCTGGGCTCTGAGGGCTCCTGATGGGATTAGGTTCAACTGGTTTGGATTGAATGAGCCCTAAAACAAAATACCTCCTCCTCCACAATCTGTGTTGAATGCCTGGAGACCAGCCCAGGTTGCTTTCAAGGTAAGCCCTTCGCTGGCCCTGTTTCTGTTCTTTCAGAAGCTCTGAGGGCTCCTGCTAGGAATAGGATCAGCTGGTGTGGGCCTAATGATCCCCAAGCCAAAACAACAAAAAAAAACATCCTCCTCCTCCACAATCTGTGTTGAATGCCCAGGTTACTTTCAAGGTAAGCTTTTCGGAGCAACCCCTTTGCCGGCCTTAAGATTTCTGTCCTTTCAGTAGCTCTGAGGGCTCCTGATGGGATTGGGTTCAGCTGCTGCCCTAGAGCTGGGACCTCCCTTGAGACTCAGTTGGAAGTACCCAGCCAGGGGTCTACAGGCTTCCCCCTTCTCTCTATGTTTCCCTGCCATCTGTGTTGGGCGTCCCAGAGACTGACTCAGGTTGCTTTCAAGGTGAGTCCTTCAAAGTAGCCCACCCTGGGGCCCTTTTGCCGACCCTGAAGTTCCGACTGCTGCCATGGGCTCAGCACTCTGGTTTGGGGGGATGGGTCCTGGTACCTTCCTTCTGCCTGCCCCTTAGATCCGAGTGATCTTGGGTTCTGGCTTTTGGGGGGCTGTACCTTTTGATCCAGGTACAGGAGGAGGGTTCCCAGGGTCTGTCCTGTTGTTCAGCTTGAATTTTGGTGTCCTAAGATCTCTCAGTTTGCTATCGGTAAGGAAGAGTTTCTGAGGACTGAACTTTTGCATCTTCTAAGCCGCCATCTTGACCGGAAGTCAGTAGACACTGATTTTTAAAAAATTCAATGACTGACTAAATTCTGTGGAAGAAATTTCACCTACTTGGCATAAATTGGAGTGGGGGACTGAACTGGGAGGTAATAGGAACCTTTCTCTTCTAGTACATAAATTTGTGTGGACTTGGGCAAGTAACATCCATTCTCTGGGCCTCAGTTTCCCTTACTGAAAAAGCATTGTTGTTTCTTTACACTTTATATCTATACTAGCTTCCCTTTGCAATACAAGATTAGGATTATAAACATTTAAAAATGTTTAGGGAGGGAGTAAAAGGATTCCTTTCATCAAATATTTGAATTGCTGCCATGTGGGAGAGAGGTTATATTTCACATTAGCATGGTAGCTAAGGAAACCCAGCAGGGATCATATGGATTGCATACCAAATGGAAAAAAAAATGCATTGCCATCATTGCACATGGAGGTGGGAGGTTAGCTGAGATATTTATGGTTAACTTAGGATAAATCTGTAAGTATCCTGTGGAGTCTTCCTTTGTGTGAATATTATTTGGGCTCCTGCAGATCCTTGACACCCTGACATAAAATGATTCCATTTTATTCTTATTTCCCCCTTGCCCAAGTCTTTGTTTGCTTGTTTTTCTACTGTGCCTTGTTTCATATTAACTAGATAGAAGAAGAGTTCTCTAGAAGGCAGTTTATAATCATCGGACCATTCAGATGCAAACTAGAATCTACTCTACTTTGGTTATTCAAAGGAATAATAATTTATCTTTTTACCCAGAAATCATTATTAAGCATTTGGGTAATAAACCATTCAAAATTCAGATACCAACATCTGAAGGGCCTCAAATTTATGTCATATGAATATTATTTTGAAAAATTTAGAGAACTTAACCTATTAAAAGAAGACTCAAGAATAGACATGCTAGCTCTTTTTAAGTATCTAAAAAGTTGTTATGTAGAATGCGGATTAAGTTCAATATGTTTTATCTCAATGTGTAAACTTAATCACAAGAAGTAAAAGGTTTAGATGGAATGATTTTGACTCAACATCATAAATACTTAATGCATAACACAGATAACTAAATGTCAACAAAATTATATATCTATATTTACATGCATATTCACATACATACATACAAATAGTATTTACAGTTATTTAGAGTTATGGTTATAAAATGTTTATATACATATTAATGTGCATATATACATATATACTACATGTGTGTTTTTATATACACACACACATATATATGATAAACAGAAGGACAAAAATACATATGAATGCCAAGTACTTAGATACAGTTAATTTTGAAATGGTAGGTACAGTTGAGACCCCAAAATCTTCAAGGAAAGTCATTGCTAAAGGGATTCTATGAAGCATTATTATAGTAGATGGCACATAGTAGCCATTTCATAAATGCTTATTGATTGAGGTGGCGGTTCAGAAAGTGCATTCTAGACTTCACAGACAGTCATTGCCAAGGTATAGAGTTTAGAAATGGAAGGTCTTGAATAAGCATCAATAAAAAAAAAATTCCTTTATTTTGATTACAGAATGAAGGGGAGAAAGTAAAATCCAACAATTCTGGAAAGAAATGATGAGGTCAGATTGCAGAGACTTCTGAATGCTAGATGAATGTAATTAGTATATCTGATTCTGAAGACAAAGATAAACCAGCATTCAGCACAATCCAAAATTATTTTACTTATAAGACAACAATATACAAAAAGATAATTTATAGTTTAATATAAGAATTGTCTTACAAAAGGATCTCTAATATTGGAATTAGTTGGCTTGGTTGATGAAAGGAGAAATAGTAACAATAGTCATTTCTCTAAAATTGTGACTTTTCCAAAACACTACACTTGCTTCATTTCTTTGAAATGAACTTGTCTAGGAAATCAGACCTTGGATGCTCAAAATAACTAAAAATTCAGGTCAACCCAATACAATATGCATCTTTTTAGAGTCACTTCTCCTCCTTCTCTTCCTCCTCTGCCTTCTCTTCCTCCTCAGCCTTCTTCTCCTCTTATTTCTTCTTCTTCTTCTTCTTCTTCTTCTTCTTCTTCTTCTTCTTCTTCTTCTTCTTCTTCTTCTTCTTCTTCTTCTTCTTCTTCTTCTTCTTCTTCTTCTTCTTCTGCTTCTGCTTCTGCTTCTGCTTCTGCTTCTACTTCTGCTTCTTCTCCTCTTCCTCCTTCTCCTTTTTCCTTATTCTTCTTCTTATTCTGCTAACACTGAATAACAAGGTCAGTTTCCATAATTCTTGACATGCTAGAGGGTTAGTCAAAACATAATAAGATATTTCATAAGGATACACATAAAATTTTCAAATTTAGCTATAAAATTCTTAATGCATATATGACAAGTAAGAATTATTAGGCAAGTGTGTTTATGGAGAAAAGTCTGCAGATGTTTATAGGTCTTAGGCACAATGTGAATTGACAGTTAAGAAGGTAAACATAATCTTAATTGATTTCCTAGAACAAGGGGGCAAATCATTTGTTGTGGTAAGATTGTATCTTGGTCATTGTGTTATAATCATTTGCAGCAGTATTGCAAGGATGGCTGATTATACTCAAAAGTGTAAATGGATGCTAGTAAAACCCATTAAAGAGTTCATGATATATAAAAGGGTTCATTCAAGGAAATGAAGATTATGGAACCTGATTAAAGGAAGAATTCAGGGAGGGCATGAGATCATAGCTGTCTTTAAGGGAATAAACATTTACATGCCACCTACTAAGGGCCAGTCACTGTGCTGAACTCTTTACAAATATCTCATATGATCCTCACAATAACCCCATGAGATAGGTGTTATTATCATCCCCATTTTATACTTGATAAAACTGAGGAAAATAGAAATGATAGTAAATATTTCAGGCTAGATTTGTACTAAATTCTTTCTGACTCCAGGCCCTGGGCTTTACACATTGTTCCACTTGTATGCCCAAAAGTTATAGCCTTGGGAGTGAGAAGGTCCTCACCCATTAGTGCTTTTCAAAAAATGTCTAGATGGCTATATAATACAGTGAATTCCTGCCAAATGATGGGTGGACTTAATGGTTTCCAAAGTCCCTCAAGGGCCTGAGCTTCTGTGAATATCTTGCTTAGAAATCAGTGACTCCTAATGAACTTCTATGAGTCATTCTACTATTAATCTCCACTTCACTCAGGAAAGCTATTAAGTTCAATTATCTTCTAATTAGATCACCCACAATTCTACTTTGATGAAGAAATGTTTAACCAGAAGCTACAAGTATTGGGTCAGCATGGGATGAAATATCCAATTTCCACAGGAGCCAGATCTAAACACAAGAGGGAAAAATGAACTAGATCTTTATTAATCTGACCTCAATATTTTCAGCATATATGATTTCACTTATACAGGGCTTCATTGCATGGGTTCATTCATTGCTGCAATAAAAGTCATCAATTAGCTGAAATTCAAACGTCTGGTGATGAGAAGCTTTTCATTTAGATATGGGGATCTCTGGCCAACAGACACCCTGACTTTTCTCAAGTAGTAAATTAAACTTTTCTTTTGTGGTAGAACCCTATAGAAGGGTTACCACACTCTAACAGATTTCAAATCCACAGGGTTGTTTGGGGGTTTTTGGGGTCCACATTTTCTATTTAATACATATAGAAAACTCCAGGAATGGGAACTCTCTCCACAGTTGTAAATCTACTATTTTCCTATAATATGACTCTTGTAAAGTTTCAAAGGGAACTGAAAATTTTAATGAAAGAACTTGGCCACTTGGGTAGTATATGCAGAGATAAGCCTGGAACCCAGGTCCTAATATATATTCCTAAAATGTAAGCACACTGAGGGGAGAGGAAATTTTACTTTTATCTTCCTCTTCCCAGTACCTAACATGGTATCTGACAAAAAGTGGGACATAAGCAAATGCTTAGTAAAACATTTCTAATTAAAATTCTAATTCCAAAGTCTGGTATCTATCTGCTATGCCACTGTTTTCACTTCAGGATATTGGTATATATGAAGTGCATTGTTATTGTAGAAAGGGCTAGTGTAAATGGCCTCTCAGATGCCTCCTAATTCTGAGTCTTTGATTCTGTGAAATATATTTATTGCCAGAGCTAAGCCAAAATAAGCTTACTCTCCCTGATCCCCACTTTCTTCTTCTGTAAAGCTGAGATAATGTTTCTTGGCCTGCTTCTCTTCCAAGATTGTTGTGGAAATCAGATCAGATAATGGAAGGAGAGTGCTTTGTAAGTCATAAAGGGCTGTATAACAGGCAGCTATCTCTATTATGCTGTTGTCTTTGAGTAATTGGATACACCCCATCTATGACTGATGGTGTTGCTATATCCTGCAAATGGCTTCTGATGTGTTAAGTAACTGATGAAGGGTAAATCATTTTAAGCTCACGAAGAGGCGTGCTCTCCATTTTCACCACCTCTCTCTCACACATATTATAAATATCTGGTGAGGTGGAAGAAGATGACAGGCCCATCTTGTTCTGTTCTCTTAAAAGCAAAATGAAAAGTCCGCTAGCAAGAAACACTCCAAGAATTTAGCTTCATCCTTTGCTGGGTTAATCGCATAAGGGTTCCTTTGGGGCATATAGACCAGGACCTGTTGAGAAGAGAAGCATCACAGAACCCTGGATGGAATGGAGAATCTCTAGACATTTTCAACCAACTTTAAATCTCACCTCAAGCAATTGCTTATTGGAACTGTGAGCGATGATCTGAACTGTCTCAGCCTCTTTTTTTTTTCTTTTTAATAAATGGTACAGAAAAACTGGAGAGGTACTACTGGGGATAGGACAATGACTATGACATTGACAAACCTTTAAGACCCTCCTAGAGCAGAAATTTAAGATTGTGGTTAATTGTGATCTCTCCTTCCTTACATTTTCTTTTAATCCTATGCAAAATTAAGATAATGATATATTTCTTCATTCTTCCTTTCAACAAATTTTTGTTAACCACTTATTATGTGCAAAGCATTGTACTAGGAACTAAAGATTTTTTATATAAAAATCAGTCCCCACAATCAAGGACTTTCCTTTCCTTTCAGGTTAGTCAATCAGTTAGTAAGTCCTTACACATTTATTAAGCACCTTTTATGTTCCAGACACTGATAACTGTTTAAGACAAAAAGAAGACCAAAAAAAAAATTCCCACTCTCTAGGAACCCACAGTTTAATGAGAGACAACATTTAAAAAATCATGAACTAAGTATAAGGGGAGGAAATGACATGTTGCATCGTGTTGTAACAATCCATAGAAGTGTTCATATTAAGCCATCATATTAAAACCCATCAGCATCAACAACAGGTTCATAGATCTAGAGATGAAAAAGATTCCAGGGAATGCCAGTTTATCCCCATCATGTTACAAATAAGGAAACTGAGTCTCAAACTATTTAAGTGACTTGGCTAGTGTCACACAGATGGTGTTATTTAAACCCAAGTCATCCAACTCCAGAGGTTTCTTTCTCTATATATGACACTATCTCCCACAGAAGTAGTGATGTTATCCCCAAGTTGTCTGAATCCAAATAGGAGAAACTATGCCAGTTAGGCCTCACCATCCATCATAAGTAGTTACCAGACAATTGTGGGTTCTATCTCTCTGATAAACACGATGAAATGTTTTCTTCACCTTGGGGTCTTTGGATCCTCTGTATTCTATGTTTCTCTTTTTTTTTTATGAAGTCAGAGATGCACTATTTCAGTCTGATGAGATCTTCCTTGTCAGGTTATTAATTATATCTATATATCTTTTGACACCCTTAGTTTCACTCATGTTTCTTTCCAGGTTGCTTCTATGTAGAAACAGAAGCTCCCATTATAATTAAGGCTTCAGAAAACAAAAACATTTCCATTGAAAGTGAATTGCATTCTTATCTGTCCTTCAAAGTTCAACTTCCCTTTTCTCCTAGAAGACATCTCTCTTAATTATCATCATCATTTGTCAGTTCTCTGCACATGTACATACATATACATAGTAATTGTCCCAGAAGCCTATAACACGGTCTGAAGTTCTTTAAGGTATATGAGAAATAACTCATTAGACTAATTATATTCTATTATAGTCACCATATTATATTGTATCACATATCATATGTCAATATGGGCAATGGTCCCTCTCCGTCACTGTACTAGACTGTACTAGACAAGGATCTTTGTGAGGAGACCCCCCACTACCAATCTGTATTAGCACCTGCTCTGCAACTCAAACTCCACACAGGATCAAATGGCAAATATGTACCAGCAGAGCTTGAACAATTCCTGCTGATGTCGAAGTCTGCTCTCTACTTAATATGAAGCCCTGATTCTCTAAACTCACAATAGATATGGTATTATGCCCTAATGGCATGACTGTTTCTTGATTGCCTCTCACTACTTTTACCAAATCACACAGTCCTCCTGGGAAACAGACTGAATTGCCTCCAGGTGATGTTGTTACCCACAAGATTCCCATTTCTGGCTATCATAAACACTTTCTGACATAGATACAGAGTTTGATTAGCCAAGGCATAAGAATGAATTTCTATCTTCTATTCCTGCTTTCTCTGCCTCTTGACATCCCAGATAAAACGATAATGAATGAAGAAGGCTGAGTAATTTACATCTATTCTATTGAAGGCAAAAAGAGCCAAATTCAGGCTAGATGTCAGGAACAACTTCTTATCAATTGGCAGTGTTAGAAATTAGAATGAATAAACTAAAAAAATAATAAATTAATATAGTAGAATAAAGTGGGCTTTTCCTACTTCATTCTCTCAGAATATTAATTCATTGAGGGCAGGAGCTGTCTTTCTTATTGTTTGTATTGTATTCCCTGTGCTTACCACAGTACACCCAAAGAGTAAACACTGAAAAAAAATGGACTGTCTGCCTGTGATTTCAAAGCACCTTGCCTATACTTTAATTGGTAGAGAGTGATTTTGTAAGAAGGACTGCCAGCTCCACTGCCCTAGAAATGCCATATTCAATACCTAATACTTTCCAGCTGTTTATATAGATTGTGAAGATGATATATTTCTATCCATTTAGTTGCCATGCCATTGGGTTGCATTTGACCAGAGGGCCACAGGATCAGCAAGAGGAAGGACTAACCATTGTTGCAAAGAGGAGTTTCTTAATTCAATGACATGCCTGGTGTAGAGGCTGCTTATTCTCTTCTTTCCTTCTTTGAAAAAAAATTAATTGCCTTTCTTCAATTTGGAAATATTTCTACTCCTTTTTTCAAACTGTGAAAATACAATTCAGAAACTTAGTAGTCTTATCTTCTAGTTCTAAAATCTGAGGAATTAGTTTATTTAGGCAAAGTGAATTAAATTCCTCAAGGTGCTTTATTATTATCTCTTTCTTTAGGGAATTTTGCCTAGAATTCTAGTCATTCTTAGGGTAAAAGATATTCTTTTTTGCTGAAAAAAATAGATGCTAAACAAAGAATAAGCATTTTTACCTTTTCTCTTTTTTGACTTCTTCCTTTTTTCCTTCTTTCTTTTTCTTCCTTCCTTCCTTTCTTTCTCTTTCTTTCTCACATCCTTCCTTTCTTTTTCATTATCATTTTTTTTGTAAAATTCTAGTTATTCTTAGTGTAAAAGGTCTTTGTTGAAGAAAATAGAATCTTATCAAGGATTAAGCAATTTTACCTTTTCTTTCTTTTGACTTCTCTCTGTCTCTTTCTTTCCCACCTCTTTGCTTCCTTTTTTCCTCCTTTTTCTTCTTCCTTCTCTCACTCACTTCTTTTCTTCCTTTCTTCCTTTTCTTATTCCTTCCTTCTTACCTTCCTTTCTCTTCCATTTCTTTCTCTTCTTCCTCTCTTTCCTCTTTTTTCTTCTTGGTTTTATGTAGTAATTCCAAGATATATAAAAATTATTACTTTCTCATATTTAATGATGAAAGGAAGGTAGCATTTTTCTTCAGACAAGTTGCTAATGTGCAATTATTCATTTATACTCACTGTTTTTTGAACTGTTTTGGGGGCAGAATTGTGTATATATGTATTTTGTAGTTGAATAAACTAATATGATATTAAGTGATTTTCTGCAGGCTTACCAAAAATATCTTCAAAACCATACCAGTTTAAGTAAAGATGATAAAGATGACAAGAGCCTCAACATGTTCCATGGACCTTTGATTTCTTATACTCTTTCTCTATATTTTGAAATTTCAAAAAAATTGATTATGGTGGTTTTGATTAAAATAATTTCCCTTACATGTTAATGGAAGAATGTTATGCCTAGGAGAATATATAAATATAATTCTGTGTAAAATAATGGTTTTATGGTTTTTTGGAGCAAGTGAAAGCTGAGACATGCAACTTTTTTGATAAATTTATAAAAACCAAACTTGGTTAAAGAGATGAAGACAACTATCCAGAATGCTATATTGTTAAGAAACAAAGCAGTCAACTACTGAGAACCAAAAAAATATTTCCTGACAGCTTCCTCTAGTTTTATATGAAATGTGTCCAGCTGCTGGGAATTCCGATCATGGGACTCAAAGAGTCTGATATTAATGAACACTATCAGGAAAGTGGTTAGCAATGCAATGGCCCCTGGCTCTTTAACTTCACTTGACCTATATCACAAAGTTGTAAGGAATTCTTATTAGAAAACACAAAGAAACCCATAGATGTAAATCATTCCCATAGTCTTATTTTGTAGAGATGGTCACAATCTTATACATCTTATTACCTCTGTCCTTCAAGGATGAAGAAGTAGAAAGCATCATTATCCAGTCAGAACTTTAATTGATGCCTCATTTGTGCAGTTAGACTCAACTAGGAAAATTATTTGAAATATCCTTCTGGAGAATACTAACCACCATCACTTTGAATACGTTTTCTGCATAGGTAATGAGATAATTGACATAGAAGACAATAGAAAGCAACTTTTGTCACAATGTGGCAGAGGGGCAACTTATGCAGGTTAAAGAAACAGACAACAATGAACAAACCAAAGCAACATAACATTTATGAGGCCATTTAAGCCACAAAAATAAATATTTTTGGAAACTCTTTTATATTTATAACCATAGCGGTGCTGATAACACTTTGAAGCATATGCTATTATCTCCCTTTTACAGTTGGGGAAATTCAGACTGAGAAAGATATATTGACATTCCCAGAATCACAAATCTGAGGCAGGATTAGGACTTGGGGCCTCCTGACTCCAAGTTGGGTCCATTCTAGGTATGGGATTCAATGATCTCTTGATTTATGGTCTGCTACTACTTTGTTCATTTATACTAATTCAATGGAAATGGTAAGAACTCAGTGGTCTTCTTTGATAAATTCCAGACTTCTACCTTCTTTGAAAAATGCCTCTGTGCATGTGGTTGGACATGCCTAATCCTATTGTCTGTATTGCACAGCTAGCTTCCTAACATCTATAGTTATGATAGCTTTGCTCTCTGATGACTATAGGGTGCTTGCTATATCTATATTGATGATAATGATATCAGGGGAATGGCATCTCGGGATGACAGCCCATCACAAATCTTGATCGGATTTATTTGTGCATATATGTCAGCAGCAGATTAGAGAAGAGTGTTGACACTGGAAGGGAGGAATAAACAATTGCCTTACAGGGAAAGGATTCTTCATTGAAACTCATTACTGTTGAGGGCATTTCTAGTTTTCTCTTCAGCAAAAATTACACATTTGAGATAGCTGCTTTGAGAAAGTTTGTTTGTTTTCTCTATGATTGGGTAGAAATTGGGTTAGAGTCTATGACACTCTGGAATGATCAAAGTGCTTGATTCTTCATCTTTCCCAGTAATCTGTAAAATGAACACTACTGGCAGTGAACAATGAAGAAAAAAGTATGAATAACCTGCTCTCAGGACTTCCAAGACTAATACACTTTCCATTCTTCACTTCCTCCCTCATTTGAGCCACACGTGTAGATCTCAGACTCACTTGTGACCCTTCCAAAAGTACTTCACCCTTCTGAACATCATTTGCCCCTCCTGTAAAATTGCAATTATACATGTATCAAGAGCTTATTGGGAAATATGGCTGTAAACTTTGGAACTCTACAAAAATTTGAGCTTTGGAGATAGTAATGATGATAATAAAATCATATTCCCTTTTTCCCATGAAGTAAAATTAAAATAAAAATTAGAAGGGATTTTCATGAGTATGAGTAAAACAGTTGGTTCCCTCAGGGACTTTGGCAGTGGGAGCTTTTGTGCTACAGAGAAGCACTATAGCTCCTGGCTGAGGGTCTATGCTCTATTAATCTCCAATAATAATCTCTGGTTGCAGACGTAAATGTTTTATTACTCCTAAATGAACACACTAGTGTAATTGAAAAATCTGAATGAGAAATTCCTGCCATTGCTCTGTCCCATCTCCCAGTGGCCAGACACATTCTTCATGCCTAATTTGGTGTTTTCAGTTGGCTAGATGACTTGTTAGCTTTAAATTACAAATTATATTTGCCCCCAGACTCATAGAGAAGGGAATACTTTAGCAAAAAGCCATCTTAGAGTATATCATGGAGAGAAGGCTGGGTTTCATCAACAATGGAGATAATTGACTCTTTTCTCAAATGATTTCAATTTAAAGGGTGATGATTGCAGTATAAAAAGTTAGAATGAATGGGATAAATATCAGTCTGACAAGTGGACATATTTAAAAAGGTGTACAGTCACTTCAAGAAATTTAAATTCTTATTGAAACTTTAGCTAGGGAAAAAGCAATTGACCTCTAATTTCTATGGGTTCCTGTTATTGTGGAAAGAGCATGTGATTAGAACTTAGAGAATATAGATTGGAAACTTAATTTTTTCACTTACTTACCATGTTACCTTGACTGAATTTCCTGAGCTTCAGTTGCTTCATCTTTCAAATGAAGAGGTTGAGGAAAAGCAATATTATACCTTTAGAATGAGAAAGGAATTGAACTCTGAGTTCCATTTTATAGAAAAGTAAACTCAAGTTCCGGAAGATGAATTGACTTGTCTCAGAACTAATATAGTGTCAGAAAGAAGGTTTTAATTATTTTCTTATGACTCAAGAGTGAATGTTCTTTCTATTCTATCACATTGCCTCTCAAATGACTGAAGATCATGTCTCAGTTTCCTTTATATTCACATTTTGAATCTCTGGCCCAAGGTTCATAAAAGATAATTGGAAAATGATGACCAGAAAGCAAAGTGGGCTGCTCATTTAATTAGATACCAGGGTGAAAAACAGTTTGAGTTTTGTACTGGTGACTACCAAATATTAAGCCATCAAGGAGTGTTCCAGCATACTGGGCAGCTCTTCTATTCAACAGGTGCATTATGTATGATGAGGACAAGAAGCCTGGGACTGTGTTGAAGAATGGGCAGAGGTCCCACACTGGTGAGTTCATGAGCCTATTAGAAAGTATGGGAAAAATAGGTATCTCCCCTAGTATTCCCATTTTCCATCGAATCATATAATATCTGATTTGGAAGGAATGCCACATCAACTTCTATCTGAAAAATGACATCCTCAAGCAAATCTAGACCAGTGGGCATCTAGTCCTTATCTAAACATGCATAGTGATGGGAGGGTTACTATCATACACATTTCACTCTTGGATAGCTCCATTTATAAAGAAGATTCCTTCCACCTTCCTCTCTCTAAATGCTTTTCCCATCTTCCCCCCCCCCCCGTTTTTTGCCTCCCTTTATGCACTATCACCAAGCAGAAGCAGGGTCATTCCTCTTTCAAATAACTGCCCTTCAAATACTTAAAAGATAATTCTACTAGGGATTTTCATCTTTTGATATAAATCTATGCTAGTTTTCTTATTTCTCACTCAGTTTAAATATTAAACTAAACAGAAGAAGAAGAAGAAGAAGAAGAAGAAGAAGAAGAAGAAGAAGAAGAAGAAGAAGAAGAAGAAGAAGAAGATGATGATGATGATGATGATGATGATGATGATGATGATGATACTTTGGAATTGTGGCAAGTTTTGTTGTGACTAATGGAGTCTTTACTGAGAGTAGTCAATTGTCAATGATTTAATAGATTTCATTGCTATAACCCTACCTGGTTAGAGGGCACTAGAACTTCATTATTTTATCTCATCACTGCAGCAATTTTAGGCCTTTTCCTGACTTCTGAAGACCCCATGTAGATGATTTTGACAAACCTGAGATGTAGAAGCTAGGGAAACCTTTCAGCCTCTGTGGCTTTACAAAATCTGTCCTCTAGGCCTAAAAGGCTTTCTATTTACCTCCCTTCAGACTCTTTCCCTTTTTATCATATTCCTTCTTCCATGCTGTTACTTCCACTAAGTCATGCCTCATCCACATGCTCTTATTCTTGCCCAAAGTGTTACCTGAGAGGAGTTTTTTAAAAAGTTAAAGATTCCATGATCTGTGCATAAGCAGGGACACCATTTCAGATGTGGTGGATAGAATTGAGAGCACCTCCAAATTCAAAATGTCAGTCCAGAAGGTTAAAGATAATAGAATTTACGCTGTTGTTATTGTTATTAATAAATTCTTGTTACATTTTAAAATGATAAAAAGGTGGGTGAATGGGTAGCTCAGTGGATTGAGAACCAAGCCTAGAGATAGGAGGTCCTATGTTCAAATCTGACCTCAGACACTTCCTAGATGTGTGACCCTGGGCAAGTCATTAACCTACATTGTCCAACACTTACCACTTGTTTGTGTTAGAACCAATGCATAGTATTGTTCTGTGGCAGAAGGTAAGATTTAAAAAAAATGATAATGAAAGGTTCATTTTCTATGTTCACAGATGAATAAATAGACAGACAATTTAGGAGAAGACTTTTCTATTTATGTTTAATCGTATAGGAAGTAACTACAGACATGTAAATGAAATAAAAATATTAATGGGACCTGGGCTCAGGAAATCAACTTCTGTCTAGAAGAGTAACACTAGATAAATCACACAACCACTCTCAGACTCAGTTTCCTTATCTCTAAAATGAGATTAATAATAATATTCTGAAAATTAAATTACCTCACCCCTGCCCATTTTTAGATTTAATCACCAGAAGTGTATACACCCCACTTATACTTGAGTGGGGAAGGTCTGTGACCTATATGTGTAATAGTGGGTGACAAATAAGAATCAACTGACTGCCCCCTGGGAAGTCCTAAGCAAAGTTTTAGCTATAATTGGTCCACATAAAATGGAAGGAAGTCACAGGAAGTGATGAAAAAGAATGGTATTTAAAAATGCCAAGAACTTCCTATGAAGAGGTCTTTTGGAGGTCTTTGGAGGTCTTGACTTTGGTGGAACTCTTACTGAGGATCTCCAACTGCTTCTACTTTTTTTAAAAAACTACTACATGCAGTGAATGAAAGGCTGACTCCTTTCTTGGATTATCTGAAGGGATTAACCTCAGAAGAGGCCTACCCTCTTGAGGGAGGATCCCTGCATCCCTAGGTCCTTGACTCAAGACAGAGGCCCCTTTGGCTAAGGGCTGATTAGCCCTGCCTGGGTTGAGTCAGGGGCCAGAGCAAAGTGCTTAGTGAGTAGGCTAGATAGCATACTGTATCCTCTCTCTTTGATTTTCTTAGTTTCACTCTTTCTATATTTTATAAATAAGTTGTTAAAATAAATCTCTTTGGAATTAACTAAATTCCTGGCAACCCTACTCCTAAATAATCCAGTTCAAACTTTTATATTAACCCCTTACATTCTGCCCCTTACAGTAGCCAGGTGGCTAAAAGAACTTTTGGGAGGATTAAATGAGAATTTATAATTTCAATATCATTTTAGTTCCTTAAAAAGTTTTCTACCATTCTTGCCCTGGAGAGATCTATCATTTCTGCTCATATATTGATCTGATGATATCTGTCTATAGCTACTTCTCAGATACATGTTATCTGTCCAAGGCACTCAGCAGTATTCTCTTTTATCATTAGAGGAAGCCAAAATTTAACTCTTTGAATGGCTTAGTGGTCTATTCGTTGACATATATCACAGGGAAAGTCAGGAATACACCAGTTTAAATGTGCCTTGAGAATTAGCTGCATGACCCTGGGGAAGCTGCTTATACTTTGTCTCAGTTTCCTAAACTATAAAATAAGCATAGTAAAATACATCTCTCTTAGAGGTATTGTGAGGATTAAAGGAGACAACATATATAAAGGTACTTTGTTAACCTCAACATGCTATATAAATTATTCTTATTGTTGCTACTATCCTTTTGACTATTATTGTTGTTGCTTTCATTAATATATGGAAATGAAATTCATTTCATCCAAATCTTTAATTTCATAGAAGAGAACATTTTAGAGATGTAAAGAGACTTGCCAAAAATCACTCAGAATCCCTATTCATTCCTAGAACAGAAACATATATGTATATAATGTGAATATAAGATTAAATATAAGCTTAATGAATATGAGGTAGTTTCATGGTGTTCAGAAATGTTATCAAATAGTAGTAGTTATTTTCTCATTACTGTACAGTATTAGATTGAGATTCTGAATGATATCTTCTTTGGAATACTAGAGCTGCAATTTGAACAGAGCTACAATGTCGTCCAAAAATGGATACAGGCCATTTCCAGTTTTCAGCTACATCCTTTCAGATTATCTTAACTATTTTCCTATTTCTATTATTGGCATTGGGGTGGGAGTGAAGGAAGTTCAGATTCCTTAACAATCTGATAAAGGCTTCCTTTTGGGAGAGCATAAGGAAATAGGAAACCCCTGGTAAGATACTTCCTCTACCAATGTAGAATTTTGCCTTCTCTGATGTTCATCATTTTCAAGAGTTTCCTGGAAAGAAAAAGTTGTCTAGAGTGTTGAAAAGTTAAGTGACTTTCACAGGGACATTAAGCCAGCATATGTCAAAAGCAGAACATAACCTAGGTCATCTAGTCTTGGGCTAATTATCTGTGCAATATCCAAAGATGCTAGACTGAAAATATTTAGAAAAGATTGTTTATATGTAGGTAAATATGACATATTAGGAATATCATTAATATGAATGTGGAAGATCCATGCTCTAGTCCCACCTCAAATTCATAAACATTGTGACAATTAACTCTTCTAAAAAATGTGAATGCCTATAAGTGTGTTGCTCTTTGTTTTATGAGATTGTTGTATTGAATCAGTGAGAATACAGAAAATCCTTTGCAACTAAATTCTCCAATAGTAGCTGCTTCTCCTACCAAAATATCTGAAGTGACAAATGAGACATTTCTATTAGCAAAGCCATCTTTGTGGGGAAAAATGACTCTTCAGAGTTCAAAGTGAGATTAATACTTTTCTCAGAAAGCATAAGTCTTGGCATATGGTGAGGTGGACTGGTATATTGAGGGGAACAGACAAGAGCAAGGTGAGAGCTAGTAGAATTCCCAGGAGACTAACCATGTTCCAAGAGATGCTCCAAGCACTCTCTCAAATCTGAAAACAGACCTCCCACAGATCCAATTGCTATTCACATGTTATCTTACAGGAAAATAATTTCTTTCCAAAAGTCTTTTGCTTGAAAAATGAAACTACAAGGACATTGTGGATATGTTTATTGGGTTTGGGCACTGTCTGCAAACTCAGCATCATCACATTGACCATAATCATGATTACCATCATCATTGTCATTGCCATTGATTACATGATCATGATGGCATTGTTTTCCCTTTTATAATATAATAATACTTCTCATTATTATCCATTTTGTTCTGATATAAATAATATTAGGACAAATTGCTTTTCTTCTGTTATGTTTGATATCCAATGTTTTTTGAACTGTTGCATATATAGACACAATAGAAATTGAAGATGTTTAGGGACCTGAATATTAGTACTTGAATAGATAATTGTGCTGTCACTAGATTAATGATTAGCTACTTTTGCACATCCAATAGAGTGCATCAAGGACAATAGAGATGAAATGATGAAGTCATTCCTTAGATCCAGGCTGCTTGAAAAGATTCTTTGGAAATCTCTTCAGAAAGCAAAATAATAACCTCTTTAAAAAGGAAGATAACATATATGTCAACTAGTCCAACTTGTCCTCAGCAGATAATTTCTCCATTGTATTCCTAATTTGTTCACATCTGATTAATTGAGGAAAGGTTCTCCAAAAATGATGAATTGTCTTTCTTATAGAGCAATCCTTTCCAATTCTACTTAGATCTTATAGCTTGTCTCTTGCCAGCTTATAGAATCTCTGAGTTAAAAGATCTCAAAGACCATTTAATCCATCTGACATATGAAGAGTTCCTCTGGAGGTTTTCATTGCCTCTAGGTTTCATGATGGTCCTCCCTATGACCCCAGGGAAAAGGAAGGCAAATGGACTGCAGACATTTTGATTTATCTGTCACTTTTTCCCCACAGATATGATAAAAGTCTGGCAGTATTGTGAAGTGTGTGCTCTGTCATGCTGGGAGCCTCATCTGGCATGTTTTCCTGTCCCCTTGTTGATTC
Organism: Monodelphis domestica; assembly: GCF_027887165.1. Lineage (NCBI taxonomy): Eukaryota > Metazoa > Chordata > Mammalia > Didelphimorphia > Didelphidae > Monodelphis > Monodelphis domestica. Next base: position 751,881,432 of record NC_077227.1, on the reverse strand, counting down.
CTGCCACAGGCTATTTGCTCATGATATGTAGTTCAATTTCTTTTTCCCTCGTGTATATAGTGTCAAAGTTTTGAAGGGTATACAATTTAAGTCAAGGATGCCATAATAAAAAAATGGAAAGAAAAAAGAAAAGGAGAAGAAAGGAAGAGAAACAGAGAGGGATAGAAGAAGAGAAGAAATTCAAGTAAGGAAAACAAATATTAAATGTTTATTAGTTTCAAATACTCTGGTTACAAAGGGAAAATATAGAAAGCCTTTTTCATCTATCTCATACTCTAATTAAAGATAGGAAAAGATAGTTTCAGGGTTGATGAAATGTCCAATAAATACAAATGGTGTAGGGAAAGTGAGATTGTGCCCAGCCAGATGCCAGCCTGATGGATGTCAATTTCATCAGAAAGAGAACTATTGGTGGCTTCCATCTCATTTAAATTTTATTATCATTCAAGTTGGCATTATGGGTTCCCAGTGGCAAGAGACTAGAGACAGGATTATTGAAAATGCAAAGGGATAATAAAAGGAAGAAAAACTGAAAAGAAATTTCACTTAATTAATTAAGTGAATGTTCTTATGAATTTTTTCTTTAAAAAGGTCAGTGATGATGATTATTTTTAAATTGTAAATACACCTGTGATCTCATAAATTTGGAACTTTCTTCCGAATATATTCTATATTATCTCTGACAATTGTGTGTAACAGCTGTTTTTTTTCCTTCCCTAAGTTTATCTTCTATTAGAGAATAAATATAATTGTACCTTTGAGAATTTTTTCTAACATTGGTATAATAAGAGTAAAATGTCTAATAGGTTGGCAATCTATTAATTCTTAATCTCCATTCTTCATAAGCACATATTATTTTTGCTTATACTTTTTTGATGGTATACTTTACTCCAGTTCCTCATTGCCTAATATTTTTTCTTTGGTTAGTCTTCCATTTGAGTAAGCACACTCAAAAGAAAAGAGGTCTTCTCCATGAACTGATGCAGAGTGAAAAGAGCAGGATCAAGAGAACATTGTACACAAAAACTGAAATAGTGTGGAATAATCAAATATAATCGATTATGCTACTGGTAGCAATACAATTATCCAGGACAATCCTGAGAGAGTTATGATAAAGAATCCACATCAAGAGAAAGAAATGTGGGGATAGAAATGCCGAGGAAAAATATAATTTATCACATGTTTATATGGGTATATGATTTGGGGTTTGGATTTTTAAATATTACTAAATTACAAAAATTAATAATATGGAAACAGGTATCACATGATAATATATGTAAATCCAGTGGAATTGCTCATAAGCTCTGGGAGTGGGGAGGGAAGAAGTGATGGAGAGAACATGAATCATGTAATCATACAAAAGTATTTTTAAATTAATTAATTTTTAAAAAAGGGAAAAAGAAAAAAAAGAAAAGAGTTCTTATTACTTCCATTAATATTGGATGGCTAATATCACTACTAAGTAATTTTATAAGTAATATTCAAATACTTTCAAGAAAAAAAGTAAAGTTCCTTTTTTATTTGCATTGATTATATTATTTTTATAGTAGCTCTTTTTGTGGTGATGAAGAATTGGAAATTGAAGGGTCTTAGAAGAAGGATTGAATAAGTTGTAATACTATTGGGATGGAATATTATTGCACTAATGAGAAGTGAAGAGCAGGATGCTTTCAGAAAAAAATTGGGAAGAGTTACATAAACTGATGTAAAATTAAAGGTTCAGAACTAGAAAACTACCAAACATAGAAATATTTTACAGTCCTTGACTCTGTGACTACACTTCTCATCAACAAAATAATCCAAGATAATTCTTAGGGATTTATGATGAAAACTACGCTCTATCTCCAGAGAAAGAAGTGATCAGGAGTGTATGTGGTTATTTTTTTAAATTTTCTTTATTATTCTTTTATTTAACATCTGGTGTTTTATTTTCCAACATGGCTAATATGGAAACATTTTGCATAATTGCACATGTATAATCTATATCAATTTGATGGTCATCTCAAGGATAGGAAAGGGAAGAGATGGAAGAAAAAATATAGAAATCATTTTTTAAAGATTAAAATGTTTATTTACATGTAATTGAGGACATAAAAAATTATGTTAAAATATATATTCCCCCCCAAAATTGCAACTATATCTGCAACAAATTTTATATAATATTTTTAAAAAGGAATTCTATAGTGAAATAATAGGTAAATAAATATAATGGATAAATGGGTTTGTGGACTTGATGTTTCATAGTTTTGGTAGTTACTCAACAGCTAGGCCTTCCAGCCTGTGTAGACCTGAGAAGCAGATTGTAAGGTTAAATGCTATCTGACTATTTTGAAAAACAGTAACTTATGTTTATTCATATAAAGATAAAGAGAAAATGAAGAGAACCAGGGAAATGGAATCCCTAAACTTAATATTCTTATTTCTCCACCCAAATGCCTCTATGGGTCCTCATGGACCATCTTCATAGATCTTTAGACCACACTATTCCTATACTGGGTAACTATACCAAACCAACTAACTACCTACCCTGATCTACTGGTCCTCAAGTTGTTGATAGACAAGTCAACAGTTTATCAGGATAAAATAGCTTTAACTTTGAAGACTTCAGCCTTGTAGGCCAGAGGCCAAAGGGCAAGATGGCTGGGCTGTCTTTACTAGAAGGTTTACTGGGTCTTGGCAGCTCTCTTAGACACACATACAATCAGGATCTCTCAAGAACATAGAATCTCACAGGATCAATGGGAGATGACAACTGGAGACAGGGATGGAAAGGATCTCAGAAAATTTTTCCATAGCAAGAAACACAGGAACCTCTGGGTTTTGGTGGGAAAAGGTAAGTCACCTCTTTCAAGCATAGATAAAATGGCCAACAGGAAGTAACCTCCCCACTCTCCTTGTTATACAGGAACAATGGATCTCCAACTGCCTCAGGTTCTTGGTTTTATCCCTTCCCCCAGACTATGGACCACTCTTTCAGTTCTGTGTTTCTGACCACACCCTCTTAGCAACCCTTGCCTTTTACTTTTGTACAGCCCTATTTTTTCAAAGTTTTGCTTTCCTTCATTTTCTCCATTACAATGGATAACTTATTAAAATTAGGTTTATAATATTTAGTTAGCTCAAGGGAAATTTCAATGATTACCATACAATAGATCCATTAAAATCAAAACATTTACTGATATTATACATTAAGAACATTCGGTATATAACAAATTTACCTACCCTAAGTTCATATTCTTCTCTTGCAAGGAGGTAGCTAGTATAAATGAGGTCAGTGTTGAAGTGCATGGTAGCCAGGCAAATATACAGAAAATATACAGAGAAATAAAACTGGAGAGGAAACTGTAGAAAGTGTCTCTGACAAAGACCTCTTTTCTCAAATATATAGAAAAATGAGTCAATTTAAAGAATATGTCATTCTCCAAGTGATAGATATAAACAGACAATTTATGGAACAATCAATTATCTAAGATGACATGAAAATCTTTCTAAACACTATTGATTAGAGAAATGCAATACAAATTAAAAGAAGTACCATCTCATAACTGTCATATTGTCTGATATGACAACAAAGAAAAATGATAAATTTTGGATGAGATATAGAAAAATGGGACATTAGGCTATTCTTGATGGGACTTTGAACTTATACAATCATTTGGCAAAGAAATTTGTAACCATGCCAAAAGGGCCATAAAACTGTGCATACCCTTTTACCCTGCAATACTATTTCTATGTTTGTATCTCAAAGTGATCAAAGATAAGAGAGAAATGATCTAATTGTGCCAGAATATTTACAGTAGCTCTTTTGTGAAGGCAAAGAATTGAAAATTGAGGGGATGTTAATCAAATGAGGAGTGGCTGAGCAAGTTGCAGTATATGATTGTAATGGAATACCATTGTTCTCTAAGGAATGAGAAGCAAGATGATTTCAGGAAACCTGGAAAGACTTACTTGAACTGATCCAAAAGTGAAGTGAGCAGAGCCAGGAGAACATTATACACAATAACAGCAACAGGGTACAATGATCAGTGGTGAATGACTTAGCTATCAACAGTAAATATAATGATCCAAGACAATTCCACAGGATTAGTGGTGAAAAATTCTATCCATTTCCAGAGAAAGAACTGATGGAAAAGAACATAAATGCAGATCAAAGCATACCATTTAAACTTTATTTCCATCATGAGTTTTTTCTTTGTTTTTGGTGATGTCTTCTTTCACAACATAATGAATATAGAAATGTGTATTGTATAACAGCACAAATATAATCTATAAAAAATTGCTTACCATTTCAGGTAGGAAGTAAGGGAGAGAAGAGAAGAATTGGGAACACAAAATGTCAGAAAAATGAATAATAAAAAGTTGTTTCTACATGTAATTCACAGAGATTTCAGCTCCCTGTTAGCATTTAGGGTTTATCATCTATTTTGTGTTCACAGATTAATATTGGTAAGATAGAAACTTTTTTTTTTCCTTTCATAATGGTGCTGATGCTCCTCAAGCTATGCCTATCCTCATGCTGTCTTTCTCCACCTCTTTTTAAGGTCTTTATCACAGAATACTTACTTTTTTTCCAGCAGTGAATGATATCTTCCACTCATTAATGGAACATATGGTAGGAGTTCTGGGTCTTCAAAATTCACTTACTTCTTTTATTGACTAATGACAGGTAGACAAATAGTTTTTACCTTAGAATTATTGTTTTAGTCAATCAGTTTCAGGATTTATGATGTAGGATTCTCACATTCCCCCTACTGCCACCCCAGTTAGGCAGAGTTTATGACATTCCATGATTCCAAGCCATAAAAACTACCCAAATGACATTTGTCTTTTTTAAGAAGCATCTTTCAAGTTCTACAGTGTCCTCAATATAACCCATCTCATTCTTCTTGCCCCATTCAATTGTGAGCCCAACTCATCAATTAATTATTTATTTATACTTTTGATTCCAATTAAAACTCAGAGTAAAAGTTTCAGAGAGACTTTTGATAGATGAAGAAGTCAACCTGATTTGTAGGTGACAGCATGAATTCCAGGAATATTGCAGAACTTGGATGAGAAACATAACTCTCCAAAGGACAATATCCTTGTCATCCACAGAGATGTAACCAAGTAGTTGAAGAATGTCTATTTCCTAGATTCTTAGAAAAGATTTATTCAGAAATATAGTCAACCTATAGACTTTGTATATATATATATATATATATATATATATATATGTACATATTTCTCATGTAGTATATATGATATTTGTCTTACCCACAAATGCCTGTAAATGTATGTATGCTTATGCATGTATATGTGTGTGTATATATATATATATATATATATATATATATATATGGGGTGCTCAGGGAGGAGTAATATCTTTGGTATGGAGGGCTTGTCGTGCCCTCCTAGGGCAGCTCTCCAGCCTCTGACCCTCAACTGACACCCAGCTCTCACTTGTGGTTCCTAGTAGCTGCTAGCATGGAGAAGCAGCCACATACCGGGCAACGGTTTTGACAGGCCAGCTAAACCTTGTGAGGGTAGCCATCCGGTCGTCTTGGACCCCTGGTGAACTAGGGCTTTGCTCACCCAGCATGTGAAGACTGCTTCGGCTGAACAGACTGAAGAAACCAATAAGAAGTTTCAATGGCTGAGATGGCAACACAGCAAAGCACTGTGGAGTGCTTAGGGCGTGTTGGAGCACAAAGGACAACACAGCCATCCAATGCAGCTGAGGAAGTCTCCAAATGTAATGACTTTTCGTGTCACTGGACCCAGGCTTCCAAGGCCAAGAGAGTGGGACTGTCTCTGTGCATCGATTTTTCCATTTAAATCTTCATGCACAAGTGTCTTTGTGCAAAAAAACACACAAAGACAATAGTCATCCTCAGTTACCAAGAGACTACTACTTATATATATATATATATATATATATATATATATAAGTTATACTTGCATATGACAAAGTGTAACAATTAAATTAGTTTCTAGTAATAAAAGTATTATATTTTAGAGGTTTATTAAAGATTATTAGAAATCAAGGAAATAAGAAAATACAAAATAAGAAAAACACGTGTCTAGGGCTGATTAGCCTATTCACAGCAACTTACTCTACATCTTGAGAGATGCATGTGTGAAGAAGAAGAAGAAGAAGAAGAAGAAGAAGAAGAAGAAGAAGAAGAAGAAGAAGAAGAAGAAGAAGAAGAAGAAGAAGAAGAAGAAGAAGAAGAAGAAGAAGAAGAAGAAGAAGAAGGAGAGAGAAAGAGAGAGAGAGAGAGAGAGAGAGAGAGAGAGAGAGAGAGAGAGAGAGAGAGAGCAAGTAGACAGTACAGTCAGTTTAAATACCCATTTTGTTCTCTGCCCAGGTGGCTATCTCCGGTGAGATTATAGGGAATTCTGGTATCTGCCAAGGATTTCTGGGGATTGAAGTCTGGGGCTCAAATCTTCATTTTTATATTCTTCCATTTGATCCTTATTGGGAAAGGTTTCCCCAAAAAGGATCATGAAAACATAATCAACTTAAAGATTACAATATTTTGAGCGACTTCCGGTTAAGATGGCGGCTTAGAGAAAGCTGAAGTTCAGATCTCCGGAAAACCCTTCCCGACCGATCTCAAACTAGAAGCTCCTAAGGCGCCGAAATTCAAAACGATCAACAGCACAGACCCTGGGAACCCTCCTCCTGGACCTGGACCCGGTTCAAAAGGTACGGCTCCCCTTAAAAGCCAGAACCTGAGATCCCTCGGACCTCAGGGGTAGGAGCGCAGAGTCCAAGGCTCCCGGAAGCGGCAGCCGCACCGGGCTCAGAGAGCAGGGTCTGAGGAACAACAACCCTCAGGGTCTTCTACCCAAGTCCCAGTCCGGGTGAAAGTTACTGCCTGGGGCTTCCGCTGCAGAGAGCCTGTCGGTCCAGGTGAAAGTTACTGCCTGGGGCCTCCGCTGCAGAGAGCTGGTCAAAACAACAGCAACCCTCAGGGCGGATAAGACAGCCTCACAGGCTGGATCCTGCTATCCAAGTCTCAGTGAAAGTCTGTGCTCTCGGAGCTTGGGGAAGCGGCAGCCCATCCCCCCGCAGGCCGAGGAAACAGCCTCACGGCCAGGGATTCTGAAGGCAACTTCCGGAAATCGAGCCAGGGGGAGAGTGTGGCCTCGTGGTCCGACCCTTCCATTCCAGTTCCAGTGAGGCATATTCAGTTTAACCCAGGGAACGCTCATAGAAGGGACAATTTGCCCCGGACTAAAGCCTCTGATCACCAGACAAAGACAAGAAAAGCCAATCCTCCACGTTCAGAGATGACAAACTCCACAGAAGCACAGAAGCCCCAAAATACCAAGAAAAATAAGAAGAAAGGGGCGACTCTGGACACATTCTATGGAGCCAAAATACAAAATACAGAGCAGATAGAAGAAGATATACAAGAAAATTCTCCAAAATCTTCCAAAGGAAATAGAAACTCTCCACAAACCCATGAAGAATTTGAATCAGAAAGGACCAAAAAGATGGAAGCCCTCTGGGAGGAAAAGTGGGAAATGATGCAAAAGAAATTCATGCATCTACAGAACCAGTTTGACCAAACTGTAAAAGAAAACCAGGCTTTAAAGCAAGAACTAATAAAGCAAAGCCAAAACACCAAGAAATTAGAAGAGAACATAAAATATCTCACCGACAAGGTGATAGATCTGGAAAACAGGGGGAGAAGAGAAATTTTAAGAATAATTGGACTCCCAGAAAAGCCAGAAATAAACACCAAACTGGACATGGTGATACAAGATATAATCAAAGAAAATTGCCCAGAGATTCTAGAACAAGGGGGCAATACATCCACTGACAGAGCTCACAGAACACCTTCTACACTAAACCCCCAAAAGACAACTCCCAGGAATGTAATTGCCAAATTCCAAAGCTATCAAACAAAAGAAAAAATCCTACAGGAAGCCAGAAAAAGACAATTTAGATATAAAGGAATGCCAATCAGGGTCACACAAGACCTTGCAAGTTCTACGCTGAATGATCGCAAGGCATGGAACATGATCTTCAGAAAGGCAAGAGAGCTGGGTCTCCAACCAAGAATCAGCTACCCAGCAAAACTGACTATATACTTCCAAGGGAAAGTATGGGCATTCAACAAAATAGAAGACTTCCAACTTTTTGCAAAGAAAAGACCAGAGCTCTGTGGAAAGTTTGATACCGAAAATCAAAGAGCAAGGAATACCTGAAAAGGTAAATATTAAGGAAAGGGGAAAAATGTTATCTTCTTTTACTCAAACTCTCTTCTATAAGGACTACATTTATATCAACCTATGTATACTAATATGTGGGGAAAATGTAATGTATAAATAGGGGGTAAAGAAAGACCAAATAGAATAATGGTTCTCACACAAAGATTCACAGGGGAAGGGGAGGGGAAGAAAACTCCTATAAGAAGGAGAGGAAGAGAGGGGGGGGGTTTACTTAAACCTCAATCTCAGGGAAATCAACTCTGAGAGGGAAAAACATCCAGATCCATTGGGATCTTGAATTCTATCTTACCCAACAAGGGTAAGGAGAAGGGAAAACCAAGGGGGGGAGGGGGAGAGGGAGAACAAAAAGGGAGGGAAAGAGAGGGGGGAGGGGGAGGGAACAAAAAGGGAGGGACTAAAAAGGGAAACATCAAGGGAGGGGACAAGGGGGACTGATTCAAAGTAAATCACTGGACTAAAAGGTAGAGCCGAAGAAGAAAAGGTTAGAATTAGGGAAGGCAATCAAAATGCCAGGGAGTCCACAAATGACAATCATAACTTTGAACGTGAATGGGATGAACTCACCCATAAAACGTAGACGAATAGCAGAATGGATTAGAATCCAAAACCCTACCATATGTTGTCTTCAAGAAACACACATGAGGCGGGTTGACACCCAAAAGGTCAGAATTAAAGGATGGAGTAAGACCTTCTGGGCCTCAACTGATAGAAAGAAGGCAGGAGTGGTAATCATGATATCTGATAAAGCCAATGCAAAAATAGACCTGATCAAAAGGGATAGGGAAGGTAATTATATTTTGTTAAAAGGGACTCTAGACAATGAGGAAATATCATTAATCAACATGTATGCACCAAATAATATAGCACCCAAATTTCTAATGGAGAAACTAGGAGAATTGAAGGAAGAAATAGACAATAAAACCATACTAGTGGGAGACTTAAACCAACCATTATCAAATTTAGATAAATCAAATCAAAAAATAAATAAGAAAGAGGTAAAAGAAGTGAATGAAATCTTAGAAAAATTAGAATTAATAGACATATGGAGAAAAATAAATAGGGATAAAAAGGAATACACCTTTTTCTCAGCACCACATGGCACATTCACAAAAATTGACCATACATTAGGTCACAGAAACATAGCACACAAATGCAAAAAAGCAGAAATAATGAATGCAGCCTTCTCAGATCACAAGGCAATAAAAATAATGATTAGTAATGGTACATGGAAAACCAAATCTAAAACCAATTGGAAATTAAACAATATGATACTCCAAAACTGTTTAGCTAAAGAAGAAATCATAGAAACAATTAATAATTTCATCAAGGAAAATGACAATGGCGAAACATACTTTCAAACTTTTTGGGATGCAGCCAAAGCGGTAATCAGAGGCAAACTCATATCCCTGAAAGCTCATATTAACAAACAAGGGAGAGCAGAGATCAATCAATTGGAAATGCAATTGAAAAAACTCGAAAGCGATCAAATTAAAAACCCACAGCAGAAAACCAAATTAGAAATCCTAAAAATTAAGGGAGAAATTAATAAAATCGAAAGTGATAGAACTATTGATTTAATAAATAAGACAAGAAGCTGGTACTTTGAAAAAACAAACAAAATAGACAAAGTACTGGTCAATCTAATTAAAAAAAGGAAGGAAGAAAAGCAAATTCACAGCATTAAAGATGAAAAGGGGGACAGCACCTCCAATGAGGAGGAAATTAAGGCAATCATTAGAAATTACTTTGCCCAATTATATGGCAATAAATACACCAATTTAGGAGAAATGGATGAATATATACAAAAATACAAACTGCCTAGACTAACAGAAGAGGAAATAGAATTCTTAAATAATCCCATATCAGAAATTGAAATCCATCAAGCCATCAAAGAACTTCCTAAGAAAAAATCCCCAGGGCCTGATGGATTCACCTGTGAATTCTATCAAACATTCAGAGAACAGTTAACCCCAATACTATACAAACTATTTGACATAATAAGCAAAGAGGGAGCTCTACCAAACTCCTTTTACGACACAAACATGGTACTGATTCCAAAACCAGGCAGGTCAAAAACAGAGAAAGAAAACTATAGACCAATCTCCCTAATGAATATAGATGCAAAAATTTTAAATAGGATACTAGCAAAAAGACTCCAGCAAGTGATCAGAAGGATCATTCACCATGATCAAGTAGGATTCATACCAGGGATGCAGGGCTGGTTCAACATTAGGAAAACCATCCACATAATTGACCACATCAACAAGCAAACTAGCAAGAACCACATGATTATCTCAATAGATGCAGAAAAAGCCTTTGATAAAGTACAACACCCATTCCTATTAAAAACACTAGAAAGCATAGGAATAGAAGGGTCATTCCTAAAAATAATAAACAGTATATATCTAAAACCAACAGCCAATATCATCTGCAATGGGGATAAACTAGATGCATTCCCAATAAGATCAGGGGTGAAACAAGGATGCCCATTATCACCTCTACTATTTGACATTGTACTAGAAACACTAGCAGTAGCAATTAGAGAAGATAAAGAAATTGAAGGCATCAGAATAGGCAAGGAGGAGACCAAGTTATCACTCTTTGCGGATGACATGATGGTCTACTTAAAGAATCCTAGAGATTCAACCAAAAAGCTAATTGAAATAATCAACAACTTTAGCAAAGTTGCAGGATACAAAATAAACCCACATAAATCATCAGCTTTTCTATATATCTCCAACACAGCTCAGCAGCAAGAACTAGAAAGAGAAATCCCATTCAAAATCACCTTAGACAAAATAAAATACCTAGGAATCTATCTCCCAAGACAAACACAGGAACTATATGAACACAACTACAAAACACTCGCCACACAACTAAAACTAGACTTGAACAAATGGAAAAACATTAACTGCTCATGGATAGGATGAGCCAATATAATAAAAATGACCATCCTACCCAAACTTATTTATCTATTTAGTGCCATACCCATTGAACTACCAAAATACTTCTTCACTGATTTAGAAAAAACCATAACAAAGTTCATTTGGAAGAACAAAAGATCAAGGATATCCAGGGAAATAATGAAAAAAAACACATATGATGGGGGCCTTGCAGTCCCAGACCTCAAACTATATTACAAAGCAGCAGTCATCAAAACAATTTGGTACTGGCTAAGAAACAGAAAGGAAGATCAGTGGAATAGACTGGGGGAAAACGACCTCAGCAAGACAGTATACGATAAACCCAAAGATCCCAGCTTTTGGGACAAAAATCCACTATTCGATAAAAACTGCTGGGAAAATTGGAAGACAGTGTGGGAGAGACTAGGAATAGATCAACACCTCACACCCTACACCAAGATAAATTCAAAATGGGTGAGTGACTTAAACATAAAGAAGGAAACCATAAGTAAATTGGGTAAGCACAGAATAGTATACATGTCAGACCTTTGGGAGGGGAAAGGCTTTAAAACCAAGCAAGATATAGAAAGAATCACAAAATGTAAAATAAATAATTTTGACTACATCAAACTAAAAAGCTTTTGTACAAACAAAACCAATATAACTAAAATCAGAAGGGAAACAACAAATTGGGAAAAAATCTTCATAGAAACCTCTGACAAAGGTTTAATTACTCATATTTATAATGAGCTAAATCAATTGTACAAAAAATCAAGCCATTCTCCAATTGATAAATGGGCAAGGGAAATGGATAGGCAGTTCTCAGATAAAGAAATCAAAACTATTAACAAGCACATGAAGAAGTGTTCTACATCTCTTATAATCAGAGAGATGCAAATCAAAACAACTCTGAGGTATCACCTCACACCTAGCAGTTTGGCTAACATAACAGCAAAGGAAAGTAATGAATGCTGGAGGGGATGTGGCAAAGTAGGGACATTAATTCATTGCTGGTGGAGTTGTGAACTGATCCAACCATTCTGGAAGGCAATTTGGAACTATGCCCAAAGGGCGACAAAAGAATATCTACCCTTCGACCCAGCCATAGCACTGCTGGGTCTGTACCCCAAAGAGATAATGGACACAAAGACTTGTACAAAAATATTCATAGCTGCGCTCTTTGTGGTGGCTCAAAACTGGAAAACGAGGGGATGCCCATCAATTGGGGAATGGCTGAACAAACTGTGGTATATGTTGGTGATGGAATACTATTGTGCTCAAAGGAATAATAAAGTGGAGAAGTTCCATGGAGACTGGAACAACCTCCAGGAAGTGATGCAGAGCGAGAGGAGCAGAACCAGGAGAACATTGTACACAGAGACTAATACACTGTGGTATCATCGAACGTAATGGACTTCTCCATCAGTGGCGGTGTAATGTCCCTGAACAACTTTCAGGGATCCAGGAGAAAAAAAACACCATTCATAAGCAAAGGATAAACTATGGGAGTGGAAACACCGAGAAAAAGCAACTGCCTGAATACAGAGGTTGAGGGGACATGACAGAGGATAGACTTTAAATGAACACTCTAATGCAAATACTATCAACAAAGCAATGGGTTCAAATCAAGAAAACATCTAATGCCCAGTGGACTTACGCGTCGGCTATGGGGGGTGGGGGGGAGGAAAAGAAAATTATCTATGTCTTTAACGAATAATGCTTGGAAATGATCAAATAAAATATATTAAAAAAAAAAAGATTACAATATTTTGAGGATAAGAGGAAAAAAGAACAGAACCAATAATTGCTAGACACATTGACAAAAAACCAATTTGGGGGCAGTCCCCTTTGGCATGAAAGTATACAATCAACCACACCCAAAGTTCATTCTTGATTTTCTCATGCAGCTTGTGGTCTGGAGACATCTTCATGGTGTCTTCTCCAAACAGTTCAGTTTCTGGATTCGGAGTGGTAGAATGTTTCTTAACCTACAATTCTTCTCAAAAGGAATTTAAAATTTGCAATTAAAAAATAATGATATTTTTACATTCCCCCCTTGAAGAGGGTGATTGAAAAACACAGGGATTATTTAGGGATGCATGGCTGAGTTATGAGGTATCTGAATCAATTGGCAAGAGAAAGAAAAAAGACATTAGAAAAATCCAAATGAAAAAGATGATTTCTGGATGAAAATATAGACTATAAAATTCTTATGTGTAAAAATTCTAAGTAAAGGAAAAATAAATCTATAATAGGTCCTTGAATCAGGGCCCAATTAAAATGATATATGCAAGTACGCATTTACCCAGTTAGTAGCCAGGACTAGAGAAAGTTTGCCACACTATGAAAGACAGAAAAGGGACTAGATTATAGGAGCCAGGTAGGAGCCAAGTTAGGGAAACTCATCTGTAAGTATTTTCAGAGTGTGGCTACAAGGAAGGTCTACGCCTGTTAATGCATGTCAAGCATTGCAACCTTGAGTCTTCACACTAAGTTTAAATCCTTTGTATTGGCTTAGAGGTGCATCTATCCTTCCTGGATTCGTTTATTTGTTGACCTGTGTGCTCTTTTGGAACAATTCAGGTTTATCTTTGCTTCTTTGGCCCTGTGAAATGGCTCTTTTGTATATCTTGTCCTGGAATCAGACAGAATCATTAAGCAAAGTTCCACATTTTTTAAACAATTAGTGGCATCGTTTTTATAGTCTTGAGCTTTGGGGGGCATGTATTGACATTATAGCAAATATATGTTAAGCTTATATTACTGCTAAATCAAAAAGTCAAAGAAAATCTTGATGCTGGTAACATTTGCTTCAAATACAAAACAGAGAAAAATCTGAAATAGTATATCGAACATATAAACAAAAATATAATAAAAGGGTTTTTAAAATAAAAATATAGTTAATAACAATTGACACACTGTGTCAGCTAAGAAAATATAGAATACAAGTCTTTCTCACCAAAAATCCATTTCCTCTTCATATCTGGCCATGATCCACTGTGAGTACAATTAAATAAATTTTATAAGGTAACAGTTTTATTTTTAAAGAACAGTAGTACAAATATGTAGGAATCAATATCCCCCAAATTCTCAATAGCCCAGTTAATTACAATAAGAAAAAACACACTATCATTTTTACATGAATTACTGTATGGCATTTTTAAAAGCCTATGAACTGATGGATATTTGTCACAATTTTTATAAACATAACAAATCTTTAAACTTTGGTAAACATATTTTTAAACAAAGTGAAATTTATATGGGTCTAGAACATCATCAAGGAATCTAGATATCATTCTTGTGGAAGTAAAGTTGTGAGCTGAACAGTTATAAATAAGATAAATTCCTCCTTTTGGGGAATCGTCCAGGGATACCATATGCCCTGGGATTAATTTCACAGCTTCCTTTTACATTTTTCTAAATGTGGGAGGTGGGAGTTATAATTGTATTGCACTTCAGCTACTAAAGTTAACCTTACCTCCTGTTAGGGGCAGGCAAAATGACCAGAGTTGTTGGTAAAAATAAATCTAAAACTCATGTCTAAAGAACCCTTAAAATCAATTTGAGATATTTAGCTTATTAAATTTTCCAAAGGTTGTTATTCATTTGTAGCAATGTTCTGATGGAGTACATATATCCTCTATGTGACAATTTACAAAGTCAAAAGTAGAAAAGTTGTTTTTATATGGGCTTATTCAATAATGTTTCTTCAGTATAGTTATAGGGGAAAAGCAACAGAATTTAACAGCAATTAAAACCCAGTACATTAAATTGATTCAGGGTAACAGAATAGTATTAAATACATTAATATATGAGCAAAAAAATCACAAAGTTAAATCTTAAACAAAAAAATCAGTAAAATGCAATAGAATACAGAGATTTTTACAAAACATTAAAGTCTGCAATGCCTTAAAATATAATAATATAAAATAAATATGATAAATAAAATAATATAAAATTTAAAATGCCTTAAAAATATAATCTCCAGTCTCTTTATAGTTCCTTGGTTTTTTTTAATCATCCATTTAGATGAATATTGTCAGAAGGCAGAAAATTGGTAATGGGTAGGCATTGGGGGTTAAATGACCTGCCCAGGGCCACAACACCAGGAAGTGTCTGAGGCCAGATTTCAACCCAGGACCTCCAGTCTCTAGGCCTCACTCTCAATCCACTGAAACACTGAGCTGCTTCTCCATAGTGGGGGTGGATTTTAGGAATTTCAAATTTGGCTAAAGAGTTACAGGGAGTTGAATTTTCCCCCTTAATCTCAGGTGAAGTAAATAAAAGTATCAGTGCACTCAAAAGATATCCTCTTAAAGCCATGGTTATAAGTTCCTGTTTGTAAAAGTCTCTTCCTTCTTTCCCTCTTTCTCCCCACCTGTGATCTCCTGCCCCCAGTCCACGTGGAGGCTAATTGTAGCCTAAAGAAAAAAAAACACCCCATTTTTACCAGCTGGTGGAAGTGATTCTGAAGACACAGCAGCTATCAGCAGCCTGGGTCCTGGGACTGGGCCTGGTGTGATGCACCATCTGGGTCAGAGGCCAGAGTTTCTGTGGCCAGGCAGGTCAGGCCAGGACCAGGTGAGGGAGAGAGACACCAGTAGTCAGGAGCCAGGAGCCAGGAATCAGGAAGCAGGCAGCAGGAGCAGAGCCAGGCTAGGCTGGGTAGGAAGGGCGTGAGAAAAATCTGGGTCTGGATTAGGCAAGAGGCTTCCTAAAAAGCCTTGGAGAAATGTGGTTTAGAAATTATCACCTAGGCTATCTTTTAAAAAAAAATGAGAGTTTTTCTCTTGTCCCTTTTGGTTACCAAAACTGTAACAATTAAATTGGTTTCTAGTAATAAAAGTATTATATTTTTAGAGGTTTATTAAATATTATTAGAAATAAAGGAAATAAGAAAATACAAAATAAGAAAAGCACATGTCTAGGGCTGAATAGCCCATTCACAGCCACTTACTCTACATCTTGAGAGATGCATGTGCTTAGAAGCTGAAGAGAGAAAGAAAGAGAGAGAGAGAGAGAGAGAGAGAGAGAGAGAGAGAGAGAGAGAGAGAGAGAGAGAGAGAGAGAGAGAGAATACCCATTTTGTTCTCTGCCCAGGTGGGTATCTCTGGTGAGATTATAGGGAATTCTGGGAACTGCGAAGGACTTCTGAGGATTGAAGTCTGGGGTTCAAATCTCCATTTTTATAAAAGTCAATTAATAAAATTTTCTCTATTATATCTTTCAGAGAAAACTTGAGCAAATTTGTCTTTTCTTTTGTTTCTTTACCTATTTTTTATTATCAATACTATTTGAAATGTGGTTGTTATTGTTCACTTTTTCATTCATGTCTGACTCTTTATGCCCTCACAGACCCTAAAACTCTATGCCCTTTTATTTTCCATTATTTCCTGAAGTGTGTACAAATCCATGTTCATTGTTTCCATGATTATATCTATACATTTTATCCTTTGACACTCCCTTCCCTTTTTGCCTTCAATATGTCCCAATATCAGAGTCTTCTTCAAGTCCTGTTTTTCATTATGTGGCCAAAGTATTTAAGCATCAGCTTCAGTATTTATTCTTCCAATAAGTAGCCTGAACTAATTCAATTAATTATTGATGTATTTAATGCCCTTGTTATCCAAAAGAATTTCAAAACTTCTCCATTACCATAAAAAAAAAAACATAGCATTGACTACATGAAACATTTTTGACAAGACAGTGTCTATACTTTTTAGTATTCTTTCCACATTTGTCACAGCTTTTCTTCCAAGGAACAAGTATCTTTTAATCTCAGGCCTGCAGTCACCTTTCTGCAGTGATCTTTCAACCCTAGAATATAAAATCTGACACTACTTCCATTTTTTTCTCCTTTATATGACAAGAAATGAAGTGGCCATTTGTCATGATTTTATATTTTTTCAAATATTAACATTCAAGCAAGCTTTTACACTCTTCTCTTTTGCCCTCACATTTTTCTTCCATTTATACCATCAGAGTGGTATCATCTGAATATCTGAGATTATTGATATCTCTCCTGGAAACCTTAATTTTGGCACTTGGTATATCCAACTTGGCATTTCACACAATATACTCTTCAGATAAGTTAAATAAATAAAATAAAAATATACAGCTTTGTCTTCCTACTTCCCCAAAATGAAATCAATCAGTTCTTTGATGTCTCATTCTAACTGTTGCATCTTAATCCTCATACAGGCTCCTCAGGAGACCAGTAAGATAATCATTCATTTTGTCAATGACTTGCCACATTTTGTTATGATTCACACAACTAAGGTTTTAGTGTAGTCAATGAAGAAGAAATATATAACATATTTTTCCTGGAACTATTGCTCTCTCCATAATCCAATGAATATTAGCAATTTGGTCTTTTGTTCCTCTACCTCTTTGAAAATCAGGCTGTTCTTCTTGTAATTCTCCATTCACATATTGCAGAAACTTAGCTTGTTGAATTTTAACATAACCTTTCTGGAATATGAAATGAGTACAATTGTTTGGTAACTTGAATATTCTTTGGCATTTCCCTTCTTTAGGATCAAAACATGAACTGATCTTTTCCAATCCAGTGGCCACTGTTGAATTTTCCAGATTTTCTGGCATACTAAGTGCATTATTTTAATACCATTATCTTTTTGGATTTTAAATAGGTAAGTTAGAATTCCATCACCTCCTCTAGCCTTTTTGTTAGATACATTTTCTCAAGTCTATTTAAAATACATCAAGATTTATCTGTTTTAATTGCAGATAATAGCTCATTTATTTTTTTTTTTATTTTCTCTTTTTCTTCTAGGTCTATTCTAGTCTTGATCTTTGGCCTTGCAAGTCAGTGGTCTGACTTTATATTGGCAGCTGAATCACAAGATAAGTATAAATCTGTACTTAGCTGATTGTTCATCATAACAACAAAATCTTATCATCTCTCTTAGATTGACATTTTCCAGAGCTATTCCTCCCCAGGAGCACTCTACATTGGGAATTCGGCCATAATAATCATTTCCTAGATAATGAGAACAATGATGTTTACAGAATGTGTTAAGGTTTTTACAATACTGAAATCACATTATTACATTTGATCCTAATAACAACCCAATGAAGTAGGTGCTATTATGTTCCTGATTTTTCAAGTCCTCTTCATCTCTGGCAATTCAACAATTGAACAATCATTTTCAGTGTCTTCTATATCATCACATATTGTATTATGGCCTGAGCAGAGAAAAACAGAAATTAACATTTCTTTTATCAGAGACTTTATATTCATCTTGGGTTTGCTAGGCATATGATACATGCAGAAAGGTCAACAATAAAAGATCTTTTTAGAGACAGATACTTTTAATAACTAAAGCAATCTGCAAAGACTTTCAAAAGAAATGTCTCAAAAGGAGTTTCAAAAAAGATAAGGATTTTGGCAGATAAATATAAGGAGAATGCATTTGAGTATAGTAAATATCCATGTACCAACATATGGAAATGGAAGACAGAATTTGGGTTGTTAAATACATAGTAATCTAATTTAGCTAGAATGCAAAATCCTTAAAGGAATTGTCTTACTTTCATATTGTATCTCTCCTATACTACTTAAGATACTGTAGATGCTCATTAAATATTTATTGACTAAATGATCATTGGTTTAACTTACTGTGTGTGAAAGAGGTAACTGAGATGAGACTGGAAAGCTTGGTTGGAGCAAGATTGAGAACAGATTTAAATATTGAGCTCATGTTTGAATACATTTTATGAAGGACATCCATAAAGTGGAGAGTGTCCCAAGACAGATTACAAGAATGTTACAAGGGCATAGTATGAGGCAATAGAAAGGTCATTTGAAAGAAATGAACTTATTCATATTGGAGAGGAGAAGATGCAGGAGGCACAAGTCAGCTATCGTGATCTACTTCAAAATTAGTATGTAGAAGATGATTTTGACCTATTGCTACTTGACCCCAAATGATAATAAAGGATTCAAGATGATATCTAAACTGAGGCTTTGGGTATTGAAAAGAGAAGAAAACCATGCATATGCACCATATATATATATATATATATATATATACATATATATATATATATCACATACATATATACATGCATGTGCATATGTATATTTATATTTGCACATTCATATGTATGTGTGTACACATATGCATATATATATATGTATATTATACCCATGCAAATGTATTTGTGTGTATGAATGAGCCTTTGCTGAGCATAGAGAAGAAGGTGTTTCTGTTCAAGGACAGGTTGAGCTATATGACTTTCTTAGGTCCTTCCAGCTCTAAGAGTCTGTCATCCTAACCACAGTAAGTCATTTTGTGGTTCTGAGCTAAAAAGGGCTGACTCAAAGTAGAGCACAATGTCCACACATCATCAGAGGAAAGTAAGTGATTAATTTAGTAGCTCAGCTCCTGACTGACAATAACTAGAATATGTAGAATATCCTCACTGATAATCAAAAGTCCCTGGAAAAATACAAGCACCCTGGTAGGGCCTTAGCATAAAGGACCCGATTAAAAAAATGAAAAGAAAAAGCAATCTATTTTGAAAGTGGAAATCAAATTAGCATCACACAATGTATAATTAGTATCCTCTTTAATTGGCTTTTGCAGATCATATTGGTTATGTAAGTCCTTGTAGCCTAAACCAGGAAAAGATTTAATTTTTATCAAAGTTCATGAGATTGTGAAACTTCTAGATAGTGGGCTAGCCTATAATTCCCCAGGAGGGATGTGAGAGGGACAGGGCTAAAATCATGAAACGGCCAGAGAAACAAGGAGAAGGGGGAGGTTTTTCCCATCCCATCTCCATACCCAACAATGGCAATGTTTCTACAGAAAGGAAAAGCTCTGATAAGAAAGTGTTCCAACCTTAAACAAAATCAATCCCTCTTTATCAATGAAGACCTAAATTGGGAGAAAAGATACCAATCTGGTATCTTTATTTACTGGACTGGAAACCATGTAGTTGGGTCTTTTCTATCACATGAAAGCTTTCCATATCTTTTGGTTTTCCTTTGACTGTCTGAATTTCTGGGAACCCTAAAAGTTTACTGTTACTCTGGCCTAGTAAATGAATCAATGCTACTAGATTGGGTATTAATAGACATGGAGACACAACTCAATTCAATAGTTCATAGAGTTCATTATGCAATAAAGAAAATGCTGGACAAGTCACTTAAACTTTTTTAGTCTCCATTTCTTCAGCCATAAAATGGGTAGAATAGTATCTATGCCTCAAAGGGATATTATGAAGATCAAATGAGATATAGGTTTAAAATAATTTTTTTTCAAAATGTAAGCTACTATAGAAATGTTACTCATTATTTGTATTAGCTCTACTTAAATGGGGATAATTAGAATCATAAGAAATTCTTTCACTTGCAAAGAAGAATACAGTTGGTACCACAGAGAACACTGGTGAAAGGGGGTGTATCCTTAAGTAGAGGAGTGGCCAACATCAAGGGGAGCTATTCTATGAAAGGAATCATTATCTTCATGTGCAAGATTTTCCTAAACTCTCTATTAGTATTTTTTCCAAGTGTTAAAGTATAGCAAGAGAAGCTTACCCAATAAAACTGATCTTAATTACATTTCAGATGATTCTCTTGGTAAGGCAGGTAAGGGATATATGGGATACTATGGAGATATAAGGGGAAATATTAATAAAAACTACAAAAAATCCTCTGGAGGAATAAATTGAACCTTTCATGACAGAGAATTTCCAAATATTCCTGATGAAATGTGCAGTTTCATAGAAAATCTTGAAGTTCAAACACAGGAGAGAAGAGATATAAAAAGGCAGACATAAATTAATATAGATAACTAATCAAGAATAAAGTGCTTACATTTGAACATGAGGATATGATTTATATTTTTTTCTTAACTTTGTCATCCTTAGGCTCATCAAAGGAGGCCAATTAAATAAGCACTGGGGAGTAGTTCTTTTGTATTTTGAGGATCTTAAGACAATGATGGCAGGTGAGAAGGAAAGGAATACACTATTGGGCTGTGTGGGACAGGGAAAGGAAAATTGGGAAAATTAACTCATAATAAGGTTATAGAAGTAGGTATCTAAGTAAATAAGGAGAGGGTGGTATGGAGGGAAATTGCTCACAGTTGAACCTCACTCTCGTTAAAAATGGTCAAAAGATTATCCAGATTTAGCATAAAGAATTAGTTAAAAAAGAAAACATTTCATTCAACAGTGAAATTTAACTGAGAGATGGGGAGAGGGAGAAATAAAAGGAGGGTAGAATTAATGATAGATTAATACTAAGCAAAAAAAAAAACTCTAAGGATCTACGGGAAACATTTGTGTGTCTTTTTAAGATATAATGGATGAAAACCAAAAGGAAGTCTTTGGGCATATAAATGTGATTATATATGTTATGGTACGACATGGATTGTATATGACATATAAATGTGTTCTGAGCCCTGTAAGGGGTAAAGTTAGGGGTTATTGACTGAATATATTATAGTGGTTGCTAGGGATTAATTCAATCCCAATAAAATACTCAAGTCAGTTTGAGATTTCTATGGTGGTTTACTTACAATAGAGGGAAGAAATTAAGAAGAGAGAGAGAAAAGGAATTTGGAATGCTCTGGCAAGCAGGAGTTCAGAGGCCTAGGCCAAGGGGCCTTCTCAATCTAGCTTGGCTTCCAGCCATGAGGCCTCCTCTGAGATGAGGGGCCCCCTAGGAGGATAGAGTTTTAGGAGGTAAAGGAAAAAAGGAATCAGCCTAAACCACTCACCAAGCACACTAAGGATGCCACCATGAACTCCGAACACTGAAAAAGCCCAGCATCTCTGCGAGAGAGAGGCTAGAGAGAGGAAATGATGTGAAATATATGGATTGTTCTTTACATCACTTCCTGTGCCTAACATGTACCAATGGTAGATTAAGTTTTATTTAGGACAACCCAGGGGGTCTGTTGTTGTTTCTTATTTGTCTTTTGCTAGCACATCTCTGTCATAGGCCATCCTCTTCAACACTTAATTCTTAAGTAGGGGGGGTATACATTCCTGGTTGCTAGAATTTTAAAGATTAATCTGGGTGAATAAAATCTAAAATTCACACAAGTATCCCCTGGCTTTCTTCAAGACTTACTTCAAAGGCTACATTTTTCAGAAGGCTTTTCCAACTTCCTCATGTTGATGTCTTCCCTCTAAAGTTATCTTCTATTTTCTCTCTGTATTGTTGGTTGGTGGTTCAGTTATGTCTGCCTCTTTACTACACCATTAACCATACTGTATATTTTCTTGAGATTATCTTGAGAAAGATACTGGAATTGTTTGTCATTTCCTTCCCTGGTGGACTAAAGTAAACATAAATTGTGACTTGCCCAAGGTCACAGAGGTAATAAGTAATGGAGGTTAGATTTGAACTCAGGTTTTCCTGACTCCAGGCCCAGTACTCTATCTGATAAGCCACCTAGTTTCTTCACTTTCTATAATCTGGTATATTTCTTGCTATATATATGCTATGTTTTCCAATAGCACATGGGTTCTTTGAGGGCAAGGACTGTTCCTTTTTAAAGCTATTATTAATGTTATTAATGGATTGACCTTTACAGTGCTTAGTAAACTGACTGCCACGTGGTAACTACTTTGTAAATTTTAATTGTCTAACTGAAACCCATATATCCTTTGAATTTTGGAATGTTGTATTCTAAGTTCTTCACTCATTTATCTTGATGGTTGCTAAATCTTGTGTGAAGTTGATTAGAATTCCTTCAGGCTTGAATTCTTTTTTTCTGGCTCAGAAATGACCTACTGCCACTCTATGTCCTTCTGCCTGGACAAATATTTCACTGTTACTTTCTCTAGATTTTCCCATTAGTTTTTAGTCTAGTGAATTTTCTTTTCTTTTTCTTTTTTTTTTTGAGAAATGAGACCATTATTGGAGAAATGTGTTATAAAAAAATTTCCTGCCAGTTTATTGTTTCCCTTCTAATCTTTGTTGCTTAGATTTTGTTTGTATAATCTAATATAGTCAAAATTATTCATTTTACATCTTATAATATCTTCTATCTCTCATTTGGTCATAAGTTCTTTTCTTCTCCATAGATCTTCCAGGTAAACTACTCTATGTTCCCCTAATTTACTTATGGCATTAACCTTTATGTCTAAATCATATAGCCATTTTGGCCTTATCTTGGTATAAGGTGTGAAATACTGGTCTATACCTAGTTTTTACCAAACTTTTCCAGTTTTCCCATAAGTTTTTGTTAAATAGTGAAATCTTATCCCAAAAGCTGGAATCAACAAAAAACTTTAAAAAATCCCTCCCATCCCCAGAAGGTGGGCTTTCACATAGGTTGTACATATATTACCATATAATATATATTTCCCTGTTCATAATGTTGTGAAACAACATTGCTTACAATAGAGAAAAATTCATGGAGGAAAAAAGTAAAAAATGGTGTGCTTTAATCAGCATTCAGACTCTGTTTGCTCCTTCTCATTTTAAATCATTTCATAGAAGTCTTTCCAAGTTTTTTTGTTGGTCATGTTGTTTGTCATTTCTTATGGCACAATAATATTCCATTACAAATCATGTACTACAACTTGTTCATCCTTTCTCCAGTTGGTGGTGAGTATGCCTTCACTTTCCAGTTCTTTGCCACATGAAAAAAGAGCTGGTATTAATATTTTAGAATGAAAAATTCATTTTCATTTCTCCTTAGTCATCTTAGGAAATAATCCTAATAGCAGTATTACTAGGTCAAAAGATATACATAGTTTTATTACTCTTTGATTGTGATTCTAGAATGTTCTTCAGAATAGCTGGATCAGTTCCCAACTCCAAAATAACTGGGAAGAAGTTGTGAGATTGGCCAAGAATCATAGGAACATGAATTTAAAGCTGGATGAGAAGATAGAGGTCTTCCTTTAATCCACTTTACAGATGAAGAAACTGAGATCTGGAAGTTAAATAATTTGTTGAAAGTCAGAAAGTCCCTGAATGTGTTAAAGCCAGCATTTGAACCTACTCAATCTGCCTTGCCATGCTCTGAAGAAGATAAAGTGGTTAAAATGACTAATGAGCTCCTTGGCTAAGTTAGTTTGTGGGGTAGAAGTGTCTGTATTCTGGAGAGAAGGCTGACTACTAGTGTTTTTTGTTTCCATTGGACTGGAATGAATAATCTTTATTATAGCAATACACTTCCATATAAGTAGTTTCCCTACACAAAATGGTAATAACATTAACAATAATAGTAAATAATCCTAAATAAAGGGAAACTTTTACATCAGGAGTTCCAATGAAATCTAAGACTCAGAGCAAAAATGAAGTCAAACCTCCACAAAAATAGTTGTATATCTGACCCATTCCCATAATGTTAAAAAATATAATGAAATTTCTTTTTTTTATTTTATTTAGAATATTTATCCATGGTTCCCTGATTCATGATTTGTCCCACCCCTTTTCCCTCTGGTCTCCTGGAGTGGACAAGCAATTCCATTGGATTATATATGTATCATTATTCAAAACCTATTTGCATGTTGTTCATATTTTCATTAGAGTGACTTTTCAATGACAAAACCCCAATCTTATCCTCATTGAACCATGTGATCAATCATATATTTATTTCTTCATTTTCCACACTTCTTTTTCTGGATGAGGATAACATTCTTTCTTCCAAGTCCCTCAGAATAGTTCTGGATCACTGCATTGCTGCTAGTAGAGAAGTTCATTATGTTTGATTGTGCCACAGTGTATCAGTCTCTGTGTACAACATTCTCCTGGTTTTGCTCCTCTCACTCTGCATCAGTTCCTGGAGGTCTTTCCATGTCACATGGAATTCCTCCAGTTTATCATTCCTTTCAGGATAATAGCTAGTGAATTTTCTAAAAGTGTTTAAAGGAGTTTGATGAAGGGGAGTTTGTCCACACTATTTTCTATCACAATCCCATCTTGGTTTTGTCTCCAGGCTTATGTTTGTGTGAAGTAAAGTATTTAGGGTAGTTGAATCATGTGTAGTCTAGTGACAGGACATACATGTCACAGACTCATGTGTTTCAAGCCCTGACACTGTGTGTCATCATTGCCAGCATCAGTATGTCAGCTCAACATCCTCATGGAAAAAAGAGCTTGAGTATTTAAAAAGTGAGCTTGGGAAGGATAAGGGTGTTTTCACTTCTGCTCTTGGCTTCCATATCTGTCTCTGGGCTGCTTCTTATCTCATCAAAAATCTGGCAAGCACAGTCAACTAAATGGAGAATCAGATTTTTCCTTAGAGGAGTTAGAAAGGTTGAAATCTCTCTCTCTCTCTCTCTCTCTCTCTCTCTCTCTCTCTCTCTCTCTCTCTCTCTCTCTCTCTCTCTCTCTCTCTCTCTTCTCTCTCTCTCTCTCTCTCTCTCTCTCTCTCTCTCTCTCTCTCTCTCTTTACTAATAAATACTTGCAAATCTGGTAATAAGACTCCATGTTTATTTTTAATTATATATGACTCGTATCGTGTTTGGCACAGAAATCTAATGGGTCTTACTAATAACCTATATAAATCTCCTCATCACTGTGGGAGTTAAGCAAAATTTTGATATTTTGGAGCTTGTTGTTTCATGTCTTAAATGCACATAGTATCACTAGAAAAAGATAATGTCAGGACTAAAAATAAATATCTGTTTGCCTTACTATCCGCTGAATTCTTGAAAGTCATGTCAGCTCAACTCAATCTCTAGGAGGCTGAAAATCAGGAAAGTCATTGAGTATGGTATCACTTAGCACTTTGTATGTTGCCCAAGGATCAGTTTAGATAAGTCAAAAAAGACTTTTCACTGCCCCAGTGAACCCTCAAGATGAATTCTTTGGCCATGGCCATCAAAGATTCAGTGAAAACTAGTATAAACTTGAGTAATTAATAATTCCACCAGATAACTAGGATTATTTTCGACTCAAAGCTTTGGTAACTCCCAAAGCAATTTCCTTAATAAAAAGAAGATTGGATTAAGTGTAAAAATAGCTGAATTTAAATTCCAATTCACTCATGCTACTCCTTCTAATCCTAAAGTTCTTATCTGTAAAATGGATATACCAATATTGGTACAGCATTTCTCAAAAGTTTAGTAAAAGGACCAAAAGTTAGTTGTGACATGACAGCATCTTGAAAAGCAGCTATTATAAATATAAATTTTGATATTTCCATGGCTTATAGTGTAACAACCCTTCCAAGATTTAGACTAGCAGAGCATTATGCTTCAGGAATCAATGAAGATCCTTTATGTTTGTTGTAGTAAATAACTAGGTGATTTTGGAACTCAGAGGGTCAGTTAACTAATATTAACTTCCTGATATGTGTGAAGTGCTGTGTTAAATGATGAATATACACAAAGGCAAAATCATTGTCTTTGTCCAAAAAACTCATATCCAAATGAGAAGGATGATATGCAAGTAAATAAATACTTGTGTTTATATACACTTGAAATAAAAATCCTTCCTAGAAGGATGAGAGATGATAAAACCCACTAGGAACCTCCCCAGGGTCAGTAAAGCATAACCCCTAAAATTAGTAAAATCAAGTTGATTAAGGGTAGGGGAATAATAAATAGTCTCAAATGTTTCCAGCTATAGACCCTCCCCTCCAATCTATTCCCTCCTTATGTCTGTAATATTTATAGAGAAAATGGTGTGGGATGTGAAGAACAGGGATACTGAATGTTTGTAGCAAGAAATGGAGGACTTGAAGGGAGAGAAGGAATATGGCTGCCGGTGAGGTAAAAGGAGAGAGATGCGCCCTGCCAAGAGGCTATTTTTTAAAAATGGGGTTCCCAAGAAAAGGGCCACTTATGATAGCCTGAGGGGACAACTTCTCTATAGAATGATATTGCAGATACCTCAGAGCAGGTAAGCATGGACCCTCTTGAGGGACAAGCCTCACCCCCAGACTTAATCACCCAGCTGGGGTGCGATAAGGACCGTTTATAGTTGACTGGCTGTCCTAAGGTTCAGTTCCCTCTATGTCCCCTGAAATGATAGTCTTCAATTCTGACTGTGATATTCTTGTAAAGATAAATTTTAATAACAAGTTTGATTGTGGAGGTATCAGGGAAGAGGAAATAGGTCTGGCCTTAGATGAGGTTTTTGAGACTCTCTCAGCTTTTGAGCTTAGGACATGCCTCACAGGCTGGTGGAGTTTCTCCTATTCCTGTCTTTGCTATATCTGTGCTAGCTTTCTTATTTTCAAAAGTCTAAGCGGTAGACAGAGAGAGGGAGAAAAGTTCTGACCTTCAGAGCTGGTTTGACCTGTCTATTCAGGCTAAAGACCCTAAAGCCCAACCTTAGAGTTCAAACTACTTCCCTTAAGTCCTTTTGTTGATGACACAATCACAGGAATCTAGGGAGAGCACACAGTTGGGAAAATCAGGAATATAGCCACTTCTCCCAGAGACTGGGAGAGAGCTCCTTATGTGGTTCCAGGGCCAGGAAGGAAGTGCTCATCACAAGACCAACTGCCACTACCAGTTGCCCCTTCCCCCACAAACTGTCAGTCTCGTTAATATCTTCTCTCTCAAATACTCCAACTGCTGTTAGTTTCAACTCTGTGGCAGAAAGTCCAGAACTTGGTTTAGTTTTTCTTTCCACATGTGGTTCACTCTTCTGGTCTTCTCAACCCCTTCCTTTATCTTCTTGCTCTTATCTAAGACCCTAAAAGCTATCTAACCATAACCTAATCTACTTATTATGGATTAACAAAGAGGAAGAGGAAAGGACTCACAGGTGAATTTGAGCCCTTACCTAAAGCCTGGGTTTGGGTTTAGACAACCCAAAGTCCCAGGTGACAAGTCCTTGGTATTACCTTAGCCAAGTGGATTTGTGGTAGAAGGATCACAGGCAGAAAGTCTCTGTACTTCAGGGAAAGCAATACATTCCAAGGCATATTATCAGACCAAGGAATCACTTATTTGTCCATAAGATTAGAACTGCCAAGGGAAAATTTGGCAGAGGAAAACCTTCCAAATCAATGAAAAACAGAAGAGAGAGTGAATGACAGTAAATGCCAATAAAACTCCCACAATCCTTTTCTCCTCATCAGAATGTTCTTCCAGGGCTTGTAACCAAATTTTCCTCTTTTACACTTAAAGCTAATGAATGAAATTTTCTCTCCCTAATTTACATTCCAATACACTCATATACATACACACATTACTAACTATATGCAAATATATGACTATATACGAACAAAATCTTATAATATATAGGTGACAACCTATATATGTTTTATGAAACCCCAAATTAATTATTGTCCCTAATAATCTGTCTTCAAGACAAAACCCTTGTCCCAGACTAAACAATAAACTCTCAAACACCCCTTGATCACCTTAGATAGGATTAACAGATATGATAAAATCCCAAGTACTCTTTTGATCTTCTAAGTTTCTTGTTTGGTATCTAGGCTCCTCCAAGTACCCTAGCTACTGACTATTGCATCTAGGCCTCTCCCAACCAGGTTGATTGTGGCTAGTTACTCAATGGGTGGCAGGGCCTATGCCCTTCTTCCTCCATCTCAAAATCTATATAAGCAAATTGCATTCTGTAGTTCATTGCAAGTCTCAGGACTGAGGTTCTGTGTGTCTTCCCAGATTAGTCTTCATATCTCATTTGAAGACCCCTATTAAATTACTTTGCACTCTCAGTGTTTTTTCAGGTCAACATAACTTCAGTATATACAGTATCATATGGCATTGTATGGAACAGAAGCCCACCAACTCAAAATAAAAAGACAAGACTGAGATTACAAAGCAGCAAGCCAGTTTTATTTCTCTTCTGTTAGAGTGCATCTGCAACAGAGATACAACTCAGTTGGGAAGTTCCCACTGCATTTGAAACAGGTGTTCAAGTATAATTTCAAGGGAGGATTTTCCTCATGCACCAGAGGGGCTCACAAACTAGTGGCCACTCCTGTCCTCCTTCTAGAGCATGATCACCTTTCTAAACACAATCCTCACTCACTTCCATTCTTATGGACACCTGGTTATGGTACAGATCAGATTTAAACCTCATGACAGGTCAAGGGGGGAGAGCAATGTGTGTGATTGTAACTATTCTGTGTGGAGTTAAGGACTTTGTGATCTAGTCTATGTAAAAGAAAAGAAGTAACTAAGATAAAAAGGGAAGGGGAGTGAGGTTAGGAACTTCCTGACCTATGAAGGATTTAAATTAATGTCCAATACTCCAAGTATTATATTTTATGAAGTTTATTAATAATCACTTAAAGTAAAGGAATAAAAAGGTAATTATATAACAAAATATGGGGTCACAGGAGTAGATTCTCCTGTCACTTACCTCACACCACCTCCACCAAATGGGATTACAGGAAGAGAGATAAATTTATATCCTACATAAGCATGTAACATTTGGAGAGTGGGGTGCTGGGAATTGTAGTTCTGGAGTTCAGATTTCAATTACACACCTATTCTATTACTTTTAATTTTATTAATTTCACCTTTGAGTTTTAGGATTTCCAATTTGGTCTTTATCTGAGGGTTTAATTTTTTTCCTCTTTTTTTAATTGCATGTCAATTCATTAATCTCTTCTGTCTCTTTTTTGTTAATAGTGGCACTAAAGAATATACATTTTCTCCTGAGTACTGCTTTTCTGTATCTCAAAAATTTTAATATGCTGTTTCCTCATTGTCATTATATTCAATGAGATCATTAATTGTTTCTATGACTTGTTCTTTAACCAACTATATTTGGAGAATAAAATTATTTAATTTCCAATTAATTTTATTTGTCTTTCCATGTATCCTCATTAATTATAATTTTATTGCATTATAATCAGAAAAAAGTTGCATTCAATTTTTCTGTTTTTCTGCATTTATTTGCAATGTTTTTATGTCCTAGTATGTGGTCAATCTTTGTGAATGTGCCATGTGCTGCTGAAAAGAAGATAAAATCATTTTTTATACCCATTCAATTTTCTCCATATAGCTATTAATTTTAACTTTTTTTTTCTAAAATTTAATTCAAAACTCTTTTTTCCTATTTTTTTTGTTTGATTTATCTAGATCTGATAGAGGAAGGCTGAGGTCTCCCACTAGATAGTTTTACTATCTATTTCCTCCTTAAGCTCCAATACTTTCTCCTTTTAAAATCTGGATGCTATACTATTTGGTTATAATAGCTAAAAGTTCACCAAATTGTAATAATTAAAATGTTTCCAAATTGTAATCATTAAAATTAAATTATGAGGCTGTTAGTAATTTTAATAGCTTTATTACATCAAAGAAATTACAATGAAGAGAGGGAAATGTAGGAAAGAAGTAGAGAGCAGTTTATCTAAATACCCTAATTGCCATTCTAATGGAATGAAGCTCATCACAGAAAAAGGCTCCTTCAGATCCAATCTCCAGTCAGAAGTCTGCAAGAGTTGCTTCAGCAAGAGTCACCAGTGCAGTAGTGTCTCCAGCCAGTGTCACCAATATAAGAATGACTTTGAAATACTGATCCAAATAGGAATCCCAATGGGAATCTGAGTGTCCTTTCAGCAAGAACCACCAGTGCCAAAGCCAGAGAGAGAATCTCCCTTCAGAATCTAAATGGGAATTAGAATGAGGTCCAGCCCCTTGGTCTTGCCTTTATAAGCTGTTTTCTCTACTCATTAGCTGCCCTATGTCACATCTCAGGAACCAATAATAGTTCTTTAATTTACCTGGCATCACTCAGGAGGGCACTACTTATGGGATCAATTTCCTGTCTTTTGGTTTTGACTTCCTTTCACTGTCGGTGTGTGTATCCATGAACAGCTCAAAGAACCTCCAAGTCCCAGACTGATTAAATTAAAAGGGAGGGAAAATCCAAGTCCCTAATTGATTAAATTAAAACAAATTCCCTTCTCACATGATGCATAAATGTTGAGAACTGATATTTCTTCATTGTCTCTACTACATTTTATCAGTATGTAATTACCTTCCCTATCTCTTTTTTTAGATGTTAAGAATTTAAACATAACAATCATTATATCATAAAACTTTCAATTTATTTTTTATTTTATTTAATTGATTAATTTAGAGCATTTTCCAGGACTACAAAAATCATGTTCTTTCCCTCACCTCCCCCCAACCCTGTATCACATCTGACACATAATTCCACTGGGTTTTACATGTGTCTTTATTCAAGACCTTTTATCAGGATGTAATTACCTTCCCTATCTCTTTTAATCAGATCTATTTTTACTTTCTATTCATCAGATATCATGCTTGTGACACCTGCCTTCTTTTTCTCAATTGGTGCCCAATAAATTTTGCTCCACCCTCTTACTTTACCCAGTGTTCTTCTACCTACCTCATGGGCCTCTTGAAGAAAATATATGGTATTTAATATTTTAATCCACTTTGCTATCTGCTTAAATTTCATGGTTGAGTTTATTCCATTGACATTCAGAGTTATGATTGCTACCTGTGTATCCCTATCATTTTGATTTCCTTTTTTTGTCCTGCACTTTCTTCTTTCACTATTTCCTTCTACACTAGTGTTTTGCTTTTAATCAGTCCCCCCTTTTCCACACTCTTATTTTACTTTCCTTCCCACCCCCTCCCTTCTTATCTCCCTCTTATTTTTTAGGGTCTATTAAATTCCCTACCCCCCCTCCTTCACTGCCTTTTGGTATTCCCTGACCCACTCCCTGCCTTGTTTTCTCCCTCCCAATTTCCCCATAGGGTAGGTAAGATAGAATTCTCTACCCCAATGGATCTACATGCTCTTCCCTCTCAGAACTGATTACACTGAGAGTAAGGTTTAAGAATTAACTATTACCACTCTCTTCCTCCCATTCTTTCCTCCTCAAAATGTGCCCCTTTATGATATAATTAATCCTATTTTTCTTCCTTCAAGTCTCTCTTAGTACCATATTTTTGTCCCCCGATTTTAAAAATATCTTAAGCAACTTAATATCACAACTTATGCCTATGAATAATTCTTTTATATACTATGATAATGGAAATAATTTTTAAGAGTTACAGATATCATTTTCCCATATAGGAATATAATCAATTTGACCCAAATGAAGCCCTTAAATGTTTCCCCTTGTTCTTGTTTATCTTTATATGGTTCTCTTGAATTTTGTATTTGGACATTAAATTGTCCATTTAATTCTGGTCTTTTCTTTAGGAATGCTTGGAAATACATTTTGTTAAATGCCCATACTTTCTGCTGAAATTATATAATCAGTTTTGATGGATAGGGGATTCTTGGTTGTCGACTCAATTCTGAATATTACTTTCCAAGCCTTGCAGTCCTTTAGGGTAAAAGCTGCCTGATCCTGTGTAATCATGACTGGGGCTCCTTGGTATCTTAATTGTCTCTTTCTGGCTTCTTATAATATTTTCTCCTTGGCTTGGAAGCTCTTGAATTTGGCAATTACCTTTCTGGGGGTTGTCTTTGAGAATTTAATATAGAGGGTTATCTATAGACTCTTTCAATGTCTAGTTTGCCCTCTTGTCCAAGAATATCAGGGCAAATTTCTTGGATAATTTCTTGTACTATGAAGGTTTCTGTTTTTTTATCCCCCCTAGGTTTTTAGGAAGACCTATGATTCTCAAATTATCCCTCCTGGATCTGTTTTAGAGGTCAATCACCTTTTCAATGAGAAATTCCATGTTTCCTTCTATTTTTTTCCTTCTTTTGATTTTGCTTCATTAGTTTTTGCTATCTTGTGAGATCATTAGCTTTTACTTCTCCAATTCTAGTCACTGAAGACTAATTTTCAGATATGACCTTTGTACTTTCCTTTTCAATTTGATCTATCCTGCTTTTCATGGCTTCCATGAAAATCAATTCTACTCTCCAATTTGCTTATTACTTCATTTTATTTCTTTGCCTCTTTTTCTATATGAGTAATTTTGTCTTTGTTATTTTCTTTTTGTATTATTTTCTTTATCCCACTTTTCTTTTCATTTTCTTCTATCTTTCTTGCATGGTTCTTGAACTCTTTTTTGAGGTACTAAAGAGCTTGTGACTAATTTCCATTTTATTTTGAAAGTTTAGATGTATTTGATTGTTTATCACTCTCTGCTCCTGCTACTATATTTTTTTCTTTTTCTCCATAGCAATTATCTGAGGTCAAGAGCTTTTTTTTTTCCTTTTTCTTTTCTTTTGCTTTCTTTCTTTCTTTCTTTCTTTCTTTCTTTCTTTCTTTCTTTCTTTCTTTCTTTCTTTCTTTCTTTCTTTCTTTCTTTCTTTCTTTCTTTCTTTCTTTCTTTCTTTCTTTCTTTCTTTCTTTCTTTCTTTCTTTCTTTCTTTCTTTCTTTCTTTCTTTTTTGCTGTTGCTTCTTCTTTTTGCCACTGGTGGATTGGGGTTCCTGTATTTTGGTTGTTTTTTTTTTGTTGTTGTTTGTTTGTTTGTTTGTTTTTTAGCTTCTGTCTTGCAGGGCTTTGCCTTGGTAGTATCTTCCTTTCACAGTCAGAAGCCTGAGTGAGGGTAGGTAGACCTATGACGTTCTTTGTGTAGTGTACTTTAAAGAATTTTGCACTGAGGCCATCTTTCTATCCCCTGATGACTTGACTGTGGTCAGCCTTGTTTCTGCCTAAGCTCAAAGCTCTGCTGCCCAGACTCCACACTCTTAAGCCTTGGGACTCAAGTCTTGTTGCCAAAGCCTTGCAATGCCCACAGTGATAAATCTGTGTTACTTTCATTCAGACCCCAAGAATTTAGAGATTTCCCTGGCCCTCACTCTGACTGGTATGCTAGGTGGTATAGGGTAGGAGGGATTAGATTGTGCTTTGAAAAGTATAGTTTTTCCCCCTTATAGCAAGGAAATTCCCAAACACTGTCTAACTTGAAGGCTGTGTCTAGTGGGAGAGCCCATTTACTTGTCATATTTTGATTTCTGTCCTTTTGAGACTCTGTAATGATTAGTTGAAAGGAGATTCAGAAGGTTCCTACTACTATACTGGCATCTTCACTCCACCTCCTCTGTCTGATGTATTCTAGCTGACATACCTAGCATGAGTCCCCTTCAGTACCATATATAAGTATATGTATTATATATTATTTATTATAATAATCCATTATAATAATATGACTATATGGTGTTAATACAATTATATATTAAATACTACAAGAATAATGCTTATTTGCTTTTATTGTTATTGTTTTTAGTTGTTTTAGTCATATCCAATTCTTGTTTACTCCACTGGAGATCTCTTGGCAAAAATATTGGAGTGATTTGCCATGTCCTTCTCCAGCTCATTTTACCTGAAGTAAACTGTTAAGTGACTTGCCCAGGGCAACACAACTAGTAATTGTCTGACCCGGATTTGACTCCAGGTTTGATGATCTATTCACTGAATCACCTACTTGCTATTATATTATAATAATAGTATATTATAATATAATAAAGTGTAGTATACCAATATATTATAAACTATTATAGTATATGTATGTGTATCTATAATTTTATATAATATACAATCATATTATATATATATATATATTATATAGTGAAATTTTAAATGCAAATACCTAAAACATATACATACATGCATATATCTGAATGTATATATGAGTATAATATTCCTTTATATATACATTTATACAGACATATATACATGTGTTTTTTTTATTTGAAACCAAAAGATATATTTTTAAATTATAACTCAGACCTATTAAATGTAAGGGGTAGAAATGTGAGGGTTTTTTATAAAAGGTTAGACTGGATTATTTAAGAATAGAATCATCAGGAATTTTAATTAATTCCAAGAGATTTATTTTACCAATTTATTTACAAAATATGAAAAGAGTGAAAGTAAGAAAATGAGAGAGAGGATAGGGTAAGATATTAGCTTAAGCACTAAGAATTTTGCTCCAACCCCTGGCTAAAAAACAGTCAGGGGGGGATTAGTCTTGGCCTTATATCTAAGGACCTGGGGATGCAGGGAGCTTTTCTCAAGAGGATGGGTCTTTCCTGAAGCTCATCTCTTCAGAAAATCCAGGAAAGGGGGGCAGCTGGGTAGCTCAGTGGATTGAGAGTCAGGTCTAGAGATGGGAAGTCCTAGGTTCAAATAGGGCCTCAGATACTTCCCAGATGTGTGACCCTGGGAAATTCACTCAACTCCATTGCCTAGCCCTGACCACTCTTCTGCCTTGGAACCAATACACAGTATTGATTCCAAGATGGAAGGTAAGGGTTTCTAAAAAAATATATCCAGGATAGGAGTCAGCCTTTTCACTCACTATGTGTCAGTCCAAAGGGAGAGATTCAAGGACAGTCTCACCAAGTCTAAGGCCTCAGGTCTAGTCAGCAGATTCTTCAGGAGCCTCCAATTCAAACTCAGAACTCTGAAGAATGAGAGCACTTAGAAGTCCCAAGCACAAAGAACTCTCTCACACAGGAAGTTGTAACTCCTTTTAAAGACTCTTCTTTGCATCACTTCCTGTGCCTTCCTCTACTTTAGGTGGACAAATCATAGTCTAAAGCTTTGCTTAGGACTGCCCAAGGGGCAGTCAACTGGTTCTGATTCATCACCCACTATTTCACATGTGGGTCACAGACCTCCTCCACTCAATTGTGAATGAGATGTTAAACTTTTGGTGATTAAAACTAAAAATGGGCAGGGAGGGTTAATTTAATCTTCATTACCTTTGTTACCAAGTCCTGCCTCTGACATCAAATGGCTGTGTGAAGCTGAGTCACTTCACCAACTCTATTGTCCAGGCAGTTATAAAACTTTAAAAGGATACTTGCTTTGATATCTGGAGACCTGAGTTCAAATGCCACTTGTCTCTATCTTCATGACCTTGGGAAAATCATTTGATTTGAGGGTATTAGACTAGGTCTCTTTGGAACTATATCATACCACTAAAAGTCTATTAATCCAGAAGGTAAGAATTATGAATTGCTTCTTTCTAGTTCTCTGTTTCCTCTTTGAGAAAATAAAGGGATAAAACTATGTGATCTCTCTCTAATCCTCTTGATCCAATGATGATTCTGTAACTGTGTAGAGATGATTCCATGGAATGAATAAATACAATAATGGATTTCTCAGGGCTTTGGCTGAAGGAATTGCACCTTCCTTAATATATCTCTGTTGTTACTGAATGAATTATATATGAACCCATCAATATTTCTTTACAAATGTAAAGTATCATTATTTTTGGCTATACTTTTGTGTTAAGTAAAAGACTCAGCATGCTTCTTCCTTTCAGTGGAAGACTTTCCCTTTGAATATAAAGGGAATTTATATAGAGAACAGAAATTTACATTGTATAGACTTGATGCATATCTTCCATTAACTCTGCAAGCACTCAACAATCTGCTTGGTTATCCTTAACTCTGTTGTCATTTATCCATTCATTCTTCATTCCTGTACCTTTGGAAATTCTATAATACTATAGAGTTGTGACCTGATTATTATTACTCCTAATCTTAATGCTAAAGATAATTAATATTCAATCACATATTTACAGTATCTCTGAATGAAAAGGGAACTCTGAGGACACATTATCTCTTCTGAACCCTCCTAAGTATGCCTAGGACTATGAATCTAACAAATGATTCTCCTTCTGCCTTTGCCTATAAACCTCCAAAGAAGGGGGGAAGCCTCCACCTTCAGAGGGAGCCCAGATCAGCTGTAGCTCTGTCTACTCTTGGAGGTGTTATCATTCTGGTAATTCATTTCTTTATTCTTGAATTTGTTTTTTTTTTTAATATCAAACCTATATTTGTTTCTCAACATCCTCTGAATACTGCTTATACCAAAAGTTAAGTAGTTTTTGGTGACAATCAATTGTAAGCCAAAGACCTTGTATGGCCTGAATATTCCTCCAGGAATTGACCAACTGTGTAGATTTGGACAAGTGTCTTCTAACCTCCAAGTTTCATCTGCATTATAAAATGGAAATGGTACCATATATCCTATCTCCCTCCAAAGGTTGTTTTGAGAGTTAAATGGCTGAGGTTTGGTTTTCTTTCATATTTTTTTTATTTTATATACTCTGAATGGGTTACAGTTTGAAAACTGGGAGGGTACATATCCTTTTCAAGCCTTGGTCCAAATTCATCCAAGACCAATAACTAGGAATGTCTGAGGTAGTATGTGCATTCAAGTCTTCCTTACTCCAAGTTCAAAACAATCCATTGTACCAAATAGCAGCTCAGTGATTTGGAGGAACTCAAGAACATTTCAGAAGTAAGAATCAGAGCCAGGAATCCATCCATAGCTAAAAATCTAGGATTCTCTTTACCATCCTATATTGCCCGCTGATTCTATGTAGTATAAATGTATCATATAAGCATATTGACATATGTTAAATCTCTATATACTTATGTAAAAGTAGATGCACACATATGTTTACATGTGTATAATCTGAGGACAATTTTGTGCAAATATACACACATATATACATGTATATGTGTGTGTATATCAAGTAGATAATGAAGAGAACTAGGTCTGAAATCAGGAAGACTAGATGACATGTGTTCAAATCCATCTTCAAACACTTTCTACCTCTATAATCCTGGGAAAGTAATGTAACCTCTGTTTGCCTCAGTTTCCCCATATGTAAAATGAGGATGATTATATCATCTGCCTTTCAAGATTGTTGTGTGGACCAAATGAAATAATGATTGTAAAATGATTAGGATAGTTCCTGGCTTATATTAAACACTCTAGGAGATTTAACTTTTATTTTGTGATCTGTACTCAGATTTTTTCTTTGTCTCTGTCTGTCTGTCTC
This sequence comes from Monodelphis domestica, assembly GCF_027887165.1. Classification (NCBI taxonomy): domain Eukaryota; kingdom Metazoa; phylum Chordata; class Mammalia; order Didelphimorphia; family Didelphidae; genus Monodelphis; species Monodelphis domestica. The sequence goes on along the minus strand of NC_077227.1, from coordinate 751,843,627 downwards.
TCTATCTCTATCTCTGTCTCTGTCTCAATCTCTCTCTATTTCTGTGTGTGTGTGTGTGTGTGTGTGTGTGTGTGTTTGTCTTTGTCTCTTTCTGCCTGTCTCTCTGTCTCTGACTCTGTCTCTATCTCACCATTCTGGCACATCCATATATGTGACTTGGTGACTCCTATGTCTACTCCTTATGGTGTCTTCTGGAACCAGACTGTGTTGAAGGTCCCCAAGATCTTTAATTCACACACTTTTCAGACTTCTTTTTTGACCTTCTTCATTAGCCTTCTCACCCTGAAAGATTATTCTGTTCCCAAAGCTCTTTCCTCAGGTTGGCCTATTTTTCCTGGAACCTTCATTTGGTGAAAGTACCTAGGCCAGAGTACTTCACTACTTTATTCCTCTTTACTTTTTGACTTTACTCTTGCCCTTCTCCATTTATTTCTCTTCCACACTCATGGACTGGCAGCCATCCAACTTTTTGGCTCACTTTTATGTGTGGTCCACTCCAATAATAATAGCAAACATTTGTATAATACTTGCATGTATGCCAGGCACTGTGATAAATACTTTACACTTATTTTATTTTCTCCTCAACTACCTCAGAAGTAGGCACAACTTTTTCCCCAATTTTGCAAATAAGGAAACTGAGGCAAAGAGAAGTTTAGTGACTTTCATAGTGTCACATATAATAACAGACTGAGGTCAGCTCTATCTACTACTGCCCATTAAAATGTAAATAACTTGAGGTTCCAGGGCCATCTTTATTGTTTTGGATTTCCACTCTCATTGCTTATTATTTTGCCTAACATATATAATAAGTGCTTAGTAAATTCTGATTCACTTAGTTACATGTTTCTAGAAATTTATTTTCCTTTTATGGTTTTCATTTTCCTCTCCTAAAGGTAGGGGAATGGAATTAAATGATTTATGAAGACTTCCCCTTCTCTGACATTTTTGGTTGCTGAGAAGCTGATCATTCATCAAATGGGGTGTGCAAAAAAAAAAAAAAAAAAATATATATATATATATATATATATATATATATATATATATATACAGTAGAATTAAAGGAAACACCTTGTCACTTATAGTTGCAGAGCTCAAGTGCTTCATAGACCTCAGAGAGCAGGAATCTAGTTTCCTGTGGGTTTCAATGGTTATGAAAACTCAGTCCCAAATGATTTCTATGGACCTTAAATTTCATTGAAATCCCAGTTAAAATCAAAGATGTCTCGAATGCCATTTGATTACAGATATTATGATCAGGCATTCAGATAATCTTCTGTTGAGTAACTAGAAGTCAATTGGTCTGGGAATAGAGAGAACTAAAGGCTGTCTTATTCTGTGACTGTGAATAATTAACTTCCTGGTTCTAAGACTAAGTTTCCTCTTCTTTAAAACCAGGAGTCTGAATCAAATGGTCAATAAGGTTCTAAACTTCATTCTTTTTTCTCTCCTCTCTCATTTTCCTTCCCTTATTCCATATATTCCATATAGCCTCTTTTATATTTGTTTTGTTTTTCTTCCTTTGCTCTTTATCTTTTCCTTCCTTCCTTCCTTCTTTCTTCCTTTCTTCCAGCCTTCCTTCCTTTTTCCTACCTGCCTTGTTCCTTATCTTTCTGTCTTCATGACTTATTTCTCTAACTTTCTTCCAGAAAGCAAGCCTCAAACAGTACAAAATTGATAGACTGTAGAAGAAAATTTTACTGTAGAAAGTACATTTTTCAATGGAAACACATTTAGAAAATTCAGCAATAAAAGCTAGTGTTTTCTATTTAGATCTTGATACTTTAATTAGCATCTCATTAGCCATAGTTTGTATAAATAGACATATTCTGCACAGATGAAAAACATGTCAATAGTCTGCTGACACTGGCCCTGTTTCCAGGCTCCAAGGCCTGTACAGAACCTGAAGTTCTAATTATTAGGCTGCCCATACCTATGTATCACTCAAAAACAGCTCTAGACTGAAAGACTAATGAATGGTGCCCTTTAATCTGACATGAATTAACGGCCCCGATTTGAAGAAGTATTCAAATGTATAATGGGGAGATTCATTATCAAAATTATATTTGGTGATTTAGCTTTCTTCTGGCTCATTGGAATGGAAGGTTTGCATAAAGTTTAGGCTTTATTCCCAGGGATGGAAGAAAGAAATAGGAATTCCACTCTTTTCTTTATAAAGTTAGGGCACAGATTTCTATCTCTCATTTTTCAGTGTCACTCTCCAGCTTGGAAATATACCATGCCTACAAATTCCCAGTGTGGAATATAAGGCCTTCTATCACATGGTTCCCATCTACCTTTATTGCTTTATTTTATGACTTTCCTTCGTGAACTCTATCTAACATAAAGGGTAAATACATATTCCCAAAGCCAATACTAAGTATACTTTGATAAAATATTTCATACCTATGGGGCCCATGGAGAGATACGGGTTATATTGTAATTGTAAACCTCAAAATTCCTTAGACTTATAAATGTTGGAAATTTCACCATTGGGATATTTCATACTTGGAAAATTTCTTACTAATAGTCTTTTGCTGAACAATGGAAAGGACTTTGACCTATGCTTAAGCATAGAACAGGAATTTCTTTGAGTCATGATTGATTTTAGAATTGATACAATGGAGATACTTGGAATCAATCTCCACCCTATTCAGTCCTAACAGGATTGAGTAAGGGCTGCAGCCTAGATCAAAATTTAATTATTCCAATCTCTACCCTACTCAGGTTAACAGGATTTAGAAAGGGCTGTAGCAAAGGAGCAAAGATTTAATCATTTGAAAATATGACCTTCAACAGACATGTGCAAAGCCTCTGGGCGGTCCTGGGTTAAGCTAGAGCCTCCATTGGCACAGGGAAATTGATGGACAGTGATTGGTAGATGTGAGAACTGAGGGGAGGCAACTTGGATGGTTTCCTTAAAGATCAGGGGGGTCTGAAGACTCGAGGTGGTTGAGGAGTTGATCGGAGTGGTGGCAGTGTACTCTGAGAAGCTTGCTCTGAAGGAAGCTGAAGGTGGGGGCCTCTGAGACTGTTTCTCCATTTTGGTCAAGTGATAATAGGGACTGATCTCCTTTCTTTGCCCCAGCTATCTAAGGGCTTGGGCCTTTTGGCCCAGCCTAAACAGAAGGGGTATTTAAGCCCTATTCCTTTCTCTCCCTTTTTCTCTCTCTCTATCTCTAATTCCCTTCTTCCTCCTATTGTAATTAAACTCCATAAAAGATTGACTGCAAACTTGAGTTTTCATTTAGGAATTACATAGCTGAATTCCTTGGCGACCTTAAATTAATATATATCAGTCTTTTAAAGTGATTCCCTTGTAACATAAGGAAATCAGATGCATTCACAAATGACCTCCAGAGTCATTCTTCATGATTCAAAGTCATAATAAAGAGAGGTATCTATTAAAATCCAAAGTATCTGAACTTACTATTGTTTTGTTGACTATATTAATGATTTCATTATGCTAATGAAATTTATAGAACCACAAACATAGTAGATAATAGAGTCAGGATCTGAAAGCTTCTCCACAGTTTAGAGCACATTCTAATATCTAATGAGGTGAGACCAAATAAGGATAAGAGGAAAACCTTACACTGAGGTTAAAACAAAAACTCTTGAGTGTAAGATGTGGAAGGTGTGAATAGAAAGAAGTTATGAGAGTTCAGTAAAGGTCGTGAGGGTAATATGATAATAATGGGGAATAAGTAGGATATAATCTCACATCACTTCCTCTCTTTCCTGGAGAGGTGGATCTGGCTGGTGACTTCCTGTGAGCAGGCCTGGGTGCCAGTTCAATCCTGGAACTTGAGCCTGGAGGAACTCCCTCAAATAGCTTCCTTGAGACAGTCACATGGTGAATGATAAGACTGACTCCCTTTTCCCTTGGCTCTCAGGGGAGGCCCCCTTGGCCAAGGCCTTGAACTCCTGCTTAGTTCAGCCTGAATTGGAGAATTTTAATTTAACTCTGTGTGTGTGTGTGTGTCTTCTTCTTCCTCTTCTTAATTCCTTCTCACTATATTAATTAAAATCACCATAAATTTCCAGCTGACTTCGGTATTTCATTTGGGATATCCCATGGTGACCAGGAATTAATTTAGTTAGGTCACAACCCTAAAATTATCCTTACAATAACTTGGCTATTTGCAGCAATACAATGATCTAAATTATCTAAAATATTACTATATTATTTGTAATAAAAAATGCCATCTAATTCCAGAAGAATAACTGATAGTGTCTGAGTAAAGATTGAAGTATATTTTTCACTTTTTTTTGTTTTCCTCGACAAATTGATGAATATGGAAATAGATGTTACATGAATGAAAAAGCATAACATATCACATAACTTAATTTCACAATGAAGGGTTAGAGAAGGGAGAGAAAGAATAAGTAATTTAAAAATAAGAAAAATACTTTTTCACATGTAATTGGGGAAAAATAAAATATCATTAAAAAGAGAACTGACTAGACCTATAAGAAGCAAAGGACAAAGTAAAAGTAGAAAGGATTCTCAAATCTCCTAAAAGAGACACTAAAATTAAAACTCTAAGAAATGACAAAACCAAATTTCAGAGTACCTAGATTAAAGAGGAAAATACTAGCTATCAAGAAAGAGTTTGACAAATTCAAATCTGTCCTCAGACACTGCCTAGCTGTGCGACCCTGGGAAAATCTTTTAATCTCTATTGCCTAGACCTTACCTCTTTTATTCCTTGGAACTGATACTTATTATCAATTCTAAAAACAGAAAGGAAAGAAAGAAAGAAAGAAAGAAAGAAAGAAAGAAAGAAAGAAAGAAAGAAAGAAAGAAAGAAAGAAAGAAAGAAAGAAAGAAAGAAAGAAAGAAAGAAAGAAAGAAAGAAAGAAAGAAAGAAAGAAAGAAAGAAAGAAAGAAAGAAAGAAAGAAAGAAAGAAAGAAAGAAAGAAAGAAAGAAAGAAAGAAAGAAAGAAAGAAAGAAAGAAAGAAAAAGAAAGAAAGAAAGAAAAAAGGAAGGAAGAAAGAAAGGAAGAAAGAAAGGAAGGAAGAAAGAAAGGAAGGAAGGAAGGAAGGAAGGAAGGAAGGAAGGAAGGAAGGAAGGGAGGAAGGAAGGAAGGAAGGAAGGAAGGAAGGAAGGAAGGAAGGAAGGAAGGAAGAAAGAAAGAAAGAAAGAAAGAAAGGAAGGAAGGAAGGAAGGAAGGAAGAGAGAACAAAATAAGACAAATAACCAGACACAAGGACTACATCTGAGTATATCTAGAATATCCCCTTCCAAGATCCCCATTCCCAAAGTCTCTCACATGAAGATGGAGGGAGTTTTCATTTGGAGTTGTAAAATATCTTCTGTTACTCAATTGTTAGGAACTGATGTCCTTTTTTATTATTTTCTTTGTTTTTGCAGTCATTGTGTATGTCATGCTCTGCACATAAGATCAGCATGTTAGCTTTTATCATTCTAAGTGTGTGAGCTTGGTATATAGACTTTTTGGGCCCAAGATTGCTCATATGTCAAATGTCACCTTTCTACTCTCCACCTCACATAGTCACTGCATGAAATGCTCTTTTAATACTGACAAGAGTTCTAGAAATGAGAGTTGCAGTTGTTTTTATGGAAGGGTTGATGGAGGATACCCATGACTTGAGAAGAGTACTTTTCAAGGATCAGAAAGAAGGCTGAGGATAGGCAATTCAAAGGAATCATGTAGCATCTTCCATGACAAGTGGGAAAGGGAAAAAGGAACTAAAACCATGGCCTAATAAGAGAGAAATTAAAAAGTCATTTCTACAGCTTATGCCTACAGCAAAGATCCATCTTGACATGAGTGGGGATTTAAAGTGTATTAGTTCCTTAGCTCTAATAATTTTGAGGTATCAGAGAAGAAACCACAAAAGGTAAAAGCAAGCATTATGTTGGGGATAGGGTTAGTTCAGTTCTAGTCACCATATTTTAGGAAGGTCATTAAAAATCTAGAATTAGTCTGTGGGATGGCAATTGAAATTGTGATGTACCTCAGGTTCTTATCAGTTGTTGTTCAGTTGTTCAGTTCTGTCTGACTTTGGTAAAGATACTGTTAGCATTTCCTTCTTCTTATGTGCCCATTGAACAAGTAAGGGTTACTAATAGCAATTAAGTAACTTGGCCAGGTTCACACAGCTAGCCAGTGTTTGAGACAGGATGTGAACTCATATCTTCCTGACAACAGCTTCTATGTTCTACCTAATGCACTACCTAGCTTTCCCAATTCTCACAATAGGACAGTAAAATCAACTGATCTTAAGGAGTAATGGAATTTTACGACACTGAGATTTTGAGTGTAGGTGACTGGATATCATCAAATAAGCCTAAATTCTTGATGTCTTATCAGAGAAACTTTCCATATTTGTGGAAGATCCAGGAACAAGCTAGGAACACCTAGTACCAACTTTCATGACTTAGTTGAAGTGCCACCTAAAATCCCACCTTCTAAAAGGAATCTTCTCCAACCCCTCTTAACTCCTGTTCTTTTCCTCTTTTAATCACTTCCTAATTTTTCTGTTCATGCTATATATAGTTTACTTTGTATATGTTCATTTGTATGTTGTTACCCACATTACATGAAAAGCTCATTGAAGTCAAGAGCTGTCTTTTGTGTCTTCACATATCCTCAATATTTAGTATAGTGTCTATTATATGGGGGTTTATTATGATTAGTGATTATCACAACATAATAGGGATCATTTCTCTGCTTGTTATGTAAAACTCAAATGAGTCCTAGAATTGCTGCTCTATATTCATTGGATCCCTAGTAAAATAGGTTTCAGGGAATTTGAGCTTTTTTAACCCTTTCCTTCTATCTTAGAATCAATACTGTGTATTGAATCTAAGGAAGAAGAGCAGTAAAGGTTAGGAAATGAGGGTTAAGTGACTTGCCCAGAGTCACACAGCTAGGAAGTGTCTGAGGGCATATTTGAACCTAAGACCTCCCATCTCTAGGCCTGGCTCTCAGTCCACTGAGCCACCTAGCTCAGCATTTTAATATATTACCTCACTTTTTGAAATTGTTATATCTCTCTGGAACTATTTATTTCTTTGTAAAAGGAGAACTTTGTGTAAGATTTTCCATACCTCTCCATATTCTAAATGCATCATATTAGGGTCTATCTAGCTATTTAGGGTTAGTATTAATAGATATCAATGAATCCCCTATCTTCCAAATTAAAAAAAGTGGTTGTTACATTAATTAGTCAAACATGGAAAAGTGTCCACTGAGTGTTATGTTCTGAGAATACATGATCAAAAATGAAATATCTCATGGTTTCAAGGCAAGTGTGGTTCTAAGAATAATGCGATGGTAGTCCATCTCCAATCTGTCCCAGATAGATCACATTGGCAATATGTTGTTCAATTCTAGGCAAAACATTTTAGGAAGGCAATTGAAAAGGTAGAGAGAGTCTGGAGATGAGAAACAGGATCAGTGGAGTATCTCAAATTCCTTCCACGAAGTCATTAAAATCACCTAGTCTTGGCAATGGATGGAATTTTATGGCACTATTCTTTTTCTGAAGTAACTAGGTACCATCAAAAGAAAATGGAAAGAGGCTCTTTTGGAGGAAGTTGGAAAATTCAATTTTAGAATTGTGGAGTTTGAAGCAATAGTGGAACATCTCATTGGAAACTTCTGGTAGGAAGCTGAAAATGAAAGATAATATTCACAGGGAAATGACAGAAATGGAAATAAGAGATTTGGGACATAATGACATATTGGTGATAAATCAGCAAATCTAATCCAAGCCAAAACTTGACTGAGTACATTTAGGAAGTGCACACAAGACAATTCACTGTTCTCTGTTCATATAGACATGAAAGGAAAAATAGTTCCTGTCCTCAGAATACTTACCTTTTACTCGGAGTGTGTGTGTGTGTGTGTGTGTGTGTGTGTGTGTGTGTGTGTGTGTGTGTGTGTGTGTGGTGGCCTGAGGAGGGGGGTAGTTAAGACATGTACATAGATAAGTATAAATACTTTTTAAATAGCATAAGCAGGGTTGTCAGGAATATTTTCCTATATAAGTTAGTATCTGAGCCTGATGGATACTGGCAGTGGGCAGTGAGAGGCAGTAATCGAAACAGGATCCTCATATTCTGAAATCTTGCATTTCTCACTATTTAGCACTAGTTAAACATGAATGGCAACATGTGTGGTTTCAGCATTAGTCAATCATGATTGATTATATTGTTGATCCCATTCTGTGCCATCAATCATCTTACTGGATCTGTAATGTTCTATACTGGGAATCAGATATATGCCTGCTATACATTATTAATTACTACTATCATTCTTTACTTACCTTAATTATGAATTATGAGAGATTATTAATTTCCTAGAGTGCTCATCTACTATCACTTCTCCATATTCCCATTCTAGAAGGAGAGCAAGATATCGCTCACATGAACAAATGATGCTAGGTGGGACCAGGGGTGAAAAATGGATATGCACGGTAAGGACTAAGTTCCCCCAAACATGGGCATTCTCCATGTTTCCTTTATGGTGTCACCAAGATCACCAACAACATTTCAAAACCATACCTTCATCTGAATTTGGCCATGCCCATTTTCCAAGGTTTTCAGAATGTAATGGAAAGGTGGAGATTTTTCTGCAAAAGGAGACAACAAGCCCCCAGATCCTCAATAAGTATGCACATCCCAATCCACATCTTGAGTTGCAACTCCATACCTGGTCTGCTGTCTGCTAATCTGTTACCTATTGGGATATTCCATCACCACTAGAGCTACTCTATTAACTCTAGTTTTGCTATTTCATCAACCCAGTTCTATGGAACTGCTATTCTACATATGGAATTGCCTTACCACACCTGAAGAGCTTCTATTCCATCAATTGCAGAAAGTCTACTAGCCCTGGGCTAATTCATCAGGCCTAAGGCTATCTGTTTAGCCCCCAGGCTATTCTACCAGTTATTAGACTATTTTACCACCTTCAATCTCTTCTTCACATAATATTATTTCCTTACTTCTGGACTGAACGGTTTGAGACTCCCATTCTTCGGGAAGACCCTGCTACAAATTTGGGGGTGTTTCTCCAATAATAAGCATAGCTTTAAAAGAATCTGGGATTTCATAGTAAGAGCAAGTGAGGAGAGATTGAAGAAAAATGGGAAAGGAAAGAACAGGTATTTTTAAAGATGTGGAATCACTTCCTAATAGTTAGAAAAATTAAGAAAAATAGAATTAATAAAGCTGTAAATATAGAAGGAGCATCTCCCCTGAACATTGCCATTATTTGGTTGATATCCTTCACACTTGAATAGGAGCAAAATGGTATGACTATATATCTTCTGAATTGAGAATAAATTGGATTAAAGTGAGGCTCAGTGGCACAAAGTTATAGACCTCACTCTCCCTTTCTAAAATCCACTGGCATACTTGCTTAAGGAAGGATAACCAGTGATGGCTCAGGATACAGTGGATTAATTTGGATTCTTTGGTGCCTGCTTCTGCTGCCCTTATGACCATAAGAATAAATGGTTCTTATCTGCCCTTCCACAGGGAAAGTCTTTACCTTCTTGGGGGTAGATATTCTAATTCACTGATGGGTTTGATACATGTTGGTAGCCTGCTTTAGAATGCCTACTTAGATAGCTTGCCAGGTTATGTCTACTGCTCATGCTTCTTGGAGCCACAATTGAAAACTGGGTTGTAGATGCCAAAGGAAGAAACAAACTCTAAAAAGACTTAGTAAACTCTCACACCAGAGGTACTAGTCTTCCCTGAATACCCAATATACATAGGCTATGAGACAGATAGAACACCGGGATAGTAGTCATATAAATCTTGGGTTCAAATCCAGTGCCAGACACTTATCAGCTATGTGAACCTGGCCAAATAACTCAACCATTTGCCTTATTTTCCTCATCTAAAAAATGAGCTGGATAAGGAAATGACAAACCATTCCAGTATCTTTCCCAAGAAAATCTCCAATTGGGTCATGAAGTCAAACCCAACTTAACAACTACTAAACAATAGTAACTACTGTTATAATTAATGCCCCAGCTAATCTGACTTTTAATGTTAATGAACAATATCATAGAATACAAGGAAAGACAATCAAAATAACATGACTGTCTCTGAATAATATCTGATATGTCAGATTGGTCAGAAAGAATGAGGCCATAAGATATGCCCCTGTGTTTGATAAATTATGTGTCACTAATGAGGTTAAACGAAATCCATCAATCAGTGTGAGAATGTAAAATAATTGATAAAGGAATGAATTGTGAGAAGGCAATGAGGAGACAAAGGTGCTCATGATACATTAATTGTTCTAGAAAACTGATTATGAAAGAGAAGAGAGAAAATGTGATATCCTGAAAGGAATGTTCAATCAAGAAAAGTATTATGGGGACATAGAAATCTAAGCCTGTTTCATTGATACAATTCTGGGGGAAAGCTTGACAGCATAGAAGTAATAAAACCCAAAAAACAAAGAGAAGAAATGATCCAAGATCAAGCTAGAAATTGAGGCAAGGACACTAATACACTACTGGTGGAGCTGTGAATTGACCCAACCATTCTAGAAGGCAATTTTGATTTATGCCCAAAGGGCATTAAAAGAATACATACCTGTTGATCCCACAATACCACTACTAGGTTTGTACCCTAAAGTGATAATAATGAAAAAAAATTGTACAAAAATATTTATAGCTGCAATGTTTGTGGTGGCAAGAAATTGGAAAATGAGTGGGTGTCCTTCGATTGGGGAATGGATGGACAAATTGTGGTATGTGATGGTGATGGAATACTACTATAATTTAAGGAATGATGAACCATAGGATTTCTATATGAACTTGAGGAACCTCCAGGAACTGATGCAGAGTGAAATGAGTAGAAGCAGAACATTATACATAGGAATAGAACCACTGAAACTATCCAATGTAATGGACTCTGCTACAATCCCAAAGGACATATGAGAAAGAGTGCTATCCACTTTGAGAGAAAGTGCTGCAGGAGTAGAAACACAGAAGAAAAGCAAATGACTTATCATTTATTTATATATATATATATATATATATATATATATATATATATATATATATATATATGATTGGGGTTTTGGTTCTTAAAGATTGCTCTATTGAAAAAATGAATAATATGAAAATAGGTATGTGATAATATTTTTATAACTCAGAAGTGCTTATTGGATCTGGGAGAGGGGAGAGGAAAGAGGAAGGAAAGAAATTGAAATATGTAAACTTGGAAAAGTATTTTTTTAAAAAGTAAATTCCTAAAAAGAAAAAGAAAAAGAGAAAGAAAGAAAAAGAAATTGAGTAAAGAGGTTCTACCAGACCTGAGCCTATTTCAAACAGTGCACATGAAATTTGCATCCTTTCATGTATTCAATATGGTGGAGTGCTGCTGACCTTGGGAAAGTCCATTAGTTTCTCCATGTTAAAAAAACAACAAATAAAGACTTTACCTACCTTAGAGGATGAGGAAATTGAGAATCATAGTGTCTTAATCAAGGTTACACATAGAGTAGTTCACTACACAGTTAGGATCCAACCAAAGGTCTACTCTTCTAGGTTGGTGCATAGATAATACAATTTGCTCCCTAGCTCAGGCATAATTCCAGATGTACACTGAGAATCCTAATTGGCAAGATGAGAGATTTAGAATGGCTTAGCCTTGACAGGATTTTGAAATGGAGTTTATAAACAGGCAAGTTTGCAGTGATCAAAGAGAGGGCCATGTGGAAGGTCATTCTAATTATAAACAATGCTAGAGGTGAAGGGGGAGTCAATGGAGAAACACTTGCCTTAATTATCAGTTTAATTCAAATTAATGAGCCCACAAAGTTCAGCAGCCAAACACAAAACTGGAGACATTTTGAATGAGAAGGTCTGAACTTTTCTGCATACCATAATACAAGACAAAAGAAAGTCTGGGTAAATAACAGATCATCCATTGCTAAGTTCAGCAAGTTCTTGCATTGCATGCAGTCTAACATTGTGAAGCACCAAAGTTATATTATTTTTCATCCAGGCTTCAGCATTTTTCCTAATTTCTATTTTTTTGAAATTAGTACCTCAGTGCCCCAATCAGTGTATGTTAGAGCATGTCTCTCTTCTGGGGACACTTGATCTAGTGCCCATCCAATGAGATAATTTTTATGAAGCACTTAGCCTAAAGCATGGCACAAAGAAAGTGTTATAAAAATCTTAGCTTTTGGCAATCTAGTCCACATTCTCTTCTCATTTTTGTTATGATTTCAAAGCACAGATATGTTGCTTAACAAAGAGAATACTGGAGTCAGAATCAAAAGGAAACACTACTAGTGTGACCCTGGGCAAGTCACTTAACCCCCACTGCCTAGCCCTTACCACTCTTCTGCTTTGCAACCACTACACAGTATTGATTCCAAGATGGAAGGTAAGGGTTTTTTATTTAAAAAAAAGGAAACACTAGTTCAAAAGCTCCATTAAGCATTGATTAGATGTGTTAGCCTGAGAAAGTCCCTTAACCTAGTTCTTGGCCACATATTCTTCAAATAGAAAATTGTAATGATTAAAATTTCCTTGGAGACAATATATTAAACTCTAATTATTTATTAGTAACAATTTTGGAGAGAGAACAATCACTAGGTCTCCCTAACTTTAAAAGCAACAACAACAACAAAAAAAAAACTAACTAAAAAACCTCTTCCATGCTTTCCTGGATCTAGTAATACCCAGCTGAAGTTCAAGGGGAGCATTAAGTGCTTTAGAGAAGGGAAAGAAACATCTTGCTCCAGATCATGTTCAGGAAGAATACCTCATCCAAGAGAGCACGTCTCTGCTCAGGCCCCTCTTTGTATAATGTCAATAATGCCACTCCTATTGAGTCTCTTTGATTGGACAGTCTGAGTCCCATATCCTGACTTCTAGATATGTCACCTGCCATAGGAGAACTTGCACCATCCTTTTAGGGAAATCAGGACTCTGTCCCATGGATTGTTGGCTAGATTCCTGACTTAATCCACATGTGTTGGTAAGGGGTTGCATTTTCACATCAGTTTCACACATAATGGCTAATAGTATAATTGTACCTCATTTCCAATATTAGATTACAGATCAAATGAAAGAATGTATATAAAATGTTTTAAAACCATCAAATACTATATAAATCCTAGTTATTCTAACTATCACTATTACTATTGTTAGTAGTCCCTTATTGTTGTCTGAACATGGAATCTAAAAATTCAAATCAAAAGACTTCCAATGTTGGTCTCAGAGGAGGAAACTTACGCACATAGAAAATTGGTGTTGTGAAGATAAGATTAATTCTCCCCTTTTCTATTTTTAGCTAATCAAGAACTTAAAGTACCCCTACTTATCATTAAGTATGAGAATTCACAAGTCACTTAATAGAGTAAGCTTACACCTCCAAATGTCACTGCCCCCCCCCTTGGGCAGTGCTAGGGAAATTGAAAGACTGCCATTGGTTTTTGTGAAGAAGGGGGAGTGGCAGGAAGTAACAGGAAGTGACTTGGGGAAAAAAGAAGAAAAGAAGAGACCAACATAGTCAAGCATTCATTCCTTTCCTGGCATTTGGAGAGATTGATTCTAGAGATTCTTTTTGTGGCTTAAAGGAGATTTTTCCCCCTGTATCCTGCATTGGCTTGCTGGGTGAATGATTGAGGTTCTTACTTTGGCTTTGAAGAAGCCTGCTTTGGTGGAAACCTGGTTGAAGACACCACTGGGACTTCTGGCTGAGGATTACCAGGAAATCCACATGGAGACAGTCTTCAGGAAGCCTTAGCAGGGACTGAGCCAGACTTCAGGAGAAGGACTGGTAGGCTTGTTAGGGATCTGTCTATTTTCTACACTTACACTTTCATTCTTTCTACCTCTTTGTAAATAAAAGCTGTTTGTTTGACTTGTTATAATATTTTAAAATCAGTGACCACAATATTACTTTATAACTTTCTTATTTAGTATAAAACCTAAGTCCAAACTTTACAGTTTGTTAGAATAGAGGTATGGTAGTTCCATTTTCCTTGCTATAGAGAAACTAGAGTTACTGCATAAATGTGTACTATCCTTGTGAAAGTTTGGGGTGTGATCCTGGAAATCCTTTCATTGCTCCACAATTTTGCAAGAGACATATATTGGGAGAGAAGGGTAGTTTGATACCTATTTCCAATTGAAAATCTTCTGAAAGTCAATCGGCATCACTGGGAAAACCGAGGGAACCTACTGGATATTGCAGATAAATTGATTCAATCTTTACTGTAACAGACATTCTGAGCTAGATGTCTAAAAGAGATTCTTATTCTCCTCCTTCTTGACTTCCATCTCTTCCTCCTTATCATCTTTCTTCTTTCACTATACTTTCTCCTCACTTTCCTTCTCCTCATCTTTTCCTCCCAACCCTCTTCCTAAAGAAGTGGGAAGTTCATAGTAACAACAATAATGTACAATCTGATCTATTATCAGCAAAGGAAGAATCCATAACAACTTCAAGTGAATCATAATGAAAACGACTATCCATTGCCATAGAAATGTATAAATGGAGATTTTGAGCATTTGGACTTCATCCCCCCAGTATTTCCCAAAATTCCATTTTCCTGTATTCTCACATTTTGCATGATTTTATTTAAGTAGCTGTAACTCCTCCCTCATGCTCTCTCTTTTTGGACCTGTGTCTGGGCAAAAGTCAGGAATTTTTTTTTGTTTGTTTTAGTTATTATTAATAAAACTTTATAAAATATAATACTTAGTTATTGATTATTAATTTTAAAACACAGAGAATGAATGGACAGAGTCTGAATTAACACCATACCATTCTTCATTTTTTTTCCTCCCTGAATTTTCTCTTCTATAAACAGTATTTGTCTCCTTTCTTAACATGATGATTATGGGCAAATATATTATAGGATACCATATGCATGATCTATATCATATTACCTACTGTCTTGAGGAGGGGGAACAGTAAAGTGAAAGGAAGCAGAGGATGTAGATTGCAAAATGTCAGAAAATAATATATCTATATATATCAATTATATCCACATGTTAAAAGTAAAAAATAAATAAACTCAAGAGATATGGGAGGGTTCTTTTTGAAAAATTTCAAGTGCTAAAGAGCTCAAGAAATCAGTTTTTTTTGTGGATAGATGTAGAATATCTTGCCCTGAAACACTTGGGAATTTCTTGCTGAAAGTTTCAGATTTGACAGTTCTGGGCTCCCACATTCTAAAGATAGAAGGGGAAAGTGCTCAGATGTTAATCAACTTCCTATAGAGAAAGGAATTCTTCAATCTAGTCTTTGAGTAAGAGAAAGGGTAGTTACCATACAGCTTTATAATTTTTGGCAGAAAAAAGAAGCTCTATCTGGCCTCTTAGCAAAGCAAAGGTATGAGCCACAGTGTGAAAAAAGAAATCTAGATTTTACCCTTTACTACTATTGTGACAATGTAGGCCTGATAGGAAGGGAGTTAACTTCTTTTCTTTCTCTCTGCTTTCTCCTTATTCTCCTAATACTTTGCTTCTCATCCTCTTCCTTAAGAAATGGGAGGACAGCTAACTACTATAACTCCAAGCTACTTTTCCTTCTTATTGGAGTACAAGCCCTTTAATGGATAACATGTGACTACTCTATTCTGTGTATGCATAGTTTGAAAGAGGCAATGTTCCCAATTTTGTTGGGGTTACCTTTTTAGTAGTCTTGTGTTTGCTTCCCCCTAGGGGGAGTATAAAGAACAAGACAGAAAATAAGAATCTAAATAAATACAAAGATCCCTATGGGGAAGCTAGACTTATTTCAAAAGGGTAGAAATGAAGAGAGATTTGAACTAGATGTGGTGGAATACAGCAGTGGACAATAATTTATTAAGTATCTATACTATGTGCAAGACACTGTGCTAAGTATTTTGTTTCATTTCAAATATTTTTCGATGGTTACATGATTCATGTTTTTTTTTTCCCACTCCCCCCCCCTTCCCTCTCCTCTCCTGGAGCTGACAAGTAATTTCACTGAGTTATACAAAATCTATTTCCATGTTATTCATATTTGCAATAGAGATCTTTTAACATCAAAACCCTAATCACATCCCCATCAAAACATATGATCAGTGGTATGCTTTTCTTCTGTTTCTGCTCCCACAACTCTTTCTTTAGATGTGGATAGCATTTTTTTCTCTTAAATTTCTCTGGATTGCCCTGGATCATTATTGCTGCTAGTAGAAAAGTCTATTATATTTGATTGTGCCACAATGTATCAGTCTCTGTGTACAATGTTTTCCTGGTTCTGCTCCTTTCACTCTGCATCAATTCCTGGAGGTCATTCCATTTCACAGGGTATTCCTCCAGTTCATTATTCCTTTCAAAGATGATAACTATTTTTCAAAGAGTATGACTTATGACACTGGCAAATGTTGATCCACCCTTCCCTTGAAGCTTCCAGTGAGAGAAAAACCATTATTTCCCAAGGAAGACATTTGTATTCTTGAAGATCTCTTAATATTAGAAAGGTTGTTTTTTTTTCCTTAAAATGTTCCATATTGTGTGGTTCACTCATCATTTCTATTTCTGTTCCCGGGAACCATGAAGAAAAAGTTAAATATTTCCTCCACATGTCAATCCTTCAGATACTTCTGTAATAACCTCTGTTCTAAGATTTCTCTCCTCTCCAGATGATCATAACAATTTCCTTCAATTTATCCCCATATGTTCTAGACTCACTATCTCTAATTATTCTGATTGCCCTCCTCTTATTTCTTCTTAGGTGATCAAAATTGTTTCTAAATCATAATACACAAAACTCATCATCATGATTTGGCTGGGATATGGCCAAAGTTAAATATATCAGCATTATCATATCACCTCCTTTCAGGAAAAGATTATGATTTCCTTTGTTTAAAATTAGCCTCTTAATCACACCAACTGAGCTATGTATGCTGGCAATGTTTTAATAAAAATACCTTTTTCTCCTGATCTGTGATCAACCAATTTCCCTTCTTCAGCATCTTTATTTCAGCCTATTAAATAAGTGTGGAAATGTAGCAAGGGATTTAGAATTGAAAGGGCACTGAAATCCTCATTGTTATTTATACATGTGGAGTCTGAAAGTTAAAGCAGTTGATTGTCTTTGAAGTTAGCATCTTAGTGTTTAAATATGGCCATATTCCCCAATGTTGCATTTCCTGTTAGCCTTTAATTCTTTGAGTCCTGTTCCTCTGATATAATCAGTGCCATTGGTAACTCATACTTCATTTCATTTCTACCCTTCCTTCATCTCCTCCACTTTTATCAGAAATATAGACATTCCATGCTTTCTCTCTATTAACATCTAGAAGATAATTCCCTCTCACAAAATTTGAGCTTTAGTAAAAGACTATCTTTGGTATATAAATGAACTTTTATTTTCATTTTATATTATTAATCACTAATTAGTGACCACTAACAATAATACAGATCCAGCAGATATTTTATAGTTTACATGTAACCTTTCTCAAAAGGTATGGAGGTCAAATATGATAAAACATCAGTTCCTTAAAGGTAAAGATGCTTCTTTATCATCTTTTTTGGTCATTTTTCACTTTTATTATCAGACTCTATTATAATTACTGATAAAAAGTGGCTTGATGCAATTATATGTTTTCTTGACTGATTATTTCCATTTTACAGGTGAGGGAGATGATGTTCTGAGATCTAAGGCGATTTCTTGATAGTTGCATACTTATTAAGAGACAGAATGTATATTTGAAACCATGTGTTGTGCTAAACAATATGCTAAGTTCTGAGTAGTCATTAGCTTGCATTTCTGCCATTCATCTGACCAATTTACAAATCAAAACTGAAAACTTGGTTTTTATTTTTTATTTCCTATTTTGTAAAATGAAGAGAAAGAATGTATTTTTTAAGTTACCCATTCCAGAAATGTTAAAGACCCTGCACTCATGGATGTGGCCAAATTTATATTAAAAGTTAATGGAGAAATATTTGTTGAGATGAATAACAATAAATTAAAGCATGAATAATATTAATATTTGGTTGAATGTCTAAGTAAATGAGTGCCTAGCAAGGATCCTTATGTAAAGTTTAGTGTCTTCCATTTTGATTGAGTTTGAAACCAGTAATCTAATGCAGCTCCCTTGCTTTAATAAACATAGGGATAGAAGGCCAGAAAAGTCAAACTACTGTGACAAGATCACACAGAGTCAAGCCAGATTTCAATCCTTTGTTTTCTGACTCTAAATCCAGTAGTGTTCAGACTACACAAAATTTTAGAAGCTAGGGGAAAAATGAAAGTGAATTAAAAATTATATAAAGGGCACCATAGTGAATAAACAAAAGTATTAGGGAAGAAATTGGAACTCTTGAATTTTAATCCTGAATCCCTCATTGATTGGATGCATGATCTATGTTTGGTTTTAATTTCCTCATTGGAAAATGAAAGACATGGATGAGAAAGTTAAAAAAAATTCTTCTTACTTTCAGGTCCATAATTCTGATTGTTAAAATAAAATTACTCATTTACAAAAGAGTTTAGACTTCCAAGTAAACATGGTGGCAGTGTTCTCATCACCTACCAATATATACTATGTCAAAAAAAAATCATATGAATAAAGGGACTCCACAATAGGTACATGGGATTTGGGCCTTTCCACACTCTAAGGGGGTGAAATAGCTTCAACCAAAATGTGAGAGGATCAACCCTCCCCCCCACCCCACACACATGGAGCCAGTGAGCTAGAGTCAGAGCCAGTGCCCTAGAATCAGTGAGCGAGTAAGTGGCACCTCTAGGTCCTTGGCAACTGACAACCAAAGACAACCAAAAATCAACCCCTGAGATCAGCTAGATTTGATACCCCAACAAGCTGAAGAGCTTAGGCTTTGGGTGCAGAGATAGCTCAGACAAGGGTGGCAAACAGTTAAAGCTACAGAAACTTGAGAGGTGGCCTCATGCAAAAACCACACTCCTTAGCTCCATACACAGAGAGCCTACCCTCCTCACTTAGACTTCTAACTGGAAAGGGAAAGAAAAACCAACAGAGTGATGGCAAACAATGCCCAGGAAAAACAACTTACCAACACCAAGAAGAACAAGAAGAAGGCATTGATCCTGGATAATTTTTATGGAGGAAAAATCCAGACTACAGAGGAAATAATAGCAGAAGAGGATAAAAAAATAAATTCATACAAACCTTACCCCCACCCCCCAAAAATGATAATTGGTCACAAGGTCTTGAAAATTTTAAATTGGAGGTTATGAAAAAGATGGAAGAATTTTGACAAGAAAAGTGGGAAATGGTTCAAAAAGAAAATAACTGTTTAAAATATAGGAACTCCATGTGGAGACCAAAATTAAACAACTGGAAGTCATAAGAAGCAGAATAGACCAAACTGAAAAGGAAAAATCAAAAGATTATAGTGGAAAACCAGTCCTTAAACACCAGAACTGGGCAATTGGAAGCCAGTGAGCTCTCAAAACAGCAAGGATTAATAAGGAAAAGTCAAAAAGACTTACAAAATAGAAGGAAGCATAAAATATCTCACTGACAAGATGATAGACCATAAGAACTGGTCTCAAGGAGACAATTTGAGAATCATTGGTCTACCTGAAAACCTAGAAATAAACAGAAATTGTAACATCATATTACAAAAAATGACACCAGAAAACTGCCCTGATGTTCTTGAACAAGAAGACCAAATGGACATCGAAAGAATTCATAGAAATTTCTCTACACTAAGTCCTCAAAAGACAAGCCACAGGAATTTAATAGTCAAATTAAAGAGCTTCCAAACTAAGGAGAAAATTTTACAAGAAGCCATAAAGAGATAATTCAGATATCAAGGAGCACCAATAAGGATTACACAAGATTTGGCAACTTCTACACTAAAGGACTGCAAGGCATTGAATATGATATTCAGAAAGGCAAGAGGATTGGATCTTCAACCAAGGATCACCTACCCATCAGAATTGACTTTCTACTTCCTAAGGAAAGCTTGGGCATTCAACAAAATAGAAGATTTCTAAGTATTTATAAAGAAAAGACAAGAACTAAGTGGAAAGTTTGATATCCAAACACAAAAATCAAGAGAAATATGAAAAGGTAAATGATAAAGAGAGGGAAAAGGCATTTTTTTTAATTTAATTCTTCTTTAAGGGATTCTATAAGATCAAATTGTTTATATTGATATATAGAAAATATTTGTAACTCTCAAAAATTATATTCACTATTATAGTAATTAGAAGAATCATTCATTGGTAGAGATTGCAGTAATAAGTGGTCTAAGATGATATGCAAAAAAAAAAAGCAAAAGGGAGGAGGGAATATAAGATGACACCTAGAAAATCTTGATGATATATTATAAATAGGATAATCTATATCACACAAAGTGGTTCATGGGAAGAGAAGGGGAAGAATACTATTGTAAGTATTAGAGGAGAGGGTGCTAATAGGTAATACTTAAGCCTTACTTTCAGTGAAATCAATTCTGAGAGAGAAAGGCATCTAGATCCATTGGGGTATTGGATTCTATCTTACCCTACAAGGAAAATGAATAGGTTAAAACTAAGGGAGGGGAAGTGAGGAGGGGAATACAAATAGAGAGGGAAATAGAGGGGGAAGAAACTTAATTGACCCTAAAAAACAATAATAAGAAAACAAAAAATGAAGGGGCATAAAATGAAGTATAATAAGGGTGGGGAATCAGGGGACTGATTAAAATAAAACCACTGGTTTAAAAGGATATAGTGAATGAAAAAAGGGCAGAACTTGGAGAGGATATCAAAATGTTGGGGAATATACAAGTGGCAATCATAATTGTGAAGGTGAATGGAAGGAACTAATCCACAAAATAAAAGCAAATAGAAGAGTGGATTAGAAACCAAAATCCTATCCTATGTTGTCTACAAGAAACACACATGAGGCAGGTAGACACCCACAGGGTGAGAATCAAAGGCTGGAGCAAAATCTATTCAGCCTCAATTGAGAAAAAGAAGGCAGGAATTGAAATCATGATATTTGACAAAGCCAAAGTAAAAATAGATCTGATCAAAAGAGATAGGGAAGGTAATTACATTCTGATAAAAGGTACTATAGACAATGAGAAAATATCAGTAATGTAAGATGGAGATTTGAACCCTAGACTTCAATCCCCAGAAATCCTTGGTACTTCCCAGAATTCACTATAATCTCACCTGTCTCCACCTGGGCAAGATCACAATTAGTATTTAACAGGCTCTCTGCCTCCACGTGTTCTCTCTTCCATTTCAATGATGTAGTGGGTAAACTAAGTGTGGGAGTTTTGAATGGGCTAATCAGCCCTAGGCATGTAGCTTTCTTATTTGTATTTTCTTTATTCCTTGATTTCTAATAATCATTAATAAAGCTCTTAAAATATATTTCTATTACTAGAGACTAAATTTAAGTTTTACAGTAATCATCATATATGCACCAAATGATCTAGTGTGATATGGAAATCACTTTAAAAGACTGATATATATTAATTTAAGGTCACCAAGGAATTAAGCTATATAATTCCTAAATGAAAACTCAAGTCAGCAGTCAACCTTTTATGGAGTTTTAATTACAAACAGGAGGAAGAAAGGTATTAGAGAGAAAGAGAGAGAGAGAGAGAGAGAGAGAGAGAGAGAGAGAGAGAGAGAGAGAGAGAGAGAGAGAGAGAGAGAGAGAAGAGAGAGAGAGAGAGAGAGAGAGAGAGAGAGAGAGAGAGAGAGAGAGAGAGAGAGAGAGAGAGAGAGAGAGAGAGAGAGAGAGAGAGAGAGAGAAAGGGGAGAGAAGGAAATAGGGCTTAAATACCCACTCTGCTTAGACTGGGCCAAAGGCCCGAGGCCTTGGATAGCCGAGGCAAAGAAAAGAGATCAATCCCTATCCCTCAAGTGACCAAAATGGAGAAACAGTCTGAGGGCCTCCACTCCAAGCACCAGGCTCCAACCACCACACTCTCCTCCACACAGGAAGAAGGAAGCCCTCCTCAGCTGTCCTCTATCTCACTTCCTGTGTCTCACCTGTGCCAATGGTGGCTCTAGCTTAACCCAGGATCTCCCAGAGGTCTGTCCCCTTTGCACGTGTCTGTTGAAGGCCATATTCTCAAATAATTAAATCTTGAGCTTTTGCTGCAGCCCTTTCTAAATCCTGTTACCTTGAGTAGGGTGGAGATTGTAGTTTCCAAGACCTGATTCTGTCATTCCAAGTATCTCTATTGTTATTGATCAGGAAATAGCCAAATCCTATCCTCTAAAGAATGGCTTGAACAGGGTTGAATAGTTTTGAAATTCACAATAGCATGTAAATTTCTAAAGGAAAAACCAGTGGAGTTGAAGGTGGAAATAGATACTAAAACCATATTCTTGAGAGACCTGAAATTTCCTCAATCAAATCTAGATGAATCAAGCCAAAAAATAAATCAGAAAGAGGTAAAAGATGTGAATGAATTCTTATAAAAAATTAGAGTTAATAGATATATGAAGAAAAATAAATAGGGACAAAAAGGAATTCACCTTATTTTCAGCAGCACATGGTACAATCTCAAGGATTGACCATATACCAGAGCAAAAAATCATTGCAAACAGATGCAGAAAATCAGAAATAATAAATGCAACCTTTTCAGATTATAACACAATAAAAATAATAATCAGCAAGGGTACATGGAGAGGCAAATCAAAATTAATTGGAAATTATTAATCTAATTCTCCAAAACCAGTTAGAGAACAAATCATAGAAACAATTAATAATTTCATTGAGGAAAATGACAATGATAAAACATCCTTTCAAAATCTGTGGGATGCAGCCAAAGCAGTACTCAGGGAGAAATTTATATCCTTGAGTTCATATTTTAACAAATTCAGAAGGGCAGAGGCCAATGAATTGAACATGCAAATCAAAAAACTTGAAAGAGAATAGGTCAAAAATCCCTCAATGAAAACTACATTAGAGATTCTAAAAATTAAAGGAGAAATTAATAAAATTGAAAGTGAAAGAACTATTGAACAAATAAATAAAACTAAAAGCTGATGTTTTAAAAAAGCAAACAAAATAAACAAACTACTAGTCAATCTAATAAAAAAGTAAAATAGAAAACTAAATTAACAGTATCATAGAAGAAAAAGGAGACCTCACCTCCAATGAATAGTAAATTAAGACAATAATTTAAAACTATTTTGCCCAATTATATGGCTGCAAATATGGCAATCTAGGTGATATGGATGAATATTTACAAAAATATAAATTGCTTAGATTAACAGAAGAAGAAATAGAATTCTTAAATAATCTCATATCAGAAAAATAAATTGAACAAGCCATCAAAGAACTCCCTAAGAAAAAAATCACCAGGGCCTGATAGATTCACAAGTGAATTCTATGAAACATTCAAAGAACAACTAATCCAAATATGATATAAACTATTCGACATAATAAGCAAAAGAGGGAGTTCTACCCAATTCCTTTTATGACACAACTATGGTACTGATTCGAAAGCCAGGCATGTCAAAAACAGAGAAAGAAAACTATAGACCAATCTCTTTAATGAATAAAGATGCCAAAATCTTAAATAGAATATTTGCAAAAAGACTCCAACAAGTGATCACGAGGGTTATCCATTATGATCAGGTGGGATTTATACCAGGAATGCAAGGATCCATCCACATAATTGACCATATCAACAAGCAAACCAATAAAAATCACATGATTATCTCAGTAGATGCAGAAAAAGCCTTTGCCAAAATGCAATACTCATTCACATTGAAACCACTAGAAACTATAGGAATAGAAGGGCTTTTCCTGAGAATAATATAGAGTATGTATATAAAACAATCAGTAAATATCATCTACAATGGGGATAAATTAGAAGCCTTACCAATAAGATCAGGAGTGAAACAAGGATGTCCATTATTACCTCTATTATTTAACATTGTAGTAGAAACACTAGCATTAGCAATTAGAGAAGAAAAAGAAATTGAAGATATTAAAATAGGCAATGAGGAGAACAAGCTATCACTCTTTGCAGATGATATTATGATCTAGTCGAAGAATCATAGAGAAACAACTAAAAAGCTAGTGGAAATAATCAACAACTTTAACAAAGTTTCAGGTTACAAAATAAACCCACAAAAGTCTCAGCATTTCTATATATGTCCAATACATCTCAACAACAAGAGGTAGAAATAGAAATTCCATTTAAAATCACCCTAGACAATATAAAATACTTAGGAATCTATATGCCAAGACAAACACAGGAACTATATGAACACAAATACAAAACAATTTCCACACAATTAAAACTAGATCTAAATAATTGGAAAAAAAACATTAACTGTTCATGAGTAGGACAAGCTAACATAATAAAAATTACAATCCTACCCAAAATAATTTACTTATTTAGCGTCATACCCACTAAACTACCAAGAAACTTTTTTTACTGAATTAGAAAAAAAAAACACTTATAACAAAGTTAATTTGGAAGAACAAAAAATCAAGAATATCAAGGGAAATAATGAAAACTTATGTAAAGGACGCCAACCAGTACCAGATCTCAAACTATACTATAAAGCAGTGATCATCAAAATAATATGGTACTGGATAAGAGACAGAAGAGAGGATCAGACTAGACAAGGGGTAAGTGACCTCAACAAGACAGTCAATGATACAGCTTTGGGGACAAAAATCCACTATTTGACAAAAACTGCTGTGAAAATTGGAAGACAGTATGAGAGAGATTAGGTTTTGATCAACATCTCACTCCCTGCATCTAGATAAACTCAGAATGGGTGAATGATGTGAATGTAAAGAAGGAAACTATAAGTAAATTAGGTGAACACAGAGTAGTATACTTGTCAGATCTTTGGTAAAGGAAAGATTTTAAGACCAAGCAAGAGCTAGAAAAAAATCACAAAATGTAAAATACATAATTTTGATTACATGATATTAAAAAAGTTTTGTACAAAGAAAATCAATGGAACCAAAATTAGAAGGGAAGAAACAAAATGGGGAAAAATCTTCTTAACAAAAAACTCTGACAAAGGTCTAAGTACTCAAACTAAAGAGCTAAATAAATTGTACAAAAAAATTAAGCCATTCCAAAATTGATAAATGGGCAAGGAACATGAATAGATAATTTTCAATAAAGAAATCAAAACTATTAATAATCACATCAATAAGCACTCATAATCAGAGAAATGCAAATCAAAACAACTCTGAGATACCCCCTCAAACCTTGCATATTGGCTAAAATTACAGCAAAGGAAACTAATAAATGTTGGAGGGGATGTGGCAAAATTGATTGAGCCATTCTGGATGGCAATTTGGAACTATGCCCAAAAGGTTCTAAAAGACTGCCTCTCTTTTGGTCCAGTTATAGCACTGTTGGTTTAAACCCCAAAGAGATCATAAGGGAAAAAATTTTACCAAAATATTCATAGCTGTGCTCTTTGTGGTGGCAAAAATTGGAAAATGAGGGGTTATCCTTCGATTGGGGAATGGCTAAACAAATTATGGTATATGATGAGGATGGGATACTATTGTGGTCATGGGAATAATGAATTGAAGGAATTCCATGTGATCTAGAGAGAACTCCAGGAATTGATGCAGAGTAATAGAAGCAGAACCAGGAGAACATTATACACAGAAACTGATACACTTTGGTACAATCAAATGTGTTAGACTTTTCTACTAGCAGCAATGCAATAATCCAGGACAATTCTGAGTGACTTATGAGAAAAAATGCTATCTATAATCAGAGGAAGAATTGTGGGAGTAGAAAGACAGAAGAAAAACAAATGCTCTATCACAAGGGACAATGGGGATATAATTAGGGATACAGACTCTAATTGATCTAATTGATCCTCACCCAACAGCCAGCTCTCACTTGTGGCTCCTAGTAGCTGCTAGCATGCGGCAGTGGCCACACCCCAGGCAACAGCTTCGACAGGCTGGCTAAACCTTGTGAGGGTAGCCATCGGGCCAGGGCTTTGCTCATCCAGCATGTGAAGACTGTTTCGGCTGAACAGGTGGAAGAAACCAATAAGAAAGTTCAATGGCTGAGATGGCGATGCAGCAAAGCACCATGGAGTGCTTAGGGTGTGTTGGAGCACAAAGGACAACACGGCCATCCAATGAAGCTGAGGATGTCTCCAGGTGTAACAACTTTTCGTGCCAATGGCCCCAGGCTTCCAACGCCGAGAGAGTGGGACTGTCTCTGTTCATCGACTTTTCCACTTAAATCTTCATGCACAAGTGTCTTTGTGCACAAAAACGCACAGTCAATCGTCATCCTCGATTACCGAGAGACTACTACAATTAGACTCTAATTGATCACTCTAGTGCAAATATCAATGGTATGGAAATGGGTCTTGTTCAATGACACATGTAAATCTCCAGAGGAATTGTGTGTCAGGTATGGGAGGGGGCTTAGGGAAGGGCAGGGAAAGAACATGAATTTTGTAATCATGGAAAAATATTCTAAATGAATCAAATAAAATTTTCAAAAAAAAGAATTTAGAATTAATGTAGTCTTTAAAATCATCATGCTTTTTACCTCAACTCAGATACCATTTTAACCTACTATATTTTTTTCTAGCTAAAATTTTACTTTCTTTCATTTTTGTTCAAGGAACTATACCTCCTCCACGATAAAGTGATCACCTAAAATATCATCATGGAAATTCTCACAACTTCGAATCCTCAGTCTCTTCTGAGCTCAATGAGTTGTTTCTCCCCTCCCAATAGAGTGCTTGAGGGCAGATCAATAAATTCCTCCCAAAGCCTTCCTTTATTGGGGGCTCAGATCTTTCCAAGAGAATAACTTCATTTTCTATCAGAGCTACACTTGGCTTTGGTTTCACTTTGTCTCTGATACCAAGTGTCTCTTGCAGGTACTTCTCTCTTTTTTGGCTTCCTTATGTGTATTCTTTCCCCCCTCTACCTGCCCCCACATCTCAATTAGATTATAATTTCCTAGAGGCCAGGGGCTGTCTTTCTTTTCTTATTTGTCCCATTAGCACCTAGCACAGTTCCTGACAAAGAGTAGGTTCTTTAAAATTGTGAATTTCTATTGAATTGAACTGTTCCTTTTTTCCCCTACTCCAATGTTCATGATGACATATGCACCTACTCACATTGTTTCTATAACTTGGATCCATTTAAAACATCCAATGGCTGAAAGAGATACTTTAGGAAATGTCACTGGAAACACACATAGATTTTGACTATGCAAGTTATTCCCTGGTTGGTTCTTGGACCTTTACTGAGCACTGGTAGGCTGCTACCTTTCAGACTAATATTGCATTCTTCATAAGCTAGCTGGTCTTGGATCCTGGGTCAGTTGATGCAGTAAAGAGTGAAACAAGGATGTTACCATGTGATATTCATTTTTCTGATCCTTTGAAAATGAAATGAGTTACTAAGAAAATTAACAAGAGTACTTCATATTACTTGACAGTTTGTTTTACATTTAAAACAGTTTTGTGAAGACTATGAACAAAAGTATTTTATATTAATTTTAAATTGATGACATTGATGCAAAAGCATACAGCCAATGTTACTTGCCAAGAAAAATATTCTTTCTTTGGGATAAAATATATTCTGCTTAACAGAATTATATAAAATCTGAGATGGAAAAAGCTTAATACAAATAGTTAAGGTCACACTTGACTGAGGATCCCTTCTACAAAGTCATCAAAAAGTGTCCATCACATTCTTGCTTGAAGACTTTTCAAGAGTTTTAATTATTGGAGAATTTTCTCTTACACTGAGACTGTCAATTTTTATAGCATTTGAAGGAATTACTACTGGTTCTGTTCTTTGGGTTCAAACTTGTCAATTCATAATTCTCTTCTACATAACAAAACTTCCAGTATAATAGGCACCTATCAAGCTCAATCCTCGATTCTCAAAAATTACATTTTCAAGTTTCTCATGTGACATGCTCTCCCATTTTTAAATACAGCCCTTCTACCTCCTCTTGAATACAGAACATTAATTTTATTTGTCTCATATTCAGATTATAATTCACAAAACTCATAGATTTTTCATATCAAAGAAATAGTTACCTAGACATTTCACTGCTGTCTTTTAATTGTTGAATTCATTTTTGTACCTAAAGTAGAATTTTGCATTTTACTTCATCCCATTTCATTTTAAAATGTATACAACTTATAATTCCA
Source organism: Monodelphis domestica (assembly GCF_027887165.1). Classification (NCBI taxonomy): domain Eukaryota; kingdom Metazoa; phylum Chordata; class Mammalia; order Didelphimorphia; family Didelphidae; genus Monodelphis; species Monodelphis domestica. The sequence goes on along the minus strand of NC_077227.1, from coordinate 751,815,497 downwards.
TCTGTTATTTTTTTGTGCAGGAGGGTAGAAGGTCAAGGGGATTCTTTTACTTGTTTTGCTTATGATGTTTATCATAATATCATATTTCCATTTCATCCCTCCTAGGTTGATGTTCCCTGAAAACTTGACTTACTTTGCCTAATTAGAGTGATCTTTTCAATAGAAATACCAAAACAAAAATGACTAAGAGAGTTGATTTGCTCTAATTAATAAAGAAATAATAAGGGAACATCCACCTGTCTTAGATTAATTCAAGTTCCCTTGCCCATATGAACTGCATTCTCAGTTCCTGAAAGCACAGTCTGATATAGTGATTGAGTTAAATAAGAGAGGTTAGCATGTGCATGGAAAAGGGCAATGTGGTTCTCATTTGCAAAGTGTGCAAATTGTAGGCCAGAGAGTTTAATGTTGATTCTTGGGAAAACTAAAGAAAATATCATTGAAAAAGGTGATTGGTGAATATCTACAATTCAATGAAGCAATGATTACAAAAAGTCATCAAAGTTTTATCCAAAAAAGGCCACACAGAGCAACCTCATTTTCTTGGTTGACAAGACTTTAAGCTACTATGTAGTGGGAATACTATGAATGTGTTTACTTTAATGATTTTCAAATACTTTGATGAAATTAAAATAATGATAATGATGATGATGATGATGAATGATATTCACATTTTTCTTAATTTGGAAAGTATTTTATACATTATCTCAATACAATTTTGGTGAAGGAAATAATCAGTTTGCCAATAATATATATTGAATGATTCAGAACTAATCAAATTGCAGGTCTGAAACCAGAGCTGTGAAAGGTTCAAAATGATTCAAAATCCCTGCCAGGTTGTCTTCAGTGGAGAACCTCAGAATCTATGCTAAGCTTTTTTCCATTAACATATTTATCAGTGACTTCAATGAAGTCATTAAAAAATGAATATGTGCTCATCATTTGGGGAATGGCTAAACAAATGGTGGTATATAATTGTGATGGAATACTACTGTGTCATAAAAAAATGATGAGCAGGCTAATTAAAAAAAAAAACTTGGAACAAGATACTCAGAATAATAAACAAGAAAATGAGTAGAACTAAGAGAACATCACACACAGCTACATATTTAATACTTGAAGAATAAATTGTTGCTGTTACTTCCAGAGAATGAACTGAAAGGTGGAATCATTAAAGACATAATCTATATGAGCATGTCTGCCTCCTTCATTATCCTACTTCTGTGGTGAGGGAGGGGGGCAACACATAGATAAATTCTATTGATAAAAAATAACAAGTAAAACAAAAAAATAATGAATATGGTGATTGTCCTTTGTACTCAAAGAGAACCAAAAGGGCATCACTATTCTCTGGTCAAAAGAGAATGAATATAAAATTTGTCACTGATGATAATTTGGGAGAGATAGCTAACATACTCATTAAAACAGAATTCCCCAAAGGCTCAATTATTAAACTGAATCTAGTAAGGGGTAATTCAATAAGGTTAAAAGTAGAGTTATGTGCTTCTGTATAAAAAAAAATCAGTTACACAATTACCATTTAAGGACAAGGAATGACACAATAGTTCAGCATCAAGACCTGGCGGATTTCCTTTGTGGATTTCCAACTCACTAAATGTCCTCAGAGTGATGTGGCAGTCAAAAACACTAATGAGAAGATGAGCTTTATTAAGAGGGACAGTACTTAAAGGAATTGGAGATGGTAGAGATGTAGTGATAATTCCATTGTACTCTGCTTAATAAGACAACTTTAAAGGAAAGTGTTCTGTTCTAGGCACCCAAGATTTCAAAAAGGGTATTGGTAAGTGAAGAGCACACAGTAAAAGGTTACTAGGAAAGAGAGGAATCTTGAGTCCAGACTATACATTGAATATTAGTCTATGGCATCTGTTAGGAATGTTTAATGAGAGAACAGAAGGATGTAAGGGTATAATATCCTCAATGTTCTTGAGTTCAGCTTCCTGAATTTTCTCTATCAGAATCTGAGGTGGTGGCCAAAGTGATGACAAGAGTGTTTAAAATGGACTGGAAAATGCTCCCTCTACTATTCTTCAGGGTGACTCACCATGATTTCCTGATGCAAATTATCACCCCAACAGAATGTAAGCTCACTGGGAGTAAGAACTGTCACATTCTTTGTAATTGTATCCTTAACTTGTATCACAGTTCCTGGCACCTAGTATCCACTGAATAAATGCCAGCTGCTTGATTGATTGCCATGGCCTCATCCCCCTACTTAAGACTAAGAGAGAGGCAGAGCTATAAGTAGTATGTAAGAATATTTGTCTTTTTATATTTCTTCATTACTTGTTTTTGTTTGGTTGTTTATTTTGCATACAGGATCTTTAAATACTTTGCGATATATACATATGTGAACAGTCATATAAAAAAACAACAACAAAAAACAAGATAGCATATGTCTGAGGATCAAAATCAGAGATATCAAATATCATTTTAAAATAAAATTTTATTGATACCTTCTTATATCATTATCATTCAGGAGACTCTCCTTACCAAAGTTTACTGAACTATTATGAGGGAATTGAAATTTCATCAATGTTGGTCTCAGTCAATTCAAAAAATTTCCTTTCATTGTCTCATTAGGCAATCATCAGGAATTACACCAGACCTCTTAAATGAAATCTTCCTGGATCCATCCTCCCATGACTTTTGGGAATGATCTTTCTTGCCATGAGCCTCATGTAACCCTCTTCTCATCCATCTCTTATGCACATATTCTATGTATGTATTAGAATTACTTGTGTATGCTACCCCCACTGGACCAAGAGCTTTAAAGAGATAGATATTTTGTCTAATATTGATATTTTCTCCCAAAACAAGGCATAGTGCTCTATGCAGAGGAACCACATAAAATATTGATTGATATTAACAGTGGTTCTGCCTTGGAGATTATCTGCTGCAATCCTGATTTCTTGAGAAGAAACCATAGTCCTTTGGATACTGTACTGGATTTGGAGTTCAAATAAAAATAATAGAAGTTGAATTGCATTTAAACCCCCCTTCTAAAATGACCTATCTGTGTCATGATGACAAAATCACTTATGCTTTCTGGGTTTTGCTTTCCTCATCTAAAACATGAGTGTGTTGGCCCAGATTTACCAATAAAATCCTTCTCAATTCTACCTCAATGATTCCATCATTCCTGGAGACATGCCAATAGCAACCGCCTTCTAAAATGACCTCAATATTTCACCTTTGTCTATCCTACAGTTTTTGTCATTCAGCTATTTTTGGCTGTATGGGAGTGAAATGTCATCTTGTCTAAGTTTCTCCTCCACCCCAGTAAGTCATTATGTCCACAATAAATGAAAAACTTTCTCAAGTTTTGTACAGTATTTTAAATAAAATCTGTCTATTGTTATTTATTTATCTAATGAACATTTAATATTTTTCCCAGAAAAAAGTATCCTTTGAATATTAAAAATGAAGGGTATGTTGTTTCATTGTGGACACAATTGTTATGGAATGAGAAAATGGAAAGGCTTCTGATTTTGGGGTCACAAGACTTGGACTAAAATCCTTGTTTAGATGATTATAAGCTATTTGACATAAGGGTAGACATTTAGCTCATTGTTCCTAATGTTAGACTTTAGAATAGTGCTGCAAAGATTAAGAAAGGAGATATAACTTTCTATCATATGAAAATTTGCTATTTATTTCCTAATTTAAATAATAGTATCACATATTTGTTTCTGAGGCACAAAAATTGATATTGTTTCAGAAAAGTCTGACTTCATGACCCTTTTTTGGAATTTTTTGGCAAAGATACTGGAATGGTTTGCCATTTCCTTCAATAGCTCATATTAGAGATCAGAAAGTGAGACAAAGCCAGATTGAGCTAAGGAAAATATGTCTTCCTGGCTTCCTACCAGGAACTCTATCCACTATGCCACCTTGCTGCTCTATTTGCATATATATAGGAGCAGAATTATTATCAGGTCAGTGTGGCTAATATCTCCATAAATACCAATGTTTAGTCTATATAAATTTTCATCTCATCAGATTATTGTCCTTGTTAGCCCAAGAATTCTCTCAACAGGATTAGTCCAACACAAAAGCATGTGGTATTCTTATTAGTAGCATTATATTAGCAATTCATGGGTATTAGTGAAACCCTGAAGCTATAGTTTTATTCTCCATTGCTATGGTTATATGACAGGCTTCTCCTCATTTTCAGATGGAGATGTCTTTTTCATACATCTCTTGATGCTTCTTGTATGTTGTCATCCATCTCTCAATTGATTTTTGAGTTACCCACAATGATGATTCTCAAGAGTCTGTGATAATACATAAATGCCAAGTACCAAGAATCATCAGCTGATTAAAATAATAGATCTTTTGTGTAACAGATCAAATGAGGATCATTGAAAGCTATTATTTCTCAATGCAATTCCAAATTATTATCTCTGATCTCTTCAGTTCATGGCACAAATCACTGTCTATTATTTGCTCATCCAAATGCATTTTATAATCTAGGTGATAAGCATATTTCTTCTACTTCATTTTGCCAGTTTAAACAGTTATACAAAATTCTATTCTTAGTCTTGCTATGATTGACCCAATGTCACTGATAAACCAGAACATCTCAAGGATCTTACCACCAAGAGAGAATGTTTCCTCATTTTGCACTCTGGGAAAGACACCCTCTGTCACAGTGGTGTATTATAATTTGTGCAAGCCTAACTCACCTTATTTTGTGCCTCACTTAAATGAGGTACAAAAGCAAGATTTTCTCTGTCTTTATATTTAACATGACATCCTACATAGCCTGAACACATGACTAGGCAAGATCTTGTCGGAGATGATGCTTTAATATTATATTATGCTAGACCAAAGTAAAGACCTTCTTGAATATTAGTTATTAATAAACAAAGAACAAACTCACATCTTTATATATTTCAATCAATTTTCTGTGAAGATGTCTGCTAAAGAAAATCATATTTGAGTGCTTGTCTGTTTCATTGCCATACAGTCCTCCCTACACATGTATATAACATGTGTACATATATGTACATTTCTGAGTGATATATTTTAGCATATTTGTTCCCTTCACACACTTAATAAAGATATTTGTTTTTAAAGTAATAAACTATATATATTTATAAGAATATATATACATACATTTATATATACATATGTATAGATAGAACTAGATATGGATAGATATGGAAGTTAATGCACTTTAAGTAACTGTTTTGTTGAAAATAATGCAACTTTCACATTCCTTTTTGTATTTTATCTTATATCATGAAATGTTATTCCTCAGAGACTTTAAAATGTTCTTGCCCCACATGAAATTATTCCTCTATTTTTTTTCTTGTCTAATCACTTTTTTAACTTCATGTTTTCTAGGGTCATTTTGAATTCCTGATGTAAGGCGTTGAGTTTTGAGGATTTAGAAGCCAAATCTGGTCATTTCATTGTCAGTGTTGAAGAAAATATATGATTTTCTAAATACTGGTAAATCTATTCCATTAAGCATTTGCAAATGTTTTCTAGATGATTAAGCTTACTGAGGTCTTATGACAATTTGTTTTTCCCCTCCAATTATTTTCATTTTGTTAGGTAATGCTTCTCAAGTTCTCACATCATCTAAGTCCATGAAACATTTCTGACAAAAAATAATAATCATGAGCAATTACATAGCATCATAAGGCTGGAAAAGCACTTTACAGATGTTAGTTCATAATCTTATATACTAAATTGGTATAGCCTTTGACCACCACTAGAGAGAAATCGTCCTCCTTTTGGACCCTGAAAAAGACAATCTCCATTATAATGGTGTATTATACTCTGGGCAAGCCTAACTTTATTTTGTGCCTCATTTAATATCACTGAGCAGAGATACATAAACCAAAGTTTTTTCTGTATATATTTAACATGATTCTACTCAGCAAAGAAATTAATTATTATCTGTGTGAGATAGTTTTAAGGTATTTGGGCCTCCTGATGGCAATTTCTTTTCAATTACCCAAGAAAATTGGAATAATTCTATTTGTCATTGGGTTTCACCATTTTGGTCAATACTTCCTTATGCTCAATAGGAATTCTTATAATTGCACACTACATTCATCTCTCTTTATGTTCATCTTTAACCTTTCAACTAATGAGATGCTAATTTTGTTCCATTCTCAAACTGGTCAAAACTCTGACTTCACAAAGACAACTATTCTAGACTGATTATACTTGTATTAACTTTTAATTTTGTACACATCAAGAGATTCAGAATAATTTTTTTTGTTCAATATTCAACCATATCTGGAATCTTCTAATAATCTTCTTAAAGAAAATATTCAAAATGAATAAAGGTGAGTCTTTTGAGAATTCTCCTTTGACCCTTTTCATTTAAAAATAATTCTGAATGATCTCCCAAACATATACTTTTTACCTTTGATACTGTCAAGCTTGATATTTGTTATGACATTATTGGGGGGTTTGTTTGTTTGTAAGGAAAAAAATTAAATATCTGTAAATTGCATAGAAAACTTGTTGTTAAGTTACTTCCATCTTATTGGACTTTTATGACCACACTTAGGGTTTTCTTGGCAAAAATACTGGAATGGTTTGTCATTTTCTTCTCCAGCTCATTTTACAGATGAGGAAACTCAGACAAAGAGTTAAATAATTTTCCCAGGATCACAAGACTAGTAAGAACCTGAATCTGGCTTTGAACTCACATCTTCCTGACACTGGGTCTATATTCTATTGTACCATCCAGCTGCTGATACCTAAACACTATTAAATACCGATAATTACTGATGAAATGGTAATGATAATTTTGTTTATTGTTCTGTTAGAGAATTTTGTCAATTTTACCTTAGAGTTACACAGCAAAGTGTTTCTATTGTCTGACCTGCAGGTAACTAGCATTTATTATATGCTTACTATGCCCCAAATATTGTTGTAAATTCCAGGAATACAAGGAAAGATAAATGAGAATTGTTGTTCTCTTCCTCCCAAGAATCTTACAATCTAATGGAGGAGACAGAATGTCAGCAACTATATTGTTGGTTGATATTAAGTAATCAATAAATATTTATTGTGCTTACTTTTTTTTCCAGTCAGTGTGCTAAATTCTAAGGATTAAAAAAGAGACAAAGGACAGTATCTACTCTAAAGCACTTCATGATCTTATGAGGGAGTGAACAAGCAAATACACACATATAAATAAGTTTTAAATAGGATGATTTAAAAATAATTAATAAAGAGAAAGCATTGCAATTAAGACAGACTGAGAATGGCTTCCTATAAAAGGTGGCATTTTACTTGAGACTTTGGGGAAATGAGGAGGCAGATATGAAAGCCAGAGAAAGTGTCCAGAGCTGAGAGGTAGAGTATCTTATTCCTGGAAGATGTCAAGAAGATCAGTGTCTCTGGTGTGAAGAGTTAGGGAGAAAAGCATAAAAAGACTGGAAAGGTTGAGGGTGAGAGTATAGGCTATGAATAGCTATGGAAACAAATCAAATGATTTTCAATGTGATCATGGAGGTGATCAGGACCTATTAGAATTTATTAGGTGAGAAGATTATATGGTCACTTTAGGAAAATAATTTTGACAGCTGAGTAGAAGTTATATTAAATGTGAAGGGAATTCTGGTTTGCAAATCAACCAGCAGATTTTTATATAGTTCAAATATGAAGAGCAAAGTTAGTAGCTGGTACTGGTGTCAGAGAAGAGAAAGTGGCATATTCAGAAAATATTTCAAAGGTAAAATTAATAGGCTTTCTTTTATAGAAAATTATGATTTGAAGATGATGCCTAGGTTTTGCACCTGATTGACCACTGGGAGGGTGATATTGCTCTTGAATTTAAGAGGGAAATTTGTATGTGGGGAGTGATTAAAGAGAAAGAAAATTATTTCACTTTTAGAAATGTTGAGCTTAAGATGTCTACTCAGCATACAGTTAGAGATGCCTGAAGGAAGTTGGAGATACAACCCTAAATACAGAGGCATTAGGGCAAGATGGGTAGATTAGAGGGTCGTCCACATTAACGTGATAGTTGTGTAAACCTCAAAATTTCTTAGACTTATAAATGTTGGAAATTTCACCATTGGGAAATTTCATACTTGAAAAATTTCCTATTGATAGTGGGTCTTGGCTTTTGGAATGTGAACCCCATTGGCATGAGAGTTCCTCCTCCTCCCTTCTTAAGATTACTTTAGGACAGAAACCTTTTGCTGAACAATGGAAAGGACTTTGACCTATACTTAATCATAGAACAGGAATTTCTTTGAGTCATGATTGATTTTAGAATTGATACAATGGAGATACTTGGAATCAATCTCCACCCTACTCAGTCCTAACAGGATTGAGGAAGGGCTGCAGCATAGATCAAAATTTAATTATTCCAATCTCTACCCTACTCAGGTTAACAGGATTTAGGAAGGGCTGTAGCAAAGGATCAAAGATTTAATTATTTGAAAATATGACCTTCAACAGACATGTGCAAAGCCAAAGACCGCTGGGCGGTCCTGGGTTAAGCTAGAGCCTCCATTGGCACAGGGAAATTGATGGACAATGATTGGTAGATGTGAGAACTGAGGGGAGGGAACTTGGATGGTTTCCTTAAAGAGAGAGGGGTCTGAAGACTCAGGGTGGTGGTTGAGGAGTTTGTCTGAGTGGTTGGAGTGTGCTCTGAGAAGCTTGCTCTGAAGGAAGCTGAAGGTGGGGGCCTCTGAGACTGTTTCTCCATTTTGGTCATGTGAGTAATAGGGACTGATCTCTTTCCTTTGCCCCAGCTATCTAAGGGCTTGGGCCTTTTGGCCCAGCCTAAACAGAAGGGGTATTTAAGCCCTATTCCCTTCTCTCCCTTTTCTCTCTCTCTATCTCTAATTCCTTTCTTCCTCCTGTTGTAATTAAACTCCATAAAAGATTGACTGCTGACTTGAGTTTTCATTTAGGAATTACATAGCTGAATTCCTTGGCGACCTTAAATTAATATATATCAGTCTTTTAAAGTGATTTCCTTGTCACAGTTAAATCCATGTAAGCTGATGATATCACTAAGAAATAGTATAAAGGGAGAAGAGAATGTTAAGACATAAAAATAGACATACATAAGACACATGTGAGTCTTAGTGCATATATGTTATATATGTGTGTATGTGTATACATGTAGATTTTGTAGACAGAAAACAGATGAATAAAAAATTGAGTGCTGTCACAGAGAGATGATTCTAAAATTACGATACCAAGCAAAGGTCCTTCCTATTCCCTCTCAACCACAAAACAACAATAACAAAAAAACATTTCACCTAAATGTCTATGTAATTGAGGACAAAGCTTTTGTATGAATAAATAGGAAGCAAGGGAAACTCAAAGTTGACTATTAGTCAAAGGATCATTCCTTGGATGGGAGAAAAACTAGTGAAAAGACTGACTTGGGAGATGCAGGGTCTTTTGTTAGAGACAATAAAGAGGAAAGGATCATATGATCAGTATATCATAAGGAACTAAATTTGAATTAAAAAGCAACAACACTCCATCTTTGTCCTCTATAAGAGATATTGGGTTGAAGGAATAATCTCTCTGTCTCTGTCACTCATCTGACTGTTTTGCTGTGATTAACATTAAAAGTGTCCATTAAATTATTAAATCAATGTCTGTCTTCCCACAAACAATGAGCATCACCCAGTCTGTCTATCTCTTGCCCAGTTCCTTCATAGAAGACTGATTGTTCCAGAGTCCTGAGGGTTATTGTTATATTCCCAGAACTTTGGACTCCCTGGGTCCTGGATTGGAAACAATATGTATATGTATAAGTAAATACATAATAAAGTTATTTTGTAGCTTTAGCAGAGAGCATATACAATCAATAAATAAACATTTAGTTTGTGCCAGGCACTGTATTAAGAAATCAAAAAGGAAAAAGACAATATCTGTCCTCAAAGAGTTTCAGTCTAATAGGGGAGACAACAAGAGGCCAAAAATATGCAAGGCAAAGTATTTTCAGGATAAATAGGAAATAATTAACAAAAGGAAGGCACTAAAAATAAGAGGAATTATAAAAGGCTTCCAGTAAAAGATGCAATATCAGTTGTAACTTACGAGAAGCCAAAGAGGTTAGTAGTCAGAATAGAGGAGAGAGGGCATTCTAGGCATGAGAGACAAAGTGAAATAAGAAATGAAATATTTTGTTCATGGACTAGCCAGGAAGGAAGTCAGCACCATTTAAAAGTATGTTATGGCAAAGAGTAAGAAGACTGGATAGGTAATTGGGTGCTAGGTTATAAAAAATTTTAAATAGCAATCCAAACATTTATATTTGGTCCCAGTGACAATAGAAAGCCAATGGAGGTTTTTTAATAAATGGGAGAGAAGAGTGTCATGTGATCTGACATGGACTTTATGAATCTCACTTTAGAAGATTAATAGAAAATGTATTAGATATTTGTTTCAGGCAGACTGAGGCATGAGGTGATGAGGTCCTGGACTAGAATGATGGCAGTAGTAAAGGAAAGAGGAAAGCATATTCAAGAGATATTGTAAAGGTGAAATTGTCTTAGTTGGGTGGAACTTTCATATGGAAGGTGAGAAAGATCAAGCAGTCTAAGAGTCCTTTGTTGTGAGCACTTGAGACTGGGAATATAGAGTGCTCTACAATAACTGGGAAGATAGGAGGAGGAGGGCTTGGGGAAAAGATGGATTTAGTTTTTTATATGTTGAGTTTAAAATGTCTACTGGAGATGCAGTTTGAGATGTCTGAAAAGCATTTAGAGATATGAGATTGGATGTCAACAGATAGTTTGGGACAGAATAATATATACAAATAAAAATTAGGAATATGGAAAGGAATTCATCATAAATATTTTTATTAAACTTCCAATATCTATGCAAATATTAATAATTCTTCCTTGCAAGGCAGAAATGTGACTAAGGGACTCCTGGTGTCTCCTTCTGACTTTTGGCTACCATGGAAAGGCACTCCTAATTTCAACAATCAAAGTCATTTGCATGGAAGTGAACAACAGGGTCTTCTTTCCTAAACTACTGGTATATCATGTACTGACCTGGAGCCATTACTGATGCTTGGGAGCAATCAAAAATGACTGTAACCCAGATTTAAGCTTCTATCCATTCTGAACCTTAGCCTTGGGCATCAGCTGAAGGGCAATACTGTCAATCAACAATCTAAATGAGAAGTTAATGATGCTAAAATTTCTCAGGAACAGTTGCCAGAATAGGAAGAATTCTAGCAACTGTGTGTCTCCATGACACCAAAGGGCAACAGCTCCTGGTAAGAACTGAAATTATTATTTATAGAATAGTTATGATGATTTTGGTGAAGCTGACTGCCTCTTGGTATTGGAGGATCTATTTGGTTTTTCCTCTGTTGGGCACTCTCATTCTTGATGTTATAAATTTCAGTTTGCTGCTCTGTGTTCCCCAGATGTATGGCAAGGGTAATCTTCATTATTTTCTGTGTATGCATGTATGCAATACAGTGCCAATTTGATTTGTATTCATCTCTATGAAATCATTAATAAAATACAAAAAAAAAACATTAATAAAATAAAATTAATAAAAAATACTTATTTTAAAAGTATTGGAAAATTTTCTGCATCTTTAAGATATTGGTCAATAGATGCCTGTAATACACAGAATACTGTCTCTTCACATTATTCCATCTAACCATATAGTGTGTCTCAACAAGTCATCTCAGCATCTGATAGTTGTTCTTGTTCTATAGATCACCAACTGGACTACCATGATCTATTTTGTATCAGTACCTCTCAATAGTAATTGATATACACTGGAATTCTGGAACTCATGCTTCTAATTCCTGTAATAATCTTAGACCATAAATCTTTTGAAAGAATGCTTATTAAACAAACTTATTATCTCATATATTCTCTTAATAAACAGACAGTTAAAAATACTCTATAGGTAAGCTAATTCAAAACACAGATTAAACTACATTTAGAGAGTTTGCATTGAATAAATGAGAAGGAAGATCTACTTGTCTCAAAGATAACCCCAAGACAAGAGGCATTCAGGAGTCTTCCAAAAAGTAAATTGGGAAATTTTTACTCTCCTTTGGATTCTTCTATCAGAAATGTTTGATGTCTTCAGAAAAATTCATATCTTATATGACTATTTTCATAAGCTCAATAACATCTTAGCTTGGAGAAATGGCCCTCAACCTCAACTTAATAAAAAATAAATAACAAGTTACTAATGACAGTGGGATTAAAAGTTTAACAGAGCAAGTTGTGTTTTATGCTAGAGCCCATAAAAGGGCACTGGAATCATATGGTCATATATATTAGCAACAGTATGTAAGAGCTCAAAAGTGATAAAATAGAATGAACAGCCTCAGACACTTCCCAGCTATGTGACCCTGGGCAAGTCACTTAACCCCCATTGCCTAGTCCTTACCACTCTTCTGCCTTGGAACCAATAAACAATATTGATTCCCAGACAGAAGATAAGGATTTAAAAAATAAAAATAAATAGAATGACCAATTAGGAATATAATTGAAATAATCTGGATTAGAATTGAAGACATATGAGCTAAGATGTTACCAAGTCATTTCCTATCTTTTGTCCTCAGTTACCTCTTTTATACGATTTGGGTGTATAACTAGCCCAATGATTCTTTATATTTTTTGTCATGTATCCCTTTGGCCATCTAAATTTGTCTCCTAAACTTGTCTCATGAGAGAACATGAGCCTCTATAACTCAGAGCCTTCAGACAAAAAGCACATCTATAATTTTCATTTTTAAGTATTTTGCAACATGACAGAGTACCTGGAAGGTATCAGGATGCCAGTTTACTGGGAAAGTATTTAAGAACCAAGAGTCATCTCCATAGCACAGGACATCTTTGCAGTAAGTTTTCCATTCATTCATTCATTCATTCATTGAGTCTTAAATAATTTTAATAATGTAAGTAGAGGCTTCCTATGAAACACTTATAGAGTGTTTAGGAGATCTTAAGTGTTTAGACAGGATATCCATGAACTCGAGTTTTTGCATGAATGGAAAGATGCCTTCTATGAAGAGAATTCAGGTGCTTCTCATCCTTTCCTCTCCTGCTGTCTCCTGCTGCATATTCCTTACCTGCTTTATGAGATGAGAACTCTTTTTTTAAACCGTTTTCTTTTATATGCTATATGTATATAAAATTTTGTATATATTCACACACATGAATGCACATTATATTAAAATGCAGATTGTAACACACCAACCTGTGATCTGAGAACTCTTGAAACTTTCCATTGAGTAGGGGATAAAGCTTTCTTGCCCTTTTAATAACCCCCCCACAAACAACCAAAACTCATTGAATAGAATCATTGCTAAAAGACACAAAAACAGACAGGAGTCAGGAGTGAATCTGAGTCACCGAGGACAGTGATGGAAAACCTTTTAGAAATGGAATGCCATACACTCCTGACCCCATCTGACCTTCCTTCTCATCTCAAGACCGGAAGAGAGGACGCTCTCCCATTGGGTTTCTGGGAAGGGGGGCAGATGATGAGAGAGAGACATATGTGTAGAAGGGGAGGAGAGTGGCCCAAGCACTCTGCTCCCCTCTAGCTCTGCTCTCCTCTATCTATGTGTCACACTGTGAAATATGCTCCCCTCAAACCTATCTCCTCTCCAACCCCAGCACAGGAATCACATTCACCACAGATTCAACTCACACAGCATGTGAGCCCCTCCCTCTCTAGGTCCTTACCCTAGATAGGGGAAGGAGGAAGTATTCCCATTGGGCTGCTGGCCAGAGTGGTGGGTAAGTGAAGAATATCCTCAGATGCATCAAGAGGGGGAGGGGAATAGCTCTGCCTAGAGTCTCTCTGGCTTTCTAGTAAAAAAGAGGGGGAAAAAGACTATAGGCATGCCTATCTATGGGATCTGCATGCCTTTTTTTGGGGGGGCAACATTGACATAGATTCACCATCATGGACCTAGGACAACTAGGAAGGAAGGTGTCCAATTCATCTAGCCTCAGTCACACAGACACATTTCCTGGGGCAGGAATAGAGCAAACATAGTAGAATAAACAAGGTAATCCCTAGGGGCAGAACTAGCAGCCTTACCTTATTTTCTGAGGCCCAGAGGATCCAGGAAGCAACTTATCTATTGTGGCCTCAGCTCTGGAGAAACCCAGGGTCCCATATTCTGGAATTAAAGGAGAGGACATTGTGGAGTCTGTGGGTACCGGATCCTGAGTGCAGGAACTCAGGTTTCACAGCTAGTGAATGAGGGACTTTGGAGGTCCAAAGAAGGTGAACTGAATACCAGCTCTCTCTGAAATGGCAGTGATAGGAGAGGAGGAGTGTTGAGGAAGGGCATATTGGGGATTGTGGTTCCTGAGGGACTGGGGCCTAGTCAGCTGTGGTCACTCCCAAGAGAATGGAGTCCCTGGTTGCTCCACAGTGGAAGGCAGACTGGATTCTTACAGTTGCATTGGCAAAAAAATCACTAATTCTGGTTGAAGCAGCAGAGGTCAGTTATGGTCTGGGGTTTGAGTGTGGGATCAGGAGTACATCTGACACTGGATTATAAAATCTGGAATAACTAAATAGGTACTAGGAAAAACAAACAAAAAATAAAAGAATCCTGAAACATAAGGAAACATGTCTCAACACACTAGAAACACTGGGCCCCAAGAAAAGGCCAATAAATAAATCAATTGATCTGGCTGCTAAAATTTGAAAAAAATAAAATAAATTTAAAAAGCAAGCAAAAGAAAAAGAATTTAACTGTTGATAGTTATTATGAGGACAGAGAAGCTCTCAGCTCAAACTCAGAGGGCAATGAAGTAAAACACCTATTTTAAAAATAGCAAAGAAATATAATAAATTACATATGTATAAGAAATACAATAAATTCTAAAAGCTCAAAAGGAGGTTTTGAAAGGTCTTTGAAACAAAGATCTCAAAAATCAAATGAGAGAAGTTGAGGAAAAAATTTTTAAAAGTAAGAGCCAGGTAAAAAAAATAAAGAAAATGATGAAAGATCACCCAGCCTCAAAAAGAGATACAGAAACACATAAAACTATTTTATTAAGAACTAGAATTCAACAAAGGAAAGCTGATAATTTCTTAAGACTTCAAGAAATAATAAAGCAAAATCCAAAGAATTAAATGATGGAAGAAAATATGAAACAATTTATCACTAAAACAACCTGGAAAATTGATCAAAGTCAGACAATATAAGAACAGCTAGACTCTCAGAAAGCTGCAATTAACAAAACAAAAAGTTTAGACACCACAATCCAAAAATAGTAATAATAATAATTTGGATGAAAACTACCCATAAATTCTAGAATCAAAAGATAAAATATAAATTGAAAGAATCCATTGATTATCATCCTACAGCAATTCAAAGATGAAAATGCACAGGAACATCATTAATTTCTGTAGCTCTCAGGTTAAGGAAAAAATAAGTAATAAGAAAAAAAATAATATGGAGCTACATTCAGAATAACACAAACCTTGGCAAACACAAAATTAAAAGAACTCGAAACTTAGAAAACAACATTCTGTAGGGCAAAAGGAATGAAGAATAACATTCAGCAATATATATATTATTAAGGTTATATATATATATATATGTATATATATATATATAATTTCTGAGAATATATTTATTTCTGGGAAAAAGCCTAGAACTCCCCAGAAAATTTTATCAATAAAAAGCATACAAAGACAATGAAAAACTAATCATTAGTAACCCAAAAGCTCATTTTTTTAATGCTGTATGGGAAAATATCATCTATGGGCCCTGTGAAAGGTATCATGGCTCAGATATTTAGAAGAGGCTTTTATGGATGGAAGACCTACATTCAAGATGAATGTAATAGAATGGACTAAAATGATAATGGAATAAACCAGGAGGAGGTAAAATGGAATGACTATCTCTTATGGACAAAGAATGAGTGATGGAACTTCCATGGAGAAGGGGATGAGGGCGTGGAGGACTGAAAGTACTAGAACCCTATTCTGATCAGACCTGGGATAAGAGAACAGCATGCACAATAAGAAGAGTAAAATTTTTCTTAGCATAGAGAGAAATATTAGGGAAGGAGAATGGAATAAGAGAGGTACTGGGAGTTTCCTTGGGAGACTGAAAGAATAAGAGAAGCTAGGATGCAAAATGTGAACAAGGATATAAAAAAGGGAGAGAAGTGAAGGATACTTAGAGGGGAGTACATGTCAAGAAGTAAAGGGGTAAGGTGAGAGGATTAGGGAAGGACTCTTAGGACAGATAGGGGAGGAATTTTTATCACCAAATTCATATCAAGAAGTAGTAAGGCATAGTTTTGGGGATAAGGAAGGGACTTTTGGAAAGGTGGATACTGAAAACATTGTTAATATGCACCTCTACACAGCAAGAGTTATAGCATCCCAATTTTTAAAGGAAAAGGAAAATAAGGTACAGATGGAAATAGATAACAAAATAATGGTGGATTACTTAATTTTCCCCTCTCAAAGCTAGATAGATCTATTAAAAATAAATTAAAGATATGTATAGAGCCTTAGATAAGTTACATATGATAAATATGTTGAGAGTCCCCTCACACATACATGAGGCTAGTAATAGTGTCTGAGCATATACATCATCAAAAAATAGTTTCTGGTGTGACAAAAATGGGTTTCAAGAGCATAAACATTCTTCAAAACTACTTTAACATGTATCATATAGTTGAGTTAATTCTTCATTCCTGAAGTGTTGTGGCATTGGAACAAAAGTTCCACTTCATGACCAATCTGGAAGGACTTGGTTTTGGGAAAAAGAAGATTTTCCTAGCAACAGATTATGTATGCTGCCAAAGGACCAATCTAGCTAAATATAGCCTTGGTTATACTTGTTACCTGACAACCAGACAAATTAAGTTTATAGAATTAAAAGCTTATAGGAACATGGAGAAACAGACCTAATATTACATTGCTAGAACAGCTATGAATTCTCTTTTTAGAAAACAGGATGGGAATATACATATTAAGAGTTTGAAATCTTTTCATGTTCATTGACCTAGGGATCCCATTACTAGGATTGGGCCCTAAGGGCATTATTGAGAGAGTAAAAAGCTCTGTATGTGTGAAAATATTCAAGAAAGACTGTTTGCGAAGACAAAATAACTGGAAATGATAGAAATGGAATGATTAGGAGAAATGGTTGAATAGATTGTGACATTTGAATATAATGTATTGTATTATGTTATTAGAAATGACAAATATTAGAAACATAACGACAATGAATGAAGTATATGAAGATATAAAATGAAATAAGAATAATGCATATTATGATTACATTTTTAAAAGGCTATGAGATCACAAAAAACAAATAATCAGTAAAATAAATGAAGAGCGAACTCAAAAACAGTGGTCGATTGATTCGCCATGTTATCACTTTCTTTAAGTGGGATAGGAAGATTTGATTGATTCCCTTACTCACACTACTCCTAAAACTGATTTAAATTTCTTTGAATATTAGGGTTTGATTTAGTGACTAGAAGCAAAGTGAAATGAAGAATTGTATAACTCTTAGATTCTTGAGATAGTTGGATCAGTACAGATACCTTAAGTAGATGATGATGATCATAGAGATGGTGTGGGTACTAGTGGTAGTGTCATGTATAGAAATTTTACCTGAATCATGAAAATAATTATCTCAGCTTTTCCAAACTAATGTAGATACTGTACATTGACAAGACCTGCTCAACAAATTAGTTGTGGGTCAATGAACCAGGATAAGAGAAATTATTCTGGGATTACAGAAGGGTCAAGCTGACAGACTGACAGACACACACACACACACAGACTTCTTGCTGATCAGTGACAAAGTTTAATGATTTGGGTTACATACTTTATAGGGAAAATGATGTAGGCTAAGGGATTTGGTAAGCCTTTTGCAGGGACAATGGTTAGTAGTCATTTACAAGATAGAGGCAATGGTTGTAGATTACCTCAGTGACTTGAAACAGAGTTTTCTATAGGATAATAAATCACAGGTAAATATGTAACCATCTAGTCCAGATTCTCATGGAAATGTTTGCTTCACTGAGTTTGTCTAGAACAGTCAGTTATTTAGCAAGTACATAAAGGAGGGGTGGAAAGGAGGGGTTTGGGGGCCTCATGTGAGGAGTGATTCTGGCCAGGCCATGGCTTTGATTTTACTGAGGCCTACTCTCACTACTGGAGGCTACAGTACATATTTTCCCTTTTCCTAGTGAATATAATCTTTTTGAGTGCAGGTTCCATTCTGTATCCCTAGAATTTAATAATGTCTGGTCTATGGTAAATAGGCAATAAATATCTGTTGAAATTAGTCATATATATACACATTTCATTGATGTGTTAGAGATTTGGCTTTAATGAAGATTTCCCCAGGAAGCAGAAGCCCAATAGCCTACTCATGTGTACATGTGACCAATAGTATATTCATTCAAAAGATCTGACTTTTCTGGGACAGAAGGAGAGCACATGGGCTCAGGATGAGCATCATAGATGTGGCTGTCTACTGTCTACTTTTAAAGGTGGATAGTGTGCTAAACTTAGTGTCAGGAATGTCTGAGTTCCAAGTTGACCTAAGGCATTTTCTAGCTGGGTAATCCTGAACATTATTTGTCTGTTTCAATTTCCTCATCTGTTATCAACTGAGATAGTATTTGCAAGGTTTTATAAACTTTTAAGTGTTATATAAATGCTAGCTATTATAGCTATTTTTACACTGGGGATATCTACTGTAAAAAAAAAGAAAATTAGTTTCCAATGCAATTCAAGAATCGTTTGTAAAATTTAGTCTGCATATAGCTTTGTCCAATGTAAGTTGTGACCTGGAAAGAAAGCTCTTAAAAAGAAATATGTGTTTGCAGAAGCACTTGGCCCTAGCGAGTTCATCATTAACCCTGGACTCAAGACCTGCCTTTGACATATATGCCATATATTGGCTGTGTGCCCACTGGCAGGCCACTTAATCTTGAACTGTGCCCCGATAACCCAGTCTGTAAATTTTAGAAGAAATTGCTGGCCCGAATTACAGATTTGCAAAAATTGAGAATTAGAAGAGTCCTTTAGTCAATACCTCAGGGATCCTAAAGACCACTGAGGCCAATGTCCTCATTTCATAAATAAAGAAACAAGTCCTAGAAAGACTAAGTGACTTGAGGTCACACAGTTGGAAGTGTCTGAGGCAGGATTTATGGGACAGTTAGATGGACAGTGGATAGAGCCCAAGGTCTAAAGTCAAGAAGATGAGTTCTAATGTAGCCTTATATATGCACATTTGCTATGTCCCTGGGGAAGTCATTTAATCTGTTTGCCTTAGTTTCTTCATCCACAAAATAAGCTAGAGAAGGAAATGGCAAACCGCTCTACTCCAACATCTCTGCCAAGAAAACCCCAAGTGGGTTCATAGCGAATCAGGACATAGCTAAAAAACTGAAAAACGTCTGGTTTCAAACCCACCTCTTCTAGAATATAAATGTTGCCTTCTATTCACTATATTAACCCGCTGCCTCTATCTATTGCTGAAATCACAGGCCTTCCTGTTTCTCAGACATGTTCCATATTGACTATGCCTCTGAATTAGCCTTTCTGCCTCAAATCTTTTCCTCTCTGCTGCCACCCTAAATAAAGCTGCCAAAATGACTTTAAAATCTTGTCTGGCAATGTCACTCTCTTTATTAATAAACTCCAATAGCCCTTGTTTATCTCTAGGGTCAAACACAAACTTCTCTTTTGTGATTTGAAGTCTTTTACTCTTTGGTTTCATGAACAAATGTGCAGAGGATAAAGGATGAAGAAGGATAACCTCAAAATTATGCAGGGTCAAACCCGGGCCCTGGAAGAACAGACTTCACTGACTTGTCCAGCTGTCATTTTTTAAATCCCCAAAATGCTCATCTCAAAAACTCATTTTCCTTTATTGTATTTTCTGTTACATTAGTCTCACAGTGACTTTGATGCTGCTAAATGCTGAGCAAGAAACAATTTTTAAAAATCAGACATGGTGTTAGAGAATCTGGGATCGATACCAATTCTACAACCTGTGTGACTGTGGGCAAGTTGTTAACATCTATGGTTTTAAGTTGTCTTATCTATAAATGGAGGATACAGTCTCAGGTGCTACGAATGCCTCTTATGATCCAAGAAGGCCATGATAGTCAAATAGTCTGTCTCTTTCCTCCAAATCCAATATAAAGAATGAATTTTCACTTACATAATGAGAAACAGATTGATGATTTTAAGTCATTTTGCTATTTATTTAAAAAATAAGCTGCTTGAACTATCCAGCCAGGTGATAACATTGCCTAAAATGGCACATTAGATTGGAGAAAAAAATATTGTGGTCAACATATGTCATCCATTATAATAACCTAAGGGTATCCTTTCTTCAAAAGTAATCCTGATGTTAGTATAATGGGGGGACTGGCCAGTCATGTAGGCTAATATTGGTAGCTTGAACTTCTGGAGACTAGAATTCATTCATTCACTTAACCTGTAAGTTATCGCTACTAATTTCTCTCTCTGTCTCTGCGTCTATCTTCCTGCCTGCCTACCTATCTCTCTCTCCCTCCCTCCTCTCTCTCTCTCTCTCTCTCTCTCTCTCTCTCTCTCTCTCTCTCTCTCTCTCTCTCTCTCTCTCTGTTTCTCTCTCTGTCTCTCTCTCTCTCTCTCTCTCTCTGTTTCTCTCTCTGTCTCTGTCTCTCTCTCTGTCTCTCTCTCTGTCTCTCTCTGTCTCTCTCTATCTATCTATCTCTCTCTCTCTCTATCTCTTTCTTTCTCTCTCACACACACATTTTCTGAAAAGAAATATAATGAAATAGGAAATGAGAAAGTATGGAGAATTTGGAGCTGAGAAGGTAAGAGAAGAGAAATGGAGGAAACAGAGATGGACTAATTTACAAGGACTCAGTAGTTGATAGGCAGGCACATTGAAACACAAATCAAAATCTGCCCAAACCCCTCACTCCTTAAATCATAGGTCCTGAGTGTTCATGATTATAAACAATTAGAGCTAGCAGTAAACTTTTCACTTTTTAGTTTCAACTACTGACATGCTTCTTCATTCCAACCTTTCTGTCCCTGGCAATCCAAGGCTCCCAGACTTATGTGTCCTCTCTCCTGATACAAAACAAACCATCAAAAATAACTACACTTCAGACATCCCATAGATACTGCCTAAATAGTGCACTCCAAACCACTGGCAATTCCCTTTGCTTGGTTTCCACCCACTTGTGGAGCCTTAGAAAGTCCACTCTAGCCATGAGTAACAGGATTGGGCAGAGAAAGGATGTCGATGCCTTTTGATGGTGAGGATGCCATCTACAGAAATAGAATGTTGGACATCATTTTGAATGTCCAAAGATAGGTACCTACTCCATCCATTCTTTCCCACTTTTCTGAGATGGATAAGAATAATAGAACCCTTAGTGAAGAAAAATTTTGAACTTCGAATGACAGAACTTGAATTCAAATTCTAGAACTGATACTAGCTCTGATTGACCTTGGTGAATTCCTTTCCCCATATTCGTATCTATAAAATTAGAGAGTTGCGTAACCACTTATGACCACTTGTCAGGTGTTTTATCCTGGGGTTTGGACCCAGTGGCTGTTAAAATCTCTTCTAATTCACAGATTCTACTTAACTGGATAAGTTTGTAACTTTGAGTTATCTTCCAACTCTAGATATGAGAGACTGAAGCCATCAGTTTGAGACTTGAAAGAACCATAAAGATATAATATTCTTAATTTTCATTCAGGCTTAGGCAAGCTACCAAAAGAATCCCAGGCCACACTTGTGACAAACAGGCATTTTAACTCAGGACTTCTGATTCTATTGGAAGCATTCCTGATGGAGAGCCATCAGGAAGACTCCCTGCTGTCCATTGGATAAACTTCAAAATTGTCTGTCTTGTTTTTCTATTCACAGATTAACTACACATTACTTTCCCATATATTTCAGTGTGTTCCCCTTCATGTACTCTATACTGAAGCCAATTGTAAACTTTAAAATTTCTTAGACTTGTGAATGTTGGAAATTTCACTATTGGAAGGTTTCATGCTTCGAGGGAATTTCCTACTGATAGTGGGAACTCTTATTGGAATGTGAACCCCATTGGCATTGGAGGTTCCTCCTCCTCCCTTCTTAAGATTCCTTTAGGACAGAAACCTTTTGCTGAACAATGGAAGGGGCTTTGACCTATGCTTAAGCATAGAACAGGAAGTTCTTTCAGTCATGATTGATTTTAGAATTGATACAATAGAGATACTTGGAATGACAGAACCAGGTCTTGGAACTTCCAATCTCCACCCTGCTCAGGGTAACAGGATTTAGGAAGGGCTACAGCAAAGGATCAAGATTTAATTATCTGAGAATATGACCTTCAACAGACATGTGCAAAGCCACAGACTTCTGGGTGGTCCTGGGTTTAGCTAGAGCCAACATTGGCACAGGGAAATTGATGGACAGTGATTGGTAGATGTGAGAACTGAGGGGAGGGAACTGAGATGGTTTCCTTAAAGATAGAGGGGTCTGAGTACTGAGGAGGTGGTTGGAGAGGTTTTGCTCTGAGAGGTTGTGTTCTGAAAAGCTTGCTCTGAAGGAAGCTGGAGGTGGAGGCCCCTGAGACTGTTTCTCCATTTTGGTCACGTGAGTGATAGGGACTAATCTCTTTTCTTTGCCTCTGCTATCTAAGGGCTTGGGCCTTTTGGCCCAGCCTAAACAGAGGGGGTATTTAAGCCCTATTCCCTTCTCTCTCTCTCTCTCTCTCTCTCTCTCTCTCTCTCTCTCTCTCTCTCTAATACCTTTCTTCCTTCTGTTTGTAATTAAACTCCATAAAAGGTTGACTGCTGACTTGAGTTTTCATTTAGGAATTACATAGCTGAATTCCTTGGCGACCTTAAATTAATATATATCAGTCTTTTAAAGTGATTTCCTTGTCACACAATCCAAGCTCATCTTATATCTCTGTGCATTTGTACAATCAATTTTCCATCTGTGTCCTGGAATCCCCCCATTCTCTTTCCCTGTTGAGATTGGTCTCTTCATTCCAAGAATCCTAGTCTGTCATCTTTAGGAAGCCCATCCTAATCCTCCCAGAGAACAGTGACTTCTCTCTCCCCATTAAACAAATCATGCTCACCTTATTTGTACCTTTCCTTTGCGTCATCACTGGCCAAATTGGATCATAATTATTTAGGTGTTAGATTTGTAACATAATTTATAAGATTGTAAATCCTACCAGTTAAATAATCTCTCAATACACAAAATCCCAAATGCTTGTGAAATATAAAAGCTTTAGAAGTAGAGGATACAAGGAAAATTTAGTGACAAAATCTGATACCAAAACATTGACATCTAGTTTAGGAAATAATTATCATAATACCATATGAAACTTCTGTAATCATTATCCAACAACTCTGTTGAGGCATTAAGTGCTAGTCAAAAGAGTATTAAATGTAAAGCCAAAGACCTGAATTCAAATCATGATTTTGGTCTCAAATGTCTGTGAGAACTTGGGCAAGATATTCTTCAAACCCTAACCCCTAATCCTATCTAGGCCTCAGTTTATTCATCTGGAAAATGGCAGGGTATGACTTGATGACCTCAAAGATTCCTTGTAACTAAATTTATGATTCTCAATATTAGTGGAACAAATATTTTTTTTTTCCTTTTTTTGAAGTAGAAAAATGGTCAGAGTGTTTAAGTTGCTTTCTCTCACTCATTCAGTCAGTAAAAGCCAGTTATTTAATATAGACTGAAGTTTTTGGAGGCCATGTCATATGGTTAATCTGTATTGTTTGTTCTCCAATGAGCCCAATGGATCTTTTTTTTTTGCTTTGAACAACTACAATGATATCACTCCAACTGCCTGATTCTGTTCTTGCACCTGAACAGAAGGAAATGATGCCACATTCTCCTTATTTATCCAGCCAACTCCAGCTAAATGGAACAATCTTGATCCCTTCTCAGACATTTCACAGATAGACTATCTGTCATATTACCATTATACAGAATATCATATCATCATGGAAATACCATTTGGGAGGAAGAATTTTATCTGCATCAACTTTTGGGATAAAGCGAAATACATCTTCCTTCCCCAGGCTAAACAAACATTAAAGAGAGAGTAATGCTCCTTGGAGATGGTAGGGCAAGAAAAATGAGTCTGGATATTTAGGTTGCTTTGATTAGAAATAAGAAAGAAACAATCATTTGCTGTTCTGGCTGATTGATGGTCTCATCTTTGTGCCCAAACTGGGTGACGTGCTCCAGAAGGAAGCTGCAAGAGCATTAATAATTTGTCACATTGAGCAGTATGCCTAGGATGGGAAAATTAAGAAAGTTTGTTTCGATGCCCCAATGCATCGACTTGCCATGTTACCCTTTGTTCTGAAGGACCAAACTTAGGAAGGTAACATATCTGACTCAGAACTAATGTCAGGAAGATAGTTCGAATCTTGCCCTCAGCATTGGCTTGTTGTGAGATCATGGACAAATCACTTAACTTCTCTGAGACAAGACTCTTCATCTAAAAGTTGGGCATTTTAATACCTGGAGTACCTACCTCACAAGGCTATTCTGGCATTCAAATGAGATGATTTTATAGAGTGCTTTCCATTCTTTAAAGTGCTATAGAAATGTGAGTTATAGAGATTCTCTGGATATCAGGGAAAAGGGAAAAAGCCATCATTATGTTGAGAGGACACCTATGGTGAATGTGTGTCAGGACATGAATGAGAGTCACAGAGGCAGAATGATATGACTATTGTTAGACAGAATATACACATGGATAAAACCATAGAACTATTGGAATATGTACTTATGGTTGTGACTTCCTTTGTAAACACCCTTTCCCTTCATCCTCACAGCAGTTTTAGAGAAGAGACCCCAAAGAATATAATCTCCATTTTAGAAATCAAGAAACTGAGGTTTGGAAATCTCTGTCCAAACCACTGTCCTGGGTAGATGAGGTATCTCCATGTACTCTAATAAGCAAACCAATCAATTAACAATCAATTTTTGCTAATTGGGGCAGCTAAGTGGCACAGTGGATAAAGTGCAAGACCTGGAGCTGAGAGGACTGGGGTTCAAATCTGGCCTCAGATACTTTCTAGTTATATAACTCTGGGCAAGTCACTTCACCCCTCTTTTCCTAGATCTTGCCCTTCTCTGTCTTAGAGTCATTACTAGAAAAGAAGGAGGCAAGATCTTATTTTTTAAAATAAATTAAAATTTTAAAATCCATCAATCCACAAGGCTTTGTAGATATAATCTAGACCCACATTTCACTTCATAGTCAGGCTGCTATTTTGATCTTTCTGTATATCCTGGGCCATCACTAAGGAATTTTAGAATCTGAGAGCAAGATTGGAGATCTGAGATCAACTAATCCAACTTATGGCAAAAGGAAATCTCCCCTACCATATGACATGTGTTTGAGGACCTCCATTGGGAGAGAACCCAACACTTCTTGACTTTGCCCATTCTAATTTTGGAGAGTTTTCTTTGTCATGGACTATATTTCTAACTCTGGGGATGCTTAATGAATTCATCTCTCTTGAATTACTGGAACCAATCAAGGCCCAAAACATAGGATTCTGAAGTTAACTTTAAGAATAGCTTCTTCAAGTGAAAGTAGCAGAGCCAGGAGAACATTGTACACAGAGAAAGATACACTGTGGCACAATTGAACGTAATGGACTTCTCTACTAGCAGCAATGCAATGATCCAGGAGAATTCTGAGGGACTTTCGAGAAAGAACGCATTCAGAGGAAGAACTGGGAGCGGAAACGCAGAAGAAACACATATGATCGATCATGTATTTTGATGGGGATAGGATCAGGATTTTGCCATGAAAAGAATACTCTATTGTAAATATGAATAATAAGGAAATAGCTTTTGAACTATTGAATGGATAATCCAGTGGATTGGCTTGTCAGTTCTGGGAATGGGGAGGGAAGAAGGGAGGAAAAGAACATGAATCATGTAACCATGGGAAAATATTCTTAATTTAAAAAATAAAATTGCTTCTTCATTTGTTTTTTTTTTTTCCCTAAGAGAGAGAGCCAAGCAAAAAACAACAAGAACAACAACTATTAAAGTAATAGATAATTGAGACCTATTCCAGTAACATAAAAGTATTAACCATAATCCTGAATTATTACACTGGTCTTCTACTCTTACCTGCACTGTGGGTGTCATATGGAAAGAAACTCCCGATTCTGAGTGTGAATGCCAGGGGCAGCCTTCCTTTTGTAGTCAGGGCATGCTACTGGGTAAATTCTAGGGCTAATGGATTTAGCTTCAGTGTCCTTTCCCAACAGAGAAAGAAGCAGTAGCAGAAAGAAACAATCTCAGCTGCAAATGAAGAGAAGTGGGAGTGGAAAGTCAGGAAGCCAATCAGATTTGTGATTCCTCCTTGAATTGTTTTATGAAAAGTTCATATTAATTTGTACCCCCTCTCTTTTTGCCCCCCAAAACCCTTTTGCTTTTCAAAGTAAAAAGTTTGATTTTAGGGTAGAAGATCACAGTCTCTCCTTGAAGCTATGTTGGATCCTCCTTTTGTCTCAATAGAAAAACTGGTAGGATGGAAACCAGCTCCATATTTATCTGTAAACAAGTGTTATCTTTTGTGATGAAAAGAGTGTACGTGCTGTGCTCTGCAGCCATTCTGGATTGCTACATGGGAGTCTTGGTGTCCAGAAGACATACTTTTCCTCCAGACTGCAGTCTGAGTCCTCCAGTCAGAAAGACCATGAAAAGGGAAATCATGAAGAATATAAAGTAATGGAGGTGAACGGCAGTCATAGTTTTTATATTTATGGACTGGAGGATTCAGGCCATCACTTCAGATTCTCAGCTCCTCATGGAAGCACTGGATGCCTGATTGGCCCAGTTTATCTCTCTCCCAGCTGACCGGCTACATGACTGATTCTTCTCTGTCTCTATCTCTGTCTGTCTTTGTCTCTGTCACTCTTTGTATCTCTCTCTCTCTTCTCTCTCTCTCTCTCTCTCTCTCTCTCTCTCTCTCTCTCTCTCTCTCTCTCTCTCTGTTTCTCTCTATATCTGTCTCTGTCTGTGTGTGTGTGTCTCTGTCTCTCTGTGTGTCTCTGACTCTGTCACTCTTTGTATCTCTCTCTCTGTCTCTCTCTCTCTGTTTCTCTCTATATCTGTCTCTGTCTCTCTGTGTGTCTCTGACTGTCACTCTGTCTCTGTTTCTCTCTGTATCTGTTTCTGTCTCTGTGTGTCTCTGTCTCTCTGTGTGTCTCTGTCTCTCTCTCTCTCTCTGCCTCCCTCCCTCCCTCCTATTTAATAAATAATTATTAGAAAATTAAGATACACTCTCCAGAGAATTTTAATTTTTAAAATTTTGTCTCCATATGGAACCTGCTGGCTCTATACTTATTATACATGATGTTTTCAAGGCATTTCAGGCCATCATGGCATCCTTGTTACCCAGAAAGTTGCTCTTCAGTATCCTGGGATATCACTAAATTATTTAACGTACATATACCTTCTAACATTTTCAAAGTAAATTCCAACACTCTCTTGCTGAAATCTTTCTCTATTAATATGTCTTTCAAGTTCAAAGTGTTTGTATAAATAATAATGATGAGTTGCTAGTAATTTCTGAATGTTTTTAAAGGATATTTTTTCTACTCATCTAAGTTTGTAGGGAAAAAAACAACAACTTTTCAATGATTTTTTAATAGAAAATTAGAATTGAGTTTGAATATGCTGTCTGCGATTTCAAAGTTCCTTTCTATAAAATAAAAGTCAGATGAAATATATTTAAGTAAGTCAATTGGAGAAAAAGAATTCAATGAAACTCCTAATGACTAGACGTTAGATTATTTGAGTTTTCATCATGTAGGCATAAGGGGTGTGTTCATATGGGTTTGTGGGTGTGGGTATGTGTGTTTCCCTCATCTAATGAAAAGAAATTTCAATTCAATTTCTGGATACATATAAGGGGCATAGAAAATAATATCAAATTTCAAAGAATATTTAAAGAATATAAGATTTGAAAGGATCCTTAGACTATAGATGATAGAATTCTAGGACTAGAAATGCCCATTGGAAATCACTTATTGCAAGACTCTTATTTTTACACTTTTGGAGACTGAGGCCTAGAAGAGGGAAAAAAATAAGGTGTCTGACCTTACATAAGGTAGAGCTAGAAGGAAAATTTGGTGTTTGTAAGGAGGACAAGGATTAAGTGGTGGTTGATAGGTAAGACAGGTCACTAGCACCAACCTGCCCCTAAGTATTTTTAATTTAAGTTCCAACAGGATGATTTGCATAAAGTCTCTAGGAGTATGATGGGAATTGAAAGTAGTTTTTAAAATCCTCAGAGAATGAATTAAATTCAACATATGGTCCTCAAGATTATAATTATAGCTAGCATTTATATAACACTAATGTTTTCAAGACATATCTCATACTTCATTTAATCAACATGACTACTCTGAGAGACAGATGCTATTATTATTTCCATTTTACAGATGGAGAAACTGAGAGTAAATGTTACTTACCTGGTCTCATGGAGCAAGTAACGCCAAAGGCAGGATTTAAATTCATGTCTTCCTGGCTCCAAATCTACCACTTTTTCCATTGTGTATCAACTACATAGGCAGAAGAATAACATTTTAAGTACTTAAATAATAATGAAAGGGCTTCCTGGCAATTTTAATGGCTCAAATAATGCACTATAAATATGCATCTCAAGTTGTGAGCTTCTAGTCTGTTCGCTTGGCTCATGACATTCCTTTTTTTCTGGGATGCATTCCCCTAAAGTTTCTTTTGGAAGTTCCCTTTTGCACTAGAAACGACTTTTCATTTTACACCCCTCTAATGGCATTATCATACTATTTTAGGACCACAGAATTTTAGACTTGAAAGATATTTCAACAGCAATCTTGGCTAATCTACAAACCAGTTAAATCTAGTTGATTCCTCATAAAAATAAAGCCAAAAAATAGGCTCATTTAATTTGAAGGCCTCCACTGAAAAATAATCCATTTTTTTCCAAAAGCAAATCATTGCACTTTTGGGAAACATTAATTCTGAGGAACTTTTAGTCATCTCTTTTTTATTGCTGTTATTTTGTCTCTTTCTTTTTTCTTTCAGCATCAAACCTAACTCAAATTCTCCAACATCCACTGATTGCTTCTGCTCTTGTCCTCTAAGACCAAGTCGAACAAGGCTAATATCTTTCTTCCACATGAAAGCTGTGCCGTTTATATGCTCAAGCAAAGCTAACATGTCTTCATTAAGCCTTCCTCTCTCCAGGTTAAGCATTCCCAGTTGTCACAATGCAGAGGCTAAACAGAACGATGAAAGGAACTGTGGATTTAAAATCTGGACAACTAGTGTCTGAAGCTGACCTTAGATATGAGTTGTGTGACCTTTGCCAAGTCACTTAACCCCTTACTGCTTCATTTTCCTCAAAATTAAAATGGTGATAATGATAGCATAGAGCTCACAGGCTGGCATGTATTTAATAAGATATGATATATGTGAACTAGTTGGCAAAATTGAAAGCAGTCTTTATATGTAAGACATTATTTTACAGCATGGACTCTTGACTTTTGCCATTCTTTAAATCAACCTCTAAAACTTCCAGAGTTTGTCAGTGTATTTTTTATACCCTTACCCTCTGTCTTGGAGTCAATACTGTGTATTGGCTCCAAGGCAGAAGAGTGGTAAGGGCTAGGCAATGGGGGTGAAGTGACTCGCCCAGGGTCACACAGCTGGGAAGTCTCTGAGGTCAAATTTGAACCTAGGACCTCCCATCTCTAGGCCTGGCTCTCAATCCATTGAGCTACCCAACTGCTCCCCTCCCCCATGTATTTTTTAAATCAAATTTTTAAATATTTAATCTTGTCAAGGCAGAGGTTAGTAGGACTGTCATTGATTTCATTCCTAAATGCAAATACCAAGAGTATATGTGCTAAAAAAAAAAGGAAGGGAAATGACACTAAGGTGGACAAATATTGAGATAGCACCTAGAACACACTAGGTGTAAAAAGAGGAGAAGGCTGTGGAATTCAATTGGGACAGCATCAAAGCATTGAGTGAGAAGGTATTTCAGTATGTCAGTAAACATTTACCCAAGTGCCTGCTCTATGCCAGGCACTGTGATACAAAAAGAGACAAAAGGTTTTCATAGTTTCCAAAGAGCTCATAACCTGGGAAATCAAGATATAATTAGGATAAATAGAAACAATCAAGAGAAGGGAGGCACCAGAATTCAGAGGGATTGAGAGAGACTTCCTGTAGAAATTGGGATGTAGCTGAGACTTGAAGAAAGCTATGGAAGTCATCAGATGGAGATGAGGAGGGATAGCATTCCAATATGGGGAGACAATTCCTGGAGCTGAGCTAGTGTCTTGTTCTAGGAACCCCCAGAAGTCCAATATCGGTGACTGAAGAGGACCTGTTAAGGAATAATGTGTGAGAAGTCTGGAAAGTGCTGGCACGGACTGGGTTGTGAAGTACATTCAGTATCCAACTGAGGAAGTTGTGTTTAATCTCTATTCCTGAGTGATGGTAATGTCAGGGAAGAGAATGGAATGCATTGGAGAGATGTAAGTAAAGGTGAAATTGTAAACCCTTGACTATAGAAAGACTATGGAGCAGGGTGAGATGTAAGAAGTTGAGGATGACATCTAGATTGTGAGCTTGGGGGTCTGGGAGGATAAAAACATCCTCAACATTAAGCTGATAAGGGATGAGTGTTTAGCAGGAAAGACAAAGAATTAGAGTTTAAGCTATCTATGCATTATCCCATTTGAAATGTTAGAAAGTTAGAAATGTGATACCAGAGGTCAGCAGAGAGATTAGAGAAGGATAGGTGAATTTGAGCATCATCAGTAGAAAGATGATCATTAAATCCATGCAAGCAGATTTGATCACAAAATAAAATATTATAGGAGAAGAAGAGAAGAGTATACAAAGAAGATTCCTTAAAGTCTCTGGCATATGGCTGAATGACATAAGCTGAATGAAGATCTTGGAAAAGAGAATAATAAAGAGCAATCTTATAAGTAGGAAGAAAACCAGGAGAGAGTTTTGTCCATAAATCTAGAGAGAAAACAATATCAAGATCAAGAGAATTATGAATCATATTGCATGCCTCAGAGACATTGGAAGAATGAGGATTGAGGAAAGACCATTGGATTTGGCAATTCAAATATCATTGGTGACTTTGGTTGGAAGAATTTTGATGGAATGGTGAAGTTGTAAGCTAGATTGTAAAGGGGTAAGAGGGAGAGAGAGGAAATTAGGGACCCTTGCTCTAGGCAGTCTTCTCAGGGAGTTAGCCATAAAGTACAGAAGAGATGTATAATGATAGTGGTACAGGGAAAGCCATGGGATGTTTATGGAGTAATAAAAAGTTCTGGGAGTCTCTATAAAGTGGAATAGAGTTGATAAGGGAGGTAAAGGATTGCTTAGCAGCAGTGAAAACTCTCTGGGTGAGCAGAGGATACCAAAAGTATGAAAGAAAACACAGACATTAGTAATAAAAAAAGAAGACATATAAAGAAATACATCATTGGAAGAAAACTTTTCAGATATATTTTGTATTAAATCAAAACTTGTCTATATGTTTTCATGTTATTGTTTAGTCATTTCATTCTGGTGTAATGTATCGTGACCCTTTTTGGATTTTCTTAGTATAGACAATGGAATTGTTTCCCATTTCCTTCTCCAGCCATTTTAAAGATAAAGAACTGAGGCAAACTGGATTAAGTGACTTTTCCAGGGTCACACAGCTAATAAATGTCTGAGGCCAAATTTGAATTCAGGAAGATGTTTTTCTGATTTCAAGCCAGGTACTATAACCATTGCACCACTCAACTGACTGTTGTTTGTGTGTTCTAATCAGTAAAGAAACAATTACAAGAGGAATTTGTTTTCTTTACTCATTCAGTAGTATACATGCAGCCTACTATGTAATATCAGTCAAAAGATAATAGGTATTCATATTTCATTATTTGAATGATACTTTAACAGATATTTTATTTGATGACCACCCCACACCCCATTCCTCTTAAGAACCAGTGAATTGATATATGGGGAAATATGTGTTCACTTTAAGGGATGGCATTGTGATGGTGCTCAAGTCCAAGTTGAGAGGGCTTTCCTGAAAGAAGGTCATGAACTCTAGGGGTTCTTTTTCTGTCATTTACATTTGGCTGATGTCATCAAACCTTGGAAAACTCTATGGCTTACTAGAGATGCACAACCATGCAAAAATTTGGCTAGTGATATGGGAAAAATTAAAGGGGTAAATAATGCATATTAACTAGAAAATGGTATGGCATACAGGAACAGTTATAGAGCTCACCCAGGGTATGAGTGTGTGTGTGTGTGTGTGTGTGTGTGTGTGTGTGCTGTGTGTGCTTGTGCATGCATGCAGAGTCACTGAAAATATAAAATATGTTTCATCTAGAATTAATTAAGTAGAGATGGAAGAAAGTGGACAAGATTCAGGAAACTGATAATCCTTCGATGAACCACAAATCCTACAGAAACAAGGATCCTTATTTTTAATTCAATGTTTTTCATAATATTGCTGCATTGATTGCAACTGATGGAACTCTATGATCTCCACAGAACCAATGCATTTGTGAAGTACTTGGGGCATATGAAAAGGATGTCACAGAGAATATATAAAAACCAGGAAGAATAGTCAAAGTAAAGAATGTGGTAATGAGATAATGGTCTAATGAGATAGATGTTTGAATTAGAATAAAAGAATCTGGGTTGAAATCCTAGCTACATTGCAGGTAAATATGGGAATATAGTTCAACCATTCTAGCCTCAGTTTCTTTATATGTAAGATTAAGGGGTTATATCAGATGGCCTCTGATCTATATTCCCACATAAGGTCTGTTAACTATGTACAAAGCAATGAAAAAGTGAATCATGGGGCGAGATTTAGAGTTAAACATCAGTCAAAATCCCTCACTGTCATCTATGTGATGAAGTGGAAAAAAACCCCAAGAACATCCAATAGATCTGTTGTGTTAAAAATAAGTATTGCATGGACAAAAATTGGAATGAACAAGTGTGAATGGGTTTTCATTGTCATTGTTGGAGGAATGATAAATGAGAAATCATATCCCTTTGACAATTTGATTTGAGAGCAATATTAGAGAGCATATACTAAGTGACAAAGAGTTTGAAATCTTCATTTGTAAACCGAATGTTCATGTTTGTGACTCCATGAATCCTTGAAGTTCTTGTGTATTCCAATACTGGAACAGGATAGAATTTGTCCCCCTTGAAGCTTATCTCAGCTTTCTAAATCTATTATCTTTAATCCTATCCCATTCTGCCTTCATTGTTCAGAATTGTTACTTCTCTGAAAGAAATCCAAGTCCTGTTTCCCAGGTGGGAATAGGAATATCCCTTAATTCTAAATTGACATAATAAGACTCTGTTTGAAGCAATTATAATAATTTGTGCCTCAGTCATATCCTGTTTCTAGTCTGTAAACGCTGAAGAAGAGGGTTCTTATTGCTTGGTTGCTTTTGTTTTATTTAATCATTGATTTTACTTAGTGTTATTATGTACAAGTATCTCCCTATTGTTTTTAGGATAAAAGGCAATCTCCTCTACTTGGGATTTAAAGATTTTTCCCAATGAGGTTCCCAACAATCTATCAAGCCTCATTATATTTGGTATAACTTCCATTCACATAATGTCCTTTCTCATCACATTGAATTATTTCTCATTTGCCATGAATGACATCCAATCTCCAAAATTCATATCCTTTCAGGCACTCCCCAGTGTTGAAATGGTTCCCTTTATCATTTCTCCATTGGAGACCTCCATTAAGCTTCCTGTCAAACACAGTTAAAGAACCATCTTTTGCACAAGTTCTCTTTTGATCTCTTCTAATGTCTTAGTGTTCTCTGCTTTCCTTTATTTTGTCATTCACTTTGCATAGACCAGTCACAATTTGGCTTCCCAAATATCAAGCACAATTTCTGTCCATTAATGTTTCAGCTGATTTATGTTGAATGGAACCTGTATCCTTGTCCACGATAGCACTATGCACACAGTAGGTGCATTATATGAGACATTAAAAATTGTATTTTCATTTCAACTTCTTGTTAAGGACCTTTAAGAAGACCTCCCCCTTCCTTACATGCATACCCACACACACAAGTACACTGATTTTACCTTGGGATTTCATGCAATGGCATTTTTTCTAGAAGCATTATACTAGTCTTCAAAATCTAAGTAGTTTCTCCACTCCCTAATTAGTTTGTCACTAAGAAATCTTTTTTCCCCAGGCTTTTTTTTCCCTCTTTTGAGACAGACACTGGGTAGCATCTGAGTGGAGAAATAACCTTTGGAAGATTTCAAGTTAGGGAAACAGAACTCCAAGTGGGAAGCTTGACTTTACTTTGGAAGGTTTCTGGTTCATCCCTTTGAGTCTTTGAGTTAAGGAATTGGAAAGAAAAAAAAAAAAGCTCTTCATTCTTCTGCCCACTAAGTTTAATTTGAGTTCTATTTATATAAGCCTGCAAAACAAATAAGTGAAAGTCCCTACTTTCCTGACTGATCTTCCCCACTGCTCCAGGGAATTATAAGGCAATTATACTCTAAACAATATAATGCCTGCCCCACTGTACTGTACACCCCCACTTAGAGAAGTTGGGGGTGATGCTTGTGGGGAATATATGTGGGTAAGAGGATGGAAGGAGTCAAAAGTTGCTATAAAGGCACCTGCTCTTTTTGTGCTTGGATATTAAGTTGCTTTGGTAACAAGAAAATCCAGGTTTAAAAGCCGGATCTGTTTCACATAACTTATGTGATCATTGGCAAGGAAGTGAAACTCTCAAGATTTCAGTTTATTTATCTGTACCCCAAGAGGACTGGGTTCTGTGAAACATTAGAAATCTTAAAAAATATATTGGATTGTTTAATAATTTGACTTTATACGGCCTTACTTAGAACAATGACCCAGGGAATGACAAGAAAAGACAATCAGATAATCCTGAAAGGTACATAGTCCTTTAACCTCAGGAATTTCTCCCTTCTCTCTCTCTCTCTCTCTCTCTCTCTCTCTCTCTCTCTCTCTCTCTCTCTCTCTCTCTCTCTCTCTCTCTCTCTCTGTCTCTTGTCTGTCTGTCTCTGTCTGTCTGTCTGTCTGTCTGTCTGTCTCTCTCTCTCTCCCTCTTTGTCTCTCTCTCTGTCTCTCTACCTGTCTCTCTGTCTGTCTCTGGCTATCTCTCTCTCTCTTTGTCTCTCTGTCTCTGTCTCTGTCTGTCTGTCTGTCTGTCTGTCTCTCTCTCTCTCTCTCTCTCTCTCTCTCTCTCTCTCTCTCTCTCTCTCTCGTCTGTCTGTCTCTCTCATGTATTAGGTACCCTGGAAGGTGGCTGAAATTTAATCATGACCCTTTTCTGATTCTCTGCCCCTCCCTACTATCTAGAGTCTAGAGGTTTCCATTTTTAAACACTAATTCACCAATTACTCCTTTTCAGTACATTTTTTTAAATCCTAGGTGCAAAGGTCCTCATGGTCTATGTGAACCCTTCCTCTGCCATTTTCTAGAGTTTATTTGTAATCTATAAATTTTTGATAGTACCTCTGAAACATCTCAGAGCCCATCAGTTAGGAAAATGATTCAGACAGTAGAGGGTCCTTCATTTTGTTTTATTTTATGTTTGTTTTTGTTCTTGATTTTTTATGGAAAAGGCCAGTTTATCTTTCTCCAAAAGATTTTACCAAAAAATAATTTATATTTTACCTCAATGTGTTTTTTGGGGGCAGTCAACGAATGCTCTCAGTCAGAAAAGTCACATGTAATGTTGACTCAGGAACTTTTTGAACTCTTTTGGTATCCATAATATAGCAATAAATTCCTCCAAGTATAAATCAAGCCCACACTCTATGGAAGTTTCACAAAATCTATCTATGAAGTCAAATCACAATATTTATGTGAACCTGAGTTTCTATGGGTTCAGAAAGCAGAAAATAAATGCTGACATGGTCACCCTACTGGAAAAAATGAGTTTAATCCCAAAAACAGTCTGCACCGACTCTACTGGAAGTTCATGATCAGCAAATCTCAAGCTCAGATATTGTAAAGGCAGCTCAATGAAAGGCAAGCAGCATAACAGGTAGAATATTGGACCTGAACTCTGGAAAACCTGTGTTCAAATCCAGCTTCAGATTCCGAAGAGCTATATGATTCTGTGCAAGTCATTTAAGTT
This sequence comes from Monodelphis domestica, assembly GCF_027887165.1. NCBI lineage: Eukaryota > Metazoa > Chordata > Mammalia > Didelphimorphia > Didelphidae > Monodelphis > Monodelphis domestica. Next base: position 751,779,278 of record NC_077227.1, on the reverse strand, counting down.
GTATATCTCAGTTTCCTCATTTCTAAAGTAGGCATATAGCACCTACCTCCCAGGTTTCTGTGAAAATGAATTTGTGTCTGTGACTGTCTCAATGTCTCTCTCTCTGTCTGTCTGTCTCTCTCTGTCTCTGTCTCTGTGTCTGTCTCTGTCTCTCTCGATCTCTCTGTCTCTAGCTGTCTGTTTCTGTCTTTCTCTCTGTCTCTCTCTCTGCCTCTCTCTGTCTCTCTCTGTCTCTCTGTCTCTCTCTGTCTCTCTCTCTCCCTCTCTGTCTCTCTCTGTCTCTCTCTCTGCTTCTCTCTGTCTCTCTCTGTCTCCCTCTCTCTCTGTCTCTCTCTCTCTCCCTCTCTGTCTCTCTCTGTCTCCCTCCCTCTCTGTCTCTGTCTCTCTCTGTCTCTCTCTCTCTCTCCCTCTCTGTCTCTCTCTGTCTCTCTCTCTCTCTCTGTCTCTCTCTCTGCCTCTCTCTGTCTCTCTCGATCTCTCTGTCTCTCTGTCTCTAGCTGTCTGTTTCTGTCTTTCTCTCTGTCTCTCTCTCTGCCTCTCTCTGTCTCTCTCTGTCTCTCTGTCTCTCTCTCTCTATGTTTCTCTCTCTCCAACTTGTTGTGACCCAATTTGGACATGACAAAGATATGCCATTTGCTTCTCCTTCTCTTTTATAGATGAGAAAACTAAGACAAATGGGGTTAAGTGACTTGACCAGGGTCAGGCAGCTAGTAAATGTCTGAGGCCGTATTCCTTGACTCAGGGCTGGGTGGTCGATCCACTGTACCATCTAGCAGCCCCAGAAAAAAAAGATTATCATGGAGGAATCACAGAATTCATACTGATGAATCAATGCAACAATTCTATTAAGCAAAAGATCAACAAGGAATGCACGTTAATGGTGTGTATATTCCAATGGTTACACTACAGATAGGAGTACAATGCCAGGAATTGGAAGTTCAGTTTGAAAAGTTGCAGGCATGCTAGATGAGGTCATTCACAGTGGAGAAGATTGACACATGATATGCAAGAACAATAGCACAGTTGATTTAATCATGGTTCGTGATACTTGAATTGAATGTTGAAACAGTGAGTGAGGAGCTTGTGTAGGAAGTGCCAGACAAAAGGCAGTGAAGAGTAAAAGAAGTTTTGCAAAAAAATCAACTCACATAACATAACCACCAAAGCTGCTATGCCTTAGTTTCCTGGTCTTCCCCAAAGGCTCAGCATAAATTCCACATCCTACAGGAGACCTTCTGAGTGGTCTCTACGTGCAGAAAACTGTCCTGTCTCATTACCTGCATCTTCTCTATAAATGTTTTATCCATATAGTTGATAATAGGCTGCCTCCCTCATTAGAATATACAAAACCTGACAGCAGGGACTATTGTGTGCTCCTGATTCTCAGTAAAATGTTACATACACAGGAAACACATATTAAAATGTTTTTCATTATTCAAGTGTATTGAGAAATGAGGAAGGACATAAGCAATATTGTGGACACATGACCCATAAGACTTAAGAACTTGATGGACGTGAGAGGTCGAGGAAAAGGGGAAAGTCGTAACAGTTTCCAGGTTATGAGCCTAGTTGGCGGAAAGGAGGAAGTTCTATTTTTTTCCCAAATATCTGTTTCATTGCGTGTGTGAAATAATCATAAAAGGTTAGAGATGCTGACTGGACACAGAGTTGAACAAAGTTATAGAAGTGGAACGAACAAGATCTCAGGTTGCCACAACTTTCCATCTAGGATGGCAAAGACTCAATCCCTGACTCCAGTGTTTGTGTTTGTCCTGGTTAGCTCCTACAAAAGTGTATTACTTCAAAGCTATAGGAACAAGAGAAGAAGAGATCATTTTGCCACCCCAATACCTCAGGGTCTCGTTCTCCTCTACAATACTTTGATTTCTGGGTAGAGAATGTTCAATTTGAACACCATTTCTATATGGCTTTGGTCCCACTAAGTATATATCCAAATTTAGCATCACTGGTTAAAGGGGTCTCAGCTAACACCATGCTGGATTTTAAAAATTACTCCTTAATCCTTAAGGTATTGATGTTCTACTTGCTATAAAACCTAACAAAGACTCACCTCCCAGATTCCTAGATGTTTAGACTTCAGGCTCACTGGAAAGCTCTATCTTCTGACATTATGAAACTGGCAGGTTATAAACACTTTTCCCTTTCAAATAGACAAAGGAAGAAGCATCAAGCCTGGTGAAGAAATTAGTACCAAGTTCATGGGATTATAGATTTTGTCAAATGGGGAAAATCCCTGTGGGCCTCTCATTCTAATACATCGTTTTGGGTTTTTTTAGTTTAGAATATTTTTCCATGGTTACATGATTCATGATCCCCCAACTTCCTCCCCCCTCCTGGAGCTGATGATCAGATCCACTGGGTTATATATGTATCATTGTTCAAAACCTATTTTTATATCATTCATATTTGCAGTAGAGCGATCCTTTAACATCAAAATGCTAATTATGTCCCCATTGAACCATGTGATCAATCATATGTTTATCTTCAGCATTTCTGTTCCCACAGTTCTTTCTCTGGATGTGGATAGTGTTCTTTCTCATAAATTCTTCTGGATTATCCTGGGTCATTGCATTATTTCTAGTAGAGAAGTCCATTATATTCAATTGTGCCACAATATATCCGTCTCTGTGTACAGTGTTCTCCTGGTTCTGCACCTCTGCATCAGTTCCTGGAGGTTTTTTTTCAGTTCACATGGAATCCCTCCAGTTCATTATTCCTTTCAACACAATAGTATTCCATCATCATCATATACCACAATTTGTTCAGTCATTCCCCAATTGATGGACACCCATTAATTTTCCAATTTTTGCCACCACAAAGAGCACTTCTATGAATATTTTCGTACAAGTCTTTTAACTCATTATCCCTTTGGGGTACAAACCCAGCAGAGGTATGGCTGGGTCAAAGGGTAGTTAGTCTTTTAATGCCCTTTTGGCAGAGTACCAAATTGCCGTCCAGAATGGTTGGACCAAATCACAACTCTAGCAACAATGTCCCAATTAGTGTCCCAATTTTACCTCCTTGCTACAGCTTCTTGCTAGATCTGCTCTCCTCTCACCCCAGTGCCCAAGATATCCATTGCTTAAATTTGTTTTTTTTTCTTTTCTTGAAAGTTGTTTCATTCTGTCTCCCCTGTATTCCTGTGTGGTGATATTTAATCTTGGTCAGAGAGGAATCTCATGGTGGCACAAAGCTGCTGAGGATTATTCCACCATCTTAGTTCCACCCCCAAAACTACTCTAGAGCATTGTTAACCTCTTCTCATCAGAATGCCAACATGAATGAAGAAGTAAATATAAGAGTAGAGCCAAAATGGGGTAAATTACACCACAAAAATAGGTGTGTGGTAGGGAGGGACGAATATTATTACAAGAAGGGGAGGATTAGGGTGGTGATAGGTAATAGTTGAACCTTACTTTCATTGGAATCATTTAAGAGAGGGAAGAACAGTCAGATTTATTGGAATATATAATACTATCTTATCATATAAAGGGGGAAATTGGGAATTAAGGAAGAAGAGTGTGGGGAGGAGAGTAATATAAGGGAGGGAAAAGTTGGATTGTGATTAAAAGACCCTAAAGAGAAGTAGGAGAGTAATAAGAAGATGCTAGGAAGTGGAGTAAAATAAGGGAGGGGGAAAGGGGACCAATAAAAAGTAAAATACTGATGTGGAAGGAAATAGTGAAGGGAGAAAGAATAGTATTTTAAGAGGAAATCAAAATAGTGGGGAATAGATGATCATCATAACTGTGAATGTAAATGGGATGAACTCACCCATGCAACAGAAGTGTATAGCAGAGTGGATTAAAAAACAAAATCTGACAATATGTTGTCTACAAGATAGACATAAACAGGGTAAAAGTAAGAGTCTGGAGCAGGATTTATCGGGCTTTAACTGAGAAAAAGAAGACAGGAGTAGAAATCCTGATCTCTGACAAAATTAAAGCAAAGATATATCTGATTAAAAGTGATAAGGAAGGTAATCTCATCCTCATAAAAGACAGTATAGACAATGAAGAAATACTAATACTCAGCATATATGCACCCAATGCTGTAGTATCTAGATTATTAAAGGAGAACTTATTGGAACTTAAGGAAAAAAATAGATAGTAAAACTATACTAGTTGAGGACATCAACCTTTCCCTATTGGATCTAGATAAATTGAATCAAAAACTAAATAAGAAAGAAGTAGGAGAAAATAATGATTGTTTAGAAAAATTATAGTTAGTAAATATTTGGAGAAAAGTGAATAGGGATAAAAAGGAATATACCTTCTTTTAAGCAGCAAATTGTACACATACAAAAATAGACCATGTACTAGAGCATAATAACATCACAAATAGATACAGAAAAGCATAAATAATAAATACAACTCATAATGCAATAAGAATTATAATTAATAAAGGTCCATGGAAAAGCAAATTCTAAAATTAATTGGAAATTAAATAATATAATTCTCCAAAACTGGGTTAAAGAACAAATCAAAGAAACAGGTACTGATTTCACTGAAGAGAATGACAGTGAGGAGACAATATCTCAAAATTTATTGGATACAGCCAAAGCAACACTCATGGGAAAAATTTTATGTCCCTGAGTGCCTATAAGAGTGCCTCCCCTTCCCAGCACCTACCCTTTTATTACCCTTATGCTTCTCTTTAGTGTCTTTTAATTAGCCTCTATTGTAATAGTATTCTCCCCCTACCATGTGCCTCTTTATGTGATATAATTTATGCCATTTTACCTCTTCCTTTGCATTTCTCTTAGTACAATCTACTTTTCCCCTATATTCTTAGTTATCCCAAATAGCTTAATACCACACTTTCTGCTTATGTATATTTCTTGTATTTACTATGATAATGAAAATGATTTTAAAAGCTACACATATCATTTTTCTATATACGAGCTGTAAGGGGGAAAGGGGTTAATTTTTAAAAGGGTTGGATTTTATATTTGTAGGAAGAGTGAAGCAAGAAATCAGAAAGCGTATAAGGTAAGATATCTAGACTAAAAACTAAGTAATTTATCTCCAAACCCACCCTCCACCCCCAGACAGGGAGATTTGGTTTCAGCCAGCCTCAGCAAAGCCAGGGACTCAGAAAGTTTCTCTCAAGAATAGATCTTTCCTAAGCATAGTTTTTTCAGAAAATTCAGTAGTTAAGAGTCAGTCCAGTCAGCAGATCCTTCTGCCCCTCTTCATCAGCCTCAACTCCAGTAGAATTGCCAGTAATCTCCAGTAGAAGTCTAGCCAAACTGCTTCTCACAAGGGGTTCCACCCCAGTCTCTCTGTCAAAGTTCCCAGAGGAACTCCACTTTTAAAGACACTTTCTCTTCCATCACTTCCCCTAATTTTTTGTCCAACAATCACAGTTGATGCTCTGTTGTTTGTTTGTTTTTTTGGACTGCCCAAGGGCAGTTAGTTGATTTTGATTTGTCACCCACTAGTTCACATGCGGGTCACAGACCTCCCACTAAATGATTAAGTGGGATGTTTACACCTTTGGTGATTAGATCTAAAATGGACAGATCTTTCCACTCAACTTTAAGTATCATGTTTGCAGTTTTTGTGATTGAATCTAAAAATAGGCAGGTCTCCTTATTGTGAATTTTAGATTTATTCCACCCTGCTTAGTCTTTAGAATTTTAGCAACCCAGAATGTAGACACCTCCACTTAAGGATTAAATGTGGGGGAGAAAGGTCTATGACTCCTGTGTGCTAGCAAGTGACAAATCAGAAACAACTGACTAATAATAAACCTGGGCAGTCCAAAGCCAAATTTAAGCCACCATTGGTACATGTGAGGCAAAGGAAGTGATGTAAAGACCTACCTTTATATCTCACATCACTTCCTATGAGAGGAACTTTTGTGGTGGAACTTGACTGTGGAGGAGCTCAAGACCTCAGACTGCTTCCCTTAGACTGCCAAATGGTGAGTGCAAGGCTTATTCCCCTTTCCTTGGCTTTTCTGGAGGCACAAGCCTCTAGGGAGGTCCATCTCTTGGAATTCCCTTTCCCTTGGCTTTTTGGAGGCAGAAGCCTCCAAGAAGGCCCCTCATTTTAGAGGAGGCCTTGTGGCTGGAAGCTGAGATAGATTAAATCCTCTGGTTCCTCCCTTTGGCTGGGGACTCTGAACTCCTCCCTGGTATCTCTCTCATTTTCTTCTTTCTTTCTTTCTTTCTTTCTTTCTTTCTTTCTTTCTTTCTTTCTTTCTTTCTTTCTTTCTTTCTTTCTTTCTTTCTTTCTTTCTTTCTTTCTTTCTTTCTTTCTTTCTTTCTTTCTTTCTTTCTTTCTTTCTTTCTTTCTTTCTTTCTTTCTTTCTTTCTTTCTTTCTTTCTTTCTTTCTTTCTTCCTTCCTTCCTTCCTTCCTTCCTTCCTTCCTTCCTTCCTTCCTTCCTTCCTTCCTTCCTTCCTTCCTTCCTTCCTTCCTTCTTTCTTTCTTTCTTTCTTTCTTTCTTTCTTTCTTTCTTTCTTTCTTTCTTTCTTTCTTTCTTTCTTTCTTTCTTTCTTTCTTTCTTTCTTTCTTTCTTTCTTTCTTTCTTTCTTTCTTTCTTCCTTAATTAATATCTTCATTCTATTGTAAATAAATCACCATAAAATGCCATTCTGATTTGAGTATTTCATTGAGATTTTAGAATTTAAAATCCCTGTTGACCAACTAAAAATATATCCAGTCTAACCATAAGTTTTAACTTAACAATACTTAACTTTTAAGTAAGATGTTTACACTTATGGGGATACAGACATGAGTTACAATTTAAATCTTCACAATCAGGGAAGAGCTAAGTAACTTCATTGTTACAAGCAGGGCAGAGCCAAATACAATTTTTCAGAGTATAATCAATTTGACCTTATTGAAGCCCTTATTTTTTTTCTCTTATTTACCTTTCTATGGTTTTCTTGAGGGTCAGAGCTAATATGGTGGCAGAGTAGTAAGAGCTTTCTGAATCTCCTTCCAACCAATGATTACAAAGTGTCTCCAAAGAACAGAAATCAAAATCAGATGAGTAAAGGGGCTCTCCCACTAGATGCAGCCTTAAAGGTAGTCAGTGTTTGGGGATTTCCATGCTATAAGGGGGAGAAATTACCTTTATCAAAGCATAAACTGATCACCCCTTCCCCACACCACCTACCGAACCAAAATCAGAATCAGAGTCTGACTGAAAGCAACACAGACTTACCCATGAGGGTACTTCAAGGCCTTGGCAGTGAGACTTGGGACATGAGGCTGAAGAGCACAGAGCCCAGGAAACAGAGCCTGGAGACTGGGCAGAAGCAAGGCTGGTCACATCAGAGGCAGCAGGGACTGGGAAAATAGCTTTGGGGCAAAACATTTTAAAGCAAGGTATACAAAGAACTGCCTAGTCTGCTCACTCAAGCTTCTGACTGGAAAGGGCAGCTATTACCCAAGCAAAGCCCTTCAAGACAAACTACGAAAGCAATGTCCACCAACCTGCAGAAACCCCAATCCACTAGTAGCAAAAGAAATAAGCAGAAACAACAAAAAAGTTTTTGACCCTAGATAATTTCTTTGGAAAAGGAGAAAAATACAGAAGCAACAGTAGAGTGTGACAAACAAGCAAACACATCCAAATTTTCCCCCCTCCAAAATGGAAATTGGTCACAAGCTCTCGAGGATCTCAAAAAGGAGTTTAAGAACCAAGTAAGAAAGATAGAAGGAAAAAGGAAGAAAAATGTGAAAAAGAAATGAAAATTATACAAAAAGTAAATAACAGCTAAGGTTCTCTTTAATTTTTTACTTGGACATCAAATTTTCTGTTTAATTCTGGTCTTTCCTTCAGGAATACTTGGAAATCTTCTGTTTTATTAAATGTTCATACTTTCCTCTGAAAATAGATAGTCTGTTTGATGGGTAGGTGATTTGTGGTTGAAGACCCAGTACTCTTGCCTGCCATAATATCATATTCCAAACTTTGTGGTCCTTAAGCGCAGAGGCTGTCAGATCTTTTGTAATCCTGAATGGGGCTCCATGTTATCTGGATTATTTCTTTCTGGCTGTTTCCAATACTTTCTCCTTGGCCTAGAAGCTTTTCAACTTCATGATAACATTCCTAGAAGTTGTCATTTGGGGATTTAATGTAGGGGGTGATCTGTGGATTCTTTTCATGTCTATTTTAGGAGATTTTTCTTGGATAATTTCTTGTAATGTGATGTCTAGGCTTTTTTTAGTAATGGCTTTCAGATAGTCCAATGATTCTCCAATTATCTCCCCTGAATCTGTTTTCCAGATCAATATTTTTTAATGAGGAATTTCATGTTTCCTTCTGCATTTTTTCACTCTTTTGATTTTGTCTTATTATTTCTGGATGTCTCTTGAAATCACTAGCTTCTACTTGCCCAATACTAATCTTTAAACACTGATTTTAATCCATGATCTCTTGATTCTCCATGTTGGTTTGGTCTATTGGGATTTTCATGGCACTCTTTTCATCACTGGACTTCTTTGCCTGACCTTCTATCAGGTCAATTCTGGTTTTTAATCTGTTTATTACTTCATTTGATTTCTGTGTCTATCTTTCCATTAGGGTAATTTTGCCTTTTAAACTGGTATTTTCTATTTATATTACTTTCATTTCTATTTCCCATTTTTCTTCCCATTTTTCTTCTATCTGTCTTACTTGATACTTGAACTCCTTTTGAGTTCCTCCACAGCTTGTGACCAGTTTACATTTTTTGGAGTGTTTTCATGTGTTTGTTTCTTTCTAACCCTTTCTTATTGCTTCTGTTTTTTGCTATTTTTTTCCTATGGAAATTTTCTAGGGTTAAAAGGTTTTGTTGCTCTTGCTTATTCATTTTCCTGCTGGAGGACTGAGAGTTCTGCACATTGCTGATCATTTCTATCTTTGCTCCTGTCTCACAGGGCTTTGCCTTGGGGAAATATTTCTTTCCCTGACAGAGACACAAATGAGACCAGTACTACAGAGCTCTGACCCTCATGTCCAGGGGCTGGGATTTCCAGGGTTAGTTCTGTGGTATCATGTGATTTTTAATGTTTTTCACTGAATGTATCTTCTCTGCCACTTCTCTGCCACAGCAGAGCAGCTAGGAGTGAATGTGGTGCTAATAAGATTTGAATCTTAGTGCCAGGGCCTGGTGCCTTCAAGGGTAAGTCTGTGGTGCTTTTTCTTTAGTGTAGCCAGCTTCCTAGAATTCAGGGTTTACCCTAATCCTGGCTCTGCCTCTGGTGTGATAAGGGATGGGGGAGAGATGGTCAGCCTGCCCTTTGCCTCATACACTTTCCCCTTCACCTTATAACATTGATATTTCCTCTCACTGCCTACCTTTCACGGTGTGTCCAGTGGAAGAATCCCTTCCTCTCCCTGCTTTGAATCCTGTACTTTTGAGATACTTTTAAATGATGGGTTTGGAAAGAAATTCTGAACAGCTTTAGGGTTTTTCTGCTACTTCTCTGCCACCTTGGCTCTGCTCAGGTTTCAATTTTAAAATGTTAATCATAGTTACACCTTCCTCACAAAATTATTGTGAAGACTAAATGATATAATATTTGTAAAGCACCAAGATGCCTTGAATATAATTGGTTCTCAATAACTGTACATCTGTTTCCTTCCTTTCTGCTCTATGGTACTATTAAGATACCATCTATCTTGTTCTCACACTATATAATTGAAAATCTGTTACCCTAAAAAAGAACTACATTTCCTGGGAGCCCACTGGCTTCCAGTCATTACGTACTTCCTGTAGACAGGGAATAAATATTCAGTGGGCCTTCCTGCTCACTCTTTTTTTGACATGCAGCCAGTGTGGTGATGGTGGTGAATGGAGATTTTGAAAATGGTTAATCAGACATGGTCACATGGTCTTTATTTTGTATCCTCTTTATTCCTTGATTTCTAATGATCATTAATAAATCCCTTAAAATATATTTTTTTTTATTATTTGAGATTTCATTTTAATTTTTATAACATCCCTGTAAGACAACTGCTTTAGAAAGCTAAAAGATAACAGATTGGCCAATCTAATTAATTAATAGGAAGACATACCAAGCAAGCTTGCCTAGCAATCTGCCCCTTGTTTACTTTGGATATGTATATGAATGTGTGCATATGTGTATAGTAAGTTTATTCTTTGTAATTTTGAACGCTGACCATTCAATCATTCAATAAAGACTCAGTAAATTCTCCATTTTCACAAGGTAATTTAATAGATATTTGAGTATACAATGACAAAGGTGAAATAGTGATTGCCATTTAGGACCTTGACCTTTGTGTCTTGGACTTAGTTTTTTCTTGTGTGGGGATTGTGCTAGATAAATGAAGCTGTCATCCAAAGATACTTCAGTTTTCTGGACCTGAATGGTTTCAGACGTAAAATCAGCTGTGTTATTAGTTGTATCAGATCCTTTCCAGCAAGGGAAGACCCTATAGATCTCTCATTTGAATATCTACACTGGAGTCAATAAAAACATTTATTGGAAGTGATTGTGACCTATTAGAAAGCATATTGACTCTTGGTTAAGTACCAAATCCCCAAATTTTCCTGACTCTGTGTCTCTTTGCCAATCAGTCCCATTTTGAAACTCTGAGATTGTTCATCCATTAAATAAGAATAGCTCTCTATCACTTTCCTAAATGGGAAAAAGAAAGAAAATGTTCATTTTTCCATAGAAACAGCACTCAAAAAAACCTAATATAATAGAACCACTTAACAAATATCTTTTAATTGATTGATTATTTGAAAAAGTAAGTTGTACATATACAAATTCTATCAGATTGTTCACTTTATTCAGGAGGGGAGTAAGAGAGGACAGATGGAGGGAGTGGTTAAAAAGGGAGAAAATTTATAATTCAAAATGTTAAAAATTAATGTTAAAAACTTGTTTTACATGTAATAGAGGGAATATAAAATATATAAAAAGGGGGAAAATAAGTTGTGCTATTGGGAAAAAATAAAATGTTAAATATCTTCAAAAAGATAAGTTGTGCTATTAAGTTCTCTACAATAAAACTATGACCATGTGATCATTAAATTATTGCCTTGAGGCAAAATAGGACTGGAGTTCATTTTAAAACTGAGAATTCCCCAATACAATAAGCTCTATAATACAGTAGTTATAATGTTTCAAGAAAAGATATCTTTCTGAGCAATTATTTATACTCTCTCTCCATCTTCACACCCAGAGCAACAAATGGATAAGCAAAACAAAGAGTAAGGAAAAGTGAAGTGCCCTAACTAATCCATAGGTTAATTTTGGGCAGTATCTCACAGAGAACAATTCTGACTGCATGTTTCCTCATGTTAGCAATAAATCATAGATAAAGGTTGTTAGAAATCTGTCGGTCAGATTAGATCTGTGACTAGGATGAATATTGAAGAACAGCTATACTTCAGGGGCAGAGAAGTCAAGAGCTAGTCCTTTGACTCTTTAGACTAGAGAACTATTGGAAGTCATTTCTTTATTACTTCCAGAAGAGGACAAAACTCCCAAGAGCTCAGATACTGAAAACCCTAAGAACTGGCATCTCCACTGTGATACAAAGTTTGCAAATCTCTGGATATACTTTTTTTTTTCATTTGGACTTTCATAATAGTGAGAGCAGTAGCTTTTAGAAGTATAGCATACAGAGTCAGAGATCTCCATTTTTCAGATAAAGAAAGTGAGTTCTAGAGAGAGAAAGTATTTTATGCAATATTACAAATTTCCATATTTGGAACTCATCCTCAGATCTTCTGAAATTCATTGAAAATCCAAAAATCTCATATAATAAAATAAAATAATTTTGTTAGAGTATTTATAGGGCAAAATAATTTTGATACTTTAAGAAGAAATACATTTACTACTTCCAGAATAAGATGGCTGCAGGGCAGAAGGAAGTTCACTACTCTTACTAATATCAATCACAAAAAAAGCATCTCAAAAGGAAAAAAAATCAAAATCAGATGATGAAAGGGCCTCTACTGTAGACTGCAGCCTTGAAGGTAGGCAGGGTTTGGACATTTCCACACTATAAAGGGGAAAAATTAAACCTACCAAAGTGTGAGCTATGGAGATTGAATTTGGCTCTCCTCTGATTGTAGCAATGAAAGTATTTAGCTCTTCCTTGATTGTGAAGATTAAATTGTAATCCCCAAAATGTTAACTCAATATTTAAAATAGATCTACCCATTTTAACCACAAAAAAGGTGTTAACTAACCACAAAATGTATGAACTAACTACAGAACGTGTGATCTGATCTAACCACTAAAGATGTGATCTAACCAAAAGAGATGTGAACACCCATTTCATACATTGAGTGGGTAGTTCTAGAGAGGAGCATCTGCTGTGATTGGTAGACATGAAATTTAGGGGAGGTGACACAAGAGAAAAAAAGGTCTTTAAATAGAGGAAACAGACTGAAGAGGATCAGTCATCAGGCTTGGAGTGAAGGGTCAGTCTCTCAGAGCTGGAGGGAAGGAGGAGAGACTGGAAGACAGACACATGGACTTGGCTGTGGAACTTGCCCATGGAGGAGTTCATGGTGTGATCCCCCAAGAAAGGCCCATCAGCTTCAAACTCCTTTACCCTGGCTGGGGCTTAGAATTTCTAAATGGCTCTGAGGAAGCCATAGCTCTCTCTCTTTCTCTCTCTCTCTCTCTCTCTCTCTCTCTCTCTCTCTCTCTCTCTCTCTCTCTCTCTCTCTCTCTCTGTCTCTCTCCCTTAATACCTTCCATCTATTGTATTTTAAAAAATAAACTACCATAAATTCCATTCTATTTGAGTAATTCATTTTGGGATTTAGAAATTAAATCCCTGGCAACCACCAATTAAATATTAAGTCCAACATATAATAAATTTAACAGAGCTGATCATCACACACACACACACACACACACACACACACACACACACACACACACACACCACCTCCCTTGCCAGAGTCATAGTGAAGGCTGGGGAAATCTCTAAATTCTTGGGAGCTGACTGAGGGCACCACAATCTCAACCCTGAGGACAGTGCAAATCCTTGGCAGTGAGACTTGGGACACATGGAGTGGGAAGCAGAGATAGCACAGAGACAGGCTGCCCACAGCAGACTCTGGGGTGACTCGAAAAATAGTCTCAGGGGAAAAAAAACACTCTGTAGCTCAATACACTGACTACTGGCTGCCTTCCTCACACAGACTTCTGGTTGAGAAGAGAATATAAAACTAATAAATCAATGGCTACCAACACTCAAGAACTATAATCTATGAATACCAAAAAAGTAAGATAAAACAGAGAAAGCCTCTAACATTACATAACTTCTGTGGAGAAAAAGAGCACAGTACAAAGACAACAGCAAAGAGTGAGCAACAAGCAAACAAATACAAACTTTCCCCCAAAAAATGGAAATTGGTCACACACTCTAGAGGAACTAAAATTTGAGTTCAAGAACCAAGTAAAAAAGACAGAAGAACCATGGGAAGACAAATGGAAGAAAGAAATGCAAGTAATTCAAAAGGAGACTAATAGTTTAAAAGACAGAATCTCCCACTTGGAAAAGAGGCACAGAAATAACATTAAATGAGAAGCAATTTGGAGACCAGAATTGAACTGCTGAAAGCCATGAAAAATCAGATTAGACCAAACCAAAAGGGAAAATCAAAATATCAGAGCTGAAAAAAGTCTTTAAAGACCATAATTGGGCAAGTAGGAGCTAATGATCTCACAAAACAGCAAGAATTAATAAAGCAAAGTCAAAAAATAAACATGAGATGTCTTATTGAGGAGATGATAGGCCTAGAAAACAGATTCCATTTGAAAAGCATAAGTCTATATGAAAAACTAGAAAAAAAACAAGCTTTGACATCATATTACAAGAAATTATCCAAGAAAATTGTCCTGATATTCTTCAACAAGAGGGCAAAATAGTTATTGAAAGAGTCCATAGATCACCCTCTATAGTAAATTCTAAAAAGACAACCTCCAGAAATGTAATTGCCAAATTCAAGAGCTTCCAAGTCAAGGAGAAAATATTATAAGAAACCAAAAAGAGACAACTGAGATATCAAGGAGCTCCAGTCAAAATTGCACAAGATCTGGCAGTTTCCACTCTAAAGGACCACAAAGCTTTGAATATGGTATTCAGAAAGGTAGGAGAATTGGGTCTATGACCAAAGATCACCTACCCCTGAAAACTGACTATAAACTTCCAGGGGATTGTACAAGATTTTAACAAAATAGAACATTTTCAAAATATTTTTAAAGACAGGAACAGAACTAAATGGAAAATTTGATGCCCAAATACAAAATTCAAGGGAAACATGAAAAAGTAAAAAAGATAGAGGGGAAAAAATTAAGGGTTTCAGAAAGGTCTAATTGTTTGTATTCCTATATGGAAAAATATTAGTTGTAACACTCAAAAACTATTTTCACTATCATAGTAGTTAGAAGAATTATTCATATGTAGAGATTGGGGTACTAAGTGGTTTAAGATGATATGTAAAAATGGGGGGAGATAAAATTTGGCACCAAGATAAACTTGAAGAAAGAAGGAAAATGGATAAATAATACCAGATAAAGAGGCACATGGGAAGGGGAGGAGAGATATACCATTAAGAAGGAGAGGAAGATAGTACTAATAGGCACTATTTAAATCTTACTCCCATTGAAATACATTCTGAGAGGGAAGAACATGTAGATCCACTGGAGTATTGAATTATATCTTACCCTACAGGCAATGGAAAACCAAGGGGACTAATGGTACCAAAAGTGAGGGAAAAAGAGGAGGGAGGGAATTTAATAGACCTTAAAAAAATAAGAGGGGGATAAGAAGGGAGTGGGGATAAAAAGAAGTAAAATAAATGTGGGGATTAGGAGGATTGATGAAAAGCAAAACACTGGTTTACAAGGAAATTGTGAAAGAAGAAATGTCAGGAATAGGAGAGGAAATCAAAATGATGGGGCATTAACACGTGGTAATTATAACTCTGAATGTGAATGGGATGAACTCACCCATAAAATGGAAGCAAATAGCAGAATAGATTAAAACCAAAATCCTACCATATATTATCTCCAAGAAACACACATGAGACAGGTAGACACACACAGTGTAAAGATAAGAGTAAAAGGTAAGTCTATTGGGCATCAACTGAGAAAAAGAAGGCAGCAGTCTCAATCATGATATCTGACAAAGCCAGTGTAAAAATAAATCTTATTTAAAAAGATAGGGAAGGTAATTACATCCTGATAAATGGCAGTATAGACAATAAGGAAATAGCAGTACACAATATGTATATACCAAATGGTATAGCATCAAAGATTTTAAAGGAGAAACTATTGGAGCTTTAGGAGGAAATAAATAGCAAACTATACTAGTGGGAGACCCGAACTATTCTCTATCAGATCTAGGTAAATCAAACCAAAAATTTTAATAAGAGGTAAGAGATGTGAATGAAATGCTAGAAAATTATAGTTAATAGATATATGGATAAAAATAAATAGGGACAAAAAGGAATACATCTTTTCAGCAGCACATGGTATATTCACAAAGATTTACCATGTACTAGGGCAAAAAGCCATTGAAAACAAATACAAAAAAATTTATAAATAATAAATATAACTTTTTCAGATCATAATGCTATAAAAATAATAATCAGTAAGGGTACATGTAGAGCCAATTCAAAATTAATTGGAAACTAAATAATATGATTCTCCAAAATCAGTTATTTAAAGATAAAATCATAGAATCAATTAATAATTTCATTGAAGAGAATGACAATGAGAACACATCATATAAAATTATGGGATGCTGCCAAAAAGTACCTGGGAAAATTTATATGCCTGAGTGCATATATCAACAAATCAGAGAGAGAAGAGTTCAATAAATTGGGCATGCAGATTAACAAATCTGGAAAGAGAACAAATCAAAAATCCTCAGATAAAAAGTAAATTTGAAATCCTAAAAATTAAAGGATAAATTAATCAAATGGAAAGTAAAAACTTTTTTATTAATACATAAGACTAGAAGCTGGTACTTTAAAAAACAAATAAAATAAAGTACTGATTAATCTAATACAAAAAAAGAAGGAAGAAAATTAAATGAACAACATTAACAATGAAAAGGGTAATCTCACCTCTAATGAAGAGGAAATTAAGGTAATTATTAAGTATTATTTTGTCCAACTATATGGCAATAAATATGACCATCTAGGTGAAATGGGTGAATATTTATAATAATATAAACTGCCTAGATTAACAAAAGAGGAAATATAATATTTAAAACACTCCCTTCTTAGAAAAAGAAATTGTACAAGCCATCAAGGAACTCCCTAAGAAAAAATGCCCATGGCCAGATGGATTCAAAAGTGAATTCTATCAAACATTTAAAGATGAATTAATTCCAATACTATACAAACTATTGGACAAAATAAGCAAAGAAGGACTTTTAGAAAATTCCTCTTATGACACAAATATGGTACTGATTTTAAAGCCAGGCAGACCAAAAACAAAAAAGAAAACTACATACCAATATACTTAATGAACATAGATGCAGAAAAATTTAAATAAAATCCTAGCAAAAAACTAAAGCAAGTTATCTCTAGGATTATTCAATATGACCAGGTGGGATTTATACCAGGATGCAAGGATGGTTTAATATTAGGAAAACCATCCATATAATTGACCATGTCAACAACCAAACCAACAGAAACCACATGATTATCTCAATAGATGCAAAAAATGCCTTTGACAAAATGCCATACCCATTCCTATTGAAAACACTATTAAGTACAGGAATAGATGGGTCTTTCATAAAAATAATAAACAATATATTTTTAAAGCATTAGCAAGAATCATCTGAAATGGGAATAAGGTAGAAGCCTTCCCAATAAGATCAATAGTGAATTAAGGATGCTGATAATCACCATTATTATTTAATATTATACTAGAAATGGTAGTGGTAGCAATTAGAGAAGAAAAAGAAATTGAAGGGATTCAGGTAGGCAATGGGGAGAGTAAACTATCACTCTGCAGATGATATGATGGTCTGCGTAAAGAAATCTAAAGAATCAATGTAAAAGCTAGTGGAAATAATCAACAATTTTAGCAAAGTTTAAGGATACAAAATAAACCCACATTAATCATCAACATTTCTATATATTTCTAACACAACTCAGCAGCAAGAGTTAGAAAGAGAAACTCCATTTAAAATCACCCTAAACAATATAAAATATCTAGGAATCTATTTGCCAAGTCAAACATAGGAATTATATAAACACAACTACAAAACACTTTCCACATAATTAAAAGTAGATCTAAATAATTGGAAAAACATTAATTGCTCATGGGTAGGACAAACTAATATAATAATAATGACAATCCTACCCAAATAAATTTACCTATTCAGTTCCATACCTTATCAAAATACCAAGAAGCTTTTTTATGAATTAGACAAAATTATAACAAAGTTCATTTGGAAGAACAAAAGATTAAGGATATCAAGGGAAATTACATTAAAACCTTGCTGGTAGAATTGTGAATTAACTTAACCATTCTGGATGGTAATTTGGAACTATGCCCAAAGGGTGCTAAAAGACTGCCTGTCTTTTGATCCAGCCATAGGACTGTTGGTTTTATGCCCTAAAGAGATCATAAGGAAAAAGACTTGTACCAAAATATTCATAGTTGTGCTCCTTGTGGTGGCAAAAAATTGGAAAATGAAGGGCTGTCCTTCGATTGGGGAATGGCTAAATAAATTATAGTATCTGATGAGGATGGAATACTATTTTGCTCAAAGGAATAATGAACTTGAGGCACTGCATGTGAACTGAAGAGACCTCCAGGAATTTATTCAGAGTAAAAGGAGCAGAAATAGGAGGACATTATACACAGAGACTGATACCCTGTGGTACAACCAGATGTAATGGACTTTTCTACTTGCAGCAATGCAATGATCCAGGACAATTCTGAGGTTCTTATGAGAAAGATGCTATCCACATCCAGAGAAAGAACTGTGAGAGTAGAAACACATCAGAAAAACAACTGCTTGATCACATGTTTCAATGTGGATATGATTGGGGATGTAGACTAAATAATCACTCTAGTGCAAATATTATTATTAGTAGTAGTAGTAGTCTCTCAGTAACCAAGGATGACTATTGTCTTTGTGTATTTTTGTGCACAAAGACACTTGTGCATGAAGATTTAAGTGGAAAAGTCGATGCACAGAGACAGTCCCACTCTCTCGGCTTTGGAAGCCTGGGTCCAGTGGCACGAAAAGTTGTTACACCTGGAGACTTCCTCAACTGCATTGGATGGCCGTGTTGTCCTTTGTGCTCCAACACGCCCTAAGCACTCCACAGGGCATTGCTGTGTTGCCATCTCAGCCATTGAACCTTCTTATTGTTTTCTTCTGTCTGTTCAGCTGAAGCAGTATTCACATGCTGGGTGAGCAAGGCCCTGGTTCACCAGGGGTCTACAACCCGATGGCTACCCTCACAAGGTTTAGCCTACCTGTCGAAGCCGTTGCCCGGGGTGTGGCTGCTGCTATATACTAGCAGCTACTGGGAGCCACAAGTGAGAGCTGGGTGTGTCAGGTGAGAGTCAGAGGCTGGAGAGCTGCCCTAGGAGGGCACAACAAGCCCTCCATACCAGAGATACTACCCCTCCCTGAGCACCCCATATACCCCATTGTGCACTGATATTAATAAGTGCAAATATTAATAATATGGAAATAGGTATTGATCAATGGTACATGTAAAACCTAGTGGAATTGCTCCTTGGCTATGAGAGTGGGGTGTAAAGAGGGGAAGGAAAGAACATGAATCATGTAACCACGGGAAATATTCTAAATTATTTATTTAAACAAATAAACTCAATTTAAATATATATTTAATGACAAATAATTTAAATTGTCACCAGCAGGCATTTTAAATCAATCAGCCACTCAACAATGCCTGAGTTTGGGATAATGTATAGCTTTATGTTTGGTGATATAGGGTTAAGAGACTTGGGTTTCCATTTTTGCTCTGAAAAATTAGTGGCTAAGTAACATCAGTATTGCCATTTGATCAATGTCAGCCTCTGTATCCTTATTTTTTTTAAGTCATTACCTTCTACCTTTGAATAAATATGATATATTGATTCCAAGGCTATAAGGTGATAAGGGCTAGGCAATGGGGGTTAAGTGAATAGCCCAGGGTCATACAGCTAGGCAGTGTCTAAGACCAGATTTGAATTTAGGACCTCCCATCTCTACATCTATTCCCCAATCCACTGAGCTACCTAGCTTCCCCCTTCTATCTTTATTTTTAAAGAATAGGCAATGAGATTGCTACTACCTAAGTCCTAGGTTTAAACTCATCATTTGAAATGGGATTGGTAAGTCAACATTGTTGATAGCAAGGCATTTCTTTGAGTTGCAGCTGTTATAGATGTGCCCATTATTGCTATTATCTTAGTTGCCTTCACCTTTGTGATCCCTGATTTTATTTATTATTGTTCAACCTGTCTCAGTTTAATAGGGATATGAATCTTTTTAATTAGCTATCCATCTGCCATTGCAGATCAAAAAAGACTTTGAAAGTTAAGTGCACAGGAAATAGCAATGTGATAGAAAAAAGAATTCAGTCTATGATTTCATTTGCAGAAAGAGCATAAGCAGGAGAATAAGACCCCTTTAATAAAGCTCATCAATACACTTCCTGAAACTTATAGTCTTAGAGACTTTCCTAAAGTAATGAAAGTTAAGGTCTCATTCTAGATGACATTTAAACTGTAAACCACAGTTAGACCATTTTCTATCATTATTATAATGAATTTACCATTTAGGACCATTGAAGCCATTGCCAGAGATCTCTGTATTCCTTTATTCCTTTTACTCTTTGAGAAAGGTTTTGGAGGATCTGTTTTCTTGTCTACAGAATTTTTCCAAGAGTAGCAAAAATCCTTGAGTTAAAAAAAATAGGATTCAATTCAATAAGTAATCGTTAAGAAGCTATGTACTACTCATTGGCAATATGAAGACATAAGTAAATCGGACCTGCACATAAATAAGTAGGTTACATGGAAAGTGTACAAAATCATGTTAATGAACCAGACAATACAACATATAAAAAATAAAAAGAATTTTTGTTAAGGGGGGAAGCATGAAAACAGAGAAGACAAGGATATAACTTGAGAAGCTGGTATCATATCAGCTGAGTTTTTATTGAAGAGCTTCAAGCAGGATAAGCTCATGGGCAACTCTAAGCAAAAGGAAATGCTTTCTAACAAATTGTCTAAATATTGTGCTCTGAACCTTTCATTAATGAATTTCTCTGAAGTGTATTCTATAGGACAAAACAACAAATATAATATCTGTTCCACAAAATAGTCATTCAAGATATGAAAAAATTTAGAATAAGAAGTTTGATGTGAAAAGATAATTTAAGTCATTCCTACTTAAAGTAACTACAAAATGCTAAGCTCATCCATTGTGTCAGGTAAGAACATTTCTTCAGTGTTATAGACATTTTTCTTGGTGTCCTAGAACAATCCTTGAGAACTGAACCAATGTGGATGCAATCCCAATTATGGGATGAGGTGGTAGCATCAAAAGCAATAGTGCTTTAGGAGCTCCCAAGCCAGAGACAATAAGGGGAATTGGCAACTGGTTAGATAAAAGAGAACAGGGGACCCTTATGCTTATAATGAGTATAGGAATAGACACCGCTTAGCAACCTCGTTGCTTATATCTAATTCTGCATCAAAATTCAAAGATATAAAAGAGTACATTTAAAAAAGTTGAAGCAAGATCCTGGAAAAGCCAAATACTGCTTTTGGTCACAAGGGATCAGGAACAGTGAAAGTAGTACTTAAGGGAAAATTTTGAGACATATACACTCATAAAAGAGAGAAAGAGCAGAAAAATTAATTGGGCATTCAACTAAAAATCATAGAAATTTTAACAAATGAAAATTCAAAATGAAAATAGTGAAAAGCAAAATAGATTAATACAATTGAAATAAAAAACATTGAATTGATAACCAAAATTGTGATTTTTATGAAAAACCTAACAAAATAGATAAACCATTGTTTGAAAGGATTTTTTAAAAGAAAGAAAACTAACTTGGCAGTATTAAAAATGAAAAAAAAAAGTATGAATTCATCACCAATGAAGAAGAAATTAAATCAATT
The DNA here is from genome assembly GCF_027887165.1 of Monodelphis domestica. Taxonomy (NCBI): domain Eukaryota; kingdom Metazoa; phylum Chordata; class Mammalia; order Didelphimorphia; family Didelphidae; genus Monodelphis; species Monodelphis domestica. The sequence continues at coordinate 751,758,146 of NC_077227.1, read as the reverse complement.
ATTAGGAGCTATTTTACTCAAGTACATGATAATACATCTACTAATAAAAGAAAAACAGATGAATAATTCCAAAAATATAAACTACCTTGATTAAAAAAAGTGGAACTAGAATATTTAAATAGCCCCAATTGAAGAAAATGTTATCAACTATGAATGTGTGCCCTAAGAAAATACTCCTCAGGGCCAGATGGATATATTCATGAATTAAATTAACCATATAATCTCTCTATTTTTCTGTCTCTCTGTCTGTCTGTCTGTCTGTCTGTCTGTCTCTCTCTCTCTCTCTCTCTCTCTCTCTATATATATATATATATATACATATATATATATATACATACATACATATAAAAGCTCAATATATTATCTCAATACTATATAAGTAATTTGGGAAAAATAGATGAAAAGGGCATTCTACAAAATTCCTTTTATCATATAAATTTGATACTGATACATAAACCAGTTAGAGCAAAGACAGAGAAAGACAACTATAGACCAATTTCCCTAATGAATGTTGATAAAAATATTTTAAATAAAACATAAAGAAGATAATAGCGACATATCACAAAGATTTTGGACTATGGCAGGGTACGATTGTAGCAGGCATGCAAGGCTGGTTCAATATTAGGAAAACTATCATCATTATTAAACATGTCAATAACAACACCCTCTGAAAATCAACTTCAGCAAAATTGCAGTATATAAAATAAACTCACCTAAATCATTCATATCTCTATATCTTAACAACAAAACCAAGCTGCCAAAAATTTAAAATAAATTCTATTTAAAATAATTGTAGACATATACAAATTTTTTGAAGTCTCCCTGCCAAGACAAGCATGGGTACTATATGAACACAATTACACAATTACTTTTTTATAAATTAAAATAAATTTAAACAATTAGGGAAATATTAATTGATCATTGCTGAGTCAATCTAATGAAAATTACAATTCTATGTAAGTTAATTTACTTATTCTCTGCCATACCAATGAAATTATAAGAAAATTATTTTACAGAGCTAAAAAAAATACATCTGGAAGTACAAAAAAATCAAGAATATCAAGGGATCAATGGAAAAAAAAAGTCAAGAAATGTGAACCAGCAGTGCCATATTACTAAGTGGTATTCATGAAATCAATCTAGTATTGATTAAGAAATCAAATGGTGGCTCATGGAAGCAGATTAGATAAATAATACATAGCAAAAATATCCTTAGTAATCTAGTGTTTAATAAACTCAAAGATAAAATATTTTGGTATAAGAACTCAACATTTAACACAATTTGCTTAGAAAACTTGAGAGCAGTTTGATAGAAACTAGTTGTAGAGAAACAACTCATACTGTATATCACAATAAGTTCAAAATGGGTATATGATTTAATCATTATGGATGATAGAATATGGGAATTAAGTTAATTTGGAGAAATATACCAGCAGATGGATGAGGGAAGATTTGGTGACCAAATATTAGATAGGACAGATCACAGGGAATAAACTGCATAATTTCAATTAAACAAAAGCTTTTGTACAAACAAAACTAATGCAGCCAAAATGAGAAGAAAACCAGAAAATTTTGGGGTGGAGGGGATTACTTCACCTTTCTCTAATAAAGGTATCATTCCTATAATATTTAGGGAATGGAGTCAAGTTTATTTAAAAAAATAGCTACTGAGGGACTTCCGGTTAAGATGGCGGCTTAGAGAAAGCTGAAGTTCAGATCTCCGGAAAACCCTTCCCGACCGATCTCAAACTAGAAGCTCCTAAGGCGCAGAAATTCGAAATGATCAACAGCACAGACCCTGGGAACCCTCCTCCTGGACCTGGACCCGGTTCAAAAGGTACGGCTCCCCTTAAAAGCCAGAACCCGAGATCCCTCGGACCTCAGGGGTAGGAGCGCAGAGTCCAAGGCTCCCGGAAGCGGCAGCCGCGCCGGGCTCAGAGAGCAGGGTCTGAGGAACAACAACCCTCAGGGTCTTCTACCCAAGTCCCAGTCCGGGTGAAAGTTACTGCCTGGGGCCTCCGCTGGAAAGAGCTGGTCGGTCTGAGTGAAAGTTACTGCCTGGGGCCTCCGCTGCAGAGAGCTGGTCAAAACAACAGCAACCCTCAGGGCGGGCAAGACAGCCTCACGGGCTGGATCCTGCTATCCAAGTCTCAGTGAAAGTCTGTGCTCTCGGAGCTTGGGGAAGCGGCAGCCCATCCCCCCGCAGGCCGAGGAAACAGCCTCACGGCCAGGGATTCTGAAGGCAACTTCCGGAAATCGAGCCAGGGGGAGAGTGTGGCCTCGTGGTCCGACCCTTCCATTCCAGTTCCAGTGAGGCATATTCAGTTTAACCCAGGGAACGCTCATAGAACCAACATCTGCCCAGGACTAAAGCCTCTGATCACCAGACAAAGACAAGAAAAGCCAATCCTCCACGTTCAGAGATGACAAACTCCACAGAAGCACAGAAGCCCCAAAATACCAAGAAAAATAAGAAGAAAGGGGCGACTCTGGACACATTCTATGGAGCCAAAATACAAAATACAGAGCAGATAGAAGAAGATATACAAGAAAATTCTCCAAAATCTTCCAAAGGAAATAGAAACTCTCCACAAACACATGAAGAATTTGAATCAGAAAGGACCAAAAAGATGGAAGCCCTCAGGGAGGAAAAGTGGGAAATGATGCAAAAGAAATTCACGCATCTACAAAACCAGTTTGACCAAACTGTAAAAGAAAACCAGGCTTTAAAGCAAGAACTAATAAAGCAAAGCCAAAACACCAAGAAATTAGAAGAGAACATAAAATATATCACCGACAAGGTGATAGATCTGGAAAACAGGGGGAGAAGAGAAAATTTAAGAATAATTGGACTCCCAGAAAAGCCAGAAATAAACACCAAACTGGACATGGTGATACAAGATATAATCAAAGAAAATTGCCCAGAGATTCTAGAACAAGGGGGCAATACAGCCACTGACAGAGCTCACAGAACACCTTCTACACTAAACCCCCAAAAGACAACTCCCAGGAATGTAATTGCCAAATTCCAAAGCTATCAAACAAAAGAAAAAATCCTACAGGAAGCCAGAAAAAGACAATTTAGATATAAAGGAATGCCAATCAGGGTCACACAAGACCTTGCAAGTTCTACGCTGAATGATCGTAAGGCATGGAACATGATCTTCAGAAAGGCAAGAGAGCTGGGTCTCCAACCAAGAATCAGCTACCCAGCAAAACTGACTATATACTTCCAAGGGAAAGTATGGGCATTCAACAAAATAGAAGACTTCCAACTTTTTGCAAAGAAAAGACCAGAGCTCTGTGGAAAGTTTGATACCGAAAATCAAAGAGCAAGGAATACCTGAAAAGGTTAATATTAAGGAAAGGGGAAAAATGTTATCTTCTTTTACTCAAACTCTCTTCTATAAGGACTACATTTATATCAACCTATGTATACTAATATGTGGGGAAAATGTAATGTATAAATAGGGGGTAAAGAAAGACCAAATAGAATAATGGTTCTCACACAAAGATTCACAGGGGAAGGGGAGGGGAAGAAAACTCCTATAAGAAGGAGAGGAAGAGAGGGGGGGGGTACTTAAACCTCAATCTCAGGGAAATCAACTCTGAGAGGGAAAAACATCCAGATCCATTGGGGTCTTGAATTCTATCTTACCCAACAAGGGTAAGGAGAAGGGAAAACCAAGGGGGGGAGGGGGAGAGGGAGAACAAAAAGGGAGGGAAAGAGAGGGGGGAGGGGGAGGGAACAAAAAGGGAGGGACTAAAAAGGGAAACATCAAGGGAGGGGACAAGGGGGACTGATTCAAAGTAAATCACTGGACTAAAAGGTAGAGCCGAAGAAGAAAAGGTTAGAATTAGGGAAGGCAATCAAAATGCCAGGGAGTCCACAAATGACAATCATAACTTTGAACGTGAATGGGATGAACTCACCCATAAAACGTAGACGAATAGCTGAATGGATTAGAATCCAAAACCCTACCATATGTTGTCTTCAAGAAACACACATGAGGCGGGTTGACACCCACACGGTCAGAATTAAAGGATGGAGTAAGACCTTCTGGGCCTCAACTGATAGAAAGAAGGCAGGAGTGGTAATCATGATATCTGATAAAGCCAATGCAAAAATAGACCTGATCAAAAGGGATAGGGAAGGTAATTATATTTTGTTAAAAGGGACTCTAAACAATGAGGAAATATCATTAATCAACATGTATGCACCAAATAATATAGCACCCAAATTTCTAATGGAGAAACTAGGAGAATTGAAGGAAGAAATAGACAATAAAACCATACTAGTGGGAGACATAAACCAACCATTATCAAATTTAGATAAATCAAATCAAAAAATAAATAAGAAAGAGGTAAAAGAAGTGAATGAAATCTTAGAAAAATTAGAATTAATAGACATATGGAGAAAAATAAATAGGGATAAAAAGGAATACACCTTCTTCTCAGCACCACATGGCACATTCACAAAAATTGACCATACATTAGGTCACAGAAACATAGCACACAAATGCAAAAAAGCAGAAATAATGAATGCAGCCTTCTCAGATCACAAGGCAATAAAAATAATGATTAGTAATGGTACATGGAAAACCAAATCTAAAACCAATTGGAAATTAAACAATATGATACTCCAAAACCGTTTAGCTAAAGAAGAAATCATAGAAACAATTAATAATTTCATCAAGGAAAATGACAATGGCGAAACATCCTTTCAAACCTTTTGGGATGCAGCCAAAGCGGTAATCAGAGGCAAATTCATATCCCTGAAAGCTCATATTAACAAACAAGGGAGAGCAGAGATCAATCAATTGGAAATGCAATTGAAAAAACTCGAAAGCGATCAAATTAAAAACCCCCAGCAGAAAACCAAATTAGAAATCCTAAAAATTAAGGGAGAAATTAATAAAATCGAAAGTGATAGAACTATTGATTTAATAAATAAGACAAGAAGCTGGTACTTTGAAAAAACAAACAAAATAGACAAAGTACTGGTCAATCTAATTAAAAAAAGGAAGGAAGAAAAGCAAATTCACAGCATTAAAGATGAAAAGGGGGACAGCACCTCCAATGAGGAGGAAATTAAGGCAATCATTAGAAATTACTTTGCCCAATTATATGGCAATAAATACACCAATTTAGGAGAAATGGATGAATATATACAAAAATACAAACTGCCTAGACTAACAGAAGAGGAAATAGAATTCTTAAATAATCCCATATCAGAAATTGAAATCCATCAAGCCATCAAAGAACTTCCTAAGAAAAAATCCCCAGGGCCTGATGGATTCACCTGTGAATTCTATCAAACATTCAGAGAACAGTTAACCGCAATACTATACAAACTATTTGACATAATAAGCAAAGAGGGAGTTCTACCAAACTCCTTTTACGACACAAACATGGTACTGATTCCAAAACCAGGCAGGTCAAAAACAGAGAAAGAAAACTATAGACCAATCTCCCTAATGAATATAGATGCAAAAATCTTAAATAGGATACTAGCAAAAAGACTCCAGCAAGTGATCAGAAGGATCATTCACCATGATCAAGTAGGATTCATACCAGGGATGCAGGGCTGGTTCAACATTAGGAAAACCATCCACATAATTGACCACATCAACAAGCAAACTAGCAAGAACCACATGATTATCTCAATAGATGCAGAAAAAGCCTTTGATAAAATACAACACCCATTCCTATTAAAAACACTAGAAAGCATAGGAATAGAAGGGTCATTCCTAAAAATAATAAACAGTATATATCTAAAACCAACAGCTAATATCATCTGCAATGGGGATAAACTAGATGCATTCCCAATAAGATCAGGAGTGAAACAAGGATGCCCATTATCACCTCTACTATTTGACATTGTACTAGAAACACTAGCAGTAGCAATTAGAGAAGATAAAGAAATTGAAGGCATCAGAATAGGCAAGGAGGAGACCAAGTTATCACTCTTTGCGGATGACATGATGGTCTACTTAAAGAATCCTAGAGATTCAACCAAAAAGCTAATTGAAATAATCAACAACTTTAGCAAAGTTGCAGGATACAAAATAAACCCACATAAATCATCAGCTTTTCTATATATCTCCAACACAGCTCAGCAGCAAGAACTAGAAAGAGAAATCCCATTCAAAATCACCTTAGACAAAATAAAATACCTAGGAATCTATCTCCCAAGACAAACACAGGAACTATATGAACACAACTACAAAACACTCGCCACACAACTAAAACTAGACTTGAACAAATGGGAAAACATTAACTGCTCATGGATAGGACGAGCCAATATAATAAAAATGACCATCCTACTCAAACTTATTTATCTATTTAGTGCCATACCCATTGAACTACCAAAATACTTCTTCACTGATTTAGAAAAAAACATAACAAAGTTCATTTGGAAGATCAAAAGATCAAGGATATCCAGGGAAATAATGAAAAAAAACACATATGATGGGGGCCTTGCAGTCCCTGACCTAAAACTATATTACAAAGCAGCAGTCATCAAAACAATTTGGTACTGGCTAAGAAACAGAAAGGAAGATCAGTGGAATAGACTGGGGAAAAACGACCTCAGCAAGACAGTATACGATAAACCCAAAGATCCCAGCTTTTGGGACAAAAATCCACTATTCGATAAAAACTGCTGGGAAAATTGGAAGACAGTGTGGGAGAGACTAGGAATAGATCAACACCTCACACCCTACACCAAGATAAATTCAAAATGGGTGAGTGACTTAAACATAAAGAAGGAAACCATAAGTAAATTGGGTAAACACAGAATAGTATACATGTCAGACCTTTGGGAGGGGAAAGGCTTTAAAACCAAGCAAGATATAGAAAGAATCACAAAATGTAAAATAAATAATTTTGACTACATCAAACTAAAAAGCTTTTGTACAAACAAAACCAATATAACTAAAATCAGAAGGGAAACAACAAATTGGGAAAAAATCTTCATAGAAACCTCTGACAAAGGTTTAATTACTCATATTTATAATGAGCTAAATCAATTGTACAAAAAATCAAGCCATTCTCCAATTGATAAATGGGCAAGGGAAATGGATAGGCAGTTCTCAGATAAAGAAATCAAAACTATTAACAAGCACATGAAGAAGTGCTCTACATCTCTTATAATCAGAGAGATGCAAATCAAAACAACTCTGAGGTATCACCTCACACCTAGCAGATTGGCTAACATAACAGCAAAGGAAAGTAATGAATGCTGGAGGGGATGTGGCAAAGTAGGGACATTAATTCATTGCTGGTGGAGTTGTGAACTGATCCAACCATTTTGGAGGGCAATTTGGAACTATGCCCAAAGGGCGACAAAAGAATATCTACCCTTTGACCCAGCCATAGCACTGCTGGGTCTGTACCCCAAAGAGATAATGGACACAAAGACTTGTACAAAAATATTCATAGCTGCGCTCTTTGTGGTGGCCCAAAACTGGAAAACGAGGGGATGCCCATCAATTGGGGAATGGCTGAACAAACTGTGGTATATGTTGGTGATGGAATACTATTGTGCTCAAAGGAATAATAAAGTGGAGAAGTTCCATGGAGACTGGAACAACCTCCAGGAAGTGATGCAGAGCGAGAGGAGCAGAACCAGGAGAACATTGTACACAGAGACTAATACACTGTGGTATAATCGAACGTAATGGACTTCTCCATTAGGGGCGGTGTAATGTCCCTGAACAACTTTCAGGGATCCAGGAGAAAAAAAAAAAAACACCATTCATAAGCAAAGGATAAACTATGGGAGTGGAAACACCGAGAAAAAGCAACTGCCTGAATACAGAGGTTGAGGGGACATGACAGAGGATAGACCTTAAATGAACACTCTAATGCAAATACTATCAACAAAGCAATGGGTTCAAATCAAGAAAACATCTAATGCCCAGTGGACTTACGCGTCGGCTATGGGGGGTGGGGGGGAGGAAAAGAAAATGATCTATGTCTTTAACGAATAATGCTTGGAAATGATAAAATAAAATATATTTAAAAAAAAATAAAAAAATAGCTACTCCCCCATTGATAAATGCTCAAAGATATGAAGAGGTCATGTTCAGAAAAATAAATAAAAACTATTAATAATCACACTTTTAAATGTTCTAAGTCATTACTGTCTAGAGAAATGCAAATTAAAACAATTATAGAATACCACCTCAAAGTGACAAATTTTGGAGGGGAGTTGGCAATAAGTAGGCCACTAATGAACTATTGGTGGAGTTGTAAGCTAGTCTAGCCTTCCTGCAGAACAATTTGTAAGTATTCCAAATGGATTATAAATTTTGCATACCCCTTTACTCAATAATACCATAACTAAATCTATATCCCAAAGAGATTAAGAAAAAGGGGAAAGAACCTATTTGTGCAAAAATATTCATAACAGTTATTTTTGTGGTGGCAAAAATTTGGAAATAGAGTGGATACCCAACATTTGGGGACTGGCTGAGCAAGTTGTGGTATAAGATTGTAATGGAATATCACTGTGCTATAAGAAATGATGAGCAGAATGGTTTCAGGAAAACCTGGAAAGACATAAATTCATGTAAAGTGAAATGAGCTAAACCAAGAAAATATTGTTCACACTGACATCAATATTCTAAGGATGATTCATTGTTAACGATTTGGCTGTTCTGATTTAGAAAATGATCCAAGATATTCCAAAGGAAATATGATGAAAAATGCTATGTGCTTCCAGAGAGAAAACTGATTAACTCTGAATGTAGAGTGTAACATGTTTTTTTCTTTTATTTTTCTGTATTTTCTTTGCAATATTGCTAATAATGGAAATAGGTTTTATGTGACCCGACAGATACAGTTGTTATTAAATTTCTAGCCTTCTCAATAGCTTAAGGGGAGATGGAAAGTAAGGAGAGAATTTGAACTCAAAATTTAAAAAAATCAACATTAATTTTTATGTAATTAGGAAACATTTAATTATATATGTATATATAACCAAAAATTCTGTGACATACTATTCCACAAGTAAAAGAAAAATAGTCCAAAGGAAAGTGGGCTTAAACTTAGAGGACACATGTAGGCAAAATCTAGATAGTATAATAGAGAGAATACTGGTCCTGGAGTCAGAATGACCTGAGTTCAAACTAGCCTGAAACATTTATTAGCTATGAGGAAGGGATTTCATCTCTATTTTATCAGTTTCCTCAACTGTGTTAATATTAACACTTTTATAAAGCATTTAGCATGGTGCCTGACACATTTTAGGTAATATATAAGTGCTTATTACTTTCCCTCAATTTCCCTTCCCTGTTGAAAGAATAGGTCTGAATATCTCCATCTATCTATCTATTTATCTTTCTATCTATCTATAGATTGATCTATCCTGTGTAAAAAACATATACACCTACATATATGTCCAATAAATTCATATATATGTATATGTGTGCATGTATATATCTATATATGTGTTTGTGTGTTTATTTTCACTATATCACCTAAGATCATGTGTACATACATACATGCATGGGCACACATACATATATACCAACACATATAGGCATTCATACATGTATTTCTGTTTTTATACTAAATATACATACTATATAAAATATTTCAGTTCATGTGTTTCCCAATATCATTTCTGAGTACCGTATGTTGTGTTTATAAATAAATTCACTATGAATTTCATGTTTTAAGAGAATTCTGCAGTCCACTAAATAATTGACTTTGCTTTTCCATATGTGAATTATTGGTCCATATTGTCTCTCACATAAAGAACCTCATTGAATAATGAATATTTGATGAAAATTGCAATTACATATTGATAGCATTTTAGTAGCAGGCTTCTGGTCTCCCATTCGGCTCTGAGACTTTGAAAGTAATCCCTCTACATTTAAATGCACCAGACGCTTATTGCAATAAACAGTTCTTGCATCTGAGCTAGACAACATTGGTCCCTGCGGAGAAACCCTGCCTCTTAGATAAACTTGTCTTCCATAGGTTTCAGCTCTTTTTGAATGCATTTCACAAGCAGACAGCAATAGTGAGCCATTGAATTTCATTCACCTGAGAGAATTCATCACGATACTGATTTTTAGATGGTCAAAGCTTGTTCATATTTGATTAGACTTTGGGTAAAGAGTATGTAAGTAATAGTAACGTTACTAAAAATAATAGTCATATAATTGTAAGTTATTATAAATAAAGTTCCAAAAGTTAGAGTTACAATAAGTTCTCATAAGGCAATAGAGTGGGGAATGGTGCTTATGAATAGGTTTCATTATATTACTAGAATCCGCAAAGGATCTGATGTTGTATCAGAATCCAAAAATCTAAACATGGAATCTTCTAAATATCTAAGATGTTTTATATGATATACATCATTTAACAGAGTCATTATATGGAGTGCCTTGACTTTCAGGATGTAATATGATTTGTGCAAGGTCACACAACTCTGATCTGTCAGAGGTGGACTACCATTTTATCTGCTAAACTACACTCTCTTGCTAAACATAATTCAGCCTGTTTCCAGTCAATGACCATATACGAGCAGTGACATAAAGTGTCATTTAATTTAACTCAATAGTCATGTATTATTAACCTATTATGTTCCAGATAAATGATATATAGAGGGGGAAAAATATATTCCCTGACATCAAGGAATTTGCCTCCTATTAGAGGGCTGCAGCACCAGAAAAGATGATGGATGGTTATCTGTAGAGAAATAAAAATAACCAGTAGATGGTCCATAGATTCATTGGAACTCTACAATATCAAAGGTGTTAGAGAAATTTCTCATGTTCCCCAGCAAAGATAGTGCTTCTTTCTCAGGTGATCTAGGCATACTCCAACATCCTGGTGTACTCTTCCCCTCTGAAATCTCCTGTTCTCCCAAAGCGGGAAGGGATGCATTTTGAACATGTTACTTTTCTAAATGCACAAGAGTTTTCTTGGCTCTTTAGGAAGATGTAAGTGATGTCCCTTCTCTTGCTTCTCTAGTGCCATATAGTAAACTCACCAACACCTGACATTGCATCAGCATATGCCACTCCACATGTACAGATGAAAATCATAACTATCTTCAAAAACAAAGTCTTATAGACTTGACTTATGTCTTATAGACATTTTTAGAAGTTAAGAAAACATTTCTGCTTGCTAAGGCTTAGGCTCTTTCTTATTTAAAAGCAGAAAAACAAAATAAAATTTTAAGCTTTGTTTCTTGAATCAGATAGAAGCTTAGGCCACACTGACTTTTCCAAAGTACATGGAGATCTGGACGCAGGGATTTTAGACCTACACACGATCCAATGTCAGCCCTCTCTCAAATGAGACAACTACCCTAAATGAAAGTCTTCTGTAATTCCCTTAATGTCTAAAGTCATTCAGCTGTGATCTGCTCAAAATGTTTCCCTTACAGGTCCCTATACTACCTGGAGGTCCTCCCAAATTATCTGGAGGTCCCTGTACTACCAATGATTCTTATGTTTGTTGGCCCATTGTCCTAGTCATGTTTAATTCTTTGTAACCCTATTTTGAGTTTTCTTGGCAAAGATACTGCAGTGGTTTGACATTTCTTTCTCTAGCTAGTATTTTCATATAAAGAAACTGAGGCAAGTAGAATTAAGTGACATATTCATGATCACATAATTGGCAAATGTTAGAGGCCAGATTTGAACTCAGGAAGATGAATCTTCCTGACTCCAGGCCTGACACTCTCCACTGTACTATCTAGCTATCAATCCCCATAGAATTCTAGGAATATTTCCTCTGGGTTCTTATTGCAAAGAGAAAGCAGAATTCCTTCAGGCATCCATGACATTTTAAAGGTAAAACAAATCAAATTGCAGTCTCATTTAAAGAAGTAGCAAAAAATAATAGCCTTGTGAATTTTACAGTCATTTCCCCCCTAAGAAGTTATGAGGCATTTTGTTTTTAAAAAAGGTAAGTATTCTAGGTCTGTTTAAATGCAGAAAGAACACTATGCACATTTCTACTAGATAGTAGAATTCTAGGCATGTAAATTCCAGATTTTGCATATTAAACTCAGTATGAATGCTTATATAGGATGCAATAATACAGAAAATATTGGTATTCAACAGGCAAGTCTACAAATGAAAAATGTGCAATTACATCAATGGAACTGACTTGTTAGGGGCTAAAACCTCTTCCTCCCCCCCATCACTTTAATTACATTAAGATAAAATTAGCCAGTTGCTTTAGAATTTCAAATTCTAAACTTCTGTGTATCTAAAATTAACATTTTGAAGACAAGAATCTCTCCAAAGTTCTCTGATACGTGAGTGAACTGAATTTATCCCCAAAGAGGCCTCATTTGTAAGAGGGATTACCCTGGCTGACACTGCAAACCAAATATGTATATCTTATTCCTCCTGAAAGACTCTTCAATACCCTCAAGGGAGGTTGGAGATATCTACGTCCTCTGATTGGTTCTAGTCACTATGGATAGTTTTCTCCCCAAATATAGGTGGTCCCTTGTACCCCGGTTCCACTTAATCATAACTAGTCAAATTAGCTTTTAAAAAGGACTTTAAAGAACTGCAAATTTATAATAACAAAAATATAACCATCTTCCCTGATAGAAGATACAACTCTCTTTACCCTGTACCACCTGATACTCTGGGAAATGGAAGGGGACTTGATGCCCAACTTAGATCAGTTTCTATATAATACAGAACTTCCACTGCTGATGCTCTTCTTGGGTGCAAGTTCAAGGGACTCTGCCTTCTCAGGGCTACCCTTCTAGGATGGCTGGCTGCTAAATCCAGCCTGCAATTCTGGCTCCAAGAGTGACATGTTTTGATTCTGTTTTCCATGATGATGCTACTACCTCCTCTAGGATCTGCAGACCAACAAAGAGGGGACACCAAAGCCTAAGAAAGTAAACAGTAAGGGTTTTCTGGGCTTCGTGTGGTAAAAGGGAGGCTTTCTCAATGGTCATTTTGGTTCATGTTGCTTGAGCTATGTGTGAACAACACAAAATCTTCATCCTTTTGTGTACTGAGAGAAAATAAATCAATTAATGCACATTGATTAAGCAATGGCTCTGTGCCAGGCACTGTGCTAAGTATTGTGTAAGTATTCCAATGTTTCAGTTTTAAAATACAGGACTTGTTCTTTCTACATAGCCAATCAAAAGTGGTAGCCCCCACATACATGGTACAGGAATGCAAAAATGGCTTCCCCTAAAGATAAACCTTCTAAACTAGATGATCTAGGCATGTTGAAAAACTGCATTATATTTTATTCTCCTGATCTTGAACCTAAATTTCACTGTCTTCCAACTCTCCTTCCTACCCCCCACCCTCTTTGCTCCCAATTCTGTGCTATGGAGTCAAGCAGAAGAAATATGAACTATTTCCCATCATAGCATGTCAGGTCAATGTCAAATCCATAAGCATTTCTTAAGCACCCACTATATTCCAGGGCAGCAAGGCGGTACAGTGGAGAGAGTGCTGGCCCTTGAGTCAGGAAGACTCACCTTCCTGAGTTCAAATCTGGCTGCAGACCCTTATAAGTTCCGTGGCACTGCACAAGGCATTTAAGTCTGTTTACCTGAGTTTTCTCAAATGCAAAACTAGCTTGAAAAGAAAATGGCAAGCCCCTCCAGCATCTATGAAAAGAAAACTCCAAATGGGATCATAAAGAGTCAGACACATCTGAGATGTTTGAACAACAGTAAAATGTACTAGACCCTCTGCTAATCACTAGCAATGTAAATCAAACCTCCCCCAAAGCATCTTATTTCAAGAAATGGTGCCCTAATGTTGTAAGACAACAACCAAAAAGATGGTGGGAAGAGTGTGTCTGGAAGTGTACCCAAATGGAAGCATAAGAGAAAAAGTCCAGATTGTCAAGGACAGAGATCTGAAATGAATAAACACATGGATGGCCCAGACACTTTCCTGAACAAATGTTTACAGAGGAATGAAAAAATCAAAGGAATTGACTTCTGGGCTGGAGTTCCAGCTTCAGAAAAATCAAGAACAGAATAACTTCCAGGGAGATAAGTTGTTTGGGCAAATACTCCAAGATATATTAAGACATCCCATCTCATACCAATTTCTTCTTGTTTCCCCCCAAGATAAAGACCTCCAATTGCTTTACTTCTCATATCCAATGAGCTTAATGTCCTTCCCTATCATGATTGCCTTCCTATTGAGACTTCCTAATTGAGTAACACTTTTTTTTTTAAATTCCCAATATCATAATCCTTTGGCAAAAATGTGGGTGATAAGAATTATTCACCATCAGTTAAATTCACTTCAAACACTTCTAGCTACTCTTCCCTTTTGAGTTCAAATAAGCAATCAGCTACCAAGATTTATTAAATGCCTCTCTGGGTCAGGCAACTTTAGATGCTGCAGATATGAAGACAAAAATGAGGACATTTCATTTGAGGAGTATTTTCTACATTCTAAATGAGAGGCAGCAGATACTCACAGATACACACTCGTATGCTTATACACATATGTATACAAGGGTCTAGACATATATATATATATATAATATATACATATATATGTATATATATTATATATATATATAATGTGCAAAATAAATGAAATTGATATAAATTTTGAATTATACAAATATATTATTGTAGAAAATACTTTTTTAAGAGTGAGGAACTAATCCTGTATAAAAGGTAGACCGTGACCCCTGACCTGAGATTCAAAGGAAACTATTGGTTCTTTGTTGCTGAGTTGAGGAAAGATGCCATTCTAGGCAGATGTGTAATGAGATATCATTTATAAGAAAGGCAAGAAAACCAATTGGTCAATACCAAAAAGAGTCCATATTACAGTGCAAAGAGGGGCTAAAGGGGATTTTTAAAACCTTTACTTCCCTCTTAGAATCAATATTGTGCATTGGTTTCAAGGTAGAAGATCATTAAAGTTTAGATAATATGGACTAAATGACTTGCCCAGAGTAGGTGTCTGAGGGAAAATTTGAACTCAAGACCTCTCATGTGTCTGGCTCTTTATCCACTGAGCCACTTAGCTACCCCCAAGATAAATTATTTTTAA
The DNA here is from genome assembly GCF_027887165.1 of Monodelphis domestica. Taxonomy (NCBI): domain Eukaryota; kingdom Metazoa; phylum Chordata; class Mammalia; order Didelphimorphia; family Didelphidae; genus Monodelphis; species Monodelphis domestica. The sequence goes on along the minus strand of NC_077227.1, from coordinate 751,743,108 downwards.
TCTGATTTTCCAAAATCGTTGTCAGGACCTTCTTGGTGATTATCTCCTGGATTATTCAGACTAATCCCACTGCTCCATTTTGAATTCTCAAGGATGGAGGAAGCACTTCCTTTTCTTGGTTTGAGTTTGTTTGGAGGTGATTTCTGAATTTTCAATATCTGGCAACTCTATGAAACAATGTTCCCCCTTTAGTTGCATCTGTCATTTTATTATGGTACATGAGAAGATCTCTTCTAGCATTTTTGAGCTTTAGTGTTGAGTCCTTATTGAATGACAAAAACAGTGGTGAGGTGGATAGACCATTAGTACTGATGTCAGGAAGAAAAGAATATGAATCTGCCCACCATGCATATTAATTATGTGACCCAAGGCAGTCAGTTAACTTTCCCTAGACTCAGTTTCCTTATTTCTATAAATTGTGGAAAATAATAGCATTTACCTCTCAGTATTGATGGCAGGATTATTTATAATGGCATGTAAAATGCTAAAGGCTTGCTGAAATCATAATGCCACAAAAAAGTGGTGATGACTTAGGATAACAGTTAATTATCCAACTTTGGTTCAGTGCAAAAAGGAACTGGGATACTTCAGTTTTAGGATGATGATTTAAATACCTTCTCTTATACCTTGTTTCACCTTAATAGTTCTTGGCCTCAGTTTCCAAATGTGGAAGATAAAGGTGAAAGGCTCCATGGTTTCCTATATCCATTTCGATTTAAGATCCATGATACTATGAAAGGAAAGATCACATTCATTGTTTCGAAATGTCAGCCTAAAAGTTGAGGTCCCAGAAAGGTCTGTCTAAATATATTCTCAGTACTTGTCTAATATCTTACTTTCTTGGGTATTTCAGTGCATTGAGTAGAGAGAAATAACCTCTATGGGGCAATAGTATAAGGAAATTAACTTGGCAGAGCAGAAAAAGAACATAGCTACATTGCTTTCAAATGGACCCACTTTGGGCCACTGTAAAATCCAATTAGTAACTAATGTGCATCTGTTATAGGAATTAATTTTGAATAATGATACTGGATATTCAGAATACACTAGACCACTGTCTGACATCACCCTGTGAAAGTATTGTGTGGAACTGGAACAGGAAGGAAAATGTGGACAGCTCCTATGGGAATCATCATCATTCTCTGTTTTCCAGTGACCATAACAAAGGCAAACCTTAATCGATCCCCTGTAGAGTTTTTCATTTAGTCTCCCAGACCTAGAAATTCTCTGAACTGGAATAAGCCTCAGAAATCTAGAATCCAACTCCCTCACAACTCGTTCAGCAGTCTTTTCTTTAGCTTTCTGAACAAAGAACTTTCATAACTTCTGTTTCAATGGGGAGCTAGGGAATTCATCTATTTGTTTGATGAACCATGAAATTATAAATCTAGAATGTGAAGGTATCTTGGAAAGCATTTAATCTAATTTCATCAGTTTATGGATGAGAAGACCAAGATTCAAAGACTGAATCTGGTGAAATGAGTAGTGCATCAGAGATGAAATTTGAACCCATAGACTACTGATTTAATGGTCTTCCCTATGAATTATATGAGCCAAAATCATAGTAGAAAGGATAGAATGTTCGATCTAGAAGATCTGGGTTCAGATCCTGTCTCTGACATTTAAGTCCTATGTGAACAGAAGCAAATCACTTAACACTGAGGCTAGTACATATTATGTGCTCAATAAATAAATGCTTGTTGACTAGATGATTGACTTAATCTTTCTCTGCCTGAGTACCCTAATCTTAATAATGGAGAGCATAATGCTTAAAGGTTTGCTGCAAAACTCAAATGAATTAATGTCAAGTGATTTGAAAAGTTTAATAAATATTGGTTATTGTTGCTAGGAAGCTCTTCCTTTTTACTGAGCTAAAATCTGTTTTCCTCTAATACCTCTCCTTGGTTGCTAGCTCTGCCCTCTGGGGCCCAGCAGAAGTAGTCTAATCCTTCTTCCACATAATAGCCTTTCAGTTTCCTCTACTTACTGCCTTGAAACAGCCAAGAAATTGAGCTATTTGGCACTATGTGAAAAATAGAGATGGTTGCTTCAAGACTTCAAAAATATTGATGATTTCGGAAATATTCTCAGTCATGTCTGGGATTGTGACCCTCAGGTGTCCCTACTACTAGGAAACATAAGTTTGGAAAATACCAAATTAGTGATGTGTGTCCTTGGTCCATGTTCTATTCATCTTCAGTTCTCATTTCTAGGTTGAGATCACCATTTCCTTCAAAGAAGGCTCAAGGGTAAAAGACCTCCATTTCTGTTGTTTCCCAAACCTCTTATTTCTGGGAGAGCACCACTTATATCTGTTATTTATTAAATGCCTCCCTATGTAGCAGTGGAAAACCTGGCATTCACCACTTCAGCACATTGCTAGCCCAATGCTGCCTCTATAAAAATGTTGTGGAGAATAGTAGACTGATGCCTGTTACAGAAATGTAAATTTCCTTAGACCTAACCAGCTCTTTGGGAAACCAAAATCAATCAACCACAGTTGAAAAACATACTTTTCCCCAGATATTGTGCCAGGCTTTGGAGCTACAAAGTCAATGTATGAAATAAATATTTCCATAAGTTTCCATTCTACTGAGGGAGATACACACATAAACTGGTAGATACAAGATGAATTCAAAGTAGGTAGAAGAGAATTGTAGAGAGGAAAGTTGTCATGGGTTAGAGAGGGTTGAGAAAATGGGACAAAAACTGCTTGCAGAAGTTGGGATTTGAGCTGAGTATTGAAGAAAAACAGATCTTGAAGGAAGAAGTGAGGACAGAAGAGTAAAGGCACATGGGATAGCTAGAGCCAAAATCATGGAAAATGGGGAAATGGAGTAATAGGAATAGGAAGTAGGCTAGTAGCCTTATTATTAAATGAAGATTTTTTCTTTATCCTGCTCATCACAGTTTCTGCAAACACATGACAAGATAACAAATACAAAAATTCCTTAAATTACAAGTTCTGATGAAATATGATGTTTTTAGTCATGACCAACAATTTGTGATCCCATTTTAGGTTTTCTTCACAAAGATGCTGAAGTGGTTTGCTATTCCATTCTCCACTTCATTTTACAAATGAGAAAAGTGAGGATTAAGTGAATTGCCAAGGTTCACATAGCTAGGAAATGTCTGAGGTTGGATTTGAACCTACGAGGAGAATGAGTCTGCCTGGTTCGAGGTCTGGCACTCTATCCACTGTGCCAGCCACCTGCCAAATATAATGGTACTATATAAAGAAAAAATAATCATTCCAAGCTTCTTCAAACTTTAAATGGATCTGTCCTTGTATCCTTCACCATCCTTTGATTTCCATTGTTTGGTCCCTTGCTGTTCTTCTTCTTATAGCATCTGATCAACCTGTTTGGAGAAAACAACCCTGCTGATCATTTTAATTATTAAATCCATCAAATTTGTAGAAATTAGGCCTCCTCAGGTCCTCAGAGTCCCTGCTTGTGGTAAAGATGTTTACACTTTATATTTGACCCTCCAGGGAAGAAATTTAATCAAGTGAAGCAAAATTAAAGTTTTCACTAAATTTTAATGTTTTTTTTTCCTAGGCAATTCCAAAGTCAAACCCTTTGCATGCAGGAAGTACTCAACTATACTGTCACTTTTCTATTATATCAGGACTTTCTAATTCTGAGGAGACCCTAGCTTTTCAGCAATATTTGAATATTATTAAGTAGCAGATCCAGAGGGTTTTAATAACCCCCAGTTGGTTATCCCAGTGAGACTTAAAAGACTTCAGAGATAATGGGGCAAAGGGGGAAGATGAATAAGGATATTTGGATCCACCATCTAGACTTGTGAAAGGTACATATTTCGGCAGAAAAGGCACTTTGCCTGTGTCAAGAAAAAAATTACATCATATGTGTACTGTATACAGTTTTATGTTGACAGAAAAAACAATAAGGCTTTGAAAAGATCAGGAAATTTACCTCAACGGTGGCTAAAAAAAGATAACTGGAAACTCTAAAATTTTCCCTTCTGATATACTGTGGTAGAACCCATAATACACATATTTCTTAGAACTGGAAAAAGGGAAACAATTTGATATGTTTCTGCTAGAAGGTGTCACTTTCTTACTCTCTCTCAGAAGATTTCTCACAATAAATAGCTACAAAAGTCTACACTGACTGAGATGGCAGTCTTATGGATGCATAATTTCAAGTGCAGGAGGGCAGGTAGGTCTGTGGGGGAGATTTCTTACTTAAGTGAGAGTTCATATTTTCCATGAGACTTAAATGTAGTTTTTGGCTATTTATCCTCTGTTTTTAAACAATCTACCCATCACCCACAAATTGTTGGCCCTGTGAGTCTAAGATTCCCAGATTTTCTGGGAGAGAGAAATAAACCAGATTTGTGAGGTCAGTGTTGGGCTGCTAAATGATTAACACTTTGCTCTCCAAAGGGACAAATGAAATGTACACATGACACACGTTTCAGTTTGATCTGCATTATCAACAGTTATTCCATTACTTCCTTAAATCTAGACAATCAACAACAAAACAAATTAAACCCATATTTGCAGCATTTATGAATTTCCAAGGAGTATATATTCACATTGAAAATTTAACAATTGCTTCAGAGAGTCTTAAAAGCTGACTAACACAACCCTAGTGAGAAATTCCCTTCTTGAAAAACATGCCTGTGTCTTTTGGGTCATATGAAAGGCCCTTGGCCATTTATTTCACACATATTGACATTTGGTGTAGCTTCTCAATGAAATTATCTTCCATTCCCAGAGGGCAAAAAAATATAGTAATAGGTGCAAGTTAGAAAAAGGTAGCTTTAAGATAAATGTAGGGAAAGTCTTCTTAACAATTACTTTTATCCCTCAATGGAATGGCTTAGTGAATTCCAATCTCATGTAGAACTTAGAAAACAAACTTTTGGGTAGATGGAATAAAGGATTCTTTTTCAGATTTGGTTTTATTAGATAATCTCTGTAATTCCCTTCTAATGCTAAGATTATATATTTCTTTAATGTAGTCTCTCTCCCATGGAAAACCTATTGTCAAATTACATAGCAAAAGGTTGTAAAATATATACGTATGTGAAAAAGCCCTGCACAGTCATCCTTCTGACCTATCTGAAGTTTTCTAAGTCAACTCTGCATCCGGCCTCGATCAATATGAATCTCTGAAGCTGGATCATAATTGGGTTTTTGTTGACAAGGTTAAAGATCCCTGAACTACGCCAGCCCCACTCCAATCTATTTCAGTGTCAATAATCCTCCATATAATTCACCTTCCTGCCTCCCTAAACATCTCATCAATTGTTAATGCCCTTTGTTGATAGCTTCATATTGTAGTGTAATTATGAGAAGGAAACTCAGTCAATACGTGTCCAATCCAAATCAGTCTTTATATCTCGTATTGGAATTCTAGTGGGTTGGGTGCCATAGAAAATAGAATTTCCATATAAATGGATCATAACCTCCATTAATGTCTCCCTTACTATTCAATCCCTCTCCATGGTCAGCTTTTTTCTCTCCCATAAGTGTGAATGCTATTATTGATATACTCACTAACAGCCAGATTGGGGCTGTCAGCCAATATGCCGAAGATGTCAACAATTGTTGCAGACATTCCTCATTATTCCCCTACATAGAGGCTTTCAGTTCTAGTCACGCTGGTCTCCTCACTGTTGAAAGAACATGTGTTAATGTCATCTTTGAATTTCACCTATAGCAAAGGACAACATGATGTTAGAAAGTTGCCTGACATAGTGGTTCAAGTTTAGTCATAAACCATATGGTCCTGGGTATATCACTCCTCTATTCTGAAATGGCTATGTATATGTTGGGGTAGGGTACTAAGACAATGTGTCATAATGGGTTACACTTTGGATTTGAAGTGAGGAAGACCCCTACATACAACATAACCCATCTTTGTGACCATGGGGCAATCACCTAATCAATCTGAAACTCAGTTTTCTCTTTTTTATAAAATAATGAAGATGATGATGATACTTATGGTAATGGTTTCATAGTAGTGTTATAAAGTTCATATGATTTGTCATAAAGTTTTTTAAAATATTTATTTTGCACACCAAAGGGCATTATGTAAGTACCAATTATAATGATAATAATGAAGATAATTTACTAATATTATTTTTACTATCAACATTTTGTGATTCTATGCAATAATATCCATCTTAAGGGTTAAAAGTGGGGTAAAATATAAGGTTCCTGACTGGCTTCAGAAATATTCATATACTATCTCTTGCACTTTTCTAGAATTCTTAAATATTACAACCCCTTCCTTGCCATTCTATGATTCAATAACACTCCATTCCTTGCTGCCTTCTAATTAGGTACATCATTTTTCTATTCCAGGTATTTTCATAAGCAGTCCTCTATGTATGGAATGATTTATCTTCTCATCTTCATCTACTGGCTTCATTCTAAGGCCACCTTAAATTCCACATTCTACAAAAAGCATTTCCCATTCTCTCTTAATTTTAGTGTCTTCTCTTAGCTGGATTATTTCTTATGTAGCAATGGCTATCCCACACATGTAACACAATATGTTATTGAGTAAATAAAAGAGAATCAGGGTATATATGTCTAGCTTCTTCCCCCACCTTTCCCTAAGGATGACTTTATTTCTTGGCAGGAGGGGAAATAAGAAATTGGAATTGGAAGTCACCCTCTCCAAAGAGAAGGGTTAACTGAGTAGAATTACATATATCTTGTCACTTAAATATTATTAACCTTGGTGATCTGGTCAAGACTGATCTACCTTCTGATTAATGCATCATTATTAGGGGAAGAGGAGGAATAGAAGCTCAATATTTTCATTGTTCAGCTTGTAATTACTACTTTTTTTGAAATTTATTTAAAGTATAGCAGATTTTGAGACTTCTGGGTAAACATGGCTGCATCTTAGACACAGGAATCTATGTCTCCTCAATACCTACCAATATAAAATACCTCTGAAGGACAAAAAAATGAATTCATATAAATGAAGGGACTTCACAGTAGGGTGCAGCATTGAGGGTATGTGGAATTTGGGCATTTCCACACTATAAGGGGGTGGAATAGCTTCCAAAAAACGTGAGCTGATCTACCTCCCCCATCCCACTTACAGAGTCAGTGCACTAGATTCAGAGCAGTACACACTAGAATCAGTGAGTGAACCAGGGGCACCTCTATGTCCTTGGCAACTGACTAAGACAACCAATGGCCTACCCTTGAGAATAGCTAGACTTGAGATCCCAACAGATGGAAGAGCACAGACTTCAGGCATGGAGATAGAGCAGAGAAGGGCTACAAACAGTAGAAGCCAAAGAGTCTCGAGAGGTGACCTTAGGCAAAAAAACATGCTCCTTAGCTCCATACACACAGAGAGCCTGCCCTCCTTACTCAGATTTCTGACTGGAAAGGGAAGGAAAAACCAGCATAGCGAAGGCAAAAAACAACAACTTCCCAACACCAAGAGGAACAAGAAGAAGGCTTTTAACGTGGATAAATTTTATGGAGGAAAAATCCAGACTACAGAGGAAATAGCAGAAGAGGACCTTCAAATAAATGAATCCAAATGTTCCAAAAACAATGGAAATTGGCCACAAATCATAGCTTATTGAAAAGATTGAAGAATATTGGCAAGAAAAGTGGGAAATAGTACAAAAGGAAAACAACAGCTTAAAAGATAGAATCTCCCAACTGGAGAAAGCAGTTCAGAAATCAAATGAAATGATAAATGAATTAGAGACCAAAATTAAATAGCTGGAAGCCATGAAAAGCAGGCTAGATTAAACCAAAAAAGGAAAATCAAAAGATTATAGCAGAAAATCAAAATATTATGACAGAAAACCAGACTTTAAAGACCAGAATTGGGCAATTAGAAGCCAATGATCTTGCAAAGTAGAAAGAATTAATAAATCAAAATCAAATGATTGACAAAATAGAAGGAAACTTGAAATATCTCACTGAGAAAATGACTGACCAAGAATACAAATCAAGAAGAGACAATTTGAGAATCATTGGTCTATCTGAAAACCCAGGAATAAACACAGACCTTGACATCATACTACAAGAAAATTATCCAAGAAAACTGCCCTGATGTTCTTGAATAAGAGGGGAAAATAGACATTGAAAGAGTTTATAGAACACTCTCTACACTAAATCCTGAAAAGACAACCCCCAAAAATTCAATTGCCAAATTTAAGAGCTTGCAAATTAAGGAAAAAGTCAAAAAGAGACAATTGAGATATCAAGGAGTCCCAGTTAGGATTACACAAGATCTGGCAACTTCCATACTAAAGGACTAAATGATTTGAAATATGATATCAGAAAGGCAAGAGAGTTGGGTCTTCAACAAGGATCACCTACTCATCAAAACTAACTATACACTTCCAAAGGAAAGTTTGGGCATTCAATAAAATAGAAGATTTCCAAGAATTTGTAAAAAAAAAAAAGACCAGAACGAAGTGGAAAGTTTTATATTCAAATACAAAGATCAAGAGAAACATGAAAAAGTAAATAAGAGAGAGAGGAAAGGGGGAAAATATTTTTCTTTATTTAAATTTTCCTCTTTAAAGGCTTCAATAAGATCAATGTGTTTATATTAATATATGGGAAAATGTTATTTGCAACTACCAAAAATTATATTCATAGTAATTAGAAGAATCATTTATAGATAAATATTGGGGTAATAAGTGTATTATGTATGTAAAATATTACAGATTTTGCTTAATGATCTTATGTTAAAAGTGATTTTTGTTTTTCTTGAAATCTATTCATGTGCATACATGCACATACATTTATACATACATAATAGAGAGGAATATATTAAATCATATCTATTTCTACATTTACATAAAACATATCTATATATTTATCTACTTATTTCACTATTTAGGATTGATACTCTCCATTTTATGAGTACATTCTTTCTATTCATGTTCATATTTACAACTGTTAATTATGTATTCCTCTTCATTCTATAATTTAATGAATACATTTCCCAGAGTAAAACATTTTGCTATCCTTAACCTCTATTTCTACTCTGGAAATGAATTAATGGTCTGTATTGGTTGGAAACTGCTTCTCCTCAACTGTTTTTGTTTTCCCTTTTTCTCTTAGTCCCAAAACACAGATATTTGCCCTTTACTCCATTTGAAATTATGAACATGCTCCATTCTTAAAAGATAGAATTTGCTTTGTTTGTGATTAATCTCATAATGAATATGGTCTCCCTTTAGGTTCTTTTCTCCTCCCCCTTTCCTTGTTAAGTTTAATGCATTTTTAAAACTCTCTGCAGACATTGTATTAGAAACACTAGCAGTAGCAATTAGAGAAGAAAAAGAAATTAAAGGCATTAAAATAGGCAAGGAGGAGACCAAATTATCGCTCTTTGCAGATGACATGATGGTCTACTTAAAGAATCCTAGAGATTCAACCAAAAAGCTAATCGAAATAATCAAAAACTTTAGCAAAGTTGCAGGATACAAAATAAACCCACATAAGTCATCAGCATTTCTATATAATTCCAACACAGCTCAGCAGCAAGAACTAGAAAGAGAAATCCCATTCAAAATTACCTTAGACAAAATAAAATACGTAGGAATCTATCTCCCGAGACAAACACAGGATCTATATGAACACAACTACAAAACTCTTTCCACACAACTAAAACTAGACTTGAACAATTGGAAGAACATTAACTGCTCATGGGTAGGATGAGCCAATATAATAAAAATGACCATCCTACCCAAACTCATCTATCTATTTACTGCCATACCTATGGAACTTCCAAAATTTTTTTTTTTACTGATTTAGAAAAAACCATAACAAAGTTCATTTGGAACAACAAAGGATCAAGGATATCCAGGGAAACAATGAAAAAAAAACACAAAGGAAGGGGGCCTTGCAGTCCCAGATCTCAGACTATATTACAAAGCAGCGGTCATCAAAACAATTTAGTACTGGCTAAGAGATAGAAAGGAAGATCAGTGGAATAGACTGAGGGAAAGCGACCTCAGCAAGACGGTATACGACAAACCCAAAGATCCCAGCTTTTGGGACAAAAATCCACTATTTCATAAAAACTGCTGGGAAAATTGGAGGACAGTGTGGGAAAGATTAGGTTTAGATCAACACCTCACACCCTACACCAAGATAAATTCAAAATGGGTGAATGACTTGAACATAAAGAAGTAAACTATAAGAAAATTAGGTGAACACAGAATAGCATACATGTCAGACCTTTGGGAAGGGAAAGACTTCAAAACCAAGCAAGAATTAAAAAGAGTTACAAAATGCAAAATAAATAATATGGAATACATCAAATTAAAAAGTTTTTGTACAAACAAAACCAATGTAACGAAAATCAGAAGGGTAGCAACAAATTTGGAAACAATCTTCATAAAAACCTCTGACAAAGGTTTAATTACTAAAATTTACAGAGCTAAATCAATTATACAAAAAAACAATGACATTCTCCAATTGACAAATGGGCAAGGGGCATGAACAGGCAGTTCTCAGCCAAAGAAATCAAAACTATTAATAAGCACATGAAGAAGTGTTCTAAATCTCTTATAATCAGAGAGATGCAAATCAAAACAACTCTGAGGTATCACCTCGCACCTAGCAGATTAGCTAACATGAAAGCTATGGAAAGTAATGAATGCTGGAGGGGATGTGGCAAAGTGGGGACACTAATTCATTGCTGGTGAAGTTGTGAATTGATCCAGCCATTCTGGAGGGCAATTTGGAACTATGCACAAAGGGCCATAAAAGACTGTCTGCCCTTTGATCCAGCCATAGCAATGCCGGGTTTGTACCCCAAAGAGATAATAAGGAAAAACACTTGTACAAGAACATTCATAGCTGTGCTCTTTGTGGTGGCCAAAAATTGGAAAATGAGGGGATGCCCATCATTTGGGGAATGGCTGAACAAATTGTGGTATATATTGGTGATGGAATACTATTGTGCTAAAGGAATAATAAAGTAGAGGAATTCCATGGAGACTGCAACAACCTCCAGGAAGTGATGCAGAGCGAGAGGAGCAGAACCAGGAAAACATTGTACACAGAGATGGACACACTGTGGTGCAATCAAAGGTGATGGACTTCTCCATTAGGGTCAATGCAATGTCCCTGAACAATCTGCAGGGATCTAAAAAATACTATCCACAAGTAGAGGATAAACTGTGGGAGTAAAAACACCGATGAAAAGCAACTGCTTGACTATGGCGGTGGAGGGGATATGACTGAGGAGAGACTCTAAATGAACACTCTAATGCAAATACCAACAACAGGGAAAGGGGTTCGAGTCAAGAACACATGTGATAACTGGTGGAAGTGTGCGTCGTCTATGGGAGAGGGAAAGGTGGTGGGAGGGGAGAGGGGAGTAAAAGAAAATGATCTTTGTTTCCATGAATAATGTTTGGAAATGACCAAATAAAATAATGTTTAAAATTAAAAAAAAAAACTCTATGCATATAGACCTTTGTTAACTTTTGATCATATTGAGAATCATGTGTATCCTGCTTCACTTCTACTTCCTCAATGTTTATATAGTTTTCATCTATACTAAGATTATGTGCTTTAAATAATTTTAAATGCAAATCACTGTACTTTCTAATTAGTGCACCTAAGTGGTTCAATGGATAGAGTGCTAGGCTTGGAGTCTAGAATACTCATCTCCCTGAATTGAAATATGGCTCCAGGAACATACTGGTTTTGAGATATGTGGCAACTCTGACTCAGTTTCCACATCTGCCAAATGAACTAGAGAAAGAAATGGCAAATGGCTCCAGTATCTTTGAAAAGAAAACCCCAAATGAGGTCACAAATAGTTGGACATGACTGAAAATGGCTGAACACGTTACTGCTTCTATTTCTTGGTATATATTGACTTTGGGGATATCTTTTTTGAAGCAGCAGTTGTGACAGCAATGTATTTTTCAGATTCTTCTCATCCTGCCACCTTAAGGGAAATTTCACTCATATTTTCTCCTGAGATGGATACTAATGGAAGAGAGGTATCTGAAATAGTGGAAGAAAGAAAGCTGTAAATTTCAAATGTTGGGACTATATTTGCAAAGGTTTAGAAATGAAAGCTGGAATGTTATATTTGGAAGAAATATGCTGCCTCTCAGTTTGACAGAAATACAGTATACATAGGAAAGAATATGAAATAAGCTTTGAAAAAATATGGACATCAGAGAGGAAATAGTCTTGAAATATCTGCCTGCAGAATTTATCTTAGGGACAAAAGGAAGTCATTGAATCTGGAAGATAAAGGGTGTAATGTCATCTTTTCAGAATGTCAGATCACTCTCTGGGTGAAGACTGGATCAGAGAGAGGAGAGGATGGAATTATGAAACCATTGAAGTATTCCACTAGAAGTATGATAAGTATCTGTATAATGATGGTGGTCATGAGAGAGGTGAAAATTGGATGGATGATGCATAATGTAAAGCTAGAAATACAAGTATGAGACAATTGCCAAGATATGGGGAACTGAAGGAGAAGGATGACTTAACAATGACCCCAAGGATGTTAACCTCAGTGGTGAAAATAGTACCAAAAATAGAGGCTTCTGAAAAGTTTCCACTGAATGATATACTATGAATGCACTTTGATGCACCAAAACATCTAAGTGTGGAGTTATTTGTTACCCAAAGGCATGTTAGCATGAGAAATGTCTTTAGCCACAACTATAATGAAGCTATCTGTTGAATTGTTAAGCATAGTTATTTAGTTTTGTTAGTTGAAGAAGTGTAACTAGAACTCAAATTTTGTCATCCTTCTTATTCTTATGAATTACTTCAATAGCCTTCTAATTCCCATCTTTATTCCTCCATTTATATACCAAATTGATATTTCTACTTTACATATAATCAACATTCATTTCTATGTCTAAGTGTGAAAATGTGTAAGAATATTTCATCATCAACATAAACTATAGGGTGAGTTCTGCTTTTCTTTATTTTTACCTGCTTTCTCCAGGAATGATGGACAGTTCCTGGAATCCTTATTATCACAATTCCTTGAAGAATGAAATAGACTACTTTGCCTCTTGGAATCTGAGATTATCTAACTCTAAAACAAAAATAAAACAATACAAGCAGAATTAACCACCTCTCAAAGTTGTCCTAAGGAAAGTTCTTTGAGAACATTCAATTTGCCCTTATACTTTGAGCCAAACTGAAATAGAATTGGTCACCTTAAGAAGTCCTCTTTCATTAGATGTCTTCCAGCAGGGACTGGGAGATTATATTTTGGGGGAGGTGGCATGGTGACTAAGATGTTTGTCATGAAAACCCCTGATCATGGATGAGTTGGACTAGTTTTTTTTTTAATTTCTTTCCAACATTTAAGATTGCGATTATGTGAATTCATTGTTCCCCTGAATCCTGGAATTCTAAAAGTAAGCTAAATTTGACTTTAGTCCTATGTGTTGCTTAAGGCCAATAACCTAATTACCCATATTACTTTAGAAGTAAAATCAAGAGAATTGATATGCAAATGCTGGTTAATGGAGATGAAACTATTAAACAGAAGAGACCATGGAGAACAAGGCAATTACTGTGGGTCATGGGCCGTGACTGGGTGAGTCAGAAGCTTTGTAACAGCAGCTATTCCATCTGCATTGCCCCTTTATTCAAAAGACAAGGGACAAGACATAGCACAAAGAAGCAGACCAAGAACAACATGTCTTATTTAAAGTGAGAGAAAAAGAAATATCATGCCTTGTTGGAAAGAACCAAAATTCTTTATATCTCTCTGTAAAGAGATAATAATAGATGATGATTAACAGTAAACAAATTTACCTACTAGTTGTAGTAGCAGATAAAACTAGTAAATAATAATTTTGATGAAATATACATTATACACTGTAAATCTTGAAATTTCTCAGACTTGTGAATGTTAAAAATTTCCACATTGGGGAATTCTCCATTGGAACAATTCCCTACTGGGAACATTCCCCATTTTGACAGTGAGAACTCTACTTGGATCAGAAATGGGAGGACCTCTGCTCCACCCATACTTAAGACTGATTTAGGGGAGAAAACTCCTTGCTAAACAATGAAAGTACTTAAACCCATACTTATAATGAGGCAAAAAGTTCTTTAAGACATGCCTATTTTTAGAATTAATATAATGGGGTGCTAAGTACCTATTATAGGTCAGGAAACTTGTAAACTTGCCAGAAGCAAAGAGGTGAAAACTTATTCAGAAAAATTTTCTGGAACAAACTTACTAAAAGGATTAGTCGACCCAGCAGTGTTTTTAGAATGGGTTGTCCTTTGGAAAATGTCTACTGTGATTGGTAGATGTAAGGACTTAGGGGAGGTGACATAAGAGAAAACCCCCTATATAAGAAAAAAACAGAATCTCTTGAAAATCAATCCCTTTGGAGAATCTCTTCAGAGAGGCTCTGGAGAAGGGAAGCTCTTGGAGGACAGTCTCTAAGGAGGTCTCGCTGGAGCTCCTCTGAGGGGACTCTGTCCCTCTGGAGGCTTTGAAACAGTCTCTGGATGGAAGACTCTTTGAGGAGGACTCTGGCTGGAACTCTCTCCGAGGAGACTCTGTCACTAGAATCCTTGCTTAGACAGACCTTGTGGTGAGTGATAAAAGACTGACTGACTGATCTCTCTCTCTTAAGACTCAGGTCTAGGCCATGTTGGCTTAAGGCCCTTCATACTTATTTCCTTTTTCTCTCTTTCTCTCTTTTCTTTAATTCCTCATTGTATTATTAATTAAATTCTCTATAAAACCCAGTTGACTTGGGTATATTCATAATTGGGAATATTTCCCTGGCGACCACCTTATATTTGATTTAAAACCAAGACACTGTAGTGAAACATATTTTCTTTGGTCACAAATTTACTTACCCACTCTTATATCTATCTTCCACTACTTTACTCACTACAGTTTAAGACCTCAACCATTTTAAGTCTTACAGTTTATGTCTCCAACCCTTTAAATGTTATAGTTTATGGCAGTCAATCTTTTAAATATAACAACACACACACACACACACACACACACACACACACACACACACACACACATATATATATATATATATATATATATATATATATATATATATTTGAGAAAGAGAGGGGAGGCATTTATTGACTATCAGCTATTTTTCAGACACCAAACTAGGTTCTAGGGATAAAATGCAAGTGGAAAAGATATCGTCTAGTCTGAAAGATTTTGCATTCTAATGAGAAATGCCCAACACATAAAATAGGGGTGAGGCAAGGCTTCTAGAGAAGAGGTAGGCAAATAAAAATAGTCAGGAGTGGAGTAGAGAGTAAATTGAGAATGTCCTAGGCTTTTCAGAAAATGGTTATCCAGGCTACAGTTATTAGAGGGTTCACAATTCTTAAAGGGATTTTAGAATATTAAAGTCTTCTGAAAATGCCAGGAATAGCAAGAATTGCCAATTCTCAAACAGTATAACTAGAGAAGGAATTTTCTTCTTCATTTACATCAGTCATGTCCAAATCTTTGTAATCCCACTTGGAGTTTTCATGGCAAAAAAAAAAAAAATATATATATATATATATATATATATATATATATATATATATGTATATATATATATATACATATATATATATATATATATATATATATATATATCTTATGTACTGGAATAGTTTGTCATTTTCTACTCTAGTTCATTTTTTATAATTAGAAAAATTTGGACTCCCTCTCCCAGAATTCTTTTCTCATCCCAAGAATCCTTTTCCCTTCATTCACATTTGTGTTTGATATACTTGTATATAGAGGTGTATGGGGTGCTCAGGGAGGGGTAGTATCTCTGGTATGGAGGGCTTGTCATGCCCTCTTAGGGCAGCTCTCCAGCCTTTGACCCCCACCTGACACCCAGCTCTCACTTGTGACTTCCAGTAGCTGCTAGCATGCAGCAGCCGCCACACCCCGGGGCAACAGCTTCAACAAGCCGGCTAAACCTTGTGAGGGTAGCCATCAGGTCATAGACCCCTGGTGAACAAGGGCTTTGCTCACCCAGCATGTGAAGACTGCTTTGGCAGAACAGGCTGAAGAAACCAATAAGAAGGTTCAACAACTGAGATGGCGATGCAGCAAGGCACTGTGGAGTGCTTAGGGCGTGTTGGAGCACAAAGGACAACATGGCCATCCAATGCAGCTGAGGAAGACTCCAGGTGTAATGACTTTTCGTGCCACTGTACCCAGGCTTCCAATGCCGAGAGAGTGGGACTGTCTCTGTGCAATGACTTTTCCACTTAAATCTTCATGCACAAATGTCTTTGTGCACAAAAACGCACAAAGACAATCGTCATCCTCGGTTACCAAGAGACTACTACCACTTGTATATAAGTTTAGTAACTCCTCCCACTCTCTTTTTTCCCCACATACACGGCTGGTGAGGCTGGTGAGTTCTCTATGTTTATCTAGCTTTTTATTTTCCTTTTGTTTCAAGTTTTATTATTAATAAATCTTATAATATATAATACTTGGGGTATTGGATATTAATTTTTAAATCTACATTTTAAATGTGAAAAGCTTAGGTAAATAGTGTTAAGTGGCTTGTGCAGTCATACAACTAGAAAACATTTGAGGACACATTTGAATTTAGAACAGAGGTCTTTCAGACTCAGTGTATAACACTCAATCTACTATACCACTGAGCTGTCCCAAGAGAAGTGGCTACTTTTGCTATCATACAGGCATATTAAATAAATTATTGCTGAAAGCATGTGAGTATATTATATGAGAATAAAAGGCTTTTGTACAAATAAAACCAAATATAAGAGTAATAGAAGGGAAACAATAAACTGGAGGAAATTTTTATAACAACATTCTCTGAAAAAGGTCTATTTTTTCAAGTCTAATAGAAAACTAAGTCAAATTTATGAGATTACAATTCTTTTTCCCAAATGACAAGTGGTCAAAGGATATGAACAAACAATTTTTTAGATAAGGAAATCAAAGCTTTCTTTGTCATATTATGTGATATGTTTGTATGATATTATATAATATTAATATTGGGAATATGAACCATAGCATTATGAAATACATGATTGATGTGCAATATGAAAATATGTTCTTCATGTAATATGAACATGAATATGAAATATCTGTGTGATCATATGAAATATGCAATAGCATGAAAAATGTTCTAAATTTCTCTTGATAAGAAAAATGGTAAATTTTTAAAAATGTTGAGGTACTACTTCACATCTTTCAAATTATCCAAAATGACACTAAAGGAAAATGATAAATGTTGGAGAGGATGTGGGAAAATTGGGACACTAATGCATTGTTGGTAGAGTTGTGAACAGATTCAACCATTCTGGAGGGCAATTTGGAAATATGCCCAAAGGGAAATAAAATTGTGCATACCCTTTGATCCTGTAATATCACTACTAGGTATACACACCAATGAGATAATAGAATTGGGAAAGGACTTAACTTGTACAAAAATATTTATAGCAGCTCTTTTTGTGGCAGCAAAGAACTAGAAATTGAGGGAATTTCCATTGTTTGGGAAATGTGTGAACAATTGCGGAAGATGTTTTTAATGAAATTCTATTGTGCTATAAAAATGATAAGCAGGATGATTTCAGAGAAAAATATGTGGAAAGATCTACATGAACTGATGCAGAGTGAAATAAGCAGAACTGGGAAAACATTGTGCACAGTAAATATCAATATTGAGCAATGATCAATTGAAAAACTTGGCTATTTTCAGTAATGCAATGATCTGGAACAATTCTGAATGACTAATGATGGGGAATGCTATCCACCTCCAGAGAAAGAACATATGGAGTCAAATGCAGACTAGTGCATAATACCTTTCACATTAATTCATTTATAATTTTATTTTGTAGCTTTATTTGCATGAGGATGCTCTTATAATAATGATCAATATGGAACTGTGTTTTGTATGATACTTTATATATGACCCAGTTAAAATTGCATACCATCTCAGGAATGGAAGGATGAAGATGGTTTTGATCTCATCAACATGGAAAATGTATATTGAAAATTATGATTACATATAAATCAGAAAATAGAATTATCTTTGAAATTAAAAAAAAGAAAGCATCCAAAGGAAAGGTCCTGTTCCTGAGTAGCCCATGAAAGCAATAGATCATGTTATCAACTAAGCCTGTGGCACTAAAATACAGTTCTCCCCAAGAGAGATATTCTCATTATAGATCTCTATGTCCACTAGACACTCACTAAAGGAGCAAGACTTGGAATGAGAGAGAGACAGAGACAAAAACTTTGGAGAAATATTAGTAAGAAAATCCACATCATAGAAATATGATCTCTTGAATTACTATGTCACATATAGATGATTTAATTTAATCCTCTCTACAACCCTAACAAATTAGTAACTTTGGAGGTCATCTAGCTGAACACAAGTATTAAAGGAATCTCCTCTATAACATATACAAGAAAGTGGAATTAAGTTTAAGTCATGACTTAGTTGCCCATGACCTTTCATTCAGCTATCCCATCTTATATATCTCAAGGATCATACGACCATGAAACTAGAGCTGGTAAGGACTTTAGGGAAAATCAAGTGCAACTCTCCTCTCATTTTATAGTGGAAAAAATTAAATTTCATAGATATAAAGTGATTTACTCAGGGTCACATGGCCAGTAACTGATTTAGGAGGGATCTGAACCTAGTCATTTCTGACTCTAGGTCCACTGCCCTAAACAATAGTATGGATGTTAAACCAGATAGAAAATTTCTGTAGAGCATATACATCCCAAGATATTGGGATCAAGTGAGAGAATATTTATAAATTATTTAACCTGGTATATGGTAGGCCTTCAATGAATATTTATTTCCTTCTTCCTTCCGTTCCTTCTATCTTTTCTGTGTCCCTCCCCACATTCTCCCTCTTTCTTCTTTTTTTCTTCACTTTCTCTGTTTTTCCCTCCCTCTCTCCCATCCTAGCTACCTTCTTTTCTTCTTTCTATATATGTCAACATATACAAAACAGCAATTTTTCATAACAGAAGAAATGGGAACTGAATATATACCCATCAAATGGAGAATGGTTTAAAAATATGCAATACAGGAATATAATGGACTATTACTGTGTTACTGAAAAAAAAAGACATGAATATGGGAGATTCTGAAGAAGCATTGAAATGCTTACAAGACCTAATGCTGAGGGAAGTAAGCAGACACAGGAAAACAACATCTTCCGTGGCTGAAATAATGCAAATGGGAAAAAGCAGCATTATCAGGAAATTGAACATTGTGCAATAATAATAGTCAACCTCTGCCCAGGAAATGGACTGAAAAAATACATCTCCATCTCTTCCATGCAGAGATATGGAAGCAAGACTAAGGATATCATAGGAAAATGATGTGATAATTTGATGAAACTGTCTCTTTACAGTCTCAGCAGGCAGGAGTTTTTGAGAACTAAATGAGATAATATTGGTCAAAATTGCTTAGCATGGGAACTGGCACATAGTAGGCATCGTATAAGTGCTTATTCCCTCCCCTTCAGTTTCCTCAGTTAGAGGTTTGGAAAATGCTTTTGTGAAGAATTGTGCTGAGCCAAGAAAGAAAAATAAAAGAAAGGTGACACAGAGACCTTGCTCTCAAAGAGCTCATAGTCTAATCAGGGAAACAACAGCAAAACATCTATGAGCAAACAGACTATACACAGTATAACTTGGAGCTAGAACAGAGGAAAGCACTGGGATTGAAAAGAATGAGGAAAAGGTTTCTCATAGAATATAGGATTTTAGTTTGGACTTTAAGGAAAACAAAGATGGACAAGAGGAAGGATACCAATTCAAGCAAGGAAGTCACCCAGTAAAAGGCCAAGAGTAGAGAGATGAAATATTTTGCTCAAGAAGCAGAAAAAAGACCAGCATCACTGGGTCAATTTGATTCAATACTTTAAAAATATTAAGTGTCAGCTATGTACCTTGCAGTGTTCTGAGCATAAAAAAGAGAAAAAAGAGAGTCTCTACCCTCAAGGAGCCTACAACCAAATAGGGTAGACAATGTGCATGTATGTGTGTGTATATGTTCATATACACCCACATGTATGCATATCTAGAAACCTATGTGTGTGAACATAGAAATACATGTATACCTATATATGTGTGTACATGTGTGCATTGATATGTATATATAGAGAGAGAGGAGGGGGAAATTAATAAAAGGAAGGCATTATACTTTAGAGGAGTTGGGAAGGCTTCCTGTAGAGGGTAGAATTAAGTCAATATTCAGAATGGAGGTGGCAGGACATTCTAGGCGTGAAAAGAGTCAGAGAAAATACTCAGAGATGAGTGATATAATGTCCTGTTTGTGGAATACTCAGGAGACCAGTGGCACTCATTGGAGGAGTCCAAATCAGAGAGTAAGGAGTAAGTAAGCAGACTGAAAAGGTAAAAGCAACCATGTTATGAAGGACTTTGAATGTGAACCAGAACGTGTTTTATTTGCTCCTAGAAGTAAGAGGAAGCCAATGGGGTTTATTGTATAGGAAGGTGATGTGATTAGACACTCATTTTAGGAAAATCACTTTTGGGACTGAATAGAGATTGGACTGAAAAGGGGAGAGATCTGAGGTAGGCAGACCCACCATCTGCTATTGCAGTGATCCAAGCATGAGGTAATAAGGGCCTGCTGCACCTGTATGGGAATAGTGTCAAAAGAGAAAGGCCTTGGCAAGATATGGCATATTAGGGGTGATAGATAGTGAGGAATCCAAGATAATTCTTAGGTTGTGAGTCTGAGGGACTGGGAAGATGGGATCATCTACAAAAAAAGGAAAAGTCAGGGGTTTAATGGAAAATATGAGCTCCTTTTAAACATCCTGAGTCTAAGATACCTATTTGAAAACCAGATGGAGATATCTGAAAGGCATGTAGGGATGCAAGATCATAGGTCTGAGACAGACTGAGGAAAAATGGTAGAAATAGATAAATAGATAGATAGATAGATAGATAGATAGATAGATAGATAGATAGATAGATAGATAGATGGATGGATGGATGGATAGATAGATAGATGGATAGATAGATAGATGAAAATATAGATACATAGATGGAAAGATAGATAGAGAGATAGATATATAGATAGATGGATGGATAGATAGATAGATAGATAGATAGATGGATAGATGTATAGATGGATAGATGGATAGATAGATAGATGAAAATATAGATACATAGATGGAAAGATAGATAGATAGATAGATAGATAGATAGATAGATAGATAGATAGATAGATAGATAGACAGATAGATAGATTTTCTCAAGTGCTAAGGTATAGTGTGATCCTGGTCTGATCTTGCCCCCATGGTCCACAAACATGTCTAATTATCTCTCTTTTATGAGCTGGTAGGGCAGATGAATCACTGATTTTCTTTTTTGTATTTTGCCATCAGGTAAGTTTGGTGCAATTTCTAGATCCATTTGGATGTGTTACTTGTGGGGAACCTCACTGCATTGCTTTCTGCCATAATTCTGCCATCTTAGCCCTCCCATCCCTCCAGATGTCTGCAAATGTTTTAAACTCTTTACCAGTGTTCTTACCCACCCCAGAATGACCTCCCTGCTTTTATACATATCAATAATCTGAGAAAAGAAAATATGGAATACATCAGTGATAACCCAGGCATTAAAGGAAAGAACACTGTGTTCCTCCTCTGTGTAGACATTAATTCAATAATCTATACTTTTTAGCATACCCTTAATAAGCTAGGAAAGAATCCATCTAACTGGACCATCACATAATCTATATCTCTCCATATTATTGACAAGATATCTATAAGAGATGTCAAATGCCTTATTGAAATTCAGAGATATGATGGCTACATTTCCAAATCTGTCAATCTAATACACAATCAGAAAAGAAAGGAAGAAAAAATTATAGAATGTGAAGTAAATTAGCTAGTCATGAATTAATGAACCCATGCTGTCTTCAAGTTATCATTGCTTCCTTTTCTGAGTTCTTATCAATCATTTGCTTAATAATCCATTCTAGATTTTTGACACAGATCAATGTCAAGGTTTATAGGTAGTAAAAATTATTTTTTCCTCCTTTTTTTGAAAATCCTATCTCCAGTTACCTAGGGCCTTTTCCACATTCTTTTCAAATGTTATGAATTTCACACCCAGATGTTAAAAACATATTGAGATATATTTTTCTGAATTTAGAAATGTTCACTTATTTATCATTTTGAGGAATTGTTTTCTTTTCCTCATAATTTTAAGCTTTTTTGGAACAAGAATTATATTTTTCATCTGTTTCCTTTTTCCCTTTTGAATTCTCATTGCTTAAAGCACTGTATACCACATGGTAGATACCTAATGAATTTGACTTATTGACCTGAACTGAATTCTTGTGATTCAAAAGTAATTTAATCTTATTTATTCACTTTTTTTAAGGATAAGATTCACTGACTAAAAATATTAAAGATACACAAATATTTATAGTAGCTTTTTTTTCTGGGGCAAAAACCTAAAAACTAAGAGGTCCATCGATTCAGGAATGACCAAATAAGTTCTTGTGTTCTCAGTAATAAAAAAAGATAGGTTAAAACTTACTAAAAGACATGCAAAAGTACAGAGTGGAATGAAAAGAATGAGAAAAATATTTTGTACTATAACATCAATATCATAAAAATTAACAAATTTAAATATTTTATTAACTAATGTGAAATCCACAGAAACATGGGAATGATTTATACTATAAAAATATTTTAAAAACACAAATAACTTTGATTGTAAGAACTGTGATCAGTTCAATCAGTTGATTTACTATACTTGATCCCAGAGGATCCATTATGAAAAATGTTATCCTTTATAGAAACCTCATTATATTAGAGTACTAAATATCCCAGATCATTGGAAAATTTGAGATGAGGAATTTTTCTTGACCTCATGGAATGGCAATCATTTCTTTGCTTTCATCTTCCATTAATAAAGAATTTTCCCAAAAGTTCTTAAAATTTTACTTTATCATATAATTCTTACTTTAAATTATAATCTATTTATTCATTTTTTGTTTTCAGATCAATCATATTAATAGCAATTCAAACTGTAATTTCTCAGACATTTTCATTTGAGAACACTACTTTGTTTTAACTCTCAATAACAGAACACTATCATTACAAATTGTTGTTTGTTTCATATGTGTAGATGATTTTGGTAAAATAACATATATCCCCTTTGTCTACCTGAGTGGTCTGTACTATGTCCTTGTATCACATCTTATCTTTAATATGATCATTCTGTAAGTACTTTTCACATTATTTCCTACATTCCATTTCATTAAGCAATACTAGTAGTACTCAATGATGGTTCAATAAAATTTATATTGTTGTTTGCCCTTCATTTTTGAAGAGGACCAATGGCATCATGAGAGTGATAGCTTGACTTACTTGGGAGTTGAATTAATTTCTTTGACACAGACTAGAACTGCCCAGTGTTATATTACCATTGCCATTTTCTCATGATGTCTCACTGATTCTGATTAGAGTAATGAATTCTAACTTCAATTTCATTTACTCCAAATCCTCTGCGCCCCTCCATATCAATATATGAGGTACAACAGACAGGTCCCTCTCTTCTTTTTCTTTGAATTCTTTGGCACTTCAGCAAATTCCATTTGTCTCACTAATACATAGTTGATGTTCAAAGATAAATCAATTTATGATGTTTTATAGTCATTTTTCTGATAAAATATTTATTCAATAACATTGATAAAAGTTATCAAGTGCTTTCTTTGTATTGATTTGGATGAATTTCAAACTGGCCTAAATAGAATTCAGGTACGATATCTTTTTTTTTTAACTTTTGTCGTTTTATCTTAAATTCAATATTGGCATTTTGTAGGTTTGTAGTTAATGCTTATTGGATTTGCAAAGTGGTTCAAGTGTTGAACTTGGTTTAAGAAAGAGGCGAGTTCAAATGCAGCCTTTGAATATTATGAGTCCTACTACCATGAATGAGTAAGTCATTTCATTTTAAAATGTTTCAGGAAAACCCTGGTACTTGACCTCCTAAATTAGGGACAATTTAAATCTGTGGGGTTGGATGTTAATGTCATATGCTGAAGAAATCACAGATTCTTCCTTGATTCCATGAATAGCAATGATACAACTATGCTGTGAGGAATAGAAAGACATGGTAGGAAAGTATGGGAAAGGGCAGGGAAGATGAAATAATTAATAATAATAATAATAATAATAATAACCTGAAGGAAGGATTAGAACAAAAGATGGTGTGGCTGGTAAATTTAGCAAGTTACTTTGAAGTGACTGAGGCAACCAAACTGCCTCAGGCTACACAACTGGAGATATGAGCAATTAACACTTGAGTAAAGTTTTTGAAGTAGTGATAGAAAGAAAGGCTTAACTCCCTTGTTTAGCACGCAATCTTTGCTTTCCTTATGATTGCTTTCTCAAAAACCTCTTAAACAAAACCTAAGTGTGTTAGGAAATTGTCTCATAATCTTCTCTGGGGAAATGTTAAGTAGAGAAATTCATGGAAATTTAGGGTAGGAAGCTTGACATTGGAGCAAACTGGAAAGAATATTTGTTTAGAGCAAATCCAGGAAATGGGGACTCGGTTTCTTCGTGACTCAAAACATCGTGGATGAACATTACTGAAATAATTTTTAGGCAGTTATTTTTTGTCAATGCAATACTTAAAATCAGACATAATATTTGGCATTCTGAAAAGTATATTGCACTGGGGGAAAGGAGATCTGGTTTCTAGTCCCAGTTTTGCAACTTATTAGCAATATAACATTGATAAGGTAATTTCATCTTTGGGCCTCACTTTCCTTTTTTGTGAATGGGAAAGATAGCAAACTGTTTTGGGTAAGGATCAAATTAAATTAGGCAAGAAAGTACTTTCCACTAAAACAATTTTATTTTTATAAAATAGTTACAAATTTAAAAATAAAATAAAAACCCAGTAGAATTGCTTGTCAGCCTCAGGAGTGGAGAGGGAAGAGGAGTAGGGGAAATCATGAATCAAGTAATCTTGGAAAAATATTCTAAATAACTAAATAAATTAGAGGAGCTACTGGAATTAGATGAATAGCATACTAAAACTGTCAAATCTCTAATTTAGGAACATTGCTTTGGCTACTTGTTGAGGATACTTTGAATATGAGATTGAATGGAGATTCCATCTAGGTATCTTGGACTTAAAGTCAGAAAGAAATGGACTCAAATATTGTCTCAGAAAATTACCAATTTTGTGACCCAGAGTTGGGCAGTTAATATCTATGGCCTAGAGTTTGTTCTGTACAATGAAGATTTTGACCTTTATTTTTTGTTTGTTTTTTAGGTTTTTCAGTCTCATTTGATTCTTAATGACCCCATTTGGGATTTTCTTGGCAAAATATTATAGTAATTTGCCATTTACTTCTGCATTTCACTTTAAAGATAAGGAGACTGAGTCAAACAGGATTAAAAAAAACTTGCCTAGAGTCACACAGATACTATCTGATGCCAACTTATAAATAAGAAGGATGAGTCTTTCTGACTCCAGGTCCAGCATTCTATTCATTTTGCCACCAAGATGTCCCTGGTTTTGATCTAGGCAACCTTTAATGTCCGTTTCATTTCTGAATCTGTGATCCTGTGGTTGTTATAAATACTGCAATCAATAACTTTTTTTTAAACCCTTACCTTATGTCTTGGAATCAATACTGTGTATTGGTTCCAAGGCAGAAGAATGGTAAGGGCTAGGCAATGAGAGTTAAGTGACTTGCCCAGGGTCACACATCTGGGAAGTGTCTGAGGCCAGATCTGAACCCAGGACCTCCTGTCTCTGGGCCTGACTCTCAATCTGCTGAGCTACCCAGCTGCCCCCTTTTTATATTAATTGCAGAGAAATGATTAGCAGCATTTTTTAAGCACAGAGGACAAGGGATTGGAACTGGAGATGGGATTCAATAATCCTTATTTAAAGTAAATTTGAGGTCCTTTATCAAACAACAAGTTAATTCATATTTATATTGTGAGATGATACTATTGTCTTTAAGATAAGCAGGATACTGGGATGGTTGACCTGTACATTTGTCTTCCCAAAGATAGCTTAATTCTTGCCCCAGTAAATATCAAATGAAGCCCCAAATGGAAAGGGAACACTTATTTCTTCTTTCACTGCTGCAGCTGGGCCTAGATAGCCAAAGGCTTATGATGGGCTAAGGTGGTATTTTAAGTAACTTTTGAGATGAACCCATTTCCAACCTGCCAAAGGCCAATTCCATCAGCTTTTTGCAATATCAGGGCATTCTATAGGTGGTCATTCCTGACATAGAAGAAATGCTCTATATTAACATTTTTAGAGAAGATGACTTTCAGTTTACATGATAGAGCCTGGGAACCATGGATTCTTTTCCTGAAAAAAAATTCTAGATAACTCAAATAAAAGACGTTTTTTGCCTATTTAGAAAGGGAAGCAATATGTACAGACACCCTGCATGGTCTTATCAAGAGTAGGTCATGTTAGACTAAAGTAATTTCCCTTTCTACTGATGATACTAGACTGGCCTATAAGAGCCTGCTATAGAAATGGATGCCAGGATTTCCATGAAACAAAGAATAGAATTCTATCTTATACTTATTTAACAAAATGGAAGAATCACATCTAAGACACAATGGAAGAACAATGCTTGAAATTATATATATATATATATATACATATATATATATATGCACATATATACATATATGTCCTGTGAGTGGTAATACTTATCTACAGATTTCAAAATGGAAGAATGGCTAGATTCAAAGAATAGTTATTGATGAGTTGTTATCAATATGGAGACTTTTTCTCAGTGAAGCATTTTAGGGATGATTAACTTCCATATTTTTACAAATCATATATTTTAATTAATTCCATTCAATTACTTCAATATTTATTAAATGCTTATTGTGTGTAAGACAAAAAAATATAAAAGCATTTCCTGTCAGAAAACTTATCCCCTAGTAGTATTGATCACATGTATAGAAATAAATAAATCCAAGGAAATAAGGGGATAAAAATGAGAAACTGGAAGATTTTGAAAAAAGTACAGGGAAGAATAACATATGCATTAAGATTAAGGAGGAGTAGAGGGTACCCAGGTAGCATTCATATCATATTTGCATCTTAAAAAATGGAACTACCATCTTCAATGATCATGATTATGCTAGATTAGAATAAAAGTTTAAATTGAAAAAAATTTATGTACTGTTTACATAGGCTATCCATGTCCATATGGGATATAGAAGTGGTGCTTCAAGGCAGGTATTTTTAGATATCTCTGGAGCTTGCTCATCTTTTTCCAAAGACAATTTTGAACAATATCTGTCAGACAGAAAATGAGGGAATTGTGAATCTGCCCACTCTGTTCTCTTAGGGGAGGAGGGTACTTAATTATAATGATCCCTACTAGCCATCTTAATTTTGTTACTATTGGAGAATGATTATTTAAAGATTTTAGTATCCTTCCTTTTTGGACCTTAATGTTGAAGGGTCAACCGCAAGCTTATTTCTACAGACTTGTCTCCCTCCCATAAGAAGTTTCCTAATGTGATATATAATTACATTATAATTATATACATGTATATCTAGTGTTTTATATACGCATATCTATAAGCACACACACATATACATATATTCTTATATACATATACATAATGTACATGTATCTATATACACATAGATATTTTTATGAATATATCATCACAAATAGTTAATAGCAAGCAAACTATATGATAATGGTCTTGCATAACTATATTGAAAAAAATTAAAGTTCTACATATTAAGATCTACTAAAAAATACCCAGATTGAATGAACTTTCCCACTAAGTGAGACATCACAGCACAATGAAGATGTCTCCAATTCATCCAAGGAGAAACTTGCAAAACTTCTGTCAATCTGAACTGTTATTATCCTGTGAAATGCCAACATTTTAATGTACTTAAAAACTTATTACCTCTGCTCTGACTTCATTTTCTTCTGTTCACAAATTGGCCCCTTAGAGTTAAGTAATTGATCCCCACACTATCCTCTACTATTAAATCACATTGTCCTATCACTTGCTAAATCTCTGTCCTGAAATATTGTCATCATTTATACCATACTTGATCTTCCTTATGCTCTGTTGAATGGCATTGCAGGAAGTAACCCAAATCTAACTGAATCCACTAAAATTTTATATTGTGAAATATCAATTGAGTTTTCTGTGCAAGGCACTTCTTTTATTCTTCCCTAAGTTTCCCCCACCCCATCCTACTCCCAGTAGACACTGGCCAAAATATTTTTTTTTCTCTCCTGTAATTTCTTATGATTTTATGCCTTCATCCTCTGAACTGTGGACTGTCCCATTCCCAACACTTCATAATTCAAACACATACACACATGCATGCATACACCCATGCACATACACTCACACAAATTTCTATAAGCATCATCTTATATCTCTTCATCACTTATTTATCTAAAAGTCTAGAAAGAAAAATCTGTCCATACAAGCTGTCTCTACTTCTCTTCTCATTTATTTCTTAACCCCTTGAAATCTGGCTACTGGTCTCATCATTTTACTGAAACTACTCTTTCAGAAAGTAACAGCAGTAACAGCCTTTTTTGTTTGTTTCTTTGTTTTTTTACTGGCTTGATTCCATGCCTGGAATGCACTATTCCCTCAATGAAATGTTATAAAATCCCAACTTCTTCAAGATACAGATAAAGCTTGATACTGTTAAATTCATGGTTGGACTGAATAATATTTTATAGTTGGTCACCTGGAATTTAATTACTAAATCCCAAAATGAATTACTAAAGTCTGGATGGAATTTATGGTAATTTATTTTACAATAAAGAGGGAAGATATTAAGGTAGAGAGAAAGGGAAAAAAAGGAGAGAGATGGCTGCTCCAGCCTTCTCTGAGCCAGCCAGGAGTTCAGAGGTCCAAGCCAAGGGAAAAGAGTGTCAAGATGATGGGTCTTTCCAGACCAGAAAGGCCAAGAGAAAGGGAGTCAGCCCTTACACTCACCACATGTCAGTTCAAAGGAATAGGGTCAGCAGGAGAAAACAGGTCCAGCCAGCACTCTTCTGAATGAAGAATTATTCTTCACTCCATTATAACAGCCAGTAGAACTCCAGCAGAAGTGGAAGTCCAAGTTGAACTTCCAGAAGACCTCAGTTCAGACCCTTGTCACTCTCTTTTAAAGATCTGTTTTCTTGCATCACTTCCCTTAATCTTTATGTCTACCAATCACAGCTGATGCTCCACTCTAAGACCACCCAGAAGGCAGTGTATGAATGGAGCTTTTGAAACTTTGACTTAGTTCTCCAGAAGGCCTTCATATTTCCCAAAATTCCCTATAATCTCTCCTGCGTCTCCACATTGGCGAGATCACATTATTGCTATTTAACTGGCTGTAACTCCTCCCACTAACTCTGCCTTTGGCATGCAACCAGTGGTGATGTTGGTGAGTGGGGATTTTGAAAATGGCTAACCAGCCATGGACATGTGGTTTTATTTTGTATCCTCTTTATTCCTTGATTTCTAATGATATTTAATAAATCCCTTAAAATATATTTTCATTATTGTACATTAATTTTAATTTTTACTGTAGTCAGTCAATTCTGATTCGTCACCCACTCTTTCACACATGTTTCTATGTTCACATGATACTTTCTGGGAGCAGACATAGAACTTTCAGTTGATGTTTGTAAATATATATTTTTTTACAAATTTCTTTCTTTTATCGACTACTTTTTTTAAATAACAATTAAGCATAGGTTTTCAACATATAAAATTTTTGATTTGTATTTTATGTCCTTTTCTATTGAAATTATGCTATTGAAATGTAAGGAATTAAATTTAGGGTTTTGGCTAAAATATGAGACTTCTAAAGTAATATTGCAGTCACCAATTAAAAAGTATTAAAGCTCAAGTCAAAATGACTTTTAATAGATTTTATTTACAAAGAGGTGGGAAGAGTGAAAAGAAGAGAAATGTAAGAAGAGGGTAGCCTATCACACTAAGTGTTACTTTGGTGTCCAACTCAACCATGGCAGGGCTGGTTAACCTTCAACCAGAGGACCTGGTAGTGTCTAAAGCACCAACATAGCCTCTTCCAGACAAAGAAGGCCTCTCCAGAACTAATATCTCCAAAAGCCAGGAAGGGAAGGCCAGCTACTCACTCACTCAAGATGATGGTCCTAAGTTGAAGTCAAGATCCAAGTCCAAAGCCACCTCCAAGAGGCAAATCACAATCCCAAGGTCTCAAAAAGAAGATTCAAGCTGAAGACCCCTTGCACAGGAAATTCAGGACTTTTTAATAGTCCTTTTTCCCACATCACTTCTTGTCACTTCCCCTCTTAACAGGGGCAAATCACAGCTTCCAAATTGCCTACCACTGCCCAGGAGGACAGTGTTTGTGGGATCCATCTCTCATCCTCTGAGGGTGTAAACTCTTATCAAAGGATTCACAAGTTTCTGACTGATTGAGTTAAAAGAGTGAAACTCTCCAAGTAAGTGATTTGTGAACTCCCTTACTTAGTGTTAAGTAAGGGCCTTTAAGTTTTTGGTTGATTAATTCAAAATAGATATAAAGAATACAAAATTCCCTTTTATACCATTCTATTCTGCAATTGCTAGTGGGCAAAGACTCTTCTAGAATTTGACTTGTCTTTTCTTTATATTAAATTCTTTATGCTGACTACTTGCAAAAAAATATTCCACCCATCAGAATTGTGAAATTCAATCACTATATGTCTGGAAATTTGAAGCAGGTATTTTTTTCTCATGAGAAATACATAGATTCTTTCCATTGATCCCTTGTGTGTACTGATTTTTTATTGTTATAAAGTCAGACATTCTAGAAAATGTCTTGTGCTCAATACCACAACCTATCATTTATACTTTTTGACTTGTAATATCATTCTAGGAGACTTATGACCCTTAAAACTCCCTCTATCAATAGAGTCTAAGATTAATATATTGTCCTTATAATAGAAGTGAGGTGCTCTTTTCAAGCAACTGTTTTAGCTTTACACCCTTCATATTTCCTTTGCTTTTGCATGTTTGCATTCTTAATCAGTCTTTCTCTTCTTTGTTTCTTTGGAGATGCCATTATAGATGCAGGTGTCTCTATTCTGCAATGCACATAGAGGCCATGGTGTTTGATTTCCCTTTTTACAAGTACAGGTCATCTTGTCATTGTTCATGGCTTTCTTGGCAATCCACAGGTTGTTCTGCCCCCAAAAATTTTGATTCAGTTGAATTGTTAAATTTATTTAGAGATGAGTACAGTCTTTTAGTTTTCACTTCTCATCTGTTCTTCTGATTTTAGTATTCTCCCTGTTGTTTTATGTACTTGTGTACTAAGTATATAACTGGTGGTTTGAAATTTCCCTCTCTAGTTATATTCATTTGTAACTCAAACTCTGACTCCTTCCCTTCTGATGGTCCTTTAAGGACAGTCTTCAAAATGTCTCAATCTCTTGCTATTCTGGGAGATTTCCTTTATACCTAAAGACTAAGACAAGTTCTAACCCAAGTAACTTTGGGTGGAATGAGACTGACTTCAGATGATTATCAGTCTTCTTTCTTTCAAATGTGTATGAGGTCTTACATACTATCCCCTTATTCCTAGTTCCTCAGCTTTTTAGTTGATGTCTGTGAAGGGTCTGTGTCTGTCACTGTTACTAGTCACAGAAGAAGAAAGAGGCTGTGTCTATATAGATATTCCACTACCTTGGCATTCCTTAACTGAGGCTGACCCCACATAGAGAATGATCCAGCCTTCCTAGGCCACCCTTTTCTCTACAAAAAGCTAGAATGAGTTGAGGTCCACTCTTTTAATAGCAGAATTCTTAAGTGAGCACAGAGGCCATATTCCAGGAGAATCGGCCACAGCATGGAAATCCCTAAATAAGACCCAAAGTCTGACCATTTGCAAGCCATGGAGAGCTGTGGAATGTAGAAAACAAAAGGTGTTGACTAAGTGGGAAAGTATTGTTCTCCATCTTAAAATTCCTAATTCTATCCTTCTGGGGCTTCATTGCTTCTTTTTTTTCCTGTGGAGACATCAGTAATTGCAGTAACTGGTACATGTTGGGTGGGGAAGAAGAGCATGGTAGTTGAAAATTGATGAAAGCTAGCTAAACAGTCAAGGGCTATGTGTCGCAAGTCTTGGAAATGTTTTTAAAATGATGTTTTCTTAATTTTTCTGTTTTTACATAAGTCATTTTTTGATATCATGCTTCATCCTGTCCACCAACTGACACTGTGAATCTTTACTTGAAGCAAAGGAAATACAGTTGATTACAACCAACTTAGTAACCATAACTGAAAACATTTGCTACCTTCTGTTCCTTGGCTTCCAGCTTCTCTTGAAAAGAGGACTAGTCTCTTCCTTATTCTAGGGACTTAATATTCAGGATCTTGGGTTTTGAAATCTTTGCCTTCAAAGACAGGTTTCAATTGGGTCCTATAGAGCTTGAAGGCCTTTGATTATGGAATTGGTAAAGGAATCTTGTCTTGTTTTGACAAGAACAGCACCAGCCTTATTTTCTGGGGAAAAGTTTATCACCAGAATCTTGATCAAAAGGAAGTACATTTTGGCCATACTCATTAATGAACTACCAAACCTGAGGTCTGGGTTGATTTGTGATATGTAGTGGGGAGGAAATAACTACACCAATGAGATCACAGCTCTTTGAAGAAAGGAATATCTGTAAGGCCATAGAACTGACATTGTGTATGTCCCTTCTGTACTGCATATATGAACGTGATTTATTTCCATATTCTGTATTCAGCTTATTAGTCATTTTATTTCTTTTTAGTAGAATCTATTAGGCAATCAAAATGAAATGTATCTATTATTCAATTTAGAAGTGCACCATATTATTCTTTGAAAGACATTACTAACCCAGGAAGGACCATGGAAAGAGTTGAGCAAGTCTAACATTCTGCAACCACTCCCCAGTAGGATCCCCCTCTCCTAGAAAACCTCTTTATCTGGTTTGCTCTCACTGGGGTAAGGAGGTGGTTTGGACATGAGGAGAGAAGAAGCTAGGGTAAATGGGGGAAGGATATCCAGGAGTGCAGCACTTGACTCCCAAAACTTTTTATGATCAGATGTGTTTAAGTTTATCACTATCTATTCTTGAGGAAGTTATCCAAAGATGCCCAAGTTCAGTATTTTGAAGATGTGTCTATGTACCAAAAGTAAATATTCTCCTTCTCTCTCTCTGCATACAACTGTATAACATCTAACAGAAACAGACCATCTTGGTGTGGGAGGAATAAATCCAGTTTTCTGAGAAAACATATATAGGCACTTCCATTTTCTGAGCCACATAAAGACAGAGACTATGACAGGGTCCAGTTAAGTAAGTGGGTGCATTTCCTTGAACCCTTATTATATACATGAAAATGCTTAGTTGCTCAATAACACATGTATTTGTATCAAATGAATTTAAGAGTTTGCTTGTTTAGTAGATTTTCTTCCTGCTCTTTGAAACCCCAACTCAACTAGCAGAGCCACACTTCAGTGAGTTGACTGTGTTGGCAACTTTGCCTATAAAGACCCAGAGAGGAGTCCAAGCTTCTCTGATTCCCTTGGCACTGACTGCTATTCTAGAGCAGTTCTAGGAATTTTCCTTGGTTTGGTGCCTCTGGTAAGTCTCAGTCAGCAAGAGGGGCCTGATGCTGCTGCATTTTTATGGCCATTTGGCTGTTCCACTTTGGTAATCACTCCTTTGTTTCATAATGTCATAAGGGAAGAGAATGAGTATTTATTAAATGCAAACTGTGTATAAAACACATTAGTAAGCTTTAAAAAATATGATCTGATTTGCTACGTAAAACAACCCTGAGAGGCATGTGAAGAACATATGCATTCAACTAGAGGTAATCTTCCTAGATCCAGGTAGCAGACGAAAGGAAGCATCATATAAAGAATCACAGTGTTTAGGATAATCAACTGTATACAAAAATTAAGAGTTGGCAATTGAAGGAATTTTATCTTTTGCTTGTTATAGATATCATAGAGTCCAACTCATACCTGAGGCAGGGAAACCTCCAAATGAAGGGAAGCCCAGTGTCTTCTTGCCTGGGGAATCCTTATTTAAGGAATTTTTACAAAATTGTCCCCAGTATAACAATTGGTTACAAATAGTTCCAGCAAGTCATATCTATTCCCTTTAATTTTCCTATAAACACCAAAGTAATGAAAAGAGAGAGGGGCATTGAAGAAAGTGATAATTCAACTCTCCTAAAGGTCCCGGTCAGAGATCATTGTGGGGAGTCAAGTTCAAATTTAAGAGAATAATTGATGAAGCATTCTGTAACTCTATCCCTCTTGTTTCACAATCTGTCTCTGCCTGTCTCAGTATTTATGAAATCATTCCAATCAAAGATGTTGACATTTAAACTGTGCAAGGTTGTGGTGGCCCACTCACAACAATAAATATGTGTCTTAGGATGGATAGTTAATAGGTGTAATGACTTCATGAGTCCTTGGACTAAAAGAAAAGCTTAGAGAACTACTGACATCAGAAAGAATTTCAGATGGCCTTTGAACCTCAAGGTTTATCTGCACTGCTTAAAAAAGCTGCTAGCTCTATAGGTCTAGGATTTCAAACAAGGATCTCCCTGTACCATGAAACAAAAGTTTCATTTATTTGCAATCTTTATATCTTTGAAATGAGATAGTGGGGGAAGGGAGAATCTTAGAACCATTCCCTGCCAACAGCCTCTGCCTATTTCCATTCCCTTGGCAGAAGTGGAATTGAGAATTTAGATTTAAACAGGAGTGGCTGCATCCTCTGGGGAGTTCATATATCAGCTCTCCTTTTGCCTTATTGCCTGAGAAGCCTTCATGAGTTTTACTGGTGTATCTTTTGATTTCAGTTCACTCAATGAATGTCCTTGTATAGCATCCAAATAGTCCTGGGGGTTGGGGAGACATGAAGTTAGGAAAGAGATTAGAATCCCAATGGAAATGGACCAACTGAGCCAAATAAGTTATGACAATATTTTTTTTCAGTTTGAATCCTCTTCTAAATGAGACAAGTTAGAGCCTGGACCAAGGTAATGAGAAACTGTGTCATGGAAACCCATCCTGCTGCTCATTCAGACAAGCAGACACCATCATGGCATATTTAGCAGCCTGATCTCCCCCTGGTGTTCCTGCTGAAATTGTCCTTTGAGGAGCTATTTGATCTCCAGTCACTCTTTTGTAGGGTCCCTCACTCTCAATAACCATGCAAGATGGCATTTTCCTAAGGGGAGATTGAAATGGCATGTTTGGCTTTAGAGATTGAGATAAGCTTTTGTTTTTCTTTACTGTCAACCAAATGCCGGAGTAAAGATGAAACAAGTCTAATACAGTTCCAATATATAACACCTCAGCTGCTTGAAGACAGCTAATCTGGTACATCTTCCTTTCTCCTGCTTAAATATCCCCAGATCCTTCAACAGAATTTTTAGTTTATTATTATCCAGGTTTCCATCTTCCAGATGTTCTCCAAGTCATGTTCAAGTCCCATCTAATATACAACACATACACACTTCAAATAGAATTTTAGGATCCATTTTAGGATCACATTATCATCATTATTTTGATTGCTTTTATTGTTGTGGCTGTTTAAATTTTTGTTTCAGTTTCCTTAATAATTCATTTATTGTTGTATTTGTGTTATTTTTTTGTATTTATTTTCAGGAGGCGATCTTACTGTTATTCATATTGAACTGGTTGGTTCCTGAATTCCCATGGGTCTTTAAATGCCTAGAATTTAGATTGCATGAATAAGAGTCATTTGAAATAGGTCAAGAAATATGATTTGCAACCAATTCATACCACTTGGAGGTGGAATGAATAGCTACAGCATGGTAGAAAGGACACTGACTCTGAAATCTGCTTACCTGGGGTAAACATCTCCTCTGATGCTATTGACCTAGGTGATATTGAGCAAATGACTTGTATGTCCTGAACCTTTTTTTCATATTTCAGATGAAGGATTTGGACTAGATCTCCTTGGAG
This sequence comes from Monodelphis domestica, assembly GCF_027887165.1. Lineage (NCBI taxonomy): Eukaryota > Metazoa > Chordata > Mammalia > Didelphimorphia > Didelphidae > Monodelphis > Monodelphis domestica. The sequence goes on along the minus strand of NC_077227.1, from coordinate 751,707,085 downwards.
GTCTCTTTCAGGTCCAGGTCCATGATTTTATGATCCTAAGAAGCCATCTGTAGGTGCCATTTCAATGCTCAAAAGTTTCAATGGAGCCCGAGGGCCTTAAGATAAAACATAAAATCTTCTGACTGATTTAAGTTTGGGGTTTGTTTGATTTTTTAAATAATCTGATTCCAGGAGACATTTCAGATATATTGCATGCTGCTGTTACTTATACAATCTAAATTCTAGCCAAAACGAATCAATAGTTATTCCTCAATGGTCCATCCTCTACTTCCATGCAAGTTTTGGCATGTCACCTCTGCTCCCCTTCATTCTCTTTTTATTCTACCTCTCAGATTCTGTGTCTCTAAATCTCAGCTTACACATAATGTTCTCTGGAAATGCTTCTCTTTTCTCCTCCTTATATTCCCTCTCCAGCTCCAAGCTGCTGATGATCTCTCTGTTAGGAAATTGTCATGAATTCACCTATTGGTCTATCTCTGTTAATGTCCTTGTAGAATGCCAAATGCCATCAGAGGCCAGCTAATTTTTTATCTGCATATAAAATGCTCTTGATTCTCAGAGAAGAAGAGAAAATGCTTAACAGAAAATGGATGAATTTGATTAAAAGAATTGCCTATTGTAATGGAGCTCACAATCTAGGATTATGAAATTCAATCTATTTACATATTTCAAAATATGCTCTTTATTCCAAATTTAATTATAAAAAACAAAAATGAAACCAAGTAATAAAAAATAAAATGAACTATTAAGGCTAAACTGTGATTTGCTAAAAATAACAAGCATATAAATAATAATTTAAAAAAAAACAATTGCCTTATGTTCACCTCCCATGTCCCCTTTTATCCATTTTCTTGAGTCATCAGAAAGGAGTTGCTCTCATTACTATAGGTGTGCCTTAATGGACATAATGACATTGTGAACATTTGTTTTGCTTTGTCTCTTATTCTGTTTGTTCAAAGTCAGCCAGAAAAAAATTGCTAAAAATCTAATAGCATTCCCAAAGCAGAGTAATTTTGAGAAATGGCTATGCTACTAGCTACAGCTGCTGCAGCAATGCATGGCAAGAAAAGAAGGGGAAAAAACACACCTATTCAGTGTCAGGCTCTGTCCTTAGCACTGTGAATACAAATTTAAACAAAAAAGAAAGACAGAGAGATCTCTGCCCTCAGAGAGATTACAATTTCTGAGCCTGCTATAAAACATCAAAATTTACTTCTTTACATACATCATCTCATTATAATAATACATTTAAGGGTACCATGATATTATTATCTCCTTTTTATGGATGAGGAAATTGAGTTTTGATAGGCAATTTGCCAATGGTTACAAGTGCCTTGTAAGTACCAGAAGCAGATTTGAACTCTGTTCTCCTTGACTCCAGTTTCAGCATTTAACCTTTATACTAAGATGTCTCTTCAAAGGGCTGAGAGATTGAAAAAAAAAGAAATGTAATACTCTTCTCCCCACAAAAATACAACATACTTTCTTTATATTTGAGAAGATAAGACTAAGAAAAAGCAGGCCATATGAGTCATTATCATAATAGTTGGCATTTATATTATATGCATTATTTTAATATTGCATTATCATGGCATATATTAATAATCTTATGTTATATTATATTTTAATTATTATTATATCACATCATTGTGTTATATATTCTTGTAGCAATTATATCATTTGTTTTGCAAAAGGGTTTTAAAATATTTCATTTTTTTACCTCCCAATGACCCATTTTTAATAGATAAGGAAAATGAGGCACATAAAGGCTAAGTGACTTGCCCAGGGTGACACAACTTGTAATTGTCTGAGATTGGATTTAAATCTAAGGATTCCTGACTCCAGGGATAGTACTCTATTGATCATGACACATAGACACTATAAGAGCTCTACAAGAATTAAACTAGAATATGAGAACATGCTCAGAAAATGGCATCCGGTGTTGCTCAATTTGAGTCCCTGAATCTTTTCAAGCTTCTTTCCCAGGCTCAAAAATATGACATTTAGAGCCAGAGATCTGCCCAGTTACTGTATCATAGACTTCATGACAAGTTCTTTCCATCTTGGTCTTTTAGAGTGTTCCATTCATTGGACACAATACACTGAGGCTGCTTCTATTCACATGGATGGCTTCTCTTTTCTTCCTCCAGAATTACAAACAGGTGGGGAGCCATCCTCTCCCTCCTCCTCCTTCCTTTTTCATTTCTTTAAATGAATGGGGCTCCTGCTTGCATATGTCACTGCCCCCCATCTCTTGGGTTTTCTTCTGGTCAATTTGGGATCTCACCTGGAATGCTCTTGTGAAGGAAGCCAATGACCTCATCAAAGTCACTGCAAAAAAGGCACCTTCAAGAATCATCCAACTTCCTCCTGTTGTAGATACTGTGAAGGATGATTCCCTTTTCTAAAGCTTCCTAAAGCCTTTTCTAACTGGGTTTCTGAAACAAGATCTCCTTGTTTGTCAAGTAATTTCCTCAGCATTAAGATGCTTTCCTCTGCATTTGTGCTTTCCTCCCACTGAATAGTAATGTGAACTCTTACATATATAACAAATACTGAACATGGTCTCATTTGATCATGACACAGAAATCCCTGGGGAGCAGGGGAGGAAGAGCAGCACATAGAGTCAATATACTGGGTCTGTCCTCATTCCCCCAAACTGCTAAGGCTTCCCCTCAGAGACTGCTTTGTCAGTACTTTGATTTTATTTATATAGAGATTAAATATTCTGATATGATTTCAACTCCTTGTAGACAAGAATTATTTAATTTTTGTCGTCCTATCATCAATGCCTTCCATAGTGTGGGACACAGAGTATGTTCACTGTGAATACTTTTTCACTGATTGCCAGATGGGTTCAGGAACACCTGGATTCAAATCCTGTCTCTGATACATACTGGAGTGACTATGGATCGTCATTTATATCCTAACAGCTCCAGCCTCATTCTGAGACTATAGTTTTCTGTCAAATCAGGCATCTTTGTTGATGGAGGGAATAACTATCGTAGGAATATCCAGGGATGAAGCCTAGTTCCAAGCCAAAAGAAAAAATCAACAACTTTTATTTATAGGGTTTTAAGATTCATGAAGCGATTTCAGTACCTGAAATATTGTTTCCTCTTTAAAGATACAGAAATTGGTATTTGGAGGAAGGACCAATGAAATGTAACAGAGAGAGGAAATGACAGAGTGAAGAACAGAATCTGACTCTTTAAAGTCCTCGGTACTCAGTACTTGACCTGTCTAGCTCCTTTTCTTACTTGATGACTGTTCAGTTTAGGGCTACTTTTGGACAATCCAAAGAATGATTATCATAGCATTTGGCCATATATGGCAGGAACAATATGACACAGCAGATAAAAAGTCACAGAAGCAGGAAGAACTTAACACAAGTTAGACCATTCTGTGACACAGGATGACTGTATAATCCTGTTCAAATTAGGAAGGCTCTCAGGACACCATGGGAATTTTAGGAATATAAAGGCCTCGAGAAGGTTTCCTCATGGGGAAATCCCTCTACCAATGGATCAGTCAATCAGTAAACATCTATTAAGCACCTACTATGTTCCAGGCACTGTACTAAGTGTAAGGAATACAAAAAGAGGTAGAAGATGGTTTCTACCCTCAAAGAATTCACAACGAAATTGGAATGAAACAATGAAATCACAAGCCTGTTACATGCCAGAAGATACCTATCATTTAGAACTATCATAATGATGCTAACTTTTCTTTTTTAATTTTATTTAATTAATTAATTTAGATTATTTCCCCAGGGTTACAAAAATCATGTTATTTTCTTTCCCTCTCCTCAACCCCTTCCCATAGCTAACCCATAATTCCACTGGGTTTTACATGTGCCATTGAGCAAGACCTATTTCCATATTATTGATGTTTTTAATAAGGGTGATCATTTAGGGTTTATAACCCCAATCATGTCCCCATCAATCCTTGTGATCAAGCAGTTTTTCTTCTGGGTTTCTGCTCCCACAGTTCTTTCTCTGGATGTGGATACATTCTTTCTTATAGTCCTTCAGAATTGTCTTGGATAATTACATTGCTGCTAGTAGAAATTTCTGATGATTTGATTTTCATTAATGAATGAAAGGAATTCTGAAGATGCTGATGCTGATAACAAAATCTTTATTAAGTGATTTCTAGGAACCAAATTCTATGCTAGGTTCTAGGAGTAGAAATACATAAGGGAGAATATTAAATGTATGTTTTATAACCTAAAAAATTTCAACTGTCATTCAAGTTGAAATAGGCAATCTAATTCAGAGAAATCAAACAAATAGTCCCCTCTGACTAGATGATTGGAAAGTGACACACTAAACACCTCCCAAAGCTGTCCTTTATAGAGGACAGAATCTGGTCTTTAGGATCACTCTCCACTTTCCCTCTGTACCATTTCTTTGTATGAACTCCAGTATTCCAGTGTCCCGTGGGGTCACAACCTTCCCCTCTTTTTTCTAGGTTCTTTTCTGGTTATCCTCTCCCATTAGATCACAAGCTCCTTGAGGAAAGGTATTATCTGTCTTTTCATTATTTGTAGCCCTAGTGTTTGGCACACAATAGAAGATTTGATTTTTAAAATGAGGGTTTATTGCAATATTGGATTAGTTTACCTATTCCTCTCATCACAAATATACCCATGGCAGGATACTCACATGTTTTGACTTTAGCCCAGACCTCTAGATCCTTAATCAAGGTCTTATATGACCATAGTCTCTCCATATGCTATAGATTACATAAAAATTTTTACAATGAAGAATGAGGAATTTTTCAACATCTCTGGAAAATGTAATTTTATGATGAGTTGATAATGTCAAACCAACTGTCCAATACTGTCAATTATGACATAGTCAGTCTTGTATTATATTAAAAATCCCAAAGTAGAACAAAAAATTTAATCTGTTGTATATATTTTTATTCTCAGCTAAATATTTTATATAGAATTTCCATTTAAATTTTCATGTCATTCAAGTATGTAAAATCTATGATTATAATTCCTCTACACTAACCCTTCAAAAATATAGAAAAAAATAGTAGTTCAGCTAGCCTCAGAGCTAAGAAAACTCACATTCAAGAGCTTATATATATATATATATATATATATATAGAGAGAGAGAGAGAGAGAGAGAGAGAGAGAATGTATAGCTACATCTCAGACTTAAAGGGCATATCCAAAATAGTGGAGAAGGTGCATAGACCCACCTGATATCTAGCAAATTGCATCCCTCAAAAAATTTTTAATATATTATATATCTCAAAATAAATTCTTGAGCAGAACCACCCTCCAAAAGACAAGATAAAATAATTTTTCAGCCCCAAACAACTACACAGGCAAGAAAGATCTTCTGCAACAGGGTATAGCATGAAAAAGCATGCCAAGGCAGGCTGCTCTGAGGCAAAAGGCTTTGGGAGTGCTTGAGTCAGCAGCAAAAGTTTCCAGAACTCTCAGTCACATGTAGTAAGGAGGGTTGGACAATTGGTCATAAGGAGAGTACAGGGATCCCCTTGCTGGCTTTCTGGGTAAGACTCTTATTGTATTGCCCATATGTATATCCAGATGGCACTCCTGTGTCTTTGTCTCAGAGTGAGGAGGAGCACTAGCACAGATCAATTCTTCTTGCTGAAGAGAAATAGATGACCTGAGGCACAGAAGAGTACTTGTAGTCACTCAGATCAGAGCACAGGTTAAGAGAAATAATGGAAACCTATACATTCCCAGAACTAGCTCTGAAGGCAGCTGCACAAATAAGCTAAAGCTTGGAACAACGCTTACTTTATCACAAAAACAGAACACAAATTTAAGATTTTTTTTAAGTTCAAAGGAAATAAAAATGCTTAAAAATGAGCAAACAACAAAAAAGAAACACTATATGGAATTCAACAATTTCCATTAAAATAAGTCATACATCATTCCCATGGATTTTAATCTATAATAATGTATTCATCTTGTACTTTGTTAATTAGGGCATGTACTTCTTGCATTAGAACCAGTCATTGATTCAGTTTGTTGTTATTCAGTCATTTCAGTCATGTCTGCCCATTTGAGGTTTTCTTGGCAAAGCTACAAGAGTCTTTTGCCATTTTCTCTTCTTGCTTATTTTATAGATGACAAAAATTAGGAAAATAGGGGTAATTGACTTTTCCAAGGTCACAGAGTTAGAAAATGCCTAAGGTTGGATTTGAATCCCAGTACCATATTCATAATGCCACCTAACTGACTGTAACCTTATCTTAATAAAGTAAAATAAATAAGTCATCAGTGATTTTTCAAAGGAATAAAGTACCACAAATTAGATTAATTTACAATTAAATTTTACCATTTTTAAAAAACTCTAATATTATAGAACTATTTGAGAAAATCAGTAAAGTGGTCCTAAAAAATTCCTTCTATGGACAAACAGGTTTTGGATATCTAAACCATGGTAGGGGGAGAAATAGAAAAATAAAATTATAAATTAATTTCCCTAATGAATATTTATGCAAAAGATTTGAAATAAAAAGGAAGCAAAAAGACTACAGAAATATATAAAAAAATCTCAAATTGTGACCAGGTTGGATTTTGGGCAGGAATGCAGGGCTATTGGAATATTAGGAAATCTATAAGCATATTTAACTTTACCAATAGGAAAAACAACAAAATTCATATCAATAGATGCAGAAAAGTTTTTTCACAAAATAGAGCACATATTCTTATTAAAAACACCAGAATTATGGGATAAATGGAGCTTTTCTTAAAATCATTAGTAGTAACTAACTTAACTGAAAAACAAACATTACCAACACTAAAGATAAACTAAAAGTCTGTCCAATAAGATGAAATTTGAAGCAAATTTATCATTTATCACCTTATTTATCAATATTGTACAAGAAATAGTAGTTCTAGAATTAAAAAAGAAAAAAATAAATTTAAAAATAATCAGGAGTATCAAACAAATAAAACTCACTTTTTGCAAGTGATTTAATTGTGTACTTAGAAAACTCTAGAGAATGAACTAAAATTAGCTAAGAAAATTACCAACTTAAGCAAAGTTGCAAGATATAAAATTATTTCATATATTTCTCCAGCCTTTCTATATATTGCCAACAAAACCAACAGAAAAGAGAAAGCAAAGTTCCATTTAATATACCCATACACATTGTAAAATGCTTACAAATCTACCTGCCAAAACACAGACAGGAAGTTTATGAATATAGCTGCAAAACACTTCTGATATAAATAAAGATAGATCTAAACAATTAGAAAAATGTTCATTGCTTACAGATAGAATGAGTTAATATTATAGAAATAAAAATATTCTCTAAATTAATTTACCTTTTCAGTGTCATAACATTCTATAAAACTATTTTATAGAAGTAAAAATAAATTAATAACACCATTCTTCTAGAAGAACAAAAGATTAAGAATATAGAGTGATTCATTTTTTTTAAGTGAAAGAAGGCATCGAAGTAATGTCATATTTCAATGTACAATAAAAATAGCAATCAAGAAAAACTGGATTCAACTATTTTGGAAAATAAGTTGGAACTATGCTCAATAAACCATACAATTGTGTATGCCCTTTAGTCCAGCAATACACTTTGATCTAACAATAGAACTTATGTATCCCAAAGTGATAAAAGATGTGGAAAAGGGTCTACTCTACAAATAATATAAATATAATATTATTATATATTACATATATAATAATATAATATATAATAATAATAATAAAATAATAAAGACCTGAAGGTGTTAGTTAAATTAATAAGCTCAATATGCGTCACATCTCTAATGTGATAACCAAAGAAGCAAATACAATTCAGGAGTACAATAAGAGAAACAGAGTATCCTGGAATATGGAAGTTAAAAACAACTGTATTCTGTCCTCTTTAGAACTCATTTGGATTATTATGTTCAGGTCTTAGTTCCACAGTTTAAGGACATTGCTAAAATGGAAAATGTCCAGACTAGGGCATCCAAGATGGAGTAAGGCATCAAGAGTATGACAATGCTGGAACCAAATTTCTCTCTCCATTTTGTCTCCTTTATAACATCATCTCTCAGTGACCTGAATGCCAAATATCACTGAGTAAATTCAGGTATAGTTAATTCCTCAGAGAAAAAAAAATTAAAGAACAAAGCAACCAGTAGAACAGGAAACTGACCCAAAAGGCACTGCCCCCCAGGGCAGCCCAGGTAAATTAAGAAACTATGATTGGTTCCTGAGATGTGATGTGTGAAAGCTAGTGGTTGGAGAAAACAGCTTATAAGGGGAGATCCAGCAGGAGGTAAACATCTTCTGGCTGGAGCTTGGAGAGCAGAAGGAACACTTGTCAGAGTTTCAGCTAGTGGCCCAAATGATGTCTGCAGATTAGCTAATTAAGAATCTCTGTACATCTTTCATAGTTTTCCCTCTCTTTACTACTACTACTACTACTACTACTACTACTACTACTACTACTACTACTACTACTACTACTACTACTACTACTACTACTATTACTACTTTGTTTTAATGAAGTTATTAAACTGCTATCAGCCCCATAATTTTAATTATTACAACAGATGAGGATTATTGGAGTTTCATGATGATGATGATCATTAGCATCTGTATGCCTCTCTACTTTCATGGAATTCTTTTCTCTTCACTATGAATCCTTCATTTCTTGCATAACTCTTCAATCTATTATTTTCCTCTTTGTCATTAATTTAACCTATGAAACAAAAGTTTTTCTGAACTCACATGGCCCAAAGTTAATATCATGGAGATTTCTCAGTAATTATTGTGCTCTCTAATTTGTGTTCATCCCCATTTATAGGATTTTTCTAAAGATAATTTAGACTCTTTTATTTTCTCTCAAGGTTGTTCAACTACCCAAGACACCTTCTGAAAAAAAAAACCAACAACAACAAATAGGACCTTTGCACATCATTATCATCATACTCTTCTTTTTCATCCTTATCATCTTCATCACTATTGTCATCCATATCCATCTCATCATCATTTCCTAATTCTGCTAATCATTTTCATCAACCTCTACTCATTACCAATATCTTGCTCTTCATGAGCATCCTTCTCCTTATCATTCTCTTTTTCCTCCTTATCATACTTTGAAGTAATCCTCCCCTCAAATCATATTCTCCCATGTCTCAGGATTTAGGAGAGGTTACAGGAAACACTCATTCTAAGTATTTTTCTTACCTCTATTTGATTTTCTACATTTTCAAAGTTATTGTTATTACCCTGCAAAAATTACATGAGAATTTCATTTTTCCTCTAGAGATCAGGTAACATCATGGTGATTGTTGTGATGACCAATTGCAGACTGACTCATTAAGGAAACAGTGAATTCTCTTTTAGGGAAATAATAGTCCCTTCACATAATTGCCACATACAAAATAAAAAAAGAAAATTTAAAAGTTGGAGGTATAAAGAAAGCAGAATGTCTGAAGATGTTCAAACCTCCACATAAAATGAATGGACTTGGTCTCATGAGCTTCAATGTTCCAACGTTCTGCTCACATTTATTTCTTCTCTCCTGGTTCTCTATTTTTTATACCGATTTTTGCCCATTTCTCACTCACAAGTGAAAGGAATTTAAAGGCTGTTATTCAATTCCCTCCTTGATGTCTGGAAGACTTTAAGCATGCTCTTGCCTGAAGGCAAGGGCAAGACATATCAGTGCCCTAGATTCATAGGTAAAATTATAAAAACTTCATTTTTATCCTCTCCAAAGGTTTCTAGGATGAATAACAGTGTATTTAATGAGATTTCACTTGGATGATGAAATTTTCTGCTTCTCTGGTAGCTAGTAGTTCCTTTGGCTTTTACTGTCAAGGCACCAGGTCAGGGTAAAGTGGTAGGAACATAGTCTAAAGTCAAGTTACCTATTATATTGCAGACTAGTGAATACAGGCATTTTAATGTCTTAGTTCTGATTTTAGTTTTCCCATCTATAAAAAGTGATGATAATACATGTATAGACCAAATAATTGTTTTATTTTGAATAAAATGCTTTGTGTCTAAAGATTTGTGTGTGCTTGTGTCTACATGTGTATCTTTGTATATTAAGTAGCCTACATTATCTGATAGCTGGTATTCTTATTGGAAAGGAGGATAGTTTTCTTCCAATTTAATTTCTTACCAAGGAATACATTCAGTATAGCACTGTAAAATATGTGAAGCTATTCAAAGTCATCTCTAGAGGAAAAATATCATGCAAAAATTATGTCCTCCAGTCATCATCATAACTCCCATGTATAAATGTTTATATATACATATATATACATATAACATGTACCTAATTGTTGATCCTCAGAATAAGCCAAAGATATTGTGGTGTTCTGGGTGGAGAGATGGACTTAGAGTTTTGATTATGTTTCAGACACATGCTAATTATGTGCACTGGGAAAATCACTTAAACTTTTTAGACCTAATTTTTCTCATAAAATGAAGAAAATTTAGTAACTGAAAATCTAACATCCAATGAACTCATGATAAAGACAGATAATTTATTAAGGTCTGGTTTTGTGCCAAATGGTGTGCTATGTTCTTCAGATACTAATATAATGAAGCAAGATGGTCTCTGATCTAAAGTAACTTTCATCTTTGTGGAAAATAGAGGAAATAAAGAGGAAGATGATAATGATGATTAAAAGTGGTCTCTAAGTGGGAATGAAGCCTGATTTGGCACCAGAGAAGGCCAAGACTTAGCTATCCAAGATTACCTTCCAGATAGGATGGTTGTTGTTGTTGCTATTGCTGTTGCTGTTGCTGTTGCTGTAGATGAGGAATCTCATACTCAAAAAGTATAGGCAATATATTGATGATCCCAAAGCTAGAAAGAAAAAAGGATTATTAAGATTCAACTCCAAATCAGATATACATAGGAGCTATTTGTTAGTCATCATGATTCACATGAGCCTAGAGTCATAGAATTATGGATTTATATATGAAAGATTATCTCATTCAATACCCTTGCTATACAGATTAGGAAACTGAGTCCCAGGGAGGTTAATTGACTTTTGAAAAGTCTCACATCCCATAATGAACTGAGACAGAATCCAAAACCAGATATTCCCAGTGAACACTAAATCCAACCTTATCATTTTAGAAATGAAGATACTAAGATTGCAAGCTGTTCAATGTCATACCCAAAGTCATAAATGCCAGAAGTTTCTCTCATAAAGGTTCATATTTTCAAAACTTATAAGGGATTGAAAAAAAGAATTAAATCTTCCTGACCTTTCAAGCATAACCACATTTTACTGCTGAAAACAGGTACAGTGAGCCAGGTTCATTTTCCTTTTCCAGATGAATTTCATCAATGAGGCACTTATCAACTTCATTAGAAAATCATGAGTATTTTAACTCTGCCCAATATCTACCACATTCATTTAGACCCCTTAGTTAAAACTATAATAGTACAAGGGATTATAGACTGGTGAGGAAATATAATAAATCACAAAGTCACAAAAGTATGACTGACCCCTGAGAATATCTTTTTCCGCTCTCACTACAATGATGGAAAAAAGTTATCCACAGGGATAATATCTCTTTATTATCTTTTACTTCAGAAATGTGGAGAGGAGATTTATGACAGAATGGAGTCCAACACTGCTTTTCATGAGTTTTGGGGTATATATCTTGACAAATTAGAACATTTTACTTAGTGTAAGATGCTAATATTTAATTATGATTTATGCTAAATAGGTTAATTCTAAAAAAATTCATTTCACAAACATAAGATTGGAAAAACATAAATAGAAGGAAGTTCATTTTTAAAATTAGGATTTTGTTGGACTACATGCCCCCTAAAAGAATAAATATTCAATATGGCAGCCACAGACAATATAAAACAAAACAAAATATTTCAGTCTTTTAATTCATCAGTAGAGATATAAGATCAAATACTAAGTATTAAATCCAATGTCAACTGCTTCTATCAGACCACATCTAGAAACTGTACTTAGCTTGCTGAAACATTAGAAAAGGGCACTGAGAAACTTAAAACATTTTTGGAAGAAGGTAGGCAGAACAGGCAAATGTCCCAAGATTATGCCATTTGAATTTTGACTAAAGAAAATGTGAAAATTTAGATTAGAGCAAAAGAGATTTAGGATACAGATTGATTAAAAAGCTCCAAATATTTGAAAGTATGATTTGTGACAGAGGGGATAAATTAGTTCTACTGGGAACCAGAGAAGGGAAGCCAAGGAAGAGATGGGCAGAAATGTATGTCATTGGAAAAAACCAAGATTTGGATCAGGGACCTAGGTTTAAACTCCAACTCTAACAGTCACTCTGTATGCATACTTAGACAAGTAAGTTGCTTCATTTATCTAGCCATGAGTCTCAATAAATTTAGAAGATTACATGAGATGAACTGCCAGGAACCTTCCAAATTTAAATTTATGATCCTATAAGTTACCAACATTTCCATTGCTTGTCAATGAAAGGGTGAATGCTCTAACATTTGAAATGATACTGAAGTAGAATTGAGCATTGAAGGATATTATACTGGAAAAATACTAGATAAGTAGGTAGGAGTCCCATTGGGGAGGGCTTGAAGTGCCAGGCTAAATATGCTGCTAGTAATTCTGCAGAATAAAAATTGGAACTTCTAGATTTGGAAGCCACTTTGCATTTCCCTTGGTTCAGAATTCAGTTAGCTATGAGCAAAGAACATATCCCTTAGTATCTGACCTATAATTGATAAGTTTTGTTCTGTTTAGCTAGATGGATCCCAAGAGAATGAGCACATGGTAATTTATCAAGATATTTGATTTTTGCTATTGATACCACACATACACACATACAATCTATTTATATCTAGCCATCTATCTGTCTATCTAGTACCAAAAACAAAAATCAGATATATACATTTTATTAAATAAAAATTTAATTTATCACAAAAAAGAAATGGAAATAAAGATACAGAGAGACAAAAAGACAGAGACAGAGAGGCAGAGGCAGGGTCATAGGAAGAGGCAGGACGAGACTGGATGCTCAAAGCCTTTTAAAATTCTTTCCAGATTGCATATCAATATAAATTTTATTGTTTATTTTCTCACATTTTGTGATTCATGTTCTCTCCCTTCCTTTTACCCCTTCTCCTTCCCCAAAATTGTAGGTAATGTGATAAAGGTCATGCATGTTTTATCATAGCATACATATTTCCATGTTCACCATATTGTGAAAGAGGACCATTTTACTAACATTAAAGAAAATTAATGGGGGAAATAAAGTCAAGAATGGTTCAAAGCTTTTCTAGAATAGGTGAACCTGAGTCTACCGATATAAGATTCAAGACCTTAGAATACCATTATGAACCATGAGATATCTAAGTAGTTGATTGTACTATAGGATGTTGCTCTATGGCATTCCCTTTCCTTCACAATCAGAACATCCACAGAGAAAATTCCTCAAAGAGAAAGCCTCCTGACATGTTGTATGAAGAAGATAAAGTGAAGCTAATGAGCCTTTATTAAGGGCCTACTTTATGTTGGGCTGTGTGATTTCAATTTTCAGAAGAGGAGAACACCAAAATGGCTCTGTTTTCCCCCATTGCTGGCAATGCTTCTGACTCTCCAAGACCTCACAGCTGTACATTTTGAAAAAATATGTTCCCTTTGCCCCCATTTCAGCTCCATTTGGTTTGTAATTTCCCTCTATTAGAAAGTCAATGCTTAGAAAGCAGTCATTGTCTTTCTTTTGGTTTGTATTTGTGTCCTCAGTGCTTAGCACAGTGTTTAGCACATGGGAATCTCTTAGATTAGTTAGTGAGAGGCAGAACAAAACATTCTATAACAGTACTGTATGCAACCCAACTCTTGAATATCTGATTGAGTTTGAAGAACAGGCTTACATGAATGGCTCTAAGAAAGTGGAGAATAAGTAGATGAGGGCAATCAAGATGGTTATGAAATTCAAGGTCATACCTTCTGAAAATTCTCTTAAAAACACACAGTATATTTATCTATGAAAGAAAACTATTTAGAAGGGAACTATGATTTTGTTGACCCTCACTTGAGATACAACTGATATTTTGTTCATCTTATTGGACCTCCCCCCTCCATGCACTTTTACTGTACTTTGACCTTCTTGTGAGTAGGTTCTGATTTTTGCCTTCTTTGGTATTCCCAGTGTTTAACACAGTATATTTTGAAATTTAAAAAAAAATGAAGGAGACTCAAAGTCCTCCAATTTTTCAAAACTCATCCCAAGGTTTTCCTTGACAGAATATGTTTAGATCTTAAATTTTGTCATTCAGAGAATCTTTCATAATTCTTGATACATCTCTATTTTAAATCATAGTTGATGGAAAAGTTTATTGGCCATATCAGTTTCTATGAGGACTTTTCTTGTGCTGGTATATATACATACATAAATATATATATATATATATTGTTATCTTTTCAAAATTTCATTTTTGAATATTTCCCATAATTCCCAGACTGCCTTCTGCTCAGATTTATGACTTAATATCTTACTTATACTTTATCAATTCAGTTTTTTATTTAATTTAATTTTTTTGAAAATTTTATTTAGTCAATTTAGAACACTATTCCTTGGTTACAAGAATCATATTCTTTCCATCCCTCCCCTACCCCTTACCCCTTCCCATAGCTGTCATACAATTCCACTGGGTTTTATGTGTGTCCTTGATCAGAATCTATTGCCATGTTGTTGATGTTTGCACTAGGATGTTCATTTAGAGTCTACATCCCCAATCATTTACCCTCGACCCATGTAATCAAGCACGTGTTTTTCTTCAGTGTTTTTACTCCCTGAGTTTTTCCTCTGAATGTGGATAGTGTTCTTCCCTATAGATCCCTCCTAGTTGTTCAGGATCACTGCATTTCCACTAATGGAGAAGTCCATTACATTCGATTGTACCACAGTGTATCAGTCTCTGGGTACAATGTTTTCCTGGTTCTGCTCCTTTCACTCTGTATCAATTCCTGGAGGTTGTTCCAGTCCCCATGGAATTCCTTCAGTTCATTATTCCTTTGATCACAATAGTATTCCATCACCAATATATACCATGATATGTTCAGCCATTCCCCAATTGAAGGGCATTCACTCATTTTCCAATTTTTTGCCACCATAAAGAGAGCAGCTTTGAATATTCTTGTACGAGTCTTTTTCCTTATTATCTCTTTGGGGTACAAATCCAGCAGTGCTATGGCTGAATCAAAGGGAAGACAATCTTTCAGAGCCCTTTGGGCATAGATCCAAATTGCCCTCCAGAATGGCTGGATCAATTTACAACTCCACCAGCAATGCATTAATGTCCCAACTTGGCCACATTCCCTCCAACATTCATTACTTTCCTTTGCTGTCATGTTGACCAATCTGCTAAGTGTGAGGTAGTACCTCAGAGTTGTTTTGATTTGCATTTCTCTGATTTTAAGAGATTTAGAGCACTTTTTCATGTGCTTATCAACAGTTTTGATTTCTTTATCTGAAAATTGCCTATTCGTGTCCCTTGCCCATTTATCAATTGGAGAATGACTTGATTTTTTTTTTAAATATATTTTATTTGATCATTTCCAAGCATTATTCGTTAAAGACATAGATCATTTTCTTTTCCTCCCCCCCACCCCCCATAGCCGACGCGTAAATCCACTGGGCATTAGATGTTTTCTTGATTTGAACCCATTGCTTTGTTGATAGTATTTGCATTAGAGTGTTCATTTAAAGTCTATCCTCTGTCATGTCCCCTCAACCTCTGTATTCAGGCAGTTGCTTTTTCTCGGTGTTTCCACTCCCATAGTTTATCCTTTGCTTATGAATGGTGTTTTTTTTCTCCTGGATCCCTGAAAGTTGTTCAGGGACATTACACCGCCCCTAATGGAGAAGTCCATTACGTTCGATTATACCACAGTGTATTAGTCTCTGTGTACAATGTTCTCCTGGTTCTGCTCCTCTCGCTCTGCATCACTTCCTGGAGGTTGTTCCAGTCTCCATGGAACTTCTCCACTTTATTATTCCTTTGAGCACAATAGTATTCCATCACCAACATATACCACAGTTTGTTCAGCCATTCCCCAATTGATGGGCATCCCCTCGTTTTCCAGTTTTGGGCCACCACAAAGAGCGCAGCTATGAATATTTTTGTACAAGTCTTTGTGTCCATTATCTCTTTGGGGTACAGACCCAGCAGTGCTATGGCTGGGTCAAAGGGTAGATATTCTTTTGTCGCCCTTTGGGCATAGATCCAAATTGCCCTCCAGAATGGCTGGATCAATTTACAACTCCACCAGCAATGCATTAATGTCCCAACTTGGCCACATTCCCTCCAACATTCATTACTTTCCTTTGCTGTCATGTTGACCAATCTGCTAAGTGTGAGGTAGTACCTCAGAGTTGTTTTGATTTGCATTTCTCTGATTTTAAGAGATTTAGAGCACTTTTTCATGTGCTTATCAACAGTTTTGATTTCTTTATCTGAAAATTGCCTATTCGTGTCCCTTGCCCATTTATCAATTGGAGAATGACTTGATTTTTTTGTACAATTTATTTAGGTCTTTATAAATTTGAGTAATTAGACCTTTGTCAGAGGTTTTTGTTCTAAAGAATTTTCCCCAATTTGTTGCTTCCCTTCTAATTTTGGTTGCATTAGTTTTGTTGGTACAAATACTTTTAAATTTAATATAATAAAAATAATTTATTTTACATCTTGTGATTTTTTTCTAACTCTTGCTTGGGCTTAAAATCTTTCCTTTCCCAAAGATATGACATGTGTACTATTCTGTGTTCACATAATTTTTTTATAGTTTCCTTCTTTATATTCAAGTCATTCACCCATTCAGAGTTTATCTTCATGTAGGGTGTGAGATGTTGATCAAAACCTAATCTCTCCTGTTCTGTCTTCCGATTTCCCCAGCAGTTTTCATCAAATTCCTTTATCAATTTAGGAAGTGTATTTTTGAACCTCAATGAAAGATTCTGTTATCTATTTATAATGCTAGTAAAATTTACCTTCTGACACACTATTCTACTATAGCTAAATTGTTTTATGCATCTCAGCTTTGTGTCATTGATAAATTTGTTAAAGATATCAGTAATACATTTATCCAATGCATTCATAAAAAGGAGAGACAGAGTAAGATGAAGATGGAAATGGAATCAGAGAGAACAACCTCTATTGTTAAACAGTTCTTATTTAAAACAAATTTCTACCAGTATGAAGTGATTCATTAGGTCTTTATAAAAGACCTTTTTTATAATCATCTGATCATCATTCATATAGAACTAGAAGGGACCTTTATAGTCATCTCTCATAAATAATTTTTTTACAAATGAAGAAATTTAGACTTAGAGGGTTTAAATGGAATTCACATAAGTCTTTAGGAAAGATCCAGGATTCAAATACAAGTCTAGTGATTTCTAGTGAAATTGCCTTTCCACTCTATCATGTTGCCTCCATGTAACTGAGAAATATTTTTAACTAGTAGAAGAATGTTGCACGGGCATCTGAGTGTTTATGTTCTGGAAAGTGTCTTTGTCTTAGAGTCAAATACCTTGTTATTTCAGTCCAGGCCTCCCATTTATTATCTGTCTGACCTTGAGGTTGTCACTTCCATTTTCTGGGCCATAGTTTCATCATTAATAACATGAAGGAATGGGATAACATGATCTAACATCCAGGCCAAATATAGGTTTTTAAGCCTTTGTTTTTAGTTTACTAAACATTCAGCATTTAGTTTTAGGCTGAGTTCAGGAAATTCAGATAATTCATCCCATTTGGGGATTTGAGGTTTGTTGAAATCATTACCTGTTATACTGACCTGTATTTTAGTAGATTTCTTTAAATAAAGACATGGACATATTTCTGCTAAATCCTGCATAATAGTATTTCAGGGATAAATGTTTAATTACCATACAAGAAGACTTTTGCCTTTTAATACATAATCTCATTTTTCCAACCATTTAGGCTCTGGTAATAAGTTAGGGTGGCTGAAAAGAAGAGAATAATCACCTGGATTTCATTGTTGGCAACAAGCACCTCTTAACTTAGTCAAACTGATGCTCAAAAAATGCATGAGGATTTAGAAAACTAGTTCTCAGACTTTCTTTCTAGCTTTGCCAGTCCATCCAGAGGTCCTGTTTCAATGATGTAGATATTGAAAGCCTAGATACCCCTTCCATGGCATAGTCAGACATTGTAATATACATCATGAGGCAAATATCCCCAGGAATGATATTATGGAAATGGTTATTAGTGAAAGAAATTAAAGATGAACTGAAAGGACTATCATTAAAAAAGGCAGTAAAATTATTAAAAATAGCTATATTCTCTGGAATATTGGGTAACAAAATTACTCATTTCTAGCCAAGGAAAATGAAAAGTGCTTAGATTGGTTCATCTAAATTAGAAGAGTTTCATTATTTTATATCTGTAAAGTGGAAACAATAGGGAAATAAATGAGTGGTGATGAAATAGAAATAAAAATAGAAAAATAAGAGGAAATGATGGAGATAATTAAAGATTTTTCTAGTTAGATATTGAGAATGAAACCACAGGAAGAAATTGTGTTAATTTAAATGGAATACACAAAATAGAATGCTTGAATGATATTCAGGACATGGCTTAGGAAGCAGATTTAAGAGATATTCAATTTGTCTTGGCCTTGAAAATTTTGGGCCAGTTAATGCTTACAGAATTCATAGAACTATAGAATGTTAGGTATGGAAGAAACCTTTGAAGATATCTGTTCAGCCTTTTGTTTTGGGGTAGGGGAATTAAAAATCAGAGAGAAGAAAGAATTTCCATGAGATTGTATATTTAATAAGTGCAGGAGAATAGCTTTAAGTCTTGTATATGATCTTGCCTGCTTTGTTTTTTTTTTAACCCTGCTATGCTTTATGTCTTTCTTTGAAGGTAGAGGTGTTCTGTGACAATTGAAAAGAGAAAATATTTTTAAGAGAATGGCTTTGTCAGCTAATAAGAGAGTCAGAATCTTTTCTTCTGGTGAGATATTGTTTGTGTTTACTACTTTTTCAGATGTTATGTGTATTAAGGGAGGCAGTGTTTGTCAGGTGCTTAGCTCAGTGCCTGGTCCATAGTAGATGCTCAATAAATGCTTACTGCCTTTCCCCTTCTTCCTTTCCTCATAATCCTCAGAAAAATAACTAAAGTTTTGGATGACATAATTAAGATTAAGCTCCCTCAAAAATCCCCCACTGAAACAGTATAATTTAAATGACAAATTGAATGGAAGATGAAATTTAATGAAAATAAATGTAAAGTCTCAGGTTTCCAAAAGTTAATTTCATAAATGCAGTCTAGAAAAGGATTCAATTTCTCTCATCTTCTCGGAGTTCTTCCTCTAGGTCAAACAAAATAATTTAAATTAAAACCTTGATCTAGGCTACAGCCCGTCGAGACTTAATGATAGTTATAATCTTCTGTCCCCCGTACCCTCTGATCCAGAATTATGGACCTTTTTCCTGCTCCATGGACAGAATATTGGCTCTATTCTAATTCTGATTCTGTCATGCCTAGGTTGTGAGGGGTGCTGACTAGAAAGATGGTGAAATTCTCCACTGTAATTGGATGATTAGGAAGAGGGGTGGGTTTTCAGGGAAGGGTAAGAAAATTGGTTTTGGACATGTTAAACGTATGTCTCTGGGCCATCCTATTCACGATGCCTAATAGGCAGTTGGACATCAAGGAGAGACAGGAGGTCATGACAGACATGTCGGCTTCAACTGCCTCTAATGTCACAGTCTGCTATTTCAATCTCCTGCAATATCCCCACTCCTACTGCCCTTCCTTGTATAAAAGCTGGTTGAGAAATTGGTGATTTCAGGTCTTGATCTATAGATGGTACTATCCTAAGATTTTTGTCTTCTACTTCAGACTTTATGAAATGGAAGAACTATGTGGTGCTTTGCTTTAATTTTGATGAATCTGTATTTCACATAAACATCTGCTAAGTGGTTCAGTGAATAGAATTACTGGAGTCAAGAAGACATGAATTCAAACCCAGTCTTAGATACTTACTGGCTGTGTGATCCTGGGCAAGTCACTGTACTTGATTGCTTTAGTTTCGTCATCTACAAAATGAACTGGAAAAGGAAATGGAAAACCACTCTAGAATATTTGCTAAGAAAACCCCAAAAGGGATCACAAAGAGTCAGACATAATTGAAAAATAATTAAATAACTATTTCTCATGCTATATTTCACCATTAATAGATATTTCTTAAGATATCTGGGGTTAACTTGACTCATTCATGTTAACTAGTTTTGCCAAAGTGGGTCAATATCTGAAATTCCAAAGCTCATTGAAATCAGAGATTGCAAGACAAATTTGTTGGGGTGTGGGAAGTACAATGTTCTCTAAAGTATCTATGATGGTACCATTCATGTGGCAGTAGCCTTGGAGCCTGGGGAAAATCTCTGCATTCAAAATATTGATTCTGATGGCTACTGGCTGTAGGCCATTGGAAAATCACTTAAATCTTTCATTGCTCTACATATTGATAATTTTTATCAACATATACATTATGTAGACAATTGTCATTCTCGGTCACTGAGAAACTACCACTAGTATTATGTAGAGAAAGGACAAATCTACATTAGAAAAGAGAATTTCCATACCAAGGTCTTCCTCTTCTCACTAATGAATTTGGTGGCCTAGTACCTATCCCCAAGCAGTTCATTATTTCTATGTTAAATGATTAATTAAAAATGAGCTCATATGTCACTTACATTTCATTTCCTTCCTAAAACCTTTTCCAGGTGTTAACGCTCTTCTGCACTTCAACATTGTTTCATATTATTTGTTCATCATTTATTTTTATTTTACTTAATTTCTCATATTTTTGCCATAAACAAATATAAGTCCCTTGAAGAGAGGGGCCATTTTTTTTGCATATTTGAAATTTTAACCCAGAATCAAAAACTTGAAAGCTGTATAATACTGGGCAAGTGACAATCTGTATCCACTTCAATTTCCTCATCTATAAGATTGGGGTAAAAGTAACATGGATCTACTGGTGTTGTTGGAAAGATAAAATGAAGTAATATTTAAAAACATTACTCAGAAAAGCACCATATGAATGTATTATTATTATTAATAGCTAGGAACAGTTAGAGGTTGTCTCTTTTCAAACAGGCTACTTAACAGAAGACCAATAAATCAAGCTTTCTACTATTACAAATGTCTTTGCATGATATAAAAGGCACAAGGAGAAGAACAGGAAATGAGAATCCAGGATAAGTGCAGTTTGCTTCATGTGGGGAAAACAAATTATAACCTTTCATAATTGAATTAATGCTCATCAACTAGAGCATTGCAGTCAAATTTATAAAATAACTTCCATAAAATTGAATACTCCCTATGATGCCTTGGAGTCATTTTCCAATCCTTTGATAATTTCACAGTGATTTACAAAAGACTTTTATTCTTCTAATGTGACTATACTTCACATTATATTCCTTAATAAAATATCAGGCATTTCTGGAATTCAATTGATTCGAAGGGGCAAAGAATATTTTGGAATTGTATTGAACTTGACAGTGTCTATGACAACACAAAATAATCTAAATTTGGGGGGACAGAAATATGTTGTACCTCTCTGAGAATAGAATATGAAAGATGGAAGGGACCTTAGAATACCAAACACAGACTGATAGAACTGGGAATAACTTTTCAATATAAAACAGAATGGGAGGACTGAAGGAGTCATGAGAATATAGGACAGAGAAAGAAGGCTCTCTTTGTCAGGGAACAAAAAGCATGAAATCTGAAAGTTAAAACAGACTTAAGAACATATAACAAAGAATGCATTTTAGAATATGAAATATAGGGGAAAGTATATAAAAAGTCAGACAGGGGAGGGCCCTTAGAAAGGCAAATAGAGAAAATTCAAGCTTGGAGGGGCTTTAGAATAATGAAACAAAATATCAGATCTAGGACTTTCATTCAAAAAACTTAGCACAGTCCTTTCATTTGAAAGAAGAGATCATACTTAGGAGGAACATACTTAGGAGGAACAAAAAATGTTGTACTGGGAAAAGGAGAAGAGATGTAGAATCAGGTAAAATATCTCCCATAAGAATGGTTCAGAAAATATTACACTAGAAGCAAAATAGTGATGTTGTGGGCAAAACTTGGACCTTTCATTAAGACTAACTGAAAGAGGAAATAACATATTCTCTCATTTGGGTATAGAAAAACATCATACAGGGAAGTAAGAGGGGTGAGGATTTAGTGAAGTGAGGGTCAATAAAAGGATGGTGAGGGTTGGGAAAGGCCATAGTTAGAACAAAATACACTTTTAAGGAGGGGCAGGTTGAAAGAAAAGAGAAAGAAAGATAAACAAAGGGAAAAAATAGAATTGAAGGAAATACCCAGTTATTAATCATCACTTTGATTGTGAATGGGATGAATTCACTCATAAAATAGAATCCAATAAACCACAGATTTGCACTAAGTTTTGTAAAAGAAGCACAGAAGGCAGAAAGACACAAAAAGTTAAAATAAAAGACTGGAGCATAATTTATTATATTTCATCCAAAGTAAAAAACAAACACAGAGATGACAAAACAAAATAGCAAATTTAATCATTATCTCAGACAAAGCAAAAGCATTAAAAAAAACTATTAAAAAGTAGGCAGAGAAAACACATCTTCCTAAAAGGTATCTTAGACCATGAACTATTACCAATACTAAACATTTATTCATCCATATTTTAAAGAAAACCTTATATGAATTATGGGAGGAAATATATAACACGATTATACAAGCTAGAGACCTCAACTTTCCCATCTCAGAACTAGGTAAATCTAACCAAAAATAATGAAGTAAGAGAATATATGTATATATGGGCATACATATATATTAAAGCTAGATATAATAGATCTCTAGAGAAAATAAAATGGGAATAAAAATGAATATAACATTTTATCAATGGTACATGACACATATAAAAATTGACCATGTAATAAGGCAAAAAATCCTCACCTCCAAATGCAGAAAATTAAAAAAAAAAACATTAAATGCATCATTTTAAGATCATAATGCAAGAAAAATACTATTCAATAAAAGGTCTTAGAAATGTAGATTACAAATTAATTGGAAATGAAATAATCTAATTCTAAAGATTTAGTGTGTCAAAGAACAAATCATAGAAATAATCATTTCTGTAAAAAGAATGACAACAATAAGACAACACCAATTTCTTTGAGATTTATCCAAAGAAATAGTTAAATGATAATGACTATCTCTGAATACATAAATAGATAAAATAGACAAAGAGCAGATCAATGAATTAGACATGAATCTAAAGGGAAAAAAACTGGAAAAAGAAAAAAAACAATCTCAAATTTCCGAACAAATACCAAATTGGAGTCATGAAAATTAAAGGAGAGATTAATAAAACTGAAAGTAAGAAAACCATAAAACTAATAAATAAAAACAGAAGCGAGTTTCAATTTTAATGGTTTAGTCATTGGTTAATTTGACTGAAAAAATGAAAGAAGAAAACCAAATTACAAGTATCAGAAATAAAAAGGATGATTTCACCACTAATGATGAGGAAATTAAAGTAATTATTAAGAATATTTTTTTCTCAATTAAGTGCCAATAAATCTGACAAGCAGTGTTAAATGTGATGAATATTTATAAAAAATATAAATTGGATATGAGAAATTGAATATTTTAATGAATCAATCTTAGAAAAAGAGATTGAAAAAGCCATCAATGAATTCCATGAGAAAAAATTCCCAGAACCAGATGAATTCACTAGCGAATTTTATCAAAAATTTAAAGAATAATTAATTTATATGCTATTATAAACTCAATAGGCAAATAGACAAATGAGGAATTCCACTAATTTTTTTTTGTGACACAAATATGTTGCTGTTACCTAAACCAGGAAAAACAAAAACAGAAATAAATTTGTAGATCAATTTTCCTAATAAAACTTGATACAGAAATTTTTAATTAAAGAAAAACAAGGAGATTACAACAAAGTTCATGCATTATGAAAAGGTGGGATTTCTACCAGGAATATGAATGTTTTAATATCAGGGAAATTACCACAATAATTGACCATATCAATTAGAAAACCAACAAAAATCCATACAATGATCTCAACAGATGCAAAAAAGCTTATGACAAAATTTAATGCTCATTTCTATTAAAAAACAGAAATAATATGTATCAGTAGAACTTTTCTTAAATGATCATTAACATCTATCTTGAACCAATAGCAAGCATTATCTGCAATGGAGATCAGTTAGAAATCTTTCCAATAAAGTCAGGAGTAAAGCAAAGATGCTCATTTATCACCATTATAATTCAATAGCCTACTAAAATTGGTATTATAAAAATAAGAAAAGGAACAGAATTTGAAGAAATTATAATTAACAATGAAGAAACTAAAATATTACTTTTTGAAGATAGTATAGTAGTATAGTATAGTAGTAGTCTCTCAGTAACCAAGAATGACAATTGTCTTTGTGCGCTTTCATCTGTGATGTACCCTCATATGTCTTGAAGAGGGTGGGGATAGATGAGTGTGCACAAAGACACTTGTGCGTGAAGGAGATTTGAGTGGAGAAGTCAATGCACAGAGACAGTCCCACTCTCTCGGCATTGGAAGCCTGGGTCCAGTGGCACGAAAGGTCTTTATGTCTGGAGACTTCCTCAGCTGCATTGGATGGCTGTGTTGTCCTTTGTGTTCCAACATGCCCTGAGCACTCCACAGTGTTTTGCTGCGTTGCCCTCTCAGCCGTTGAATCTTCTTATTGGTTTCTTCCATCTGTTCAGCCAAAGCAGTCTTCACATGCTGGGTGAGCAAAGCCCTGGTTCACCAGGGGTCTGTGACCAGATGGCTACGCTCACAAGGTTTATCCGGCCTGTCGAAGCCATTGCCTGGGGTGTGGCCGCTGCCACATACTAGCAGCTACTAGGAGCCACAAGTGAGAGCTGGGTGTCAGGTGGGGGGTCAGAGGCTGGAGAGCTGCCCTAGAAGAGCACGACAAGCCCTCCATACCAGAGATACTACTCCTCCCTGAGCACCCCATACACCCCTTTTTGAAGATAAAATTATGGTATAATTAGAGAAACCTTGAGAATCAACTAAAAATAGTTGAAATAATTAACTACTTCACCAAATTGCATAAAATAAAATAAACCTACATATTGGCATTTCTATATATTACCAAAAATGAACAACAAGAGATAGAAAGTAACATTTCATTTAATAATTGCATACAATGCAAAATTCTTAGAAGACTATCTGCCAACAGTTTTTTTTTTCAAGCAATTCTTATGCCCAAACTGTGAATCTTTGGGTTTATCGAGTATTAGATTATTCCGAATATCACCTACTGTATACTTTGTACCCATTCTATTCCACTGATTGTAGCTCTTTATCTCTTATTCAGTACCAGACTGTTTTAATGATTTCCACTTTGTAGTACACTTGGTGATCTCTTTTGGCTAGTTGACTTTTCTTCTTTTTTAAAATTAATCCTTTAATAGTCTCATCCTTTTATTCTTTCAAATGAATTAATTTTTTTCTTCCTCCAATATTTTTGGTAGTTGGGTTTGTATGGCATTGTATAGGTAAATTAAGTAGGTAGAATTTTAATTTTTAAAAATTATATTGACTAGGATGCCACATGAACAATTATTTATTTCCAACTCTTTACTTCTGATTGCATTTGTTGTGTAAAAGGATTTGTACTAGTGTTAGTTCTTTGGTTTGTCTTGGCAGATAGTCTTCTAGGAATTTTGCATTGCATTTGCATTCAAAATGGGTTAATGATAATAATTAATTTTTAATAAACCTACACATTACCATATCTATATATTACCAAAAATTAACAAGAAATAGAAAGTAACATTTTATTTAATAATTGCGTACATTGCAACTACCAAAAAAAATTGGAGGTAGAAAAAAATTAATTCATTTGAAAGAATAAAAGGATGAGACTATTAAAGGATTAATTTTAAAAAAGAAGAAAAGTCAACTAGCCAAAAGAGATCACCAAGTGTACTACAAAGTGGAAATCATTAAAACAGTCTGGTACTGAATAAGAGATAAAGAGCTCCAATCAGGGGAATAGAATGGGTACACAGTACACAGTAAGTGATATTCAGAGTAATCTAATACTCAATAAACCAAAATATTCACAGTTTGGGCAAAAGAATTGTTTGAAAAAAAAAACTGTTCAGAAAACTGGAGAGTAGTTTGAGATAATCTATGTATAGACCAAAATCTTACATTGTATAACAAGAGAAATTCAAAATGGGTTCATGACTTAAATATAAAAGATGATTCCATAAACAAATTAAGGGAAAATGGAATAGTTATATATATGATCTATGGATGATTATAATAATGTATGAGTAATCAAAACGTGAGAGCATTATGGGAGGTAAAATTAATTGTTTTGATTATACTAAATAAAAAGGGTTTTGCATAAACAGAACCAATCTAACTAAGATAATAAGGAAACCAGAAAACTTGGAAAAGAATTACAGCATTTTTTTCTGATAAGGCCTCATTTTCAAATACATAGAAAATTGTATTGAATTGAATGTATAATACAAGTCATTCCTTAATTGACAAATGATTAAAAGATGGGAACAATTTTTTAAAATAAAGAAATCATATCTATTTATAATTATATATTTTTAAAGTTTTAAATCATTATTGATTGTACAAATGCAAATAAAACAATTCGATGATACCATCTTGCACCTATCAGATTGGCTAATGTAAATGAAAAATTAAAAGAAAAATGTTGGTTAGTATGTGGGAAAATTGAGCACCAAAGGATTATTCATGGTGTTGTGAACTGATGCAACCATTCTGGAGACTAATTTGGAATTATGCAGAAATGATATACCATTTGGTTCTATATCTCAAGAGGAAAAGGATCTATATGTACAAAAATCCTTAGAGCAGATTTTTTTGTGATGTCAAAAAATTGGAAATTGAGAATATGTCCATCTCATGTAAAATGGCTGTATAAGTTGTCATATATGATTGTGATATAATATTATTGTGTTTGAAAGGGAAAAATGGGGTTAATTTTTAAAGGTTGGACTTTATATTTTATGAGTGTGGTTGCCAGGAATTTTAATTAATTCCAAAGAGATTTTTATTTACAATTTCATTACAAAATGTAGAAAGAGTGAAGCAAGAAATCAGAGAGAGGATAAGGTAAGGTATCTAGCATGAGCACTAAGTAATTTACTCCAGGCCCCTCTGGGCAGGAAGAATTAGTTTCAGTCAGCCTCAGCAAAGCCGAGGACCTGGGCAAGCCTCTCTCAAGAGTAGGTCTTTCCTGAGGCTGGTGTCTTCAGAGAAAACCCAGCAGTAAAGAGTCAGCCTTTAACTCACCACATGTCAGTACAGTCAGCAGATTCTTTATCAGCCTCACCAGTAAAACAGGGTCTCATATCCAGTCAGAAGATCCTTCAGCTCCTCTTCACCAGCATCGACTCAAAAGCATGAAGAATTGACCTCTCACAGGAAGTAACAGCTCCTTTTAAAGATGCTACCTTTGCATCACTTTCTGTCTCTTCCCCTAATTTTATGCCTACAAATCACAGTTGACACTCTGCTCTGGACTGCCCAGAAGGCAGTCAGTGGATTCTGATTCATCACCCACTATCTCACACGTGAGTAACAGACCTCCCCCACTCAATGTGTGAAATGCAATGTTTGCAACTTTGGTGATTAAATCTAAAAATGGGTAGATCTCCATACTTAACTTTTAAGTACTGTGTTCTAAAAATAGGCAGGGGTTACAATTTAATCTTCACAATCAGAGGAGAGTTAATATGTTCATTGTTATAATCAGGGGAGTAATAAATGTACTCTTCACATGCTATAAGAAATAATTAGCGAGATAGTTTGAGAAAAATAACTAGAAAGGCATTCATGAACTGATAAAAAGCAAAGTGAACAGAATGAGAACATTTTGCACAGTAACAGTGATATTTTATGATAATCAACTGGATAACTTAGCTATTCTCAACAATGAAAATATCTATAACAATTCTGAAGGAAGAAAAAAATGCTGTGCACTCTAAGAGGAAAAATATAGATAAAAACATACAGATTTTGCTTTGAGGGGGTATTTTTTCTATATTCTCTCTCACAACATTACTAATATGGAACTATGTTTTCCTTGATTGCACATACAGAACCTACATAAAATTGGATGATTTCTCAATGAGGAAGGAAGGTTGGAAGGAAAAGAGAGAGTTTGGAACTCAAAATTAAAAATAATAATATTATATATTGTGTTCATATTTAATTAGAAAAGTGAACTATTTCCAAAAAATATATATTATATTTATTACTCTCTCCTGGCCTGTTCCTAGTGTCTTAACTTTTTTAAGGGATTAGAGGACTGCTATTTTTCCTATGTGAATTCTCATAGCAAACAAGAAGTACAATTTGTTCTAAGATCATTCTGTTTGAATAAACCCAATCTGTCTATGAAAAAAAAATAGCCTATTTTCTCATTCAGGTACAGAGTAAAGGAATATCAAATTGTAATCTATGAGGCAGCCAATGCTTCATGAAAACAGCAGGCAAGGCCTTTTGGATACCCCTCAAACAACCCCAAAGCTCTATTTTCTTTGTGTATCAAATTATAGACACTGGGGAATCCTGATTGGCTAGTTCTATAAGCTTGAGGCCTGTTTACTACATGATTATCCTTTAACAGAATGAAATCATGGGACTATGTGTCTGTGACTTTACTGGGGTCTACTCTCTCCACAGTTTTTCTGATGGAGTCTTGGACTTTGCTATCTATATTTCCTACCATGCAAGAGGAGGAGACAGACAAGAGGATGCAGAGACTACAGGGAGATAGATAAGAAAAGGAGAAAGACAAGTGAAGGAGAAGGAAACAGAAAAGAGGGACAGACAACAGAAGGGGACAGACAAGAAGAGACAGAGACAGGAGAAGAAATAGAAATAAGGGAAGGAGACAGAGACAAAAAGAAACAGACAAGAAGACAGACAAGAGGAGAGACAAGAGAAGGATATAGACAAGAAAATAAGACAGATAGGAGGAGACAGAGACAAGAGAAGTAAACAGAGACAAGGGAAGGATAGAGACAATGGAGGGAGGCATAGAAGAGAATGAGACAGAGGGAAGAGAAGGGGGACATGCAAGAGAAGGGATAGACAAGAGGAGATAGAGACAAGAGGAAGCATACAAGAGGGAGATATTCAAGAGAAGGAAACAGACAAGAGACAGACAAGTGGAGACAGAGACAAGAGAAGGAAGTAGAAAAGAGGAGACAGAAAAGAGAAGACAGAGTCAAGATGGAGGTCGATAAGTAAAGACAGTAAAAAGAGATGGAAACAGGTAAGAGGGAGACAGAGAAGAGAAGGGGACATACAAGAAGGGACAGAGATAAAAGGAAGAAACAGAGACAAGGGAAAGAGACAGAGAGAAGAAGGAAGATAGACATAAGAATAGGAGACAGAGACAAGAGGAAACAAACAAAAGGGAGACAGATAAGAGGAGACAGAGATAAGAGGAAACAGATGTGACTGTGAAAATGTGGGTTTCAAGACTTTGAATTGCCAAAACTGTAAAGATAATTTTTAGTGTCTTGAGTTAAATCAAAAATAAGTGGTCGCCATGGGAAAAATTCCCAAATATGAAAATATCCAAGTCACCTGTGTTTTATGGAGATTTTAATTAATACAAATTAAGGAAAGGGAAAGAGACAGAGCAAGAGGAAATAGTAGGAAAAGGCTAGGGCCTAGGCCAAAATGGCCTAGGCCTTTCTCCTTAAGAGAGAAACTAAGAACCTCTGACAAAGGTTTAATTACTCATATTTATAAAGAGCTAAATCAACTGTACAAAAAATCAAGCCATTCTCCAATTGATAAATGGGCAAGGGACATGGATAGGCAGTTCTCAGATAAAGAAATCAAAACTATTAACAAGCACATGAAGAAGTGTTCTAAATCTCTTATAATCAGAGAGATGCAAATAGAAACAACTCTGAGGTATCACCTCACACCTAGCAGATTGGCTAACATAACAGCAAAGGAAAGTAATGAATGCTGGAGGGGATGTGGCAAAGTAGGGACATTAATTCATTGCTGGTGGAGTTGTGAACTGATCCAACCATTCTGGAGGGCAATTTGGAACTATGCCCAAAGGGCGACAAAAGAATATCTACCCTTTGATCCAGCCATAGCACTGCTGGGTCTGTACCCCAAAGAGATAATGGACAAAAAGACTTGTACAAAAATATTCATAGCTGCGCTCTTTTGGTGGCCAAGAACTGGAAAACGAGGGGATGCCCATCAATTGGGGAATGGCTGAGCAAATTGTGGTATATGTTGGTGATGGAATACTATTGTGCTAAAAGGAATAATAAAGTGGAGGTGTTCCATGGATACTGTAACAACCTCCAGGAAATGATGCAGAGCGAGAGGAGCAGAACCAGGAGAACATTGTACACAGTTTAATGATTGCCTTAATTTCCTATTCATTGGAGGTGAATTCTCCCTTTCCATACCTGACACTGTTAATTTGATTTTCTTCTTTCCTCTTTTTTATTAGATTGACCAATATTTTTTCTTTTTTGTTTGTTTTTGCAAGGCACCAGCTTCTAGTCTTATTTATTAGTTCAAAAGTTCTATCACTTTTGATTTTATTAATTTCTCCCTTAATTTTTACGATCTCTAATTTGGTTTTCTTCTGGGGGTTTTTACTTTGTTCACTTTCAAGTTTTTTGATTTGCATGTCCAATTCATTGACCTCTACCCTCCCTAATTTATCAATATATGAACTCAAGGATATGAATTTTCCCCTGAGTACTGCTTTGGCTGCATCCCATAGAGTTTGAAAGGATGTCTCATCATCATCATTTTCTTCAATGAAATTATTAATTGTTTCTATGATTTGTTCTCTAACTAGTCGATTTTGGAGAATCATATTATTTAATTTCCAATTAATTTTTATTTGACTCTCCATGTGTCCTTACTGGTCATTATTTTTATTCCCTTATGATTCAAAAAGTTTACATTTATTATTTCTGCTTTTCTGCAGTTGTATGCCATGTTTTTATGACCTAGTATATGGTCAATCTTTGTGAATGTGCCATGTGCTGCTGAAAAGAAGGTGTATTCCTTTTAGTCCCTATTTATTTTTCTCCATATATCTACTAACTTTAATTTTCCTAAGATTTCATTCACCTCTTTTACATCTTTCTCATTTATTTTTAGATTTGATTTATCTAAATTTGATAGTGGTAGGTTCAGTTCTCCCATTAGTATAGTTTTACTATCTATTTCCTCCTTCAATTCTACTAGTTTCTCCATTAGAAATTTGGGTGCTATACCATTTGGTGCATACATGTTGATTAGTGATATTTCCTCATTATCTATACTCCCTTTTATCAGGTTGTATTTATCTTCCCTATCCCTTTTAATCAGGTTTATTTTTACTTTGGCTTTGTCAGATATCATGATTGCAACACCTGCCTTCTTTCATTCAGTAGAGGACCAATAGGTTTTGCTCCACCCTTCAATTCTGACCTTGTGAGTATCTACTCACCACATGTGTGTTTCTTGTAGACAACATATGGTAGGATTCTGGATTCTAATCCACTCTCCTATTCAGCTATGTTTTATGGGTGAGTTCATCCCATTCATGTTTAAAGTTATGATTGTCACTTGAATTCCCTAGCATTTTGATATCCTCTCCTACTTTTGACCTTTCTTCTTTTGCTATATCCTTTTAAACAAGTGATTTACTTTTAGTCAATCCCCTGTTTTCTTCTATTTTGTCTGTCTTTTGACTTTGCTTTATTAATTCTTGCTGTTTTGCAAGATTATTGGTTTCCAGTTGCTCAATTCTGGTCCTTAAGACCTTGTTTTCTGCTTTAATCTTTTGGTATTCAGCTATGATTTCTTCACTTTTTTTAACCATTTCCCACTTCTCTTTTGAGAAGGCTTCCATCTTTTGGATGATAAGCTCAATTTGAGACTCTTCCAAGGCTTGTGAACAATTTCATTTTTTTTTTTGCTTTTGCCTTTGTTTGAATTTTGTCCAGTATTACCTCCATAGCCTGGGTTTTTCCTCCATAAAAATTCTTGAGGGTCACAGCCTTCTTTTTGTTTTTTTTTGGAAGAACTTTGATATTTCTGTGCAAAATTAGCCAGTTTTCCCTGGGTGTTTTTCCTTCCCTTTTTAGTCAGAAATCTGAATCAGCTGGGCAGTTTCTCTGTGTATGGAGTTAAGGAGCAAGGAATTTGCCTGAGGCAAACTCTCAAATCTCCACAGTCCTTTGCAGCTCTTCTCGGTGCTACCTTCCCAGGGGCACCCAGGGTCTGCGGTCTCCTGCCCACCTGGTTTTCCAGTCCTGGTTCCCCCAGGGGTGGTTCTCCGTTGGTCCCCATTGGCTCCCAAGGACCCAGAAGTGCCTCTTGCTCACTCCAGAACCACTCCTCTCTAACTCCCTGGTTTTGGTGGGTGCACTGACTCCGGGCACCTAAGGTCTGCAATCCCTCACATGCTGTGCTTTCCTGCCAAGCTGCTTTTGGGGGTGGGTCCCCTATGATCCTAGTCATCTCCCAAGGATCCAGGGGTGTCCCTTGCTCACTCCAGGGGTGTCCCTTGCTCGCTCGTCTTGGCATGCGCTGACTCTGTCTCTAACTCTGTAGGTGGGGGTGGGGGAGGGTGGATCAACTCATGTTTGGGAGGAAGCCCTTTCACCCTCTTATAGACTGGAAAAGCCTCAATCCCATGTACCTTAATTCTGCACCTCACTGTATAGCTCCTCCGCTCCTCTGAAAATGATTCTTAAGGTCTTTTGAGGTAGTCCTTGTCAGTGTATGTAGGGGAGGGTAAGTGAATCTCATTTATACTGCCACCATGCTTACCCGGAAGTCTCATATATGTACTTAAAATGCTGAGTTATCACCTTTTTGTAGATTAAAATCTAAAAATAGATTGTGGATTACAATTCAATCTTCCCAATAAAGGAAGAGGTAAGTACCTTCATTGTTACAATCAGGGGATTATATTTTTATCTTCACAATAAAGGAATAGCTAAGTATCTTCATTTTTAAAATCAAGAGAGCAGGTAATGAGTGTAGGCCAAGTTTGGGTCTCAATAGTGTGGGCCATGTGTTTAGGAGTTTGAGTATCTTTAAAGGTAGTTAGATGAGAAGGAGGAGGAGTTGAAGTAGTTTGAGTAAATGCAAAAATGTGTGAGGCCTGATAGGACTCAGACTGAGTTGGCTCTGATGTTTGGAGAGAGAAAAACTTTCTTCTTACTGTGGGGGTTTCGTAAGTTTTTAAGGTAAAGTCTTTTGAGGTCCCCTAAATTTTCCTCCATTTTTTCCAGTCTTCCATGAAGGTAATTAGAGTTATCTTCAAGCTTATCTTTTAATTCAGTGATTTGTGAAGTGTTAAGAGGGGTAATTGATTGCGTTGGACAGGAAATGTGTTGGATAGGAGGAGAAATGAATCATACAAGATGAGGCCAGGATACATCTCTAATTTGCATGACTAAATTGTTTATGTTATTTGTGAAGTTTCTCTGAGAGTTAGATAGATAATCCTACTATCATAATCGTACCCAGGAACAATGCTAAGTATATCCACTGTGATATGTTCTCTGGGATTATGAGCCATTTTAAATACCAAGAAACAATATTGTTCCAGTTTGTGAAATGCTATTAAAATTATTCTGAATAGTTGTCCCATCATGTATGCCATCCTTCATAAAAGAAGAACCATCAGTAAACAAAACTAGGTCTGGGTTGTCTAAAGGAGTTCCCAGTAAATCATTTTGAGGTTTTTCAACCATGGACACTAAATATTCATAACTGTGCAAAGGTTCTCCTGAAACTGGTAAATCAGGAAGCAAGGTTTCAGGGTTTAGATCTGCACAGCATTTTAATGTAATGTTTTCATTATTCAACAAGGTTACCTGATACCTTGTAATTCACCGATCAGAAAATACCTGTGTTCTACAGCAACAATGCCTCAACCTAATGTGGTCACATTATGGATTAAGGGCATCCCAATACTAAATCAGTAAATGTAGTCACTAGCAAGGCTATGGAAGCTATGCTTCTCAGACATGGTGGTGCTCATGAAGATACTGGGTCCAGCTGGGCCAAATAATAAGCAATTGGGTGTGGAGCATGTCTCAAAGTTTGAGTTAAAACCCCTGAAGCTACCCTTTTCTGTTCGTGTACATACAAAGTAAATGATTTGTTGTAACTTGGGATGCCTAGAGCAGGGGCAGACAGGATAGCCTGTTTTAATTGTGAAATAGCTGACAGGTGTTCTGCTTCTAATTTTAGCAGTTTGAGAACAATTTTTTTGTTAGTGGTATAATGGGCTTAGTAATTTTCCCATAGCAAGGAATCCACTGCCTACAAAACCCGGTTGCTCTTAAAATGACCCTCAATTCCTTCTTAGTGGAGGGTGTGCTCAATTTTTGAATATCTTCAATGTTCTTAGGAGAAATAGAATGGGAACCAGCAGTTAAAATGAACCCCAAATATTTCACTTCATGGAGATACCACTGACCTTTTGCCTTTAAGATTTCGTGACCTCACTTATGGAGCTCTAAAAGGATGTTTGGTATCTTCTTAGGACTCTGTGGCATTTGATGAGGCCAAGATCAAATCATCCATATATTGAATCAGCTATGCTCAAATTAAACTATCTGTATCTTCACTCAAAAATTGGGAGAATAATGTAGGGCTATTCACAAACCCCTGGGGCAAACAATCCTATTTCTACATCGATTTTTTTCCTGGTAAAGGCAAATATATGCTTGGAATCCTAGTGAATAGGAATGGAAAACAATGTGGAGCACAAGTCTACTACAGTAAAGTATGTAGCTGTGCCAGGAATATTAGAGAGAATCTAATTTAGGTTGTAAACCACAGGATGTCTTTTTTTAGCCTTGTTTTCTTCAGAAATCTAATTTTCCTTTGTTCCAAGCCCCACATTTCTCTAGAATTAAATTAAATGCCCCAAGGCTGAGGCTATTTGACATATATTAGATGCAGGACTCCTTATAACACCCTCCTTGTACCACACTTTCTATCAAGTGCCTTACATTAGCTGTTCAGGCTCCCCTATCCTTGAGAGATGAGGAAAAATTAAACCATTGAATGCTATTTCCCATCTGCTTAAAATCTAGTTCCTTTTCTTTTTTTCATACTGTGGGAATTTACTGTAGTTCTGGCTTCTGAGTAGGTAAGGTCATGATTGCTATTACAGGCTTATTGTACTTAAATCACTTTAATTGGGCCCTGATTAAGGACCTGTCATAATTTTATTTCTTCTTAGGATTTTTTTTTCATATAAGTCTTAGTATTTAGCAAGCACTTAATAAATGCTTGAGTGACTGAGTTTCTACTTAAATGAAATTCAATGTGTATTGTAAATGTTAAAACTGTAAATGCCCCAAACTGTAAAGGTTTTGGTCAAACTGTATGGATAATTTTAGTGTTTTGACTTAAACTCTAAATAAGTGGTAGCCATGGGAAATTCCCAAATATGAAAAATACCCAAGTCAGCTGGGGATTTATGGAGAATTAATTAATAAGGAATGAAGGAATTAAGGGAAGGAGACAGAGAAAGAGAGAGAATTAATTGCTCTGGCTCAGGCTGAGCCAAGCAGTAGAAAAGGGCCTAGGGCAAAAGGACCTCGGCCTGAGCTTAAGGGAGAGGGAGTCAGGCTTTATCACTCACCACAAGATCATCTCCAAGAAGCTATCTGAAGGGGAATCCTCCAGGCTGAGTTACAGTTCTCCACTGAACTCAAAAACTCCTGAACTGAGTTCAGAATCCTCACTCAATTCAACTGACCTCTTTTTAAAGAGAATTTTCTCTTATGTTACCTCCTCTAAATTTTCACGTCTATCAATCATAGTAGATGCTTTTTCCCAGGACTGCCCATTCTTAGTTTTCATCTTTTTTGGTTCTCACCTTCTATGGTTAGATTAAATCTTCTGAGTACTTCACACTTCTTTGTTAAGCTGACCTTTTGGAAGTTGCTTGACCTTTTAGGTACTAATTTAACCTTTATAGGTACTTAGCATCCTTTTGTATTAGTTCTAAAAATAAACCTAGCTTAAAGTTCTAGCTTTACTATAAAGTATGAATTGGGGACTTTCATTGTTCAATCAGGAGTTTGTAACTTTATCTTCCCCAAAGGCACTGTCTGAGTAGGGTGGAATAATTTTAACATTCTTGATTAAATATCTTCATTGTTAAAAATGGGGAATAGCTTAATCAAATCTTCTAAAGTAGAGTCTGAGTAGTTTTAAGATTCACACCATCACAATAAGAAAAGTGGATGATGATGAGAGATTTGCAGAGTCATACAAAGCAATTTTCCGTCTCTTATTGTCTTAGATCTCTGGTCTATTCTTTCAAAATTGGAAAGGGGAAAATTTGGGATGTTGGATTTAAAGCTGATAGGGACTTTGTGGGTTACATGTGAACCTCATGTGAAAGGTAAGGCTCAGGGAGGTTAATTATTATCCAGGATCAAAGAAGTAATAAGTAGCATCCAAAAATTGAACCTAGGGCTTCTGACTCCAAAAATTAAATTTTCTTTTCTAAATGTGAACTTTAGATTTACTCTACCCTGCTTAGTCTAACAAAACTGGAATGCCTACACCCATACTTAAGGATTAAGTATTGAGAAGGATGGCCTATAACAGACATGTGCTAGCAAATGACAAATCAGAAACAACTGACAGACCCCTGTGCTGTCCTAAGTCAAGCTTAAGCTACCATTGGTACATGTGAGATGCAGGAAACTGATGTAAAAACATTCTATATATTTTGCATCACTTCCCCTCTCTGGCTCTTTTTGTGGAGAGGTGGTTCTGGTGGCAGCATGCTGAGCATCTTGGCATGTTGGTGTGGCAGTAGCTATTGTCTGGGTTTGGTGGTGAGTTTCCTTGATACACTACTGGGGAAAGCTTAGTAACCTAGTTCAGGTAAGGCATCTTCACTGAGCTCTCTCAGAGCTTAGGCTGATTCTTTTCTCCTTTACCTTCCAAACACTATCCTCTTAGGAAAGCCTCTAATCTTTTTTCAAAGCCCTTATGTCAGAGGTCTTTGAACTCCCTTGGCACAGGCCAGGTGGGAGAAATCCTACACCTTTTCCCTCTCTATTCTCCTTAATTCCTTCCCTCTCACTAATTAAACCACCATCAAATTTCCAAACTGACTTGGGTATTTTATTTGGTATATTCTCTGGTTACCAAATTAATTTAGATTAAGTCACAACTCTAAAATTACCCTTACATATATAGTACACCACCTCCTGGTCTAATATTTCATTTTATCAAAGAACAATAGGTAGCTGATATATCATAACAGAGAATATTAAGTAGAAATTATTCTCAATGTCATCAAGTTCACCCTCCCACTTGACATAGGGAAAAACAGAGTGTTTAGGGGGTGATTAATTCACCAGTCCTCCCAGCAACTTATGGGACTGGGACTTTAAACTAGGTCTCCTGACTATGCATTCAGGTCTTCTTTTCCTCCCAAACATTCTCCCTCTCTCAAAGCCTTTAAGGTCATTTTCTTTAGACTGAATTCAGGGAAAATACTATCTAATGAATATTAATAAGGCTAATGTTCTTTATTAAACTGATTATTATTTCCTTGCTTAAAAAGTTCCTTTAAGTGACTGCATGGGGATGGAGGCAGCCTTCCCTTTCATTCTCTGCACATCTCTCAGAGCAGGGATTTGGCCCCTTCTTACTCAGTACCTCTAAGGAGAAGATTTTGCCCTTTTCTCTCACACCAAAGAAAATCTAGGACTTTAGACCAAGAATTCCTATCAGGAGAGTTCTAGATCTCTGTAAATGCCTACAATTTCTGCTCAGTGTGCCTTTTATCAAGGAACTAATAAGACATATATTCTAGCCTCCTTTCCCTTTATCATGCAGGATGCTAAATGGTGATGCGCTCTGCCCGTAATCTGACAGAGATTTCCATTTCCCTCAGTGCCTTTATTAAAGTGACAGGGTGACCTATCCCCTGAGAACAAGGATGTCAGGGATTCTTATCACAATGGCCTGGTAAAGCTGCAGAGGGACAAGGCTGAGAGAATAAAGGAACCTACTTAGAGGGAGAGAAATGGCTGACCTTTAGGTTTGTTCTAGTCTGAAGACCATCTTCTGTCATCCCAGGGTTTGATTTCCAAAATGACACCATTGTGGAACGAAGTTTGAAAGTTGCAAATGAAGTTTAAGAACAGTGCCTTCCACTCTTATCTCTCTCTCTCTCTCTCACACACACACACACACACACACACACACACACACACACACACCTCTCAATCCTAGTTTGTGGCGCAAAGCTGCCATGAAAAGTGGTCATTCATATCACTAATTTCTCATTTAATAAAAGAGAAAAATGAGACCAAAGTGTTAGTGAGCCAGTCAATTAATGGTTATGAAGCATGTATTGTTATGTACCAGGAACAATGCTATGTGATGGAAATACAAAAAAAAAGAAAAAAGAAAAAGGCCCAAGACATTCCTGCCCTCAAGGAGCCCAATCTAATGAGGGAGATAATAAGCAAAGAATTCTGTGTAAAAATCAATAGACATAATAATTGGGAAAAATAATCATCAAAAAGAAAGACATAAAATTGAGGGGAAATAGGGGAGGCAGAAGATAGATTTCATCTAGGATGTTAGGGAAGTCAGTGTAAAAGAAGCAGAATGGAGGAAGCAGAAATTTCCAGGCAAGGCAGGGATTTGAATTCAGGTCTCTAAAGAGGTCATGTGGTACAGTAAGAAAAAAGCCTGTGTGGGTCACTGAAAACGGCACTGACTGTGGAATCAGAGGACCAGAGTAGGGAACACCCTCTGACCTTGACTAATTTTATCTCCTTCAGCTAATCATGTACTTTCCCTGGTTCTCTACCATCTGCAGTCAAGTGACACAATTATACTGGATTGCACCTGAGTTCCCTCTATCACAGACCGTTGCTCTCAAGAGTCTCTCCCATTGCTGATTTTTCTCTTTTCTCCATATCTCAGGCCCTTAGCCTGTGCTCATCAGCATAATTCAGGGAATGGAGGGAGAAATTTAAAAAAAAAATCTCTTTACTCTATTTCCAAAGAGTGGTTATTCAGCCCAATCTTGAATCATTTCATGGAAGGGGAAATTGCTATCATACAAGGAAGACTATTCCATTGCTGGGAAGTCCTTTCATAACAGCAGCCACTTGAGTGAATACAATGTTAG
The DNA here is from genome assembly GCF_027887165.1 of Monodelphis domestica. NCBI lineage: Eukaryota > Metazoa > Chordata > Mammalia > Didelphimorphia > Didelphidae > Monodelphis > Monodelphis domestica. The sequence goes on along the minus strand of NC_077227.1, from coordinate 751,667,816 downwards.
GTTTCCTTGAGACAGACACCGTCTCCAGGAATAAGGAAGTGATTGCATCTCTGGGCCTTTCTTGAGTCATGCTTGCAGAATAATGTTCTCTTCCAGGCATCTCAAAATGTTTAATAATTAGAGAATGTTCAAAGGAGAAATTAATGTGGTGAGCAGCCTGAATTTCATTCAAATAAGCAAGAATTGAATGAATCAGGTATGCATAGGACAACACTGGGAAAGTATTGGCATGTTTGCCACCCCTAGCACAGGGGACCTGATCCATTCCCCTTCTCAGCACTAAAGGACAATTTTGGCATGTGCTGTCCCTCTGTCCAGCCACCCAAAGCAAGCTCTTCCTCCTTCATTTCTCTCTGGTAATGTAGGGACTCACACAGTTTGGATTTGCTCTCTGGTCATTTGAACTCAAAAACTTTTGCCAACTCTGGCTTAAGAGAACATAGGTGTTCTAGGTCAGTCATGACAAACTCTCAGTAACATTTTGGAGAAGAAAGACCCTGTCTGGAGAGAAGAAAGGCTGGTCTTTGAAGTGATTCAAGACAATTTGAAGACTTAAGTCATTAGTCAGAAAAGTATCCAATGTAGAGGGAGGAGGTGAAAGGCTAGAAATAGAACAGGGTAAAGGAAAGAAGCATCACTGACACTATGATCATCTTGTCCTTCACTGATTCCACATCATTGATAACCCTTCATCCTTAAATGATCATGGTAAGGATGAATATGATGGGAAGACAAGCACAATGGCACTGAAGGTGCTTATGATGATATTGGTGATAATGACAATGATAATGAGAAGAGTGGTAACATGATGATTAACTCAACAGTCATGATCATGGCATGCAGGATGATCATGATAGTGGTGGTATTGGTGACTCTGAAAAAGTTGAGGATTGTAGCATACCAGGCATGTTAGCATCTTGGAAGTAGGGTTGATGTATTGATATTGTATCCTGTATATTCATTTACCAGACACATGGTAAGATCACTTAATGTTCATTGTATGGAAAGGGACAGTCCAAAGGACTAGCAAATTCCTGGGCCGGGCATTGACAACCACAGAGTCCTGGCTCAGACTACATTCATTTACAAAGTGTGGGTTGGATTAATCTCCCCTTTGATTTCATCAATGTCAATTCTACCAATGTAAAAACCTATATCATGTCACATATTCATTAATCACCTCCTCTTGACATTCCTAAGGTCCCCAATAAAGGCTAGGGAACTGGTGCAAGCCTCCTCCTCTCTTCTCTTACACCTCTTGCTCTCACAGCCATTGCTCTTGCTCTTGCTCTTGTACCTATTAATCTTGCTATGGTCTATAATGGCCTCTTCATGTCTGACTGACTTACGCAGCACAGCTGCCCCGCACATGTCCCATTAATCTCTTGGCCGTGTGGCCCATTGGGGATGTCCCAGAGTTCTCAGCTCCACACAGGTGCTCTTGTTTCTCATACTTATAATTTCTCCACTAGCTTTCTCTTTCTAGAGAGGTAATTACAGAGCTTGCAACTCCCCAAGTGTTTTAACTTGTGGTCTCTGAGTCTTTATTCCTGTGTCTCTTCCTCTGACTGCCTTATCTATCTTACATCCATATTCCTCTAGCCTCCAATTTCCTTCTCAGGTCACCCCCTCCCCCCACAGATAAATTATATAGGAATGGCTGGCATATCGTATAAGGATGAGAAAAATGGTAGTGATATTGATATAGGTAATAGGCACATGGAGATACTAAGGAATAGGACATGAAGAGAATGTGTTAAGATTAAAATTTAGTTTCTCTGCTAAAAGTATTATATTTTATGAGGTTTAACAAAGATTAAGAAAGAAAGAAAATATGAATATAGAAAGCATGTGACTAGGAGGGCTGAAAGGCCCATTCAATTTCACTCACTACATCTTGGGAGATGTGTGTCCCTAGAAGCTGAAGCTGAGAGAGAAAGGGAGGGAGGGAGGGAGAGAGAGAGAGAGAGAGAGAGAGAGAGAGAGAGAGAGAGAGAGAGAGAGAGAGAGAGAGAGAGAGAGAGAGAGAAATAACCCTCTCTGCTCACAGCCCAGGTGAGGACCTCACCTGGGATTATGGGAAACTCTGGGAGGTACCAAGGACTCCTGGGAATTGAAGTCTGGGATTCAAATCTCCATTTTTACAAATGATGATGGTCGATGGTCATCATGACAGTGTAGCTAGTATTGGTGATGAAGAAGAGAACAAAGAGGAGAGTGATATTAATGATGGTGGTGATCATGGTTATTGTTGGGTCAGAGTTTTGAAGGAGACAGAAGGGGAACAGGAGGAAGAGAAAGGTGATCATTCTAATCTACATATCTAGCTTTAGTGTCTCCCCTGTTCTTCACTTATACATCATCAACTGCTCAGAGCCTATGTCCAGTTCAATATCCTAGAGATGTCTCAAACTAATATGATCAAAAGTTAAAATCTTTATCTGCCTCATTCAAAAAATATAGTAGCTTCTTAGATTCTTTCCCATTTTGGATTTAAAGAATATCATCATCCTTTTTGTATCTCAATTGGATAATCTCAGTATTTTCCTTGTCTCTGTGTGAAGGGAATCCTCTCTTAGAATCAGGCATGGGATGGGGTCCTGCCTGCATCCCTCCCTCCTGGAGCAACGTCACTTACAACACTTGGACTGGTAACCTAGAGTGGCACAAGACCATGGCCTCTGCACTTGATCCAGACATGACTCTGAATTAGACCTGGATGTAGAAAGAAGGAATAAAAATATTTGAGATGAGGAAGTCTCTAGTGACCAGCCAAGGAAGAGGCTGCAGGAGGGACCACCCATGGGGGGACTTAGATTGCCTAAAATCTCTTTATATTTCTGCCTATTTCTCATCCTTTTCCTATCCAAGTGATTCAAATAAACTTTATATAATTCTAAGGACCAGAGTCATAATTTTAATTCTTTACATCTATTCATTTTCCTTGACTCTCTTTTCCTCAAGTACCATTTTCTTCAAAAAGTCTACCAAACTGTTTGTGCATGTCATCCCTGTAAGCATCTTGTATTTTCTAATTCTATATATAATTTATATCACAAAAATACATATCCATTAGAATGTGAACTCCATGGGAGTAGGGTTTATTTCATTCTGTGAACTTGTACCCTCCAGTGTCCAGCACAATTTATAGAAAATAGGAGGTAATAGATCCTTGTTGATTGATTTAATTCCTATTCTTCTAAGGCCTGACTGGACTCTCTGGTCTCTGTGCCTCAGAGATTTGAATGAAGTGTCTGTAATTGTCATGGATAGCCCAAGACAGGTTTTGATTGACTTAAATTCCTCACTTGCCTTTTGCTGACTCAGGTTCTGAGCTTTCTGAGATCATTGACTTGACTGGAAAACTGAGTGCTCTTTTCATGACTTTTGATAAACCTAAATGAAAAGTCTGCTGATGCCAGAATTTCAGGAATGCCACCTCAATCCCTGGCTGCCCAGGATGATGAGGAGATGCTCTTTGATTTACCAAGGTAGCAAAAATGACATTCACAATTTTTTCCAGGAAAAAACAACTTTAAAAAATGTGGGGAGGGTCTTTAATTGTTAAATAATGATATGTATCAACAACTGCCCACTTGACAGAAAAGTGAGACTGGGCCACAGATATTTACCATAGAATTCAAGAGATCATAAACTGTAAGCTAGAAGAATCTTTAGGGGTCATTAAATTCAACCTTTGTGTTTTATGAATGAGGAAATTGAGGCACTGGACTATTGAGAAACTTGACATTAAGATACATATTTATCATATGATAGAGCCTGCATTGGATTTCAATTCCTCTAGTCTCTGAAATAGCCCTTTTCCACAATACTATTTAAAAAAAACAGAACTTGAGTGCTGGAAAGGACATCAAAAATAGAATGACTTATAAGTAGAAAAAAGCACTATGACAATATGTAATTTACAGCTCCCCATATGAACTACCTCCATTAAAAAAATCCCCCATTGGGAGGCAGTAAAGGAAATAGATGACAGAGTTTTGGAGATAGTCTATAGGTCTTCGGAAAGCTCTCTTGTTTATGATATTTTTTTTCATTTAAGAATGGTAGAGGGAGTAAAGCATTTATATAGCATTTACTACATTAAAGAATTGTGCTAAGTAGTATAAAATATATATCTAATTTGATTCTCAAAACAACCCTGATGATTAGATGCTATTAATATTCCAATTTTATGGTTAAGAATCCACCAGAAGACAGAGGTTATGTGACTTGTCCAAAGTCTAACATCTATTAAATATCTAAGGCCAAATTTTAATTTAAAACTTTCTGAATCAACATCCAATATTTCATTGATTGTTATTTGTGCTAAAAGGCCCCCACCAAGTTGCTGTAAGAACAGAGAACATAGAAACATCAAGTACTTGGTTAGTATGGGGTCCCCCTTCATATAAAATATATAAGTACATTAAATTCACAATGATAAGAAAACCCTTCACACCAATCTTCAGATATAACCTAGGTCCTTGGTTGGGAATCTCTGGACAGCAAGTACAGGAGGTTCAATGCTCAGTTTCTACACTCACTGCCTTCCTTAGTGTCAATTGTATCAAGGAAAGATAAAGATAACAAAATGATTGGCAGGAGCTTGTGACTGTAATCTTATGAGCCTGGCAGTGTTGGAATCTTTGGGATTCAGTTGAGAGAGAACCTCTCTCTCTGGAGCTGAAGAGGAATGGAGAGTCACAACCCTAAAATTACCTTTACAACAACAGGGAACAACTACCCAAGCAAACAACTCTTTCCTTAGTAAATAAGTAAGAAAATTCCTGAGAACCCTTCCCAACATTGACTCTCTCTTCCTTTTACCTTTTACCTTTATTCTGTTTGCCACTTTTATCTTTGTTTATTTCCCTTACTTATTTACTTATTATCCTAGCTAGTTAGTTGCTATATTCTCTTAAAATAAAGCTTATTTCTTTGAAAGGGAGTTAGTTTGAGCCATCAATTAATTCCTTGGATGAGACCCAATCTACCTCATCCACATCAATTGAGTCACACATTTCCACTTAACATCAAGAAAAAAGTCTACTTGCACTGAATTTTCTGATATGAATCTTGCAAAAACTCTATTAAGAGTTGGCATGGAGTTTCTTGTGAGAGGAAAGACAAGTAGGTGTCTTTGGATTATATGATTCATTTGGGTTTTAGTTGGAAGAAGACTGGAAAGTCAAGTGAGGGGTTGATGATACAGAATTTGTGAACTCCAAATAGAAGTGATTGGGATCCAATGGAGTTTGAATACAGGGTGAGGATGACATGGTCAGAGTATCAACTTAGAACTGGCAAATGAGTAGGGAGATAAATGGGCTGGAGTTGGGAGAAAAGTGAGACAAGCAGACCAAAAATGGCATACGGTTGTAATAATCTAAGCATGAGGTGATGAAGGCCTAGAAAAGGGTGAGAGCTGTGGCAGAGGAGAAGAGGGAGAATATTGGAGAGATATTACAGAGGGAAAATCAGGAAGAGATTCTGCAAAGGTGATGTTTTCATTCCTTGTCAATGGATTCTAAGTAAGGCCTGGGGAAAGTAGAGAAAGCAAGTGATTTTGTTAAGAAAAGCCATCACTTAAGTCCAAATAATCTAACTTAACTATAACTTTTAATTTGTTTTATTATTCTTTTTAATATTGTAGGAAACTATGCCAAAAACACCTGAGTTCAAATCTTGAGTTAGATTCTTAGCTATATAACACCAGGGAAGCCCCTAAACCCTTCTCAGACTCTGGCTTCGGAAGTTGTATAATATGGATCACAACACCCCCCTCACATAGTTGTTGGGAGGGTCAAATGACATTATATTTGCAATGTGCTTAGCAAACTCATTACTTATATTTTGATGATGGTGTTGATGTCTAGATGGGAGAAAAGACCAAAAGGGCTTCCTGATCTCTGCTTCCCTCTTCCTAATATAGTATATGGTATGTACACATAAGTAGAGTTTCCCTTTTTGTCTTTACTTCTTAGCACATTGCTGGTCACACAGTAGGAAATGAGCAAATCCTGATTAGATTGACTTAAATAAAGTGCACTCAGTAAAGAATCTGTTGTGGAAACTAATAGACAGAAAGAGACACAGAGAAACAGAGAGGCAAGCAAAAAAAGGTAAAGAGATGAGAAGAGAGAAATGGGAGAGAGAAAACAGACACAAACGCAAAGAGAAAGAGAGAGGGAGATAAAAAGGCAGAGAGAGATAGAACAATATATATAAAAATTCAGGAAATGACAAAGAGTGATGGAGAGATGAGAGAAAGACAATGATAAAAAAACATCAGAAAGAGGGGAGAGATCAGAAAAGAGACACACTTACAGAAAGACAGAGACATTGAGAGATTACAGAAGGAATTGAGAAAAAAATGTTGCACTGAAAGCATCCATCTCTGAAATTCTCTTATTCCACATACTATAATTTAAAACCTAGTCCAAGCTTCTGAGAGCTTATGAGTACCAAGTACTGAGGAAGAATTTCTGGTAGGACACCCTTTGTGACATCAGTAGTTGTCAATGCCTCCCTACAACAATGCCATTTCATTTACTCTGTATAAGCTTACTTCACTTACTTGGGTATCATTGGTTTTCTCAGAATATAATGAAAGTTCCTTGAGAGTAAGGTTTTTTGTTGTGTTTTTTATTTGTTTTTGTTTTTCATTTCTAATCATGAAACTAGTCTCAAGTGTAGAATCTGGCATACAGAGGAGGCAAAATAAATGCCTGATGAATTGAATGGAACTGTCTATTAGAGGAAGAAAAATCAAAGGCTGTGCAGGGAAATATGGGAAGGTTTCACAGAGAATACAAATTGTTGCTGTTCATTTGAAGATTGAAAAAAATCATTCAACAAGCAGAATAACACAAATATGGATATCTAACCATAGATTACACATAGTTATCAATATGTGTTTACAGATATATCCGTGTATATAAAATATACTGGCTGCTCGTTTGCATAGTGGATAGAGCATGGGGGCTGAAGTCAAGAAGAACAGAGTTCAAATTCAGGCCCAGACACTTATTAGGTGTGTGATCCTGAGCAAATAATTTAATTCTGCTTCCCTCAGTTTTTTCATCAATAAAATGAGATGGAAAATGGACTGGAAAAACACTCCAGTATCTTTGCCAAGAAAACTCCAAATGAAGTTGCAAAGCATCAGACACAATTAAGTAACAAAAAGAATATACAACACAATGTGTATTTAAATGTATTTGTATATACACACCTATATGTCTACATTTCACCTTCCTACTATGCTCTACATATATACATATTTTAATATTTATAACATTCTCTCCCCTAACAATGCTATAAAGCTCCTTAAGGGAAAGAACTTTCATTTTTATGTTTGAATTCAAAGATGCATCTCCAACCTAACAGCATCTAAAGAATGGCTCATGGTTACTTTATTGACACTGAAATGATCTCATTTCTTCCTATAGCAGGTCAGTACCATGGACAGTATTATTCTCTTCCTATAGATTAAGAAACTGAAGCTGAAACTTTAAATCACTTGCCTGTAGATATCAACTACTTAGCACAGTGTCTTGAACACAGTATGTGCTTAATAAATGTTTATATTAGTGGATTGAGTAATACAATTAAAGTCAGATGGAGGATTTGAACGTAGATTACTCTCTATTCTAGATACATCACTCTTTCTATTCCATCTCTAACTAAGGAAGAAAAAGAAGAGGAGAGGAGAAGAGAATGAAGAGGATAGAAGGGAAAGGAAGGGAGGGGAGGGGCTAAAGAGGTAAGATAATTCATCAAAGGACTTTTTGGATTATCTCTCTGTCTCTCTCTGTCTCTGTCTCTGTCTCTTCTCTTTGTCTCTCTCTCTCTCTCTCTCTCTCTCTCTCTCTCTCTCTCTCTCTCTCTCTCTCTCTCTCTCTCTCTCAGACACACACACACACACAGACACACACACAAATTAGTAGCTAGAGTGATAGCCTAGACTACAGTAATAATTGGCTCAAGGCCACCTCCAATCCTGCTGACTCCTTGTGCTGTGATTCTGGTGTGGAAATGAAAACTAAAGCAAGTTCTGGACTTTCTGCCAATCAGGCGGAACAAACTGTAACATTTAAAATAGTTGTCTGCCATAAACTATAAGAGATAAAATGGTAGAAGATATAAATTGTGATAGATATAAGAGAGGTTGAGTAAATTTGACCGCAGAAAATATATTTCATTACAGTGTCTTGGTTTTTAAATCAAATATAAGGTGGTTGCCAGGGAATATATTCCCAAATTATGAATATGCCCAAGTCAACTGGGTTTTATAGAGAATTTAATTAACAATAAAAATAATTAAAAAATAATGAGTAATTAAAGAAAGAGAGAAAGAGTAAGAAAGGAATAAGTATGAAGGGCCTTAAGCCAACATGGCCTAGACCTGAGTCTTGAGAGAGAGAGATCAGTCAGTCAGTCTTTTATCACTCACCACAAGGTCTGTCTAAGCAAGGATTCTAGTGACACCAGGCCAGCTCCATCTCAGCTGACTTCACCAGAAAGAGTTCCAGCCAGAGTCCTTCTCAAAGAGAGATCCAGCCAGAGACTGTTTCAAAGGGTCTCTCTCCCAAGCATCCAGAGGGACAGAGTCCCCTCAGAGGAGCTCCAGAGAGACCTCCTTAGAGATTGTCCTCCAAGAGCTTCCCTTCTCCAGAGCCTCTCTCAAGAGATTCTTCCCAAGTGATCCTCATCAGAGATCCTCCAAAAGGATCCCCTTCTCAAGAGATTCTGCTTTTTCTTATATAGGGGTTTTTCTCCTATGTCACCTCCCCTAAGTCCTTACATCTACCAATCACTGTAGACATTTTCCAAAGGACAACCCATTCTAAAAACACTGCTGAGTTGACTTAATCCCTTTAGTAAGTTTGAATCAGAAAAAAAAACACTGCTGGGTTGACTAATCCCCTCAAGAGAAAACCTCTAAGTAAGTTTTCACCTCTTTGCTCCTGACAAGTTTATAAGTTGCCCGACCTTTATAGGTACCTAGCATCCCATTGTATCAATTCTAAAAACAGGCATGGCTCAAAGAACTCCCTGCCTCATCATAAGCATGGGTCCAAGTACTTTCATTGTTTATCAAGGAGTTTTCTCCCCTAAAGAAGTCTTAAGTATGGGTGGAGTAGAGGTCCTCCCATTTCTGATCCTGGCGAGTTCTCACAGTCAAAATGGGGAATGTTCCCAGAAGGGAATTGTTCCAATTGATAATTACACATTGGGGAAAATTTTTAACATTCACAAGTCTGAGAAATTTCAAGATTTACAAAACAGTAGTTAGAATGTTAGAGAGAAGATATTGACAAGAATGACAATTGGTGGGGAAAGGGGCAACTGGGAGTGGCTGTTGGTGTCTGACTCTCTTGCTTCCTGACCCTCAAACTTGAAGAAGGCTCTCTCCCTCTCTCTGGATAGAAGGGTCTCTATTCCTGAATTTCCCAACTGTGTGCTCTACCAGGATTCCTATGATCATGTCATCAGACAAAAGGGCTTAAGGGAAGCCATTTGAACTGTAAGGCTGGTCTTTAGGGGCATCAGCCTGAAAAGACAGGCCCAACCACCTCTTAAAGTCAGAACTTTTCTTCCTCTTGCTGTCTACTGCTAAGACTTTGAACTTAAGAAAACTAGCATATATTAACATAGTCAGAAATAAAAGAAACCCTCCACCAGCCTGTGAGGCATGACCTCAACTCAAAAGGTGAGAGAGACCTAAACCTCATCTAGGAAAATCACAATTCCCTCTTCCCTGATACTTCTCCAATCAAAACTTGTTATTAAAATTTATCTTTATTTGAATATTGCAGTCAGATAAGAGAACTAACATTTCAGGGGACATAGAGGGAGATAAACCTCAGGACAGTCAGTCAACTATAAACAGTCCATATCAGACCCCCTGCTAGGCAACCTTGGTACGGGGGTAGGCTTGTCCCTCAGGAGGGCCCATGCTTACCTGCTCTGGGGTATCTTCAACATCAATCAATAGAGACGACATCCCCTCAGGCTATCACAGTTGGCCCATTTCTTGGGAAACCCAATTTTCAAAGATAGCCTCTCAGCAGAGGTATCTTCTTTTACCTCACTGGCAGCCATATTCCCTCTCTCCCTTCAACTCCTCCATTCCCTGCTACAAAACCTTGTGTATCTCCTATTCTTCTATCCCAAATACATGTTCCCTATAAGTATTACCCTGGGTCAATCATTTACCCATTTAGGGTCCCAGGCTCCTCTCTGAGGCTAGAAGCTGCAGAGAAAGTGATAACCTGGGCTGCAAGATCACTCAATTGAGAGTGCCTGATTCCAGTGAGATCCCAAGTCCTGCATTTATTTTATATTTTTATTACTCAAAGCTGTAGATACTGACCTGATTAGGTCAAGTTTATTGGACTGAAAGTTGGGGCTGAATGAACTGTGATGTGTGCATATTTCTAAGTGAGAGAAGTTGAAGACAACTCCAGAGGCTTTGACCCTGCCCAGAGTCAGAGAGGTAATGAGGCCTCCAGGGAGGGACCATTAGTGCCTCAGCACTGATGCCTCCTTGTAGTGTTAGCTGGAGGGTCCTGGCTAAAGCTGCTTGGTAATGAGGTCATCTTAGTAAGCAGCAACAAAGCTCCCAGTAGGGGAGCTAACAGCGACCACTTTTATATTAACTTTTACCCTGGGACAAAGTATGTGGGTAGAACAGAGAATGAAGGAAGAGCTAGAGGGGCCAGAGACACCAGCTAGTCCAACCACCTCATTATTCAAAGGAGAAAAAAAACCTGAAGAGGGTCTATGACTTAAAAAAAATAAATTCAAGGAAGAGCAGGAGCAAGGGATAAGAGCAAATAAGAGAACTCATGAACTCTGGATGCCAGCCAAATTAATATACTTCATTTTCCTCAAATAAACATGTCCTTTCCCATCTCCACACCTTTGCACAAACTTTTTCCCATGACTAGAACACACAGCTTTCTCACCTTGAGCTCTTAGAATCCATATACAGAATACGTGATTCTTTTCTTATCCAATTCAATCACTACCTACTAGAGGAAATCTTTTAGGATCCCTGCTCTCTCTATTACTATATTCTTGCCTCTGGGAAAATTTGCTTGTACTTACTTTGCTTAGAGTTTGCTTTTATGCAACACTTTTCTTTGAGAACATGTAAAACTTCATTTTTATGTTTTTAAATCTCTACTTCCAGCATTTTCAACTCTTCCTCCCTCTCTTTCTGTCTCCGTCTCTCTTACGCTCTGTTTCTCACAGTCTCTTCTCTGCCTGTGTGTGTAGGGGTCTCTTACACTAACTCTGCCTCTTCTCTGAACAGTGAAATGGTTGATTTAGTTATTATTAGTTAGCCCCCTCTATAGAGAGGGGCATAATTTAAGCACTTAACATGGGAGTGTGTGGAGTACTTGAGAAAAAATTAAGTAATTGAATTACTGATATACAATGAAACTGAAAATCTTCCACATCTTAAAAAGAAAAATATAACTTTCAGAACATTCATCAGAATTGATCATTCTCACCAGAAGTTCAAGGGTATCAGATTCACTGAAAATAAGAACACAGCAACAACAAAAATCAGTCAAACATTGAGTGTGTGATGGGAGAAGGGGTAGGTAGTTTGCAATCTGACGATGATTCTTATGAATAATACATTCATCTAGACTTTAGCTAATGGGATATCCTTGAATAAAAACCTGCTTTTCATCAGTGAAAACTGCCCTTTTTCCAGTCTTTAGAAGTCCAGTATTTGTATTTTTTCCCCACAACAAATTAGCAATGGATAGCAGGATTTTCTCAAACCTCCTATTCTTGCTCTTCTTCCAAGTTCCAAAGATGGAAACTTCCCTCTCAAATAGTCAGTCACAATCCCTCAGGCTGCCAGATTCTGTGGGTCTTGGAAAATCCATTGGATTCATTTGTAGCAAGACTTTCTCAATTCTTGGCATTGATTTTCATTCTTTCCTTTTTCGTGGGTCTCTTTCTTAGGGAGTTTAAATGAGCCTTAAATCATTTGACTTCCCCATACCAACAACTGTTAAAATCTGCGAAAACTCAAATTTTAGTCACATATAAATGCTATATAAATATGATACTATTTTATTATATTCATCTTGCAAAATGAATTTTAAAAAAACAATATCACACATGTATTTATATACTCTTCTACAACCATAAAGTTTAAGTCTTTAAAGAACCACCAAAATTTGAAGCAACCAGTTAAATCTGACATAATTTGGTCAAGACAAGATGTTCTAAAATATTGAATCAGTAAAAGTATGAATACTTTATCATTGTCTAAAAATGAAACCAGATCAAATTGCTGAGTTGTCCCAAGTAATTTGGACAGGAATATAAACACTTGTTAAATAAAGGAATCTGTATCAGTTATTTTCAGTACTAATTAATTTCTGTTTCCAATTTTTTTCTGAATCTTAAAACAAAGATGCAAAGAAATAAAAAAAAACAACTATTTTTAGGAAATTACTTTCATTTGCTAACCCTCAATTGGTATTAGCTATAAAACCTAGAAAATAATACTTATGCTATCTCTTGTCTAAAGTGCAGAATTACCTTTAGAAAAACATTTCTAAAAAAATAAAAATAATATCATCCAAAAGTAGGCATCCCAAGTAGCACCAAATATTTATGTTTCAAATGAATATATAGCTATACCCAGAGAACCAGCTATCTCAGCTTTTCCAAAGAAGATTCAGAAAGTTTGACTGAGTGGACACACAGAGTAATGGTTCAATGCCAACAAGATAGACAGTCTTCAGCAGATTGGTCTAAGAATCTTGAGGTGTTATTTTTTTCTTGGCTGTTTATTATTTTTACTAATAATTTAGAAAAAATATGTGGATTGTATATGTTACCCCCTTTAGTGATATGAGATGGGAAATTTAGCTAATAAATGCATGAGTCAATATCCAAAATAATTTTGAAAGCTTTTGTTTTTAATTTAAGGATTTAATTTTTAATCTAAGAAGATAATATTGAGAGGAACTAAATAGAAAGTGTAATATCAAGTGCAAAAAATAAATTTACCACTATAATATTGCATAGACATGGATGGAAAGGAATTGTTTTGAAAAAAACATATATATATATATATATATATATATATATATATATTGTGAGAGGGAGGGTATCTCAATGTGAAAGAATTATGTTGTGGTAGCTGAAAACATTATTGTGATCTTGACTTCCATTAAGAGAGTACAGCTGCCAGGAATAACAAGGTGATAGCCCCACTCTTAAAGTATTTGGAGGACTGCCATATGGTAGAAAATTTGACTTCTTCCATTTATTTCTAAAAGGGAAAAAATGGGATTGATTGGCAGACATTACCAAGAGACCAATTTAAACCTGATGATGGGGGGGGGAAAGAATGAAAATAAGAAAAACAACAACAAAACTCATTAACAATTAGAGCTTTCCAAGGATGGAATGAACTGCTTCTGGAGCTAGAAAGTCTTCAAACAGATGATAGAAGACTAAATGACAGGTGCTTATACTTGGGGTTCCTTTTTTATCTAAATTGGGCTAGATTAGGCTTTTTTGGAGTTGTGTGAGAAATTTGATAATTGTAGTTCAACATTATTTGTTTGTTCTATAAATATGTGTGCGTGTGTATGTGTATCCCATTTAAAAGCTTTAATATCCTTCTTCCTCATCTCTCCTTCCTGGATGTCCAGGCTTCCTTTGAGTCCTAAAAAAATACCACTTTTATTGTAGTTACTGAATTCCTCTTAACTCTAGTGTCTTTTTTCTATTTATTATTCCCCATTTTTCCTGTCTATAATCTGTTTGTATACATTTGCTTGTTTGTTATCTCTTCCATTAGATTGTGAACTCCTTGAGAGCAAAGATTATTTGTTTTTTGTTTGTTTTGGTTTGGTTTTAAACTTTTTTTTAATATCTCCAATCATTAGCACCTGTGCCTGGCACACATTACCTGCTTAATAAATGTTTATTGCCTACCTGCCTGATAGCAATAAAAATCAGTAGCATTTATATAGTACTTTGCCAAACACTTTACAAATGTTATCTTATTTTATTCATAAAACAATTCTGGAAGGCATGTGTTACTATTATTCCCATTTTATAGATGATGAAATTGAGGCGGACACAGGTGATATGCTTTAACCAAGATTATCCGAGTAGTTAAAATTTTAACTCAAAACTCTGGGCTCTTCTTGTGCCCAAGTCCATCACTCTATCCACATTATTCTGAGAAGGGATCTATTGGCTTTAACAGATCAACAAATAGATCCCTGGCCCAAAGAAAGCCAAGAAACTCTGACTTATATGCCTACAAAGGTCCCTTCGAAATCTCAGATTTTGTAATGATAAATTATATGTCAAAAATTGTGAAAATCACCTTCCATATTCTGTCTCTTTGATCTTCACAATAACTCTCAGAGATGGTCATCCTTTTGGTTCCATTTTACAAGTAAAGAAATTAAGATTCATACAGGTTATATGATTTTCTTTGGTTCATCTGACCAGTGTGAGAAGTGACATTCAGTACCTAATGCCTTCCTGGTGTCAAATCCAGACTTCTATGAACCATGTCATGTTATCCTCAGACTGATAGAACATTCAGATATTACTACAATTCAAAAACTTATCTATCTCCTCATTTCCCTCCTTACGCTGCAGACAGATAGGTAGCAGAGATTCATGTTTTCATAATGAAACTAAGGCTTTTTTAAAATTTCATTTTTAACAGCTTTATCTTTTGAGGCTAAGATACATTTTTCTCTTTTTTTCTTCCCCAGATCCCCATATTCCAGTGGAAGGTCCCAAGTTACAAGGCTCCTCTTTTTATCTTCCCTGGCCATTCTTAGCAGAAGAGACCAAATAGCTTTTCTCATTTTCACTTGATAGCTTAATAAAACCATAAAGACCTAATTATTCCTGAAGGCAACTCTTTAAACTGGAGCCATAATCTTCAAAAAATCTTTCCATAGATGATTATCAAGTCTCAAGACTGAAGGTGGAAGCCCATAGAAGTGCACTTCTTAATCCAAGGTTGCATAACAGGGACAAAGTTAGCCTTGAACTCTGGCATCTGACCCTAAAATATATATTTGTTGTTGTTTGTTCCTTTTTCACCACTTCAATAAGCTTTTAAGATCTGAGTTTTTCACAAAACGAGACTGGTGGGTGGATAGAGCCACCATGGCAAAGTAGAAGAAAACTCAAACCACTGAAATCCTCTCAAAAAACCCTTAAAATAATGCTTCAAAATGAATTCTGTGAGAGAGTCAACAAAGGGACAAAGTAAAGTAATTTTTCTGCAGAAAACAATTTGGAACAGTGTCTGAAATCCTCTACTACTCCAGGTTCTGAAACTGGGCCCAAGCCAACAAGACCCTAAGATCCTGCCAAAACCAAAAGCAGTGTAATCCCACACACCTCTTAAAATCTGAAATCTGCAATGAGGCCCCAAGCCCCAGTGAAGGACAGAAGGAGGTTCTGAGCCCTTGCCCAAGCTCAAACACATCCCAAAGTTCCAGCTCAAGGCAGTCTGCAGGGCAGATGGCTCATATGAGCCTAGAGTAAGGTCCAGAGCTACTCCCAAACTGTGAAGATTGGATTTAGCGATCTCCTGATTGTAACAATGAAGATACTTAGCTCTTTCTTTATTGTGAAGATAAAATTGTAATCTCCTGATTGTAAAAATGAAGGTACTTAGCTCTTCCTTCATAGTGAAGCTAGAATTGTAAGCTACAATCTATTTTTAGATTTTAACTACAAAAGGTGAACTTAACAAAAGAGGTGTTAAGTAACTCAAAAAGATAAAATTTAACCAAAGAAGGTAGGAACTAAAGAATGGGCAGTCCTGGAGAAAAGCATCTGTTGTGACTGGTAGATGTGAAAATTTAGAGGAGGTGACACAAGAGAAAAAGGTCTTTAAATAGAGGGAAAAAAAGACTGAAGAGCATAGTCAGTCACCTGGGCTTGGAGTGAAGGATGGAGGAACGCCTGGAAGACCAACACTCAGACTTCATTTAGATGGTCATCATTGGTGAGTGAAAGGCTGACTAAGTGATCCCACCTTTCTGGAGTCATGAAGCTTCCAGGTAAGGCTCATCTTCTTGAGACTCTCTTCCCTTGATTGGGACTTAGAAATTCTAACTGGTACCATCAGAAGAATCCAGAGCTCTCTCTCTCTCTCTCTCTCTCTCTCTCTCTCTCTCTCTCTCTCTCTCTCTCTCTCTCTCTCTCTCTCTCTCTCTCTCTCTCTCTCTCTCTCTCTCTCTCTCTCTCTTTCTCTCTCTCTCTCTCTCTCTCTCTCTCTCTCTCTCATTCCTTAATATCTTTCTTCTACTATAAATATTGTAAATAAACTTCCCTAAGTTCCATTTATTTCAGTAATTCATTTTGGGATTTAGAAATTAAATTCCAGGCAACCACATTATATATATATATATATATATATATATATATATATATATATATATATATATAGAGAGAGAGAGAGAGAGAGAGAGAGAGAGAGAAGAATCACAATTAATTGTAAATAATCCTATTCCAGAAAAAAATAAATTGAACAAGTCATCAATAAAACTTTCTTAGAAAAAATCCTTAATGTCAGATGGATTCACAAATGAATTCTATCAAATGTTTAAAGAATAATTAATTCCAGTACTATATAAATTCTTTGGTTAAATAGACAGAGGAGTCCCATTAAACTATTTTTATGACAGAAATGTAAGGCTGATACCAAAGCCAGGAAGAGCAAGAACAGAGAAAGAAAGTTCTAGGCCAATTTCATTTATGGATATAGATATAAAATTTTAAATAACATACTAGCATGGAGAAGATGGAAATATTTCATAAGGATCATTCATTATGGCTAAATGGGATTCATACCATGAATCAATATTAGGAAAACTTTTGGCATAATTGAAACTAACAGAAATCACATGATCATCTTAAAAGATACAGAAAAAGCCTTTGACTAATGCAACAGCCATTCCTATTAAAACCCTAGAAAGTATAAGAATAAATGAGCCATTTATTTAAATGATAGTGTCTACCTAAAGCCATCAGTAAATATCATCTTTAGTGGGAATAATGTCAGGGGTGAAGCAAAGATGTCTATTATCATGATTATGATTTAATACTGTGTAAAGGATAATTTTAGCATTGTTACCTAAATTATATTAATTATTGGTTACCATGTATATCCCAAATTAAAAAAAAACAAGTCAGCTGGAAATTTATAGTGATTTAATTAATATAGCGGAAAAAATTAAGAACGGAGAAGGAAAGTATATAGGATTTCTCCCACCTGGCTTGTGCCAGGGGGAAGATTACAGGCTTTAGGAAGGTAAGGTTTTGGAGAGTAAAAGAGGAAGGAATCAGCCTGAACTCCAAGAAGGCTCAGCCAAGATGTCTGAAACTGAATTAGCTCAAGGGCAAATTCACTGCCAAAATTCAGACAAAAGCTGCCACCATGCCAAGATGTCAGAACACTTAGCACACTGCCAGCCAGAGCTGCCTCTCCCGGGAAAAGGCCAAAGAGAGGAAGTGCCATGCCCTATATAGATGGTATCATGTCACTTTCCTGCATCTCATCTGTACCAATGTTAGCTTAGCTTGACTTAGGACATCCCAGGGGTCAGTCAGCTATTTCTGCACATACCTGTTGAAGCCCATCTTCTTAGATACTTAATCCTTGAGTATGGGTACAGACATTTGTGACCTTGTTAAACTAAGTAGAGTAGAGCAGTGTAGAGTTCCCAAGACCTGATTCTGTTAGACCAATTATATCCATTTTTACAAATCAGGAAATAGCTAAATCAAATCTTCTAAAGTATGGTTTGAGTAGGGTGGAGTAGTTTTAAAATTCACAACTGCACTAGAAATCATAGTTTTCATAATAAGAGAAGAAAAAGGGAATTAACATAGACAATAAAGAAACTAAACTATCACTTTTGCAGATGATATGATGGAATACTCAGATATTCCTAGAGAATCAAGTAAAAAGTTAATTGAAATAATAACTAACTTTAGCAAACGTCCAGGATATAAAATGAACCCAAGTAAACCATCAGCATTTTTATATATCACCAACAAAATCTATTTAAAATTACATTTGACAATATAAAACACCTGGGAATCTACATGCCAAGACAAAATCAGGACTTATAAAAAGCAATTATGGTAGGTTAAAGAAGAAATCATAGAAATAATTAATTATTTCATTAACAAGAAAGTCAATGAAGAAACAACATATCAAAATTTATGGGATACAGCAAAAGCAGTACTGGGGGATAAATTATATCCCTGAGTGTCCATATTAACAAAAAAAAAAAGGGAAAGAGGAGATTAATAGATTGGGTATGCAACTAAAAAAAAACTATAAAAAGAACAAATTAAAAACCCTCACATAAACACCAAATTGGAAATCCTAAAAATCAAAGGAGAAACTTAAAAAAATTGAAAGTAAAAGAATTCTTGAATTAATAAATAAGATTTGGATCTAATATTTTGAAAAAATAAAGTATTGGTTAATCTAATTAATAAAGAGAAAGAAGAGAACTAAATTAACAGTATCATGAATGAAAAGGTGATTTCACCTCTAATGTATAGGAAATTAAGGTAATTATTAAGAACTATTTTGTCCAATTACATGGAAAAATATGACAATACAGGTAAAATGGGTGAATATTTACAAAAATATAAATTGTCTAAGTGAACAAAAGAGAAAATAAAATATTTAAATAATCCCATCTCAGATAAA
Organism: Monodelphis domestica; assembly: GCF_027887165.1. Taxonomy (NCBI): domain Eukaryota; kingdom Metazoa; phylum Chordata; class Mammalia; order Didelphimorphia; family Didelphidae; genus Monodelphis; species Monodelphis domestica. Next base: position 751,649,050 of record NC_077227.1, on the reverse strand, counting down.
GAAATTGAACAAGCTATCAAAGAACTCCCTAAGAAAAAATCCCCAGGGTCACACAGATACACAAGTGAATGCTACCAAACATTTAAAGAACAACAAATCACAATACAATACAATACAACTTATTTGACAAAATAAACAAAGAAGGAATATTACCAAATTCTTTTTATGACACAAATATTCCAAAGTCAGGCAGACCAAAAGCAGAGAAAAAAACAAACAAACAAACTACAGACCAATCCCTTTAATGAACATTAAATGAAATACTAGCAAAAGACTACAATAAGTTATCTGAAGAATCATTCACTATGACCAGGTGGGATTTATACCATGAAAGTAAGGATGGTTTAATATAAGAAAACCATCCACATAATTGACCATATCAATAATTAAACCAAAAGAAATCACATGATTATCTCAATAGATGCAGAAAAAGCCTTTGACAAAATACAACACCCATCTCTATTGAAAACAATAAAATGTATAGGAATATAAGGGCCATTCCTCAAAATAATAAAGAGTATTTATTTAAAACCATCAGCAAGTATCATCTGCAATGGGAACATGTTGGAAGCCTTCCCAACAAGATCAGAAGTGAAACAAGGATGCCCATTATCAGCTCTATTAATTAATATTGTACTAGAAACACTAGTGGTAGCATTATTAGAGAAGAACAGTAGTGGTAACACTATTAGAGAAGAACCCTAGTGGAGCACTAATTGGAGTAGAAAAAGAAATTGAAGGGATTAAAGTAGGCAATGGAGAAACTAAACCATAACTCTTTGCAAATGATATGATGGTATACATAAGAATCCTAGAAAATCAACTAATTTAGCTTGTGGAAATAATTAACAACTTTGTCAAAATAGGAGGGTAAAAGATAAACCCATATAAATCATCAGCATTTCTGTATATTTCCAACAAAATTACACAGCAGAAGTTAGAAAGAGAAAGTATTTAAAATCTCTCTAGGCAATATAAAATATGTAGGAAAATATCTGCCAAGACAAATACAGGAATTATATGAATAAAACTACAAAACACTTTTCACAGAATTAAAACTAGATCTAAATAATCAGAAAAAACATTAATTATAATCCTACCCAAATTAAACTACTTATTTGGTGTCGAACCTTTCCAACTACCAAAAAATAATTTTATGGAATTTAAAAAATATATTAAAGTGTTCATCTGGAAGAACAAAAAATCAATATTATCAAGGGAAATAATGAAAAATAATGTGAAGAATGGGGTCCTAGCAGTACCAGATCTAAAACTTATAAATAAGTGGTCATCAAAACATTATGGTACTATAAAAGATCAAGAGTATCAAGGGAATAAAACTAGATCTAAAAAATTGGAAAAAACATCCATTGCTCATGGGTAGGATGAGTTAACAAAACAAAAATGACAATTCTACCCAAATTAATTTATTTATTTAGTATTGAATTTTTGATTTTGAATTGAATTACCAAAAAACTTTTTTTACTGAATTAGAAAAAAACTATAACAAAGTTCATTTGGAAGAACAAAAGAAAAAGGATATCGAGGAAAATCATGAAAAAAATGTGAAGGCAGGAGACCTTGCCATTCCAGATCTCAAACTATACTACAAAGCAGTGGTCATCAAAAAATTTGGTACTGACTAAGAGACAGAGAGGAGGATCATTGGAATATATTTGGGGTAAGTGACTTCAGCAAGACAGTCTATGATAAGTCCAAAGATCCCAGATTTGGGGACCAAAATCCACTAAACTGTTGGGAAAATTGGAAGACAGTATGAGAGAGATTAGGTTTGGATCAACATCTCACACCCTATACCAATATAAACTCAGAAAGGGTGAATGACTTGAACATAAAGTAGTAAACTATAAGCAAATTAGGTGAACACAGAATAGAATACATGTCAGATCTTTGGGAAAGGAGAGATTTTAAGATCAAGCAGGAGATAGAGAGACTACAAAATGTAAAATGAATAATTTTGATTATATTAAATTAAAAAGTTTATGTACAAATAAAAGCAATGCAACTAAAAGCTGAAGGGAAGCAACACATTGGGAAACAATCTTCATAACAAAAACCTCTGACAGTGGTCTAATTACTTAAATTTATAAGGAGCTAAATCAATTGTACCAAATATCAAGCCATTCCGCAACTGATAAATGGACAAGGGACATGAATAGGCAATTTTCAGATAAAGAAATAAAAACTATTAATAATCACATGAAAAAGTATTCTAAATTTCTTATAATCAGAGAAATGAAAATAAAAACAACTCTAAGGTACCACCTCACACATAGGAGATTGGCTAACATGACAACAAAGGAAAGTAATAAATTTGGAGAGGGTGTGGCCAAGTTGAGACATTAATGCATTGCTGGTGGACTTGTGAAGTGATCCAACCATTCTGCAAGGCAATTTGGAACTATGCCCAAAGGGCACTAAAAGACTGTCTGCCCTTTGATCCAGCCATAGCACTGCTGGGTTTGTTCCCCAAAGACATCATAAGGAAAATGATTTGTAGAAGAATATTCATAGCTGTGCTCTTTGTGGTGGCAAAAAATTAGAAAATGAGGGGGTGTCCATTGGGGAATGGCTGAACAAATTGTGATATCTGTTGGTGATGGAATACTATTGTGCTGAAAGGAATGATAAGTGAGGAATTCCATGTGAAGTGGAAAGACCTCCAGAAACCGATGCAGAGCAAAAGGGACAGAACCAGGAGAAAATTGTACAGAGGCTGGTACATTGTGGTGTGGTACAATCGAGCATAATGAACTTCTCTAAGAGCAGCAATACAATGATCTAGGACAATTGTGAGGGACCTATTAGAAAAAATGTTGTCCACATCCAGAGAAAGAACTGTGGGAGCAGAAATGCAGAAGAAAAATGTATTATTTATCACGTGGTTCAATGAGGATAAGATCTGGGTTTTGTCATTGAAAGGTCACTCTATTGCAAATATGAATAATATGTAAATAGCTTTTGAACCATGATACTTATACAACCCAGTAGAATTGCTTTTCATCTCTGGGAGGGGGAGGGAAGAGGGGTGAGAAAAATCACGAATTGCATAACACTGGAAAAATATTCTAAAAAATAAATGAATTATTTTTTAAAATATCACCAGTGCCAGAAGGATTCACAAGTAAATTCTATCAAACTTTTAACGATCAATTAATCCCAATAATCTACAAACTATCTGACAAAATAGACAAAGAAGGAGTCTTACCAAATTCTTTTTATGATACAAATATGGTACTCATTCCCAAGCCAAGAAAACCAAAAACAGAGAAGGAAAACTATAGACCAATATCCTTAATGAAAATAGATGCAAAAATAGTGAATAAAATATTATCTAAATGTCTACAGCAAGTTATCACGAGGATTATCCACTCTTACCAGGTGGGATTTATTCCAAGAATGCAAGGATGGTTTAATTTTAGAAAAAACCATCTACATTATTGACTGTATCAATAATTAAACCAACAGAAATAACATGATTATCTCAATAGTTGCAAAAAAGCCTCTGACCATTACTATTAAAAATACGCCATTACTGTTAAAACACTTTAAAATACATAAAAAAGGACCTTTATTCATAATAATGAACATTATTTATTTAAAACCATCAGCAAGTATCATCTGCAATGATGATGAATTAGGTGCCTTCCCAATAGGATTAGGAGTGAATCAGGGATGCCCATTATCACCATTTCTATTTAATATTGAACTAGAAATGTTAGCAGTAGCAATTAGAGAAGGAAAAAAATAACATTGAAGAGATCAAAGTAGGCAATGAAGAGACCATACTATTACTCTTTTCATATGACATAATTGTATACCTAGAGAATAAAAAATCCTGAAAAGATAGTAGCAATAATCAATAATTTTAGCAAAGTTGCCAGGCACAAAATAAACCCATATAAATCATTAGCATTCCTACATGTTTTCAGCAAGACCCAGCAACAATAGTTGGAAAGAGAAACTCCATTTAAAATCACTGTAGATGAGATAAAATACCTGATAATCTACTTGCCAAAACAAATTTAGGAATTGAATGAACATAACTAAAAACACTCTTCACACAAATAAAACTAGATCTAAATAATTGGAAAAACAACTGTTGATCATAGGTAGTATGAACGAATATCAAAAAATGACAATCCTACCTAAATTAATTTGCTTATTCAGTGCTATACATAATCAAACGACCAAAAAACTTTTTTATGGAATTATAAAAAAAAATTACAAAGTTTATCTGTAAGAACAAAAGATCATGAATATCAAGGCAACTGATAAAAAAAAATGTGAAGGGACCTAGCAGTACCAGATCTTAAACTGTACTGTAAACAAATGGTCATCAAAAAGTTATTGCATTGGCTAAGAGACAGAAGGGTTGATAAGTGGAATAGAATAGGGATATATTACCTCAGCAAGCTAGTGTTCAATAAACCCAAAGATCGCAGCTTTGGGGACAAAAACCCACTATTTAAATAGTATGGGAGAAATTGGGTTTAGATCACCATCTTATACCCTATACCAGATTAATTGAGAATGGGGAAATGACTTTAATATAAAGAGAGAAATTATAAGTGAATTATGTGAATATAGAATAATTTACCTGTCTGATTTATGGGAAAGTAAAAATTTTAAACCAAGTAAGAGATAAAAAATGTTACAAAATGTAAAATGAATAATTTTGATTATATTAAATTAAAAAGTTTCTATACAAACAAAACCAAATTCAAACAAAATTAGAAGGGAATCAACAAATTGGGGGAAAATCTATAACAAAAACCTCTGACAAAGGTCTCATTTCTCAAATTTATAAGGAGCTAAGTCAATTCTACAAAAAAAATTGAGCCATTCCCCAATTGACAAATGATCAAGAGACGTGAATAGTCAATTTTCAGAGGAAGAAATCAAAACTATCAATGAGCACATGAAAAAATTATCCTAAATCCCTTCTGATTAAAGAAATTTAAATGAAAACAACACTGAGATATCACCCAAAACCTAGCAGATTGGTCTATATGACAGTAAAGGGAAATAATAAATTTTGAAGGGGTTGTAGAAAAATCAGGATATTATTACATTGCTGGTGGAGTTGTGAATTAATCCAGCCATTCTAGAAACCAATTTGGAATTATCCCCAAAAGGATTTAAAAGAATACTACTACTAAATATGTACCCTAAAGAGATAATAAGGAAAAAATACTTATCCAAAAATATTCATAGCCATGCTCTTTGTGATGTCAAAAAATTGAAAAATGAGTTGTTGTCCCCCAATTGGGGAATGGCTGAACAAATTGTCATATCCAGTGATGATGTAATACTTTTGTGCTGAAAGTAATGATGAACTGAAGGATTTCTGTATGAAATGAGTTAGAACCTCAATGAACTGATGCACAGTGAAATGAGCAGAAACAGGAGAACATTGTACAAGGAAAGTAAAATATTGTGGAAAAATCATGTATAATGGACCTTGCTACAAGTAGGAATGCAACAAGCCAGGATACTCCTGAACAACTTATGGGAAAGAATGCTTACCACATTGAGAGAAAGAACTATGGAATTAGAAATGCAAAAGACGAATATAGGACATCACTTGTCATATATAGACATGGGTATGTCATTTGGGGTTTAGACTTTAAAAGATTGCTCTATAGCAAAAATGAATATATGGAAATAGGCATCAAGTGATGACACTTGTATAACTCAGTGGAATTGCTTGTAGGAAAGAAAATGACTCATGTAAACATAGAAAATATTTTGAAATAAAATAAAAGTGAAAGCATAGAAAAGGAAAAATACACCGAAAGAAAGCAATTATATAATGCTTTTCAGTCAGATAAAGTCATATCTAAACATTTGGAAAATATTAATTTCTCATTGTAATCCAAGTTAATATAATAAAAATTAAAAATTCTACCAAAATTAATTAATTTACTCAATGCTATGCCAATCAAATTATCAAAATTTGTTTTACAGAATTAGAAAAAATAACAAAAAATCATCTGGGAAGAATGAAAGGTTAAGAATAGCAAATGAATTAATGAAAAAAAAATGTAAAGGATGTCAACCCAGCAGTACTAGATCTCAAATTGTACTATCAAGCAGTAATCATGAAAACAGTCTGGTATTGGCTAAGAAATATGATAGATTAATAGATTAGATTAGATACACAATAAACAGGGATAAATTACCTCAGTAACCTGATGTTTGACAATTCCAAAGATCCTAACTTTCAGGATAACTCAGTATTTAAGAAAAATTGCTGGGAAAACAGGAAAACAGTGTGGCAGAAACTAGGTATAGGCCTAAAGCAAGATAAGATAAAAAAAGGTATACAATTAAAATTTAAAGTGTGATAGAATAAGTAATTTGGGGAACATAGAATAGTTCTCCTGGAATTTCTATGAAGAAAAGAGGAATTCATGACCAGACAAGACATAGAGAACATTATAAGATATATAATGAATAATTGTGATATTAAATTAATTAGCTGATATGCAAAAAAAAACAATAACAATGTAACCAAGAATAAAAGGGAAACAACAAACTTGGGAATATTTATGCCACATTTCTTTGATAAAGGTCTCATTTCTCAAATTTATTGAAAACACTTAATTTTGTAAACTATAAGTCATTTCCCAATTGACAAATGGTCAAATTTTATGAACAATAAATTTTCAAATGAATAAATCAATGCTATCAGTAATTATATAAAAACATTCTAAATCATTCTTAATCAAAGAAACACAAATTAACACAACTCTGAGGTACTACCTCACATCTGTAAGATTAGCCAGTATGATAACAAAGGAAAATGATAAATGTTGGAGAGGATATGGCAAAATTAATACACTAATGTATTTTTTGGATTTAAAAAGTTATTTAATCAATTTAGAACATTATTCCTTGGTTACAAGAATCATATTATTTCTCTCTCTCCTCTCCCCCCACTTTTCTGGTAGCTGACATGTAATTTCACTGGGTATTACATATTTTCTTGATCTAAACCAATTTCCATATTGTTGGTGTTTGCATTAGGATGTTCATTTAGAGTCTATATCTACAGCCATATCTCCTCGACCCATGTAATCAAGTAGTTGATTTTCTTCTGTGTTTCTGCTCCCACAGTTCTTCCTCTGAATGTGGATAGTGTTCTTTCTCATAGATCTCTCTGAGTTATTCAGGATCACTGCATTGCCAGTAAAGGAGAAGTCCATTACATTCAATTGTACCACACTGTATCAGTCTCTCTGTGCAATGTTCTCCTGGTTCTGCTCCTTTCACTCTGCATCACTTCCTGGAGATCATTCCAGTTCCCATGGAATTCCTCCAGTTTATTATTCCTTTGAGCACAATAGTATTCCATCACCAGCATATACTACAATTTGTTCAGCCATTCCCCAAATCCCCTCATTTTCCAATTTTTTGACACTAAAAAGAGCACGGCTATGAATATTCTTGTACAAGTCTTTTTCCTTATTATCTCTTTGGGGTACAACCCTAGCAGTGTTATATTTTGTTCTTCCAAATGAACTTTTTTGTGGTTTTTTCTAATTCAGCAAAAAAGTTTTTTGGTTGTTTAATGGGCATGGCACTAAATAAGTAAATAATTTGGATAGGATTGTCATTTTTATTATGTTAGCTCATCATACCGATGAGCAATCAATGTTTTTCCAATTGTTTAGATCTAGTTTTAATTGCGTGGAGAGTGTTTTGTAGTTGTGCTCATATAGTTCCTGTGTTTGTCTTGCCAGATAGGTTCCTAATTATTTTATATTGTCTAGGGTGATTTTAAATGAAATTTCTCTTTCTAATTCTTGCTGCTGAGATGTGTTGGAAATATATAGAAATGCTGATGAGTTATGTGGGTTTATTTTCTATCCTTCAACTTTGCTAAAGTTGTTGATTATTTAAACTAGCTTTTTGGTTGATTCTCTAGGATTCTTTAAGTAGACCATCATATCATCCATAAAGAGTGATAGCTTGGTCTCCTCATTGCCAATTTTAATACCTTAAATTTCTTTTTCTTCTCTAATTGTTACAGCTATTGTTTCTAGTACAATGTTAAATAAAAGAGGTGATAATGGGGATCCTTGTTTCACTCCTGATCTTTTTGGGAAGACTTGTAATTTATCCCCATTGCAGATGATGCTTGCTGATTGTTTTAGATATATACTGTTTATTATTTTTAGGAAAGGCCCTTCTATTCAAGACACTAATGTTGTTGTAATTGTTGGCAGAATTTTTAAATGATCCTATAATTCTGGAGGGCAATTCAGAATTATGAGAAAATGGTTACAAGAATGTGCATAACCTTTGATTCTGTATTACCACTACTGGGTGTATATACCAAAGAAATCATAAAAAAGGGGGAAAGACCTAATTGTATGTATATATATATATATACATATACATATACATATACATACATATATGTATGTCTCTCTCTTTCTCTCTTTCTCTCTCTATCTTTTTTTAAACACTTACCTTCCATCTTGGAGTCAATACTGTGTATTGGCTCCAAGGCAGAAGTGTGGTAAGGGCTAGGCAATGGGGGTCAAGTGACTTGCCTAGGGTCATGCAACTGGGAAGTATCTGAGGCCAGATTTGAACCTAGGAATATAAGCTCTTTTTTATAGTGGCAAAGAAGTGGAAATTGAGAAGATGTCCATCAATTGGGGAATAGATGGAATACTATTGATCTGTAGGAAATTATGAGCAGGATAAGTTAAGAAAAAGCTGAAAAGATATACAGGAACTGATGCAGAGTGAAATAAGCAGAAGTTGGAGAACATTGACACAGTAACAGTGATAATGTAAAATGAATAACTGTGAAAGACTTTGCTACTTTCTGTAATAAACAATCCAGGACACTTCTGAAAGAATTATGACAAAGAATGCTATCCACCTCCAAAGAAAGATTCTTGGAGTAGTATGCAGAGCAAAGCTTATTATCTTCCACATTAGTTTAGTTACAATCTTATTTGGGGTTTTGGTTTTATGTGATTATTCTTTTATAACAATGATCAATATGAAATTTTATATGTTAAAAATTATTATTACATGTAATTGGGAAAATGAAATATCTTCATGAAATAAAATAAAATGAAGCTATTAGCTTCATTTATCTAAAAATATTTCTCAAAAGATTGGCAATGTGATTTCATGTAGAAAAGCTCAGATCAGGAGTCTGAAGTTCATGACATGAATCTTGCTCTGTTCTTTATGCCCTATGTGATTCGAGCAACTAACTTTAGCTTAGAATTCTATGAAACATGTACTTGACTTTAGAAAATAGGACAAAATTACTCTCATATCAAAATGAAATGTTCCTATTCCTATATCATTCATTTCCTTCCTTCCCCAATAAAAATTAAAGAAAAGATCTGCAACTTCAGTGGCATAGGGAATTCTCAGGTTAGGATACAATTGAAGGGAAGAATTTATTCTTTAAATTTATAATCTTAGAGAGCCGCTAGAACACTTTGAAGACATAATCAATATGTGTCAGAAGTAGGCTGCAAGATCAGTTCTCTAAAATATGCATTTTTCTAGGACTGCTCAGTTGTAAAAGACTCAAGAATTCAAGAAAACTGAAAATGAACTTTTAATTTACCTTTGGATTTCTTAAACAATCTGACTATGATAATATTAACTATCTTATTGTGGGACCTTACATCTTGTTGGAACATATGAATCTGTTTCTTTCAAGGTTCTACATGAATAAAACAGAAAGTGCTCCATCTAGAAAAAAATATGGAAGAATTCCCACAAGAACACACACACACACACACACACACACACACACACACACACACACAATTTAGGAAATTCTAAATTGTCAAATTGATTTTGAGATCATATGGCTACAAGATTGGGTGGGTACTCGACTTAGCCTACCCTTTTCTCCTTTATCCTTGAAAGAAAAAGAATGCATGGAGTAGCAGACATATTTTACATCTTTACAAAAACCTGTGTTCTGGTCCTGGATTGTCCACTAATTTATTGTGGAAAGTCTTTGGGAAGTTAGCTTTAAGGGCATCTCTTCCCTCATCTTAAAATGAGTGTAGTGAATTAGAAGGTCTTTAAAATCTTCTCTATATTTGATATTAAAAAAAACCTTTAATCACAATAGATTCTGTTTTATTATGATCTTCTTCCTTAAACTTCTCTTTTTTAAAAATCCTTACTTTGCATTTTAGAATTAATATTGTGTTTTAGCTCCAAGGCAGAAGAGTGGTAAGGGCTAGGCAATGGGGGTTAAGGGACTTGCCCAGGGTCACACAGCTAGGTTTAAACACTTGTCTGAGGCCAAATTTGAACCTGAAACTTCCAATCTCTAGGCCTGGCTCTCAATCCACTGAGCCACCCAGTTGCCCCCTATAATTTTCATCCAACATGAAATTATGTTCTAGCTGCTTTGATTGGACATGGAATGTCCACTTGGATTCATATAAATGAAGACCCAATATGGCCTGGGTGAGTTACTCTATTTCCTTCTTTGTTTCAAGAATATTTGGGTACCTTTTTATATGTGCTATTCTTAATAGCCATTAGAAATGAACAGACAAAATAGCTTCATCTATATCTCAAATACCAAATAGAGATATCTCAAATAGAAAAGGAAAGAAAATCCCCCCAAAAAATAGATCAATTCAAATAATTGAAATTGAAAATCATTCTGTAGAACAAAATCAGCACACTAAGGGTATAAAGGAATAAGTTAAATGGAAGAAAATATTCTTATTAATTTTTGACAAAGATTTAATATTTGAGATACATAGTGAATTAACACAAATATGTTAGATCAGGAGACATTTTCATATGGACAAGTGATCAAAGTAATGGAAAATGAATTTGCAAAGAATGAATTTCAAATTCCTATTGACTATATAAAAAATTGTTACAAATCAGTAATAGTCAAAATTAAAATAATTAGTTCTTTGATGTTACCTCATCTTCAGCAAACTATCAAAAAACAATGAGCAAAATGGCAATCCTAAATATTAGAGGGTCTAATAAAAGATGGACATATTGATATACCTTTGGTGTAGCTGTGTATCATCTTAATCAATTCTGGATAGTAATTTCAAAGGGTACTGTGATTAACATATATTCAAAGGGTATATGTGATTAACATGTATAGACTCTATTCATAGATCTCAGGTTAGAAAGATACCTCAAGGAGGTTATTGCTAAAACAAAGTTCTGATATATAATAAAATATTTATAATAGCTCTTTTAAAAGCAAAGAACTATAAATATAATAAAATGTCTTTCTGTTGTGAAAGGGATAAACAAACTGTGGTTTGTGGATGTGATGGAATATCCCTGCTTCTTAAAAATAAAACTAAACTAAACTGAATTGACAATATTAAGAACATAGAGAAATACAGGAAAGCTTTTAACAATATATGAAAAATAAAATAAGAAATGAGGATTAGAAGTAAAAGTGAACCAAGAACCATGGAAACAATTTTCAAAATAAATATGACCATGCAAGTGAAAAGAACATTAACAGGAAAAAAAATCAAAACTGAATGATTTAGTTTTAATGGTCAAGCCTGAAAAGGTTCCTCTCTTTTTCACAGAGATGAAATATGGGGTTGTGGAATGCAGCATATAATGTACGGATTGTTTGATGTGATGATATGTTTCTTTAAGGTGCTTTTTGAAACTCTCTTTAAAAAACACAGTTAAGTTAAAAATGATTATTTTATTAGAGAAACTGGAGGGAGAGATACATTGGGAAATGAAGAAGAATGTAAGAAGAAAAGCATCAGTGACTTTTTAATGACTATTTTCAATCTCTGAAAGTCTGTTTAATGAATCAACAAGTAATTCATGATCCAGGTAGAATATGACAAATAGAAGAGTCACATTCAGTTCCCAAAATTTTCTTGCATTGTAATCATGTGAGGGAGGTAGAAATCTAATAGATTACAGGCAGAGTAAGCTCAAGTGTAGTGTTTTGATTGTTTTCATTTTATTTTTTCTTTAAGAATGGCAAAAGTTCTACAGTTTTTTTTAATTATGAAATCAGACAGAGATTGAAAATAAAGAGAAAGAGAGAATAAGTGAAGAGAGAAATTCTCTCAGGAAATGGGAAGAGATTGATTGGAAAGTCATGGGGGAAAAAAGCTGCTATGGACAAGGATAAATACCCCTTTTCCTATAAGCTTAGAGCAAATGAGGCTACACTGAGGCATATTATTGAATAATTTGGAGTATACAATTAGGGATAAGAGATTATTATTCCTACGTGGGCTCAATTTCTTTAGTGAATTACGTCAGTGTACTCCACTGACAAAGATTGGGGAGAAAATGTCTTTGTAATTCCAAGATTAAGGGGAAAGTAAAGGAATAAGCATTTATATGACATTTATTTTATACCAGGCATTGTAGAATGACAAAGTGCCTGATACACTATTGATTCATGAATAGATATTTCTTTAATGCTCAGAATGTGCCGAGCACTGTGCTTAAGTGCTGAGAATGAAAATACCAAAGAGAAATAATGTATCCACTGTTCCAAACTACCCCAGTTGTTGACCTAAAAACCATAATGGGAGAAAATGGTGTCCTAATGACTTCTTTTTAGACATTTCTTGGATTTCCAGGGACAAAGCCAAGAAGGCAGAGTAAACCAGAGCAGGTCTGTGTCACCAGGAGAATCCTCTCTGACCAAGATTAAAATATTACCACAAAATGAATTCAGGAATGAAAGAACAAACAAGGAGACAGAGTGAAACAATTTTCAAGAAAAGCAAAAGGTACCAAAAGATAGACAGAGAATATATGGAGCAATGGGGTGAGAGGAGAGCAGAGCCAGCTAGAGGTGATAGTAAGAAGGGAAGAGCAAGCCACACACCCCTACTCCACATCTTCTGTCACAGGTTCAGAATCTAAGATCATGCCAGCATTCAGATCCTGAGATCCTGCCTACGAAAATAGTGGCATAAGCCAACCCACAGCCCTTCAAATTTAAACCTGTGGAGAAGTCCAGAGTCCTAGTTTAGGGCAATCTGGGCTGAAGTTAGCTAATCTGTGTGGGCCCAGAGCAAACCCAGGAATCCCAGTCTGGGTTTAGGATGAGGACATAGTTCACAGTTTGGGGTAAGAACACAATTCACAGAAGCCCCCTCCCAGGATCTTTTTGCCCAAAATTAAAGGGGTAGCCCCAGCACAGAGCAATCAAGAGTATGCCTAATTGGATCAAGAACACAGTGTGACAAATAACTTGAACCTAAACCTGGGGCTAGAATTTGATCATCCCCTGACCTGATCAATTTCAGAGTTAGAAAAAAAGCTTATGCCCAATCCTGAGGCAAGTCTTATCATCTCAAGGGTCAATTGAATCAGCATGAGGAGGGGGTTCTCAGAGTTCTCAGCCCTCATACCATCACACAAGCCTCCAAGAACTGAAACTGGGAAAAACCTAGAAAATAACCTAAGAATAATATCAGGGAAAGACTGAAGTTTAAGAAGGTACCCTAACCTCCCAGAGAAGAGAGCCTATGTATAAAATATAAGGAAAATGAGCAACCAACAACAAAAAAACACCTAACTCTAAAGAATTGTTATGGACACAAAAAGCAAAGTACAAAAACAGAAGGGGACAGTAAAAGGAAAGGAAAAATATGCAGCATCAAAAAAATATTTAGATTGCATAGGTAGTCTGGAAGATCTCAAAAAAAGACTTCAAAAACCAATTAAGAAAGGTAGAAGAAAAATGGGGAAAAGAAATAAAAGTGATGCAAGGAGAAATGAAAGTGATGCAAGAAGAAATGGGCCAATTGAAAAAGGAGAACCAAAAACTTACAGGGGAATATCAAATCTTAAAAATCAGAATTGACCATCTAGAAACCAATGATTTCATGAGAATTGAGAAACAATAAATTAGAATCAAAGAAATGAAAAAATAGAGGAAAACATGAAAAATCTTATTGAAAAAATAACCAAACTGGAAAATAGACCTAGGAGAGACAATATGAGATTTATTTGACTACCTATAAGTCATGATAAAGAAAAAAAAACTTGGACATTTATATTACAAGAAATTATCAAAGAAAAATGCCAGAGATCCCCAAACAAGAAAATAAAATTAAATTGGAAAGAATTTACAAATCATCTCCAGAAAGAAGTGGCTAAATTCAAAAGCCACCAAGTGAAGGAGAAAATACTTTAAGGAGTCAGAAAGAAACAATTCAAATGGCATGGAGCTATACTCAAGATCACATGGGACCTAAAGACTTATACATTGAAGGATTGAAAGGCATGGAATATAATGTTTAAACATTTCTTAGGCTAAATTTTGTTCAAATTATATATTCCCCAATGAGATTTAGTTAAGTTGGAGGAAAAAAAACATTAAAAAATTTTGGACAGGGAGGCTAAGGTAATCATTTTGAGGTCAATCACTTTTTTATGGTCCCCTGGATAGCTAAACCTTATCTCTTTGGTTTTCATTTTTCATTTTTTTAGATTCCTTCCTTTGATAAATTCCCAACAGAAATCCACTGTGCATACAATTGCAAGTGTAATTGGCTTATAATTGGTGAGAATGTGTCTGGTGTACCCTTTGCGAACCATTGGTTTCCACTAATGGGAAAATTTGAAGGTGATAGATCTTACCCTACCCTTTGAATGAAGTTTCACAGTTATAAAATGAGGTTGGATCATGTTAACAAATAGCAAGGAGAACAATGGAAGACAATGGAGGAAGATCAAGACACAGAATAATTCAAGGATCAAAGACCAAGAATTGGGATCAAAATATCTGATTTTATGATTTTAGAAACTGAAGCACAAAGAGAGGTGAAATGGCTTGCCCCAAGGTCACATGGTAGGTGGCAAAAGTGAGATTTGGACTTAAATCCAATGTCTACATCCTTTAATCTTAATGAAGATTTTTCCAGTCTTAGTGATTACTGCTTCATTTTCTAGATGCTCACAAACCATCATTGTAATTATATGTTCTCAAAATTTGTCCAAAATGAAAATTTGCTAGCTTTCTATTTTGAAGATTCTATTTTCTATTTTCTTTTTTTTTTTTGCTTGTAGTTTCACTGCACATTTTTTATAAGAAAAACAAAAACAAAAGCCTCACAAACACGTTTGTCCAGAAAATTAAAACTTGGATCTTGCTGTCGTGTCTGATACCATGATCTTCTATGTAAGTTTTTTAAATAAAGTTATTTCTATATATCTTTTGTAGTGTGCATGTGATTAAAATACTAAAACAATCCATACTATCGCCCTTTCATAAGATATAAAGTGTCAAGGAAAAAAAAACTTCAAAAAAAAAAACACAGCTTGGTAGTACAATTAATTTTCAGTACTTTGCTTTGTGAAGCTTTATCCTAATTGTTACAAAATCTTCCTTTTTCTGCCTCCCAAATCACACAGAGTAAGCAAAATAGTCCTATTAAAAAAAAAACACAAAATACTTCATAATGCTATGCAACTCTAGGCTCCCCACCCTATTCATTCATTTGTTCAACAAAAATCAAGTGTTTACAGTAAATATACCATAATGAAAGACATAAAAATTCACATTAACCTGAGGATAATTAAAATTCTACTCCTTTTTTCCTTGAAGTAGCCATTACAGTTATTACCTAATATTTAATCAAGCACAGAAGTTATAAATAAACCTCAGAACAGTGGATTCTTCTGCATTATTACAAGCAGAGGTGAAAGAATAAAACCATGTCAATCAGATATACTTCTAATAAGGATCTAGGTTCATTCATTTAGAGGTCTGAAAGACCCTGGAAGAGGACTTTAAGATCATGACAACATCAAACCAGTAATGTAAGCTGAACCCATGTCTGAACTCCAAATATCTATCCATATAACCTCCATGTGATGTTTTAACTGACTGCTCTGTGCTTTGGTTTCCTCAGTTGTAAAATGAGGACAATAACTGTTCTGCTTCCTTTAAGAGTGTCAGAAGAATGAAATGAGATCCAGGATACAAGAAGCACCTGAGTTCTCTGTAAGATGTAAGGATACACTAGGTCCAGAACTAAATGAAAACACTCCTGATCTAAGTTGGTATTAGCATAATCAAATTATGAATTCTTTAAAAAGTGGTCAATTAAAAGTTACTTGGAATAGTCCATGATACCTTTTTCCTTGTTATTTGAGGATACTCCTAGACAATGATGTCCTACACTTTTGTATTTTTGGGTCCAGCCACCTGAAGGACCTCTGAGGCCATACTTCTGATCTGGAGAAAGAGACAAGTCAGCTTTCTGTCCAACAAGCATTGAACATATTTTGCTATAGGAAAGAAAGAGCCTGAAATAAATGTGTTTTTTTTAAGTATATAAAAAAATAAACTCTTGTAAACAACATTATCATCAGTCATCTTATAGTTTAGTTCCAAAGTAGGTTACTGCCCAAAATGAAGGGAAAAAAGGGAGCATGGCACCTGGAAATGGTTTTTGTCATTTGGTCAACTGGGAAAAAAAAAGTAGGGTGGTCAATCACATGAAAATGTGGTCAAGATCAGTATGAAGGGATGATGGGAGGTGAAAGAGATAAAGAAACTTAGAAAGGAATCATCTCATTCCACTCAAAAGCATTGAGCTTAGATTTTGCCCCCAAGAAACCAAACCCAGTCACACAAAGAAATTGCATATATGAAAATCAATTGATGCCCCAAACAAAAAGACCATTGTGTTTTCTAAAGAAAGCTAATGAGTAAAGCAAACCTTTTATAATGATGCACAAACATTTGAGAATACTTTCTAAGAGGAGCAGTACTACCCATTTTAGTCCCTTTATAGTTAGCAGCTGCTATTTTTTCTTCTGCCTACAAGACAAAATTTGTTTTTTTTAACCTTAAGACAAGGCAATATAATATATATAATCAAGTCTTCTAGTAAAAACGCTGTACTTTAGGCCACATAAAAATTTAATTCCCAACTCTTTAAAAACCTAGTAATTATCATATATGCACCTATTTCCATTCTTGGCCTCAGCATATCTGATTGTATGCTGAAGTCAACAAGATGAAGGCTTAACTGCTTGGGACAGTGGCTCCACCTCTGCACCAGCATGATTCTTGAGCTCCTTGGGTTCTTGTGCACCAGGTGAAAATGAGGCTGAATAATCTGGTCTATGAGGAGGTGGGCTGGGCATAGGAGGATAGTTGCCTGGAAATCTCATCTATCCAGAGGGCTTTTCTGGGCAGCTTCTCAACAAATATATCTCAGGAGATTGATGACAGATCTGGGTTCTTCGCTCCTCATGATAGCACTACCAGACACAATTATATTAGCTCCTGCCTCTGTACATTTGTGAATCGTGTCAGGACCTACTCCACCATCTACTTCAATATCCAGAGAGAGGAACTGGGTCCTCAGCCAATGAACCTTTGGCATCATGTCTTCCATGAACTTCTGCCCTGCAAAACCAGGTTCCACCATAATAACTAAGGCCATATCTATCTGATTGGTCCATGGTGCCAAATACTCAACCATAGTGCCTGGTTTAATAGCAAGACCAACCTTCATCCCATTCTCTCAAATGGCTTTAATAAATGCTCCAGGGTTCTCAGTAGCTTCCAGATGAAAGGTATATTGATTTGCCCTGCTATAGCCATTGGCTTTACCCTCTGTTCTGGTCTAGAAACCATCATGTGAATGTCAAAGAAAGGGTCTTGGCCTAGCTGCTTTCGAAGGCTTTCTACTACAGGGTGACCAAAAGTGATATTGGGAACAAAATGCCCATCCATTACATCCAGGTGCAGATAGTTGGCCCCGGAATCCAGCATCTGGGTGCACTGGCCCCCAGGCAGGCCAGGTCACTATTGTGGATGGACTGGCCAATTTTGCAGCCTGAGGCCATGGTGGGTGCTGATCCCCCATGGACTATGCTTCTTACAGAGTGATTCCATTTTCTTTGCTTAAAAAACAATCAAACATTTATTCCCCTCTGGTTCTACAGTAACCCTCCTTCGTTAGAATCTTTAAAAAAATAAGACAATAACTTCACAATCACATTATCTAGTTCTTCCATTACCCTACCATTCTGTTTATTTAGGTCAGATGCTATGAACTAATCCCCATAATTATCTTGACTATGAATTCTCTCTTTCTTTTCTACCTTTTCTATACCAAAAATTATTCTTCTTAGAAGAAAAAACAATTTGAAATCTATGGTGAATAGTCCTACTTTATTTCCATCAATAGTTATTTTATGTTTTTGGCACAAAACATATGAGCTTATTTCATCCTTCATACCCTTTTTTAAATTGATCTATAATTTTTAAAAAAAATATGACTTTGGGTATTTCATTCTACCCTCTTTTGATTCTATCATAGAATCTTTTGGGAAAATTTATGGGGCCAAATAGCTAGGAATTGTGGCAGCCACACTTTGAAAGCAAATCTTCTGAATATGGACCCAGGATCTTGACTGTTATTTCTTACTAACTGTAAAGTTGGTTTTAGCAAGCATCAGTTATACTGAAGTTTGCAGATGATGTTATTTGGTTATATATTATCAAATACCCAAGACACATTCAAATAAAAATTTCAAGACTGAAGGAAAGGCTTGTGGTAATCTGTAAAAGGAGTCAGAATGAACAAAGAAATGAAACTGGAGGAAAAAATGATTATGTTTTACTGCTGGCTCAGAGATTCACTGACTTGGTGGAATGGGTGACAGTGATTTAAAGCCTCCAATTTCTCATATGAAAAATAAAAATAATAAAATAATAATAGTAATAAAATATAGTAATAAAAATAGTAATAGTAATAAAAATTATAGTAACTGTTACACGTTACATTTGAGGCTAAAATATATAAGAAACACTGAACATTGATCATGAAACCATTGAGGAAAAATATTTTGCCTTTTATATCAAGAGTTACTTGTATCCTAAAATAAAAAAAGAAAAGTTCATACATGAAGCAATTAATATCAGTCAAATACATCTTAATGTACTCTTTCAGAATAGTGACAAGCAGAGTAAAAAAATATGAAAGTATACTAATTATACTCATGATATTAATAAATTCCAGGGCTCATCACCCTAAAGCAGCCATGGAAAGATGAATGTCTACTTGTCCAAAGAAGTGAGAAGATTAATGTTCTCTAAGTTCATGAGAATTGGGTTAATTACAGAAAGGATACTGAAACAATTCCAATAATTCCAGGAAAAGTAAAAGATAGTGATGGAAATGTAAGCCAGGAATTGTCACCTAGAAACAGAATGGAACTATTTAATGAATGGGTCTATGAAAAAGTTCCATGAATAAAAAAAGGAATTAAAATTTTATTGTGTGTGATGAGCATATAATACAAAACCAAACAGTAAAATTTGTCTAAGATATATTGGATGGAGATCTGTTTATGAAATTGGACCCATTCCTTGTTGAGAAATTTGGACCCACTCATTGCAATGAGAAATGATAGAAAGGTTATTTTTAAGGAGACTGGATTTACTGATCATCAAAATTAAGCACAAAGAGAAAGCTCAGCAAGAAATGTCCTGGTGGGGAGATCTATAAATAAGAAGTTTGCTATCTTTCCTAAATGGTTGGCAAATTTGTGTACTACAAGTATAGCCCTGAAAATATCCTCAGGAATTATACAAATAAAATATGCTGGGAACAGAGGGATTTTGGACACCTGAATATTACCTACAATTTAGAGCAATTAACTTAATAAGTCATCATTCCTGATACTACAAATTTATAAGCTTTGAAAAACTTTCAATATATTATATAATTAGATTCGATTTTTAGAGTATATTATTTATATTTATATTATTTTATGTTATATATTTACCAAATAAAAAATGTACATATATTTGAATATATACACATATTTGTATACATATGCATGAATACACACATGCAAACAGTATCTCTATGTACATATATATATATATAAATGTGTGTGCACATGTATATGTGTATTTATATACAAGGGTATATATATATTTGTATATCTATATATATATACACATATATACATACAGACATCCATTCCACATCAAAAAGATTGGGAGCATTAATAACACTCTTCTGATCTAAAACATCCATGTAAAACTTTTTTGACCTCTTTTTGTACCAGGGAAATCTGAAAAAGTTTCTTTTTCTTTTAGGGGATGTTTGAGTTAAGTATTTGGTCATAAACTACATAGTTTCTAAATTTTTCTGTGTAGTCTGTTGCCTTTTCTGTGTTTTCTGAAGTTTCCTTGAAACTATCCCAAAATTCTCATTTAATACCTTTGGTCAACCTGTGATATCTAAAAATCATGATGAGTAAATTTGCAATTTGGAAAGGACACCAGTAAATATGTATACATAAACAATTATATATATAATTTAAAATTATATATATACATATATAATCAATTTAAGATTTTCAAAATACATTATAAATTTTATCTCATTTTAATGTAGAACAACCTGACAGTTAGGTGCTAATATTATTTTTATTGTAAAGGCAAAAAAAACTGAATAATGTAACAAATCTAGGAACTACTAAATGACATAAAACTAGCAAGTTTCTGAGGCTGAAATTAATTAAAATTTCCATAAAACCAGATCCTCTGCTCATTAATCCTCACCAATTAGCTTTATCATCATTTAGTAGGAGAAGTAGGAGGAGGAGGTGGGAGAAGCAGGAGGAGGGGGGAAGAAGAAGAAGAAGAAGAAGAAGAAGAAGAAGAAGAAGAAGAAGAAGAAGAAGAAGAAGAAGAAGAAGAAGAAGAAGAAGAAGAAGAAGAAGAAGAAGAAGAAGAAGAAGAAGAAGAAGAAGAAGAAAGAAAGAAAGAAAGAAAGAAAGAAAGAAAGAAAGAAAGAAAGAAAGAAAGAAAGAAAGAAAGAAAGAAAGAAAGAAAGAAAGAAAGAAAGAAAGAAAGAAAGAAAGAAAGAAAGAAAGAAAGAAAGGAGGGAGGGAGGAAGGGAGGAAGAAAAATAGGTGGAAAATGAAATAAAGTGTGAAAAATTGATACCAGTTAATTATATTTTTATGTACCAGTGATATCATCAGTACCATTTTTAGATCCTACATTTGGAAAATGGAATAGCTCTTCTTTATCATCCTCAAATATTTTAGGCATTATTTAATGTGTTACTAATTTTTATCCAGGAATCCAAATGGTCAAAATAAATAATTGCAAAGAAATCTTAGGTGCCTGGAAATTAAAGCAATTTTGATTGAGATTTCATGTCTTTCTTTCCTTCTTTCTTTCCTTCTTTCTTTCTTTCTTTCTTTCCTTCTTTCTTTCCTTCTTTCTTTCTTTCTTTCTTTCTTTCTTTCTTTCTTTCTTTCTTTCTTTCTTTCTTTCTTTCTTTCTTTCTTTCTTTCTTTCTTTCTTTCTTTCTTTCTTTCTTTCTTTCTTTCTTTCTTTCTTTCTTTCTCTCTCTCTCTCTCTCTCTCTCTCTCTCTCTCTCTCTCTCTCTCTCTCTCTCTCTCTCTCTCTCTCTCTCTCTCTTTCTCTCTTTCTTTCCCTGTTTTTCATGTCAAGTTCCAAAATATGAATACAGGTTGGGGAACCCTGGATGTTGTTCATACAAATGACCAAGGCCCACTGACTCACAAATGTGAAATTATACTGAGGAAAATATTCAACCAAACATGAGTCTATAGAAAAAGTCACATGGGTATTATTTTCTCTTTCAGTTGTTTTTTTTTCCCCCACAGATTCATCCTAGTGGGAAATTAAGTCAAAATGACAAATCATAATCTAGAAACTGTCTTGCACCTTTCTGCTGAAGTGGCATTCTATTTTTCCAACTCCTTCCAAGCAAGAATAAATGCTAGTGACATTCTTTCCTTTCTATCTGTTTTCTTTCTGGCCAGTAGAATGTTATGGTGTGGGCCTACAATTAGAGTTAAGAGGAAAAGAAACATAATAGTGATGTTGAAAGCCAAGAACTTTCTATGGAATATATATGTTCATGGCCCTGACTATAAAAACACAATTACTAGCTGACTGGGAAAAAGATGTCTTCAGCTTCAGGATCAACAAAGAAATAAGATGAAAGATATTGACTTTTCTGACTTCCTGTGAGTTATCATTGAAGTTTTTTTTTCCTGCTTAGAAAATTCCCCTACATACTCTGATCACAGAATCATAAATCGTTATACCAAAAAGGATTTTGGAACCAGGAAAATAAAAAAAATTAAAAGGCCTTTAGTATTTTGAATAAATGCAAAAATGAATTAATGAATGAATAAAAAAGCAGTATAATGTGATTTAGATGTGCCAAACACTATGTTAAAGCCTGAAAATACATGAGTTTTTGTTTGTTTTATGAGTCAGTCTATGTTCTTAGGGCATTCATTTTCTAATTCCTTATTAGCAGATATGTAATTTTTGGATATAAGTTAGAGGCTAAAGTTAAGTGGTCCTTAGGTTTTGTTCCAAGGTAGACTTTTTCACTGGACTCAGGATTGGGTTTGTCTCCCAGTGGTATTTCTCATTTTGGGTCAGTGGACATTGGTCACTTACATGCACATGATCTGGGATCCATCTACTTGCATTCATATTTTGGAAAAGAAAGAAAAAATGAAAGAAAGAAAGGAAAGAAGAAAAGAAGAGAGGAAGGAAGGATAAAAGGAAGGAAAGAAGGAAAAAGAGAAAGAAAGAAAGAAAGAAAGAAAGAAAGAAAGAAAGAAAGAAAGAAAGAAAGAAAGAAAGAAAGAAAGAAAGAATAAAGTGAAAAATAGAGGGAAAATTTGATACATTAATCATATCTCTATGTACCTGATATATTATTAGTTCTACTTTTAGGTTTGTATTTCGCAAAAGAAATATAACTTCTCTGGCATCTTCCAATATTTTAGACACTATTTAATGTATTATTCTTTGTTTTCCAAACATCCAAACAATTAACACAAATAACTGAGTCAAAGGTAGAATGGTACTTAGGACCCTGGGAAAGACACTTCATTTGTATGTGCTTCTGAGAACATCCTAGGTAATTTACTAAATCACAAGTCCCAAGTGAGCTACCTTGGTGAAAAGAACTCACTGTCCTAATGGAATCATTCATCTTTGAGGTATTTGTGCTCATAGAGAGACTTATTTGCCTTATATCTTTTTCTGCTATGTCCTCATGGCTCATCAGGGGATCAAGTAGGAGCAATTCTGGGCATGGCCTACTTATCAGGAAAGATGGCTATTTTGTAGGGAGGTTCTAATGGGCTAGATGTCTATTGTCTGATCATCTCTCAAAGGCTTGTAGCAATTAGGCCCAGAGAGAGAGGCAGAGACAGTTATGAAGAGAGATCTAGACAGAGTGACACAGAGGAAGACAAGATAGGTAGACTTAGACTGGGAAAAAAAGTCTGAAATTATTTTTCCTCTCCTAAAATTC
Organism: Monodelphis domestica; assembly: GCF_027887165.1. Classification (NCBI taxonomy): domain Eukaryota; kingdom Metazoa; phylum Chordata; class Mammalia; order Didelphimorphia; family Didelphidae; genus Monodelphis; species Monodelphis domestica. Next base: position 751,625,684 of record NC_077227.1, on the reverse strand, counting down.
ACCTTACAGTTGGTGTTGAGATGGAAAGTGACTTTTTCCAAGGTAATATAACCAGTAATTGTCAGAGGCAAGGAAGGAAATGGGATCTATATTAAAATTAGTGTTTCTGATAACTAATGATAGAATAGATTTGGTTGCTTTAACCAACTGATCATTTCAATGAAAATTGCTAAGGCCATGTGTGTGTGTGTGTGTGCATGAACATGTGTTTGTATATGTGTGTGTTAAAATTTTGAATGATTCATAGTCCATGAGTGTAGTGACTTTTTCTTCCTGAAGGATTATGATCTCTCTGCTTTATGGAAAGAAAAGAACATTCTTCCACCTCTATGCATCCAAGCCCAAGTCTCTATGCTTACTAGACTGATCCTTAGGAAGCAGTTACAAAGGTCATCACAAAAGGCCCTGAAGTCTCCTCCCTCTCTACATCAGTGATTTTAAGATTTTTCCTAGCCAGACTGATTCCATAAGGGTTCATTTTACCTGGTTCTGTGTTCCAACGAGGCTTGTTGGATTGTGCTTTTTATTTCCCACCCAGAATCTCATTAGGCATCTTTGTTCAGCTTGGTGGTCCATTGGGGCTGGAGTTAGGAAGAAGAATTCAGATATAGCCTCAGATGTTTAACCTCTAGATATATTATCATATACAAGTTACTTCACCTCTGTTTACATCTGTTTCATCAACTATAAAATAGATATAACAATATCACCTATAGCCCAGTATTGTGCAGATCCGTTATCTTAAAAAAATAGTAGGAATTTAATGTTTCTTCTATTCTCTTCCCTTTACACAGACCTCCATCCGATCCCAATATGTTTGGAAGATGATTCCTTCTTAGCTATGTCCCTTGGAACCCCCTGGGTCCCTTTAAATCTTTTTTCAAGAACCACCTCTTTCAAGAGACTTTATGAGATTCCTCATTGTTATTGGTTCCTCCTCACACACCACACCATATTGATTTCATGTAAATATTGTATTTACTTGTCTGTAAAGGGGAAATGCAATGTTTATGTTGTATTTGATTTCACAATAGGATGTCAGGTCCGCAAGGCAGGGACTGTCCCACTTTTGGATTTGTATTATGATTCCAAGCAGTAAGCCTAAAACATAGTAGGTGCTTATTAAATTTGCATTGGTTAGATAATTCATTGTACTTATAACTTTTTCCTGATTCCAAGGTCAGTCCTCTATTTATTATGTCATCCTAGTCCATTTGTAAATGACAGTATCAATACCATGACTAGTTGTGATATAAGTGCCTTTGTTGCTAATATATTATGTCAGCATCATTTTGAAGCTTCTTGCCACAAAGAATTGGGAAATGTACAAGTGGTCTAGGGCTCAAGATCTAGTGTCCTTGCTATATCATTGATTGACCATGGGTAAGTGGCTCAAATTACAGAATCCTACATTGCTACATCTCTGTAAAACTGAATGGTTGAAGTAAGTCATTAAGTTCTCTCTCAGCTCCAAGGCACTGAGATTCTTAGAAAACTTCATTCCAGGAGCAATTTCATATGAAAATTGACTTTTAACACACTTTTTTTCTACCCCCCTCTCCTTTCTTTCTCTCTCTCTCTCTCTCTCTCTCTCTCTCTCTCTCTCTCTCTCTCTCTCTCTCTCTCTCTCTCTCTCTCTCTCTCTCTCTCTTTCTCTCTCTCTCTCTCTCTCATATTTGTCTCTATTTCTACTTTCTATGTCATTAAATTTTGTTTCTATTTCTCCCTGCCTCTCTCATTGCCTCTGTCTTTTTCTATTTGTCTTTCTCTATCCATCTGTCTCTGTCTCACTTTCTGTCTCCCCATCTTTGCTTATTCCTGTCTGTTTCTGTTTCAGTCTTTCTCTGTCTCTATTTCTCTTTCTCTGTCTCTGTCTGTCTCTGTCTCTCTGCCTGTCTCTGTCTCTGTCTTTCTCTCCCCTCCCCTCCCTCTTTCCTTCTCTCTTTCACACACACACAAAGGGGCTGGAATTTGTTCTCTATTACTATAATCCATTTTTTTTTATTTTTAACCATAATGGGGCATGGTAACATCATCAAACAGGAGAATGAACATTGTAAATGATTGGAAATCAGAGTTTGTAATGAAAGTACCATCTCATCCTTAACCATCATGACATGGGATTTTTCATGTTTAAGACAATAGTTAATGGAGCAAATCAGAGGTTCAAATTGTCCAGAATAGATTGACCGACTTGAACATAAACATGTCTGAGATTGGTATGTAATTGAATACCAATGATATATTTTTATGACTCCAAATGCATGTTTATTTTTCATAAGATTACATTCTATCCTGTCAGATACTGTTACATTCAGTCCCATACCATTTTTAAAAAATCCTTTAGAATGGCTGAATGATTCTGGATTGGCCAAGTGTTACAAATGGCTGAGGTGTGCCTGTGAGAGAGCAATAAGTGATTCCACTAGTCAACACAGTGCATAATGAATAGCCCCTGTGACCAGTTCTGTTGGACAGAATGACCACAGAAGTTTAGTAAGTGTTCTGATCTAAGTAAGGTACTTGGGGAAATAGAGGAGAACATGGAATTGGAGTTCAAGGAATCAAGTACAAAACCGGGTGCTTCCACTCCCTAGTTATATAACATTGGGACAGATTGCTAAATTTTTCTTGGCCTAAGTTTCCTATTATGTAAAAGACTTATACTCTATGATCTCTAAAATCTTTTTCCAATTTTAAGATCATGAGTCTAAGATCTTTAGATCATTTAGTCTACATCCCCAATCATATCCCCATCGAATCACATGATCAAGCAATTGTTTTTGTTCTGTGCTTCCACTCCCAAAGTTCTTTATCTGGATGTGGATAACATCTTCCCTCCCAGTTGTCCTGGATCATTGTATTGCTGCTAGTAGAAGTCCATTACATTTGACTGTGTTACAGTCTCTGTGTATAATGTTCTCCAGGTTCTGTCCCTTTTAATCTGCATCAATTCCTGGAGATCATTCCAGTTCACATGGAATTCCTCCATTATATCATTTCTTTCTGCACAATTGTATTCCATCACCATCAGATAACACAATTTATTTAGCTATTCCCCAATTGATGGACACCCCCTCATTTTCCAGTTTTTGGCCACTAGAAAGGGCATCCCCTCATTTTTCAATTTTTTTTGAAAATGAAAAAGTGCAGCTATGAATATTTTTCAATTTTTAATTTTTTAAATTTGAAATAATTTATTTAGACAATTTAGAATATTATTCCTTGATTACAATAATCACATTATTTCCCTCCCTCCCCTCCACCCAACCTCCCCCCAGACAACACAATTTCATTGGGTATTACTTGTGGACTTGATCAGAACCTATTTCCATGTTGTTGATGTTTGCACTAGGATGTTCACTTAGAGTCTACAACCCCAATCATACCCCTTCGACCCAAATATTCAAACAGTTGTTTTTCTTCAGTGTTTCTACTCTACCCAATATTCCTCTGAATGTGGATAGTGATTTTTCTCCTAGATTCCACCAAGTTGTTCACGATCACTGCTTTGCCACTAATGGAAAAGTCATTTACATTTGATTTTACCACAGTGTATCAGTCTCTGTATATGATCTCCTGGTTCTGTTCCTTTCCCTCTGCATCACTTCCTGGAGGTTGTTCCAGTTCCCATGGAATTCCTCCACTTTATTATTCCTTTGAGCACAATAGTATTCCATCACCAACAGATACCACAGTTTGTTCAGCCATTCCCCAATTGAAGGGCATCCCCTCATTTTCCAATTTTTAGCTACCACAAAGAGCACAGCTATTAATATTTTTGTACCTGTCTTTTTCCTTATTATCTCTTTGGGGTACAAACCCAGCAGTTCTATGGCTGGATCAAAGGGCAGGCAGTCTTTTATTGCCCTTTGGGCATAGTTTCAAATTGCCCTCCAGAATGGCTGGATCAATTCACAACTCCACCAGCAATGAATTAGTGTCCCCACTTTGTCACATCCCCTCCAGCATTCATTACTTTCCTTTGCTGTCATGTTAGCCAATCTGCTAGGTGTGAGGTGATACCTCAGAGTTGTTTTGATTTGCATCTCTCTGATTATAAGAGGTTTAGAGCACTTTTTCATGTGCTTATTAATAGTTTTTATTTCTTTAACTGAAAATTGCCTATTCATGTCCCTTGACCATTTATCAATTGGAGAATGGCTTGATTTTTTGTACAATTGCTTTAGTTCTTTATGAATTTGAGTAATTAGACATTTGTCAGAAGTTTTTGTTATGAAGATTGTTTCCCTTCTGATTCGATCCTGCTTCCCTTCTAATTTTGAATGGATTTGTTTTCTTTGTACAAAACCTTTTTAATTTGATGTAATCAAAATTATTGATTTTATATTTTGTGATTTTTTTTCTAGCTCTTGCTTGGTTTTAAAGTCTTTCCTTTCCCAAAGATCTGACATGTATACTATTCTGGGTTCACCTAATTTGCTTATAGTTGCCTTCCTTATGTTCAAGTCATTCACCCATTCTGAGTTTATATTGGTGTAGAATGTGAGATGTTGATCCAAACCGAATCTCACCCATATTGGCTTCCAATTTTCCCAGCAGTATTTTTTTTTATCAAATAGTGGGTTTTGGTCCCAAAAGCTGGAATCTTTGGGCTTATCATAGACTGTTTTGCTGAGGTCATTTACCCCAAGTCTATTCCACTTATCCTCCTTTCTGTCTCTTAGCCAGTACCAAATTGTTTTGATGACCACTGCTTTATAGTATAGTTTGAGATCTGGGACTGCAAGTCCTCCTTCCTTCACATTTTTTTTTCATGATTTCCCTGGATATCCTTGATCTTGTATTCTTCCAAATGAAATTTGTTATGTTTTTTTTTCTAATTCAGTAAAAAAAAAAGTTTTTTGGTAGTTCAGTGGGTATGGCACTAAATAAGTAAATTAATTTACATAGGATTGTCATTTTTATTATGCTTGCTCATTCTACACATGAGCAATTTCCAGTTGTTTAGATTTAGTTTTAATTGTGTGGAGAGTGTTTTGTAGTTGTGCTCATATAGTTCCTGTGTTTGTTGTGGCAGATAGATTTCCTAAGTATTTTATATTGTCTAGGGTGATTGTTAAATGGAATTTCTCATTCTAAATCTTGCTGCTGAGATGTGTTGAAGATATATAGAAAAGCTGATGACTTATGTGGGTTTATTTTGTATCCTGCAACTTTGCTAAAGTTGTTGATTATTTCAATTAGCTTTTTGGTTGAATCTCTAGGATTCTTTAAGTAGACCATCATGTCATCCGCAAAGAGTGATAACTTGGTCTCCTCCTTGCCTATTTTGATGCCTTCAATTCCTTTATCTTCTCTAATTGCTACTGCTAGTGTTTCTAGTACAATGTCAAATAGTAGAGGTGATAATGGGCATCCTTGTTTCACTCCTGATCTTATTGGGAATGCATCTAGTTTATCCCCATTGCAGATGATATTAGCTGTTGGTTTTAGATATATACTGTTTATTATTTTTAGGAATGACCCTTCTATTCCTATGCTTTCTAGTGTTTTTAATAGGAATGGGTGTTGTATTTTATCAAAGGCTTTTTCTGCATCTATTGAAATAATCATGTGATTTTTGTTGGTTTGCTTGTTTATATGGTCAATTATGTGGATGGTTTTCCTAATATTGAACCATCCTTGCATTCCTGGAATGAATCCTACCTGATCGTAGTGGATAACCCTTGTGGTGACTTGCTGGAGTCTTTTTGCTAGTGTCTTATTTAAGATTTTTGCATCTATATTCATTAAGGAGATAGGTTTATAGTTTTCTTTCTGTTTTTGACCTGCCTGGTTTTGGGATCAGTACCATTTTTGTGTCATAAAATGAATTTGGTAGCACTCCCTCTCTGCTTATTCTGTCAAATATTTTGTATAATATTGGGATTAGTTGCTCTTTGAATATTTGACAGAATTCACTGGTGAATCCATCTGGACCTGGGGATTTTTTCTTAGGGAGTTCTTTGATGGCTTGTTCAATTTCTTTTTCTGATATGGGGTTGTTTAGGTAATTTATTTTTTCCTCTGTTAGTCTAGGTAATGTATATTTTTGTAAATATTCATCCATATCACCTAGATTGACATATTTGTTGCCATATAGTTGGGTATAATAGTTTGTAATGATTGCCTTAATTTCCTCTTCATTAGAGGTGAAGTTGCCGTTTTCATCTTGGATACTGTCAATTTGGTTTTCTTTCCTTTTTTAATTAGACTGACCAGTACTTTGCCTATTTTATTTGTTTTTTCAAAGTACCATATTCAAGTCTTATTTATTAAATCAATAGTTCTTTGACTTTAAACTTTATTAATTTCTCCTTTGATTTTTAGGATCTCTAATTTAGTCTTCATCTGAGGATTTTTAATTTGTTCACTTTCTAGTTTTTTTTTCATTTACATGCCCAATTCATTGACCTCTGCCCTCCCTAATTTGTTAATATATGACCTCATGGATATCAATTTCCTCCTGAGTTCTGCTTTGGCAGCATCCCATAAGTTTTGAAAGGATGTCTCATCATTGTCATTTTCTTCAAAGAAATTATTAATTGTTTCTATGATTTGTTCTTTAACTGGTTTTGGAGAATCGTATTATTTAATTTCCAATTAATTTTTGATTTACCTCTCCATGTATCCTTACTAATTATTATTTTCATTGTACCGTGGTCTGAGAAGGTTACATTTATTATTTCTGCTCTTTTGCACTTGTTTGCAATGTTTTTTGCCCTAATATATGGTCAATTTTTGTGAATGTACCATGTGCTGCTGAAAAGGTTTATTCCTTTTTGTCCCTATTTATTTTTCTCCATGTGTCTACTAATTCTAATATTGCTAAGATTTCATTTACTTCTCTTACGTTTTTCTTATTTATATTTTGGTTTGATTTATCTGGTTTGGATAGAGGAAGGTTAAGGTCTCCCACTAAAACAGTTTTTCTATTTATTTCATCCTTGAGCCCCACTAGTTTCTTCTTTAGAAATTTGGGTGCTATGCCATTTGTTTCATATGTGTTGAGTACTGATATTTCCTCACTGTCTATACTCCCTTTTATCAGGATGCAATTTCCTTCCCTATCTCTTTTAACTAAATTTATTTTATTCTTTGGCTTTGTCAGATTTCATGATTGTGACTCCTGCCTACTTTTTATCATTTGATCCCCAATAGATTTGGCTCCATCCTCTTACTTTCATCCTATGCATATCTACCTTCCTCTTGTGTATTTCTTATAGACAGCATATGGTAGGGTTTTGGATTCTAATCCACTCTGCTAATTGCTTACATTTTATGGGTGAGTTTATTCCATTCACATTCAGAGTTATGATTAACAGCTCTGTATTTCCCAGCATTTCGATTTCTACTCCTAGTTCTGCCTTTACTTCTTTCACTATTTCCTTCTGCACCAATGTTTGTTTTTAATCAGTCCCCATAGTTCACACCCTTATTTTACTTCCCTTTCTACCCCCTCCTTTCTTCCCCCCCTTATTTTCTTTGCAGTCTTTTTTCAAACTACCCTCCCACCATCTCTCTCCCTTGTACTTCTTCCCTCCCCTCCACTCTATTTGTTGCCCTTCTACTTCCCTATAGGGTACTAATCTATTCTCTGCCCCAATGGATTGGATTATTTTTCCCTCTTTTGGCCAATTTCAATGCATGTAAGAATTGAGTATTTCCTATCTGCAACCTCTTTACCCTTCCAGTGTATTGATGATATCCCCCCTCCCACCATGAGCTTCTTTGTGACATATAAATTTACCTCCTTTTGTTTCTTTTCCCATTTCTTTTCATATTAATATCTTTTAGCTCTAGTTGTATACATATATATATACACACACATGTATATGTATTTATGCATACATATGTCTATATACATATTTTTGTCTTGTCATTTAATCCTATACAGTTTGTCACTGTTCCCTCTAAGTGTAATTCTTCTAGCTGTCTAGGTGATAACATTTTTAAGAGTTACCAATTACCTCTTTTCTGATAAGGATACATATAATTTGGAATTACTAGGTCTCTTAGAGAAAAGGTATTGTTTTTTGTTTGTTTTATTTTGTTTTTCTTTTTTCCCTCTTTTTAAATTACCTTTTGATGATTCTCTTGAGTTCTGTGCTTGGGCATCAAATTTTCTGTTCAGGTCTCATCTTTTCTTTACAAATCCTTGGAATTCTTTTTTTTTTGAATGACCATGCTTTCTCCTTTAAGAATATAGTCAGTTTTGCTGGGTAGTTGATTCTTGATTGTAGACCTAGATCCCTTGCTTTCTGGAATATCATATTCCATGCCTTTCTGTCCTTCAGTGTAGAGGCAGCCAGATCCTCTGTTATTCTCACTGTGGTTCCATGGTATCTGAATGACTTCTTCTTGGTAGCTTGTAATATTTTTTCCTTGGTCTGATAGTTCTTGAATTTGGCTTATAACATTCCTGGGTGTTGTCAGTTGGGGATTAAGTATAGGAGGTGATCTGTGGATTTTTTCAATCTCCAATTTCCCACTCTTGTTCTAGAACAGCGGTTCTCAACCTCTCAATTTGTAGCAAAGATAATACATAATGCATATTATCCTAAACAGTTTGTCACTGTGTATAATTGAAAATCTGTTACCCTAAAAAAGAACTACATTTCCCAGGAGCCCACTGACTTCCTGTCATTATGTACTTCCTGTAGACAGGGGATATTAGGGAAGGACATGAGGGGTCCCATCCTCTCTGGCTTGATGACATTAGGTTTGGTGGTTTTATGGCAGGCATTTAAACTGGATGATCAGCCATGGGTATGGGGTTTTATTTTTGTTCCCTTTATTCCTTTATTTCTAATGATCATTAATAAATCTCCTAAAATATAACATTTTTTATTATTGAGATCTAATTTAAAATTTTACATTCATGGTGACCAGAAGCTGGAGAAAAAATTCTCAATTTTTTAAAGATAGCCTAGAAAATTTTTCTCCTGCCAAGGCTTTTTGCCCCCACCACCCTCGCAAACTCTGAGAGAAACCCAAACTCTCTTCCACTGTTGTTGGACCTACTGGGCTGCTGCTAACTGCTGCTGTATTTTCAGAACTCACAAACTTGGAGTCGCTCTGAGGGAAGCTGGTGAATACCAGGTTGTCCTTTCCTTAGGCAATAATTAGACTCCACATGGAAGGGGGCCACAAGGGGGTAAGGGGAAGAAGTTACTCTTCTAAACAGGAAATAAAAATTGAATCAAATATCAAAATAAATCAAAAACATCAAAAAATCCAAATAAAAGAGAAAAGATAACTTCTGGATGAAAAATAGACTTTCAAAGTCTAATGTGTCAAAATTTTATGTAAAGGAAAAATAAACATATAACAGGCCCTTGAATCATGGCCTAATTAAAGTGATTTAAGCAATTTTGCACTCACCCAATCAGTAGACAGGACTACAGAAAGATTGACACATTATGAAAGATAGAATAGGGACTAGATTATAGGAGCCAGGTAGAAGCCAAATTTTAGATACTTGGTTGAATGTGAGACAAGAAATACCTGCCTTTGACATATGTCAAAACAGCCTCAACTTCAAACACCAAAGAAGTTCAAATTCTTTTGTCTTGACTCAAAATTTTATCAATACCATTGGGATTGGTTGGTCCCATAACTTTTTTAAACAATCAATGACATCATTTTAATAGTCTAAAGCTTTTTGGGGAATGCATTGACATTAGGGAAAATGTACTTTAAACATATTACCTCAAGATCAAAAAATTAAAAAAAAATCTTCTCAATATTGTTGACATGTGCTTTAAATACAAAAAATAGAGAAAAATAAAACTGAAATGCTATATTGCATATGCAAACAAAAACAATAAAAAAGTTTTAAAAATTAAAAATATATACCTTACAATCATTTAAACACTGTGTCAGCTAGGGAAAGATAAAATACAAAGGTTCCTCACCCAAAGATGAGATTCATTTTCTTTTCAACTTGGCCATGATCCCTGTAACATTTTTTTAATAAGGAATATATAGTATAACATGTAATGCACATTCAAGAAGTTTCAAAATCCCCAAGATTATAATAGTCCATTTAATTACAATAGCAAACAAACCCATTATCATTAGGATTCACATGTGTCTACTATGTTACATTTTAAGAAAAAAACCCTTATCAGCTAATGAATACTTGTCACAAGTTTTTCAGGTGTAGCAATGTTTCAACCTTGGTTGAGATATTTTAAAAAATCTATTACTGCCATTATTACAAAAGGGACATCTTCTCTGCTCTGCTGATTAATGGTATTAAACTGATGAAGCTGACTTGTTCTATTAATGTGCCCTGATACAAGATCTTCCCCAGTTGCCAGCAGAAGTTGAAGGTGAAAATGAACATGTTGAGGCTAAAGATAATTACCTTCATCTTCTCTTTTTTTTCTAGTCAGAGCCTTGAAGTTCTCATGATGGTACCAAGGTACTCTATCATGGTTGCAGCCTTCTCACTGGTACCCCAGTCAGCTGGATTCTTATCTTGGGTCTCAGTGGAGTATATGGGGGAGGAGTATTGGAGACTGAGCTTTTCTGCCCTCTGGAGACTTCTTATCTACATTACTGATAGACTGGATTAAGCCAGTAGAGCTTATCAGCAGAGCCAAATGTGCCCTGAGGTAAATGTGCTCTGGCCTGGAGCCCTTGCCCTGAGAACCCACTGATCTCCTGAGTCTCAGCACAGTAGGTTGGGAAGGCATCCTGGGACCTTCTTTCTTTCTTTTCCTTAAACCTGAGAATCCAACCTTCTCTGCATACCTTTTAAGTTGAACCGAGCAGGAGGGTTGCCCAGCTCTGATCTGTTGTTGGATTTGCTTTTCTGTCCCCTTTGAAATACTTTGTTTTTTACTGGTGTGGAAGAGTTTTTAAAGAAGAATCAATATTTGTTGCTTCTAAGTCACCATCTTGAGATAAAGAAATTGAGTCACTAAGGGTCAAGTGACTTACCCAGAGTTGTTTAGCTAATTAATGTCTTAGGCTAGATTTGAACTCAGGTCTTCTTCATTCCAAACCATTGTTCAATCCACTTCACCATAGAGGCTTTCCAAAAGACTTGTAGGGTAGGGTATCTGTTGACAAGTAATATCAGAGAGGAGGGAAAGGATTCAGGGAGAGAATAAAGAGGACATTTCTACTTGAATATACATCTTGTAAGAGTTCAGATAAAGTGCTTTTAGATATTTTCCCTCTGATATATTTTCTCAGAGTCTATCAGATTTTATGGAGGAATTAATGGTATATAGACTAACTGAACATTTTGATAAAAAATAATGAATAATCTAAATTATATAGCCTTCCTCTGGAATCTTTTATGGCTAAGTCCTTTTGTTCTAAATGTGAATCTCAGACATTTAGCTTTAGAAAGAGATACCTTCCTTTGATGTTGGTCAGATTTCTTAAACTCTCAGTGAGCTAGACAATACTTTAAAGACTTTAATTTCCAGAAAATTTGCTGTCTTGGCCTTATAGAAGAAGATTCCTCACATGGAACTTCCTTATAACCAGAAACTCATAGATCTAGTCCTTATTCTCTAGGAGCTATATCATTACCCTGTAGGAATTATATCATTAACTAAATCATTCATCTCTCCAAGCAGAAAATTTTGTTGAATGTTCAGGGCAATAGAGATAAAGGACCAGCCCCCAAGAAATGATTCATAAAATAGCACTAAAAACCAAAGTATGATCACTGATATCAATATCAGTAATATTTTGACTTTAGATTGAAAAGCAACTATGCCAGAGCAGATATTTAACCTCATAGTAAGAAAGACCTGGATTCAAGTCCTTTCTCTAACCCACACTAACTGTATGACTGAGCAGACAAGTTAGTCCCTTCATGCCCTCAGTCCACTCTCTAGGCCTATAATTGACAGAGTAGGTGTCAAGCTGAATAGATAAAGGAAGCTTCCCCTTCAGGGGTTTTCTATACCAAAGTGCATAAAGTCAGTTGATTTTATTTTTGTTTTCCTTTACAATAAGCAGACGGTGTAGTCAATGAAAGAATGATTACACATATTTTTGAGAGGGAAAATCAAGACTCAGAGAGAAGTGACTTTGGTTGGTCATTACCTACTCAAACATCTCTTCTGGCTGCCTCTTACCTGAGATAACATACAAAGTCTTCAATCTATGATTTAAACACTGCCATTATCTCATTCTCATCTATCTTCTTAGGCTTAAGACATATTATCCTTTGTGGAATTTTCCATTCCTGTAGCAGTGGTCTAATAAGTCCTCTTCTTGATGATCTGTGCCTTTGATATGTCAGCATAATTAACTGACTTACTCCTAAGGAGATAATCTATTCCCTCAGATTTCCACTTCTTAAAAACTGCAGGTTCTATGCATGTGCATCTCATGACACAACCTCCATGAGGTTTTGATCTCCACCACAATTAATGTTCTTCATTCCTTGAAACTGCAGTGTGTTCCTGGAATACAATTTGTGTTTAATTGACCAGGCACATGTTGTAGCCACACAGGAGACTACACACCACTATAAAGCAAGAAGATGGTGGCTTTTCATTTTGTATCTTCAGCACCCTGGAGAGATTTCTGGATTCTGTGCCTGCCTCTTGATGAACAGAATGAAAAATCACTCTCCCTTGACTAAAGTGTAGTTTTAAAATGTCCAATATGGAGTGACACACTTAGAAAAGCTAGAGAAAGTGACCTAGATATATTATGTGAACAGAGAGAATGGGATCAGAAAAGCTGATTTGATTGACCATTAAATGGGGAATGTGAAGGGGAACTCTGGGACATAGGATTAAAATGAAAGGTGAAAGTAAGCTTTGAGTGGATTCTCAATACTAATAATTTAAGGAGGTTTATTAAAATCTATTGGCAATGGAAAGTCAGTGGAGATTTTTGAGAGGGAACTGATATTGTGAGAGATAGCTGAGTGGTTCTATGGATAAAATGTGACTTCTGGAATCAGAAAGACCTGAGCTTAAGGCTTTTAGACACTTTTTAGACACTTCCTAGCTAGGTGATTCTGGGCAAGATGTTTAACCTCTCTATTTCCTAGTCTGTAAAATGTGGTCAATAATAGCACCTACAATAAAGAATTATGAAGATCAAGTTGCAATATATGTCAAGTAGTTGACTAACCTTAATGTATTACATAACTGCTAGAGACTATTATTAAATATTTCTATGTCTGTGTTAAGAAGAGAAATTTGAGAAGTGGGAGTAGGGTCTTCAGGGAGTTTGCAAAAGCCTCAGTTTCCTGTCAGGAAGCAGTAAAGTCATCTGCTGATGGGGGATGAATTGGGGTACAGGCATGTTGAGTTGGGTATTGAGGAAGACTAGAAAACACTGAACAGTTATTATTGGGAGAAATAACTTCCTAATACCTAATCTTTCTTAGAATACAATGGATGGCTTCAGTATTGCTTCAGAAGGTGGTATATTCTCCCTTTTGAAACTATTCAAGCAAAGGCTAAGTGACTCATTGAAAAGCATGTTATAAAAGGGTCTTTCTTTGTTTTACTGCATGGACACATTTATCTATATCTATTTATCTATATTATATAGAGAGAAAGAGAGAAGGAGGGAAGGAAGAAGGGAAAGAGAGATAGACACAGACAGAGATAGAGAGACAGAGAGAAAGAGACAGAGACAGACAGAGATAGAGGAAGAGATGAAGGAGGAGTAAGAGAGAGGAGGGAGTGAGAGATTTTGTTTTTCTTTATGGCAAGATGGTTGCTAAATAGTTACTATAGTCCTTTCCAACTCCAAAGTTCTGTATGTGGTAAAGATCATTAAAAGGAAGGGGGGACATCATGTAAAGACTGGGGATTCTTTCTAGTCTACCCTTAGCAAAAAGAACTCATGTTTTGTGGTTACAGAATGTGTTACAAATATATTCATATTTAATCTCCTCAACAATACTTGAGGGAGGGGCATCAACCCCTAACACTTCCATCTTAGATAAAATGAAATAGCCTCAGAGAAGGAAAAAATGATTTGCTCTAGGTTACAAAGCGAATAAGAATCTTGGAGTCGTGAACACCAGTCTGTGAGCCATCATTGCTATTTGAGATACTATGAGCAAAATCAGTCAAGGAATGGGGTTAGGGGCCAAACTAGAGGTCATTGGTCAAGTCATAATGACCAAGTGAAGGATGGAAGCCTCAGTGACAGGAGGGGAGGTAAAATCAGGGAATGGAGTATTATGAATCCTACAAGCCTCAGACTAAATATCAATTTGCTGAATGCCCTTTCTTCTGCCCTTGCCAGCTGTTGAATTTATGAGGATAGATGTTAATCTTCCCCCAAATCTTCCCCCCAAAACATGGCCATCTATTACTTTTGAGTAGTTTGTTTATAATGGGCTGGCTTCCTGCTGACACTCTAAGCCAGGGGTCTCCAAACTTTTTACACAGGGGCCAGTTCACTGTCCCTCAGACCGTTGGAGGGCCAGACTATAAAAACAAACAAACAAACAAAAAAGCTATGAACAAATCTCTATGCACATTGCACATATCTTATTTTAAAGTAAAAAACAAAGAAAATGGGAAAAATGCAATATTTAAAATAAAGAACAAGTAAATTTAAATCAACAAACTCACCAGTATTTCAATGGGAACTATGGCCCTGATTTTGGCTAATGACATGGTCAGTGTCTGGTTCCATATTTGTCATTGCTAGCCATAACAAGTGAAGCAAGTGTGCATCAGTTAGTCTAAATCTGGTTGGAGATTTCAGATGTTTCATTCTGGAAAAAATCTGTTCACAGACATAAGTGCTGCCAAAGATGGTTGCCATTTTGAGTGCATGGTTCCTGAGATTAGGATATGTCTCAGAGGAGAGAGATGAGGCAAGCTGCTTGACTTGAATGTGTCTTTCAGAGAGTCACAATTCTGTATACAGTACTGGAGGTGGTGCTGGGCCTGTGACACTATATACTGCTATCTGGGATAATGGAGGCTGAAGCGCTAGCTGGGATGGGCCTGTCACACCTTGTTCAGGCCCATCACTGCTACCACTATACTGTGCATCAGTATACACAATGCAGAATCCCCTCCCCCAGATCACCACTCTCCATGCTGACGTTTTCCATTGTGCTGCCACATAAAGCTTTGTGCAGCACCTCGTTCTCATTCAGTTACTCTCAGAACAAGATGCCAGCAAAGGATGATGTCACCGGAAGTTGTACTGTACATGCGTGGCACCACAAAATACAGAAAGGAGCTCCTTTCCCTGACCACCAATGAAAGAGGTGCCCCTTCCACAAGTGTGATGGGAGGCAGGATAAATGGCCTTAGGGGGCCACATGTGGCCTGCGGGCCATAGTTTGGGGACCCCTGCTCTAAGCTTCAAAAGAAAAGTTTGTGAGCTGGTCAAAAAGTGAAAAAGAATGAAGCAGGAAGTATGTGTTTTGACCCATTAGACATCAGGTAGAAGTTCAGGTATCCACTTGTCCTGAGGAGAAATGGTTAGGAAGCATTTTTCTAAAATCCCTAAGTCAATTTAAGTGATATGATGATTGGAATAGGGGACACATGCAGCCTCTTAGGGGATGAATTCTCATTAGAGTGCTTCTGGGACACCAGAGACCCATCATATATCACATGGTTAAGATGAAACATATTTTGCAACCTTAAAACAATATATCAATGCTAATGATTGTGTTTTCTAGTCTAATGTTATTTCCTGTTTCTTGTCTCCTGCCTCCTCCCTCCTTCCTCCTGGTGCCCAGACTATCATTCTATGTTCTAAGGCCCATCCTAGACCAGGCTTTCTCTATTGTATTTTGTAATGTCACTTCTAGTTCTGCTGTTCTTGATTTCCTTGGTTCTAAATCACCTGGTTTCATGCCTCATTGGCGGACAACCTATGGAGGTGGGACCATGTGACAAGAGGACATTTAAAGTCCATTGAAATGATTCCCTTTATTTCATTTTATTTTTCTAGTTCCAAAGGAAGATAATTGCATCCATGATCACATTTATATTCAATGGTGTAATGTAATGCTATATCATTAAAATTCTAATAATTCTAAATGATAGGAATTGGTTTTATCAGATCATTAATTCCGCACAGCTCATTTGCATGGAATCTGAATATTCAGGTTTGAGCCATGAAGTCATCAATTTTCTAACTTCACTATTGGTGTTGAGGATATGATCATCTTCCCAGTCACTCAGGTTCTCAAGGGTGGGGCCATCCTCGGCACCTCACACTTCAACACTCCCGTAACCGATCTGTTGCAAAATCACACCATTTTTTACATCCGCAGCATCTCTTGTCCATCCCTTCTCTCCACTCAGGAACAATACCTTTGGTAAACATGCTCATCACATCATATTTGGACTACAGAAATGTTGATGATGTCACCTCCCTACTCAACAAACTCCAGTAGCCCCCTGTTACCTCCAAAATCAAATAGCAAATTCTCTGTTCAATAGTCAAAGCATTCCACAGTTTCTGCCCCTCTTACCTTGACAGTCTTTTTATATTTTACTCTCCTTCATGGATCCAGAATTAAAAACCTTCTTGCCACTCATAATTTCCATCTCATATCCATATCTTTTCCCTAACTACTCCTCATGCTTGTAATGATCTTCCTCTTTATCACAACTTGTTTTTATTTTATTTTTATTTTAATAACAGATTTCCACATAAATTTCCCAAAGTTATATAATCCAAATTGTCTCCCTCTCTCCTTCCCTCTCCACTCCTGGAGCTTGCAAGCAACTTGATCTGGGTCATACAAGTAATATCACACACACATTTTCCATATTATTCATTTTTAAGTAAATAATCTTATAAAGCCAAAACCCTGAAACATGTACCCAAATATACAAGTGACAATTCATATGCTTCCATCTGCATTCTTACCCCAACAGTTCTTTCTCTGGAGATGGATAACATTTTTTTTTCATAAGTCCCTCAGAATTTTTCTGGATCATTGTATTGCAGTTAGTAGTAAAGTTGATTGCATTTGATCATTCCTCAATATTGATTTGACTGTGTACAATGTTTCCTGTTTCTCCTTATTTTACTCTGCATCAATTCATGTGGGTCTTTCCAGCTTTTTCTGAAGTCATCCTGTTCTTTCCTTATAGCATAATTGCTATATATAGATATTCCATCACAGTCATTTATCACAATTTGTTCAGCTACTTCCCAACTCAGGGGCTTCCTTTTAGTTTCTAATTTTTTGCCCCCACAAAGAGAGCAGCTATAAATATTTTTGTACAACAGTTTCTCCCATATTTTTAGGGGGGGGATATAGACCTAGTAATGGTATTATTGGATGAAAAGGGATGCATTCTTTTATAACCCTTTGTGCATAATTCCAAATTATCTTCCAGAATGGTTTGATCAGTTCATAACTATACAAAGCAATGCATTAGTGTCCCAATTTTGCCACATCCTCTCCAACATTTATCTTTTCCTCTTACTGTCATACTGCCCAATTTGCTAGGTGTGAGGAGGTACCTCAGAGTTATTTTAATTTGAATTTGGGACATTGGGATTTGGGGCTTTTTCTATGATTATTGATAGCATTGATTCCTTCATGTTAAAAATGCCTATTTTTTATTGTTTGATCATCTACCAACTGGTGAATAACTTGGATTCTTGTAAATTTGACTTTATTTGGAAAATGAGACCTTTATCAGAGAAATTTGTTATATTTTTCCCAGTTGGTTTTTTCCCCCTTCTAATTTTGATAGCATTGTCTTTGTTCAAACAAACCTTTTTTTATATAATATAATAAAATTATTTATTTTATATCTTGTAATATACTCTATCTCTTGTTTGGTCATAAATTCTTTCTTTTTCCATAGATCTGACATGTACATTCCCCTAATTCACTTGTAATATCACTCTTTATATTTAAAATACATACCCATTTTGAACTTATCTTGGTATATAGTGTAAGATGATGATCTAAACATCATTTTCTCCATATTGTTTTCCAGTTTTCCCAGCAGTTTTTGCCAAATAGTTGGTGCTTATCCCAAAAGCTGGTTATCTTTAGGTTTATCAAACACCAGATTGCTGAAGTTGTTTACTTTTAATCTATTCTATTGATCCCTTCTTCTGTCCTTCAACCAGTAACAGATTGTTTTGCTGATTACTGATTTAGAGTACAGTTTAAGATCCAGTACTACTAGACCACCATCCATTGCTTTTTTTTATTAGTTCCCATGTGGCAGCGGCCACACCCTGAATCTTTCATTCGGCATCGTGTATGGGGTGATCAGGGAGGGGTAATATCTCTGGTATGGAGGGCTTGTGGTGCCCTCCTAGGGTAGCTCTCCAGTCACTGACCCTCACCTGACACCCAGCTCTCACTTGTGGCTCCTAGGAGCTGCTAGCGTGCGGCAGCGGCCACACCCTGGGCAACGACTTCGACAGGTCGGTTAAACCTTGTGAGGGTAGCCATCGGGTCATCGACCCCTGGTGAACCAGGGCTTTGCTCACCCAGCATGTGAAGTCTGCTTTGGCTGAACAGATGGAAGAAACCAATAAGAAGGTTCAACGGCTGAGATGGAGACACAGCAAAGCACTGTGGAGTGCTTAGGGCATGTTGGAGCACAAAGGACAACACGGCCATCCAATGCAGCTGAGGAAGTCTCCAGGTATAATGACTTTTCGTGCCACTGGACCCAGGCTTCCAACGCTGAGAGAGTGGGACTGTCTCTGTGCATCGGCTTTTCCACTTAAATCTTCATGCACAGGTGTCTTTGTGCACAAAAACTCACAAAGACAATCATCATCCTTGGTTCGAGAGACAACCAACATGATATTCTTGAACTTTTGTTCTTCCAAATTAATTCTGTTATTATTTTTCTGATTCTATAAAATAGGGGTATTTTTGTAGATTGATAAGTATTGCATTGAATAACTAAATTAACTTGGGTAGGAGTGTCATTTTTATATATTAGCTCAGCCTGCCCATGAGCAATGAATGTTTTTCAAATTGTTTAGATCTAGTTTTATTAGTGTGAAAGTGTTTTGTAATTATGTTTCCCCTCCCCTTTCTTAGAATATCTAGCTTCTTTTAATACCTAATTCAAAAATCTACATTTTGCAGCAGGTCTTTCTCTTATTCAACTGCTTGCTCTTTTCCCTTGAAATAATTTCTCACCTATTCTGCACATGCTTTGCATCTAGAAAATGATTTTACCATATGAACAGACACCATCAGTTTGCTGAGACAACATCCTCCTCCTGGATATACTGACAACTTATTTAATGAAAGTGTAGGACTGTCTTTTTAATTGACTACACAATCTCAAAAGGGGCCAAGTCAGCAGTAGCAAAGGCTTTTTGCTGCATTCAAGAAAAGGGGTAAGACAACTCCTTCACTCTTAGCTACTGAGAGTATAAGGTAAGAGAGGAAGGTCTCAAGAATCTTCTTATTTCTCCTTAAGGGCATGTGTCCCTGGAAAAAGAGATCAGGGGCTTTTATTTTATTTTATTTTTTGTTTTTATTTCATTCTGTTTTGATTTGTGTTCTTTTTGCTTTCAGCTTAGGGAGTGAAGTTTCCTTTCTGGTCTAAAGGTTCAAGCCTTTGTAACTGGGAAATCCAGTATTCCAGATCAGATATTTCAGTCAGTCCAGCAAAGTTTGATAATCTAATATACCTAGTCTATGAGAAAATATGGAGACAGGGGATAAAAATGTATCATTTCAATAAAATCAAATAAAGTATTTTTTTGTTCTAGAAATTAAAAAAAAACATTAAAAAGAGTGATTTGCATTAAATTTGAACTGCTAGTCTAGAGACAGGTATTCCTGTCTTTAAATGTCAAACAGAGTAATTTAAACCTAATATTGTAGGTACAAAGGAGCCACTGGAGATTTTTGAACAGGGGACTGTCACCCATGTCTATGGAATGACAGTTTGAAATCTGTAAGTTTGGAAAGGAATTGAAATGTCAATAGAGAGATCATCTATAGGGTTTTGAAACAGTCCTGGTGAAAGCTGTGGACTTGAATCAAGAAAATGACTGTGTGGATGTAGAGAGTGGGGTAGATAAAAATAATGAAGTAAATTAACAAGATTTGTCAATTGATGCAATATGAGGTGAAGAGGGAGTATGAGAGAAGAATGAAGTGATGACACCTAGATTGCCTGGGAGGATGACAGTGCTTTAAAATTAGATTCAGGGGGCAACTGGGTGACTAAGTGGATTGAGAGCCAGGCTTAGAGATGGGAGGTCCTAGGTTCAAATCTGGTCTCAGACACTTCCCAGCTGTGTGACCCTGGGCAAGTCACTTGACCCCCATGGCCTAGCCCTTACCACTCTTCTGCCTTGGAGCCAATACACAGTATTGACTCCAAGATGGAAGGTAAGGGTTTTTAAAAAAATAAAAATAAATAAAAATTAGATTCAGAAGAGAGGAAGCTTTTGGAAAATAGACAATTAGTTATGTCAGACATCCAGTTTCTGATGACCAAGAACAAGCTATCCCCAATCTTAGGGTGCTTTACTTCACATCTCTCATCCTTTGAAATCGTATTTCCCTTTGAGGATCAGTTCTAGCATCATCTCTCATCAGATGCTTTGTCCTGATTCCCTCAGTTGCTATAGTCCTTCCCCCCACCCCAATTATTATCTGTTTTGTATGGATCATATATTTTCTAATATTATATTTACTTACCTTATTATATCCTAATAGGGAAGGTCAATTACTTGAGGGACAGGATTGGCTCATTCTTCATTTTGTACTCCCAGTGTCTAGCACAGAACTTGGCACATAGTGGCATTTGATATTATAAATGTTTATGAAATTGAACTGAATTGGATATAATTAACGGAGCATGGAAAGTCACAGTTCATTTACACTGGAGCTGCTATAGGGCCACTGATATCCTCTGCTTAGCACTGTGGATTGGGAAATGATGTCTTTCCTCTTAGTGTTCCACTTCCTTACTCTATACTGGTATATCTTGATAGCTTGGTTAACATTTAAAAATAATCATTTATAACATAGCCTTTGGTTAGCAAGTCCTTTATCTTTATTAAGTGCATTATCTACCTGAAACTTACCAGCAGCCTAGTGTCATAGGGTGCTGTAGGTTCTACAACTCTATTTCTATTCTATATGTTAAACTTATGATAATAACTGGCCTTTATATGAAAAGAGCTTTACAAACATTTTCTCATTTTATTCTCACCATGATCCTGTGAGATCTGTGCTGTTATTCTCCCCTAATTACACATGAGGAAACTGAGGCACAAAGAGTCAAATTGACGTGCCCAGGGTTACATAGCTCTTCCTACTTCCATGTTTGCTTTTGTCTCTTCTGTGCCACCTAACAGATCACAAGATTGTTTTTATTAAAATTCCACACATTGTTTGTAGTTCTGTCCATGGGGGCCAAGTAGGACTAGATAAACTCTGATCTATGTTGTTTTTTGAATACATGAAGAATCAGTGAGTTACTCAGGCAACAAGCATTTCATTTCTAATTTCTCTCTTGCCTTCCCTTCTCCAAACTAAGCATCCATGCTCACCTGGGAGTCAATGAAGATGCCAGAGTCAAATGAAGAGCCAGAATGTCAAAGCTGAAAGCAATCTGAGCTAACCTTTAGTTTGACACTTCACTGAACAGATGAATGAAATGAAGCTCAGGCCATCCACAAGTCTTTATTTAAAGCTTTTCCAGAATGTGAGCAATGATCAGAATTGGTTTTCATTAAGAAAGTACTCTGGCCTCCAAGACATGCCAGAAGAACAATGTGTGAATGGATGTTCTAATTAGTTGTAAGCACACATTCATGTGTTTTAATTGGTGAGTATGTCCCATACTCATGACCACAAAATGGAGCAGTGAATAGAATGCTAGTCCTGGACTAAGGAACTGTGTTCAAATCTAGCATCAGACATTTATTAGCTAATGTCAAAATATAAAATTTATGGATTAAAAAAATATATATAATAGACATCATCATTCTTATCTTTATGTAAGGTTTGATTGTAATAGAATGCAATTCTCAAGGAATTTGTAACCTCCCTGCTAAATTCCAGAGGCTATTGCCTCTGTGGAGAAGTTCACAAGCCTCCTAAAGCCAGTTGAACTGGTTTTAGATAAAGCCTAATCAAGACACTAATCAGATAGTCTAATTAAATAACTCTGAATCTTCTTCTTTTGATCTTGAACTAGAAAGCCACCGAATTTCCAAGGTCCTCTAAAGTCATTGCATTTCTAGAGTTCTCAGACGTCCCCCTTTGAACTCAATTCAGAAGTGATCAGATTTCATTAGCATCCTGACATCCCCTTGGAAGCCATCAGAATATTTGGTACTGATATGCATATGGGCCACATTTAGAGTACCTGGTCCAGAGTTGCTGACCATTTCAAACTGGCTTGCACAAAAAGGGAATGCTTTGTAACTTAGATTCAGTCTTTGTTTCTTGTGCAGGATCTCACCTCACTTTGATCTGTCTTTATTCTTACTATTCTCTATCTTCTATCTTGAATAGATGTTCCGATTTTCTGTGGTAATTTACCTGCAGGCTTATGGTTTTTAGCAGGAATATGAGTTATTAATATCTCCAACCCTGTGTTACCCTGGACAGTTTCCTCAGCTTTAGAATAAGAATATTCTACCTTCTAAGGGGTAGTATGAGGATAAAATGAGAGAATATGTAAAGTGATTTGCAAACCTTAAAGTACTATGAAAATGCTTTGTTGAGTCCTGCTCATCTTCATGACCCGATTTTGAGTTGGAAAAAAAATATTGGAATCTTTTCTCATTTCCTTCTCTAGCTCATTTTACAGATGAGGAAACTGTTGCCAACAGGGTTAAATGACTTGCCTGGGATCACACAGCTAGTAAATTTCTGAGATTAAATTGGAATTCATGACTCCTAACTCTAGGCTATGCTTCTTATCCACTTTACCCCCTAGATGCTACTTAACTACAAACATGAAAATAACCTACATATTTCACATATACATTATATGTATTTCTAGTTGATTTAAAAATCAACATAATCATTTCATTTGATATGTTAGCTTTTAATAATTTTTGTAATTAATAGAGCATTTAGAGTAAACAGAAATATCTCTAACTGTATATGGATAAAGGACTGTGGCTTCCTGACTTGTTGGAAGATAAGTCAAACACAATAATACTGGACTTGACAATTGCATATTGTCGGGGACCTTGTTTAATGTCACATCAGTTCTGCCAAAGAAGAGTACAGTTGGGCTTTGGGCCTGAAAAATTCGCCAATCTTATCTATGTCTCTTCCAAGTTCCCTTCGAATTGGTTTTATTGTCTGTTTAATTTTCAAAGGTTCCCTTGAGTTTTGCTATTCCATTTTTTACATTAGCTGATCCCTCCCAGTTCCTATATGCTATAATACAAGCTTACTCCCATATGTGATGTTATATGTTATATGTTCCAAGATCCCTCCAAACAGTAACATTTCCTATTCTGTGTTCTGAGTTACCTCCCAACTCTCACATTCTACAGTCTAGGTTTAATTGCATGTGTATATACATATGTGTGTGTAAAACTCCTTTGTTTGTCTGGTGAGGCTCCTGGAACAGTTCTCAATTTTTTTTTAAGTATAACATCAACTGAATAGGACTACCAAAGAAATCAGTTATCCTGAAATAAGATTTTCAGTCTCTTTCCTCTTTTAGACCTTGCACCTCAAGTTTAAAATCTAAGGCTTTTTCCTACTCTGACACACATCCTATGATCTGTGCTCTCCAACTGTTTAATCCAAACTCCAGATCTTCCATCTCCCCTAGTACCAAATAATGTGTGCTGCCCTATATTTTTGTATAAGTATTAGTGTATATATGTATACGTGTATATGTATATGTGTATGTGTGTATATATAAATATATATATGAATTTTAGTGAATTAATTTCAATTAAATTTGACTGGACTAAGAAGACTAGTTTGCCAATGAAGAGATATTACTAGAAAGAAAATCTGAGAGTCATTCTGGCAGAAAATACACTGGATAGGAATCAGAGAATTCTGGGCTCCCAAATCTGCTCTGCCACTTCTTACCTGAGTGACCTTAGGTAAGTCATTTAATCTTGGTGAACCTCCTTTCCATCGTCTCTAAAACGAGGGCCCTGAACTTGATCCCTCTGGGCTCCACATCCCATGGTAAAATACCCCTTGAGAAGTCTCTGATTGGGAAATAAAGCTCCCTTGAAAGTGCCAGGAGGGAGTGAAACCACGGCTGCCTTCCTCAGTACAGTAGATCCTGTTGATTAATTAAGAAATCAATGTTCACCCTCAAGCAATTTGCCTTTTATGTTGGTTCTGCATCATTTCAGTTGTTTAACCCTCATAATTGTCAGCAGTGAAGAGAAGTAAGGAGTGGGAGCTTAGCAAAGCTGGCCCTTAATTCTGCAAATTGTGTTTTAATTAGACGTCACAGGAAATAAACGCTCCGGGACAACAAAGCATCAATCTACAGGAAGCTCCCATACAGTCTGTGCTAACCCATGGTGTTGTGCTTGTTACCAAACCCGCTGGCCCATTTGTAATCCCCATCAGATGCATCAAGTCCATTTCATTAACGGGGGTCTTTTTATGTATCCCTGTGATGAATATTGCCATGGTGCATGTGGATGTATAGAAAACAAATGTCTTTCTCACTTAGCTCTATTGATTGCTTCCTGGAAGCATCTGGGCTTGATTTTTTTTTACCAAGTTTTTTGAGATGAAGAGAATTAATAATTGCTATACATAAAACACTAGATGATATTTAAACCTCCCTTTCCCGTTCTCTTTCAACAACTATTAAATATGTTGTTTATTTTTCTTTCCCCATTCACTCTACTTATCAATTTGTGAAGCCACGTCTGCCAAAAAAAAAAAAATACCAGACTCCTGATCATGACAACCCCTCACTCAACAGTAATCAGTGGCTCTCTTTTGCCTCTAAAATAAAATAGAAAATTACCTTCACATGTATAAGGCTCCCAAACAGGACTACTACCTACCTTTCCAGTTCATATTATTCCCCTTCATGCAGTCTCCATTTGAGTTAACTGATCTGTTAGCTTTTCCCCATATTCCACCTACCTCCACATCTTTTCCCAAAAAATCCACCTTATCTGAAATACAGAATGCATTCTCTTGCTCTCTGCTTTTATTAGTTCCTGATTTCTTTTAAAACCTAGTTCAGGCACCACTTTATACTCTAATCCAGTGATGGGAAACCTTTTAGAGGGGCTGGTGATGTGAGAAATGTCCTCAGGAGCATATGGAGAGGGGGAGGGGAGCAGCCCAGCCCTGTGGCACTCTGGCTTTCTAGTAACTAACTCTGTACTGTGATGACATGCCCTCTAAGTGCCCCATCTAGCTCATGTGCCATAGGTTCACCACCACAGCTCTAATCCCTTACAAATATCTCTGTAGCCATAAGCAATCTTAAACACTTGAAATCACTTTCTGGTTATTTTGGATATTTGTGTACCATTGAAAGAAAAACGGAAGGAAGTATTTATTAAAATATCATTGTGTGCCAGACAATGTGTTAAGCAAGAAGTATATCAATGCCAGGAAAATTAAAGGCCCTTCATTTTGAAACTTATGTCACAACCCAGAAAAAAAAAACACCAGAAAAGAGAATGGAAAATCCAAGCTGGGGGGGGGGGGGGGCAGAATGGAGCACATGAAAATTCCTCTCTTGGGGACATAAATCAGTGTCATGACCAGGAGAGGAATGAAGCTTGCTGGTTCTGGGGCTCTCCATAAAATCGAGAAGGGATTAAGTCTGACAGCAATAATTCCAGACAAGAAGTTCTTTAGGATATTTGGATATCTCAGGATCAGGAGGCCATAAGCATGGAGGGATATTCTAGGATGAAGCAGTTGAGGCCATGACATAAAGCCTCTACAAAAAAAAATGCAGGAGAATGAGGAGAAAGCTACCAACTTCATCCTAGGATTGTGGTAAGGATCAAATGAGAAAGTTCAGGCTTCCTAGAACTTCCTAGAAGTTCAGGAAGGGGAGGCTAGATGGTCCAGTGTTTATATCATTGATTCTCAAGTCAGGAAGACTTAATTTCAATTTCAGCTTCAGATGCTACATAATTACTATCCTGTGTCAATTACTAAACCTCTATTGGCCTTCCTTTCTTCATCTATAAAATGGGGATAATAACACTGACCTCCCAGGGTTGTTGTGAGGATCAAACAAAATAATATTTGCATAACACTTAACTACAGTGTCTGTCACATAGTAGGAATTCCTTTCCCTCTTCCTAAAGAAAGAAAATTTGAGGAAAATGCAAATTTTATTCTGAAAGATCTCCAAATCCTAATAAATTTCCCCCATTTCTATTATTTAATTTTCTATTATAGAAATTAATATTTCTATTATATAATCTATATTATCCAGAAATGTGGAAGAATTTTCCCCTGATCCCTGCTTTAATCTCTCAAATTTCCCCCAGGTATCTGGTCTTGCAGAATGAATTTTCATTGCCTCCACCAATGCTTGCCTTTCCTGGTCCAAAAATCTCAGGTTGTCTACATTTGATGATTCTAAATGAATTGTATGCCCTATTGTCCATGATGTTAAATTGGGATTATTCCTTGTTTCATTAATAAATTGCTCTTTCTCCCTCTGTAAAAAGTTCCAAAAGGAAAAGTTCTGAATCTTCAAAATTTGGGTCATACAGACGTATTGTTCTCTTAAAGTTTTTTTACACCATGCAGCGGATCCTCAAAATATTTTGCCATCCACTTTCTCAGATGTTCCAAATCAACAGTATTGAAAGGCTTATGTGTTTTCATGTGAATTATTCCTGCTTCTGGCTGCAAGTAAGTTGTGTCATGCAATGGAAGCAATGGAACAGCAGCAGTAGTAGCTGTTGGTTCATTGATACTGTGATATTTATCAGCTTTTAACTGGGTATCACTATCTTTTTGTTCTGCCTTATTATTGTTAAGTGCCTCAATTTCCCCACTTAGTTTCTTTTCCATCTTTTCCATGCCTTCTTTTGATGCCAGAATCATTGTTTTCAGATCATTGTCTTCCTTTGCCACAGCCCTTTTTCCAACAGAGTAGATCTGTAGTGTGAAGAACAACCTCAATATTATTGGGACATAGGATATCTCCCTTCCAGTCACATCTTTAGCCACCTCACTTCCCATACACATTTATCAGGAAGTAGACAAAATCTGGGATGTTCATAAAGATGGCATCATAACAAATTAATATAAATTGGTACACTGCTGCCATCATACCCAAAGCTGCTACAAGGTTTTGGCCCTTCATTGTTTTTCAAACTCCCTGACAGGAAAAATGATGCTTAAAACTGGTCCTTGAAATGTTCCCCCCCTCAGAAATGGTAGTTTATTTTGATTGGTTAGTCTGGTTGCGAGGTAGATTTCAACCATCCAGACCTGGCAAAATTTTCCAATATTGCCATTCAATCACTGTTTCAGAGGCTTTGTAGTCCCAAAACTTAAGGTGCTGGAAACTGACTTTTAAGCTCCAAAAATCTTCCCAACTTGTTTGAATTCAACCATATGCTGGCTCGGCCAACTGAAAGATGGTATTTTCACTTTTCAATAAGGTTAGTGCAGTAGCAGGTTGTTGTAGATGCTTCTCCCTGTCCTAAGGGCAAGATGGCAACCTTCAATCCTGGAGCTAACACAACTGCAACTGCATTAAAGTGAATAAATAGGATTGGCTGAGGAAGGGAGGGTTAAGGATGTTCCCTAACATAATCAAATCTGTCTTTCCCACATCCACTAACCCACAAAGGTCTCTTCAGCCTCCAACAAAGTTGGAGCAACTCTGTCTCCCTCTCTGTCTAATTACCCCAAATTCTGGGCTAACTATCCTAATCTCAGCCCCCCCCCCCCCAATTAGCTTTTGACAAGGTGGCAGATCAAGTAGACAGACCAGGAGTCAATGCCAGAGGTAACTCTGGAGATCAGATTCATGAAGATGGTGTTTTATCTTCTGAGCAGGTCAATAGATGGAAGCATCCAGATCAGGAAATGCTGGCAGGAACATATTAGACCGGGCAGGATCCAAGCAAGTATGCAGGACAAACTGAAGTAGGATCAGAGAAGAGGCAAGCTCAGGAGCTATGTGGTCTCCCATGGCTTTTCCCAAGCTCTTCTCAGAGACTGGCAGTTGTCAACCACCTCAGAACACTCTTAGAATTTCAAGACTCCTGCACAGTCTGTCTTCTGCAATCCATCCAACCTCCTGTATCTTTATCCTGCAAAGGTGCATTTTCCCTCAATTCATGCATTTCTTCCTTTCACCAGGGAGCAGGGATTCCTTTAACTTTCCTTCATATCCCCAACTTTTTGAATCAGGTTAGACAGCTTTTAGGAGGTGGTACTGGAAGTGAACTTTACAGGAAGACAGGGGTTGTATAGGCAAAAGTCTGGAGACAATACATTGATGGAGTCAGTAATGCATTCAAATGAAGAGATGAATGATCATGTGCATGACGATAGAGTATTGTGATTGATTAGTCGTTCTTAAAGCTCTATGTAAATGCTAAATATTATTATGGTGTTAAAGGTGTGCCATGTGTTTTAGCAACTATTAAAGGTTAGAAAATGACAGGAGAACCTTTGATCCATGACCCATGACTACCATAACCTGCCAGCCCATTTTCCTCACCGTGACATTTTCAATGAAATTTCCTATCACTCTTCAGCATGAACACTCCTATCCAGCCAATTAGCTCTCTCTAAACATATGACGTGTTATTTTGTTAATTATTTTGAGACTGATTTAAACAAAAACTATCAGTTTATTATTTGGCTAAGATTAGAACTAATGACGTAGAAAGACAGAGGCACTCCCAAATGACCAGACCTTGAATGCCCCTTGAGTTTTAGACATTAATTATTTAGGCATCCCTTGAACATCCCAAGTCATCTCTAACTGGTACATAAAGTCCAGCAAACAATCTACCTTTCCCCATCCATAGGAGCTTCAGAAAAAAGACCACTTAACTCACTTTTCTATTAGCCAAATTCTGTCAAAAGGGATGACATTCATTGGAATTCCTAAGAACCAAGAAAATGTTAAAAAAAAAACAGTCACCTGGATGAAGTCTGTGATACAAAACCCTGGTACATCAGTTCTATCTAATATCTAGAAACTAATTGGAGCCATTGAAATCCAGGGCCCTGGCATGAGTTCATACATTTTGTGAAAAATCAATTCTCACACATTACTATAACCGGATTTTATTCTTTTGCTTCTGCATTGGCTTAGCATGGAGGGAAGTGGCAAAAAAGGACCCCAATGAGTTTACTTTCTATCATCCTAAGTCTCTTAACCAACTCATTTTCCAAGGGAGAAAACTGAAGTCCAGTCAGGGAAAGTGATTTCCTCTCATTCCCACAGTCGGTTAGTTCCAGAATTGGATCTCAAGTCCATGAATTTTTGATTCCTAATTCATGTCCCTCCTACCATTCCATTCCCCTACTTGATTCAATATTCACAAGACTCTCCTTTCCTTCCTCCATCATCAGTTAGCAAGGCTGGCTACTTGCCTTGCCGAAATCTATATTTAATAATCATTTGTTGAAATGAATTTGTTTTCTTTTTAAAAACTAAGAAATGCAGAAATTGTGGAACAGTAAAGAGGGCATGTTTGTTTCCTCATGTGAAAACTAAGAAACTTGGACTTGTTTGCTTTTAGAACCCCTCCTGGCCCAAATCTAGAACCTTCTGCTCAAGGAAGCATTTTGATACTGGCTGGCCTCACATTGTGCTTTCAGGAGGATCTTTGGATTTGTTTTGTTTTTTTTTACACTCGGTGCATTTGGGGAAAGTCTATTATCTTCCCTTCTGAGAAATTTACCCTGCAATAGAGACCATGCACTTGAGCTAAAAATCCACCCTGACAAAGATGGGATTCCAAGCATTAAGTAATGGGTAAGGGAGAGAGAACTTGTGCTTGGGGAAGGACTCAGATGGAAGAGAGTTATCTTTGTTTCCCTTGACCTCCAATTGCAAGAAAATTATGGATGATAGGAGGACACATACATGAAAGGGCTTTAGTGGAACAGCACAAGATTTGGGATCAGAGGACACAGGAGGAAATCCTAGAACCACCAGTGTGATCATGGGTAATTACTCCCTCTCTGGACAGCTGCAAAATTCAGCTCTGCTCTAGAGTAGAGCCTGGCCTAAGGGAAGGTCCTAAGATACAGACACAACTTTAAATCCTGGTGGATTTTCACCCCAGAAAGAATTTGCTTGCAATTGAGTTTTAAATATGGAAATTAATACACTGTGTTAGTAATTGTACAATGAAGCTCCAAGTGCTGATTTAGTTCTATGAGGGCATAAAGTGGCAGCATTGCTATTAGCAGAATGAAACCTGGGGAAATTGAAATTTGAAATTCTGCCTGGCTCAGCAGCTAACCCTGAACATATTGGGTTGGGGAAGTCACCTTGTCTTGGCTGGCTGAGGATTCCCTTTAATCGGTTTGTTTTGAATAGAGATCAATATTGAGTCTATTTGGGAGTCTCAGATCTGAGTCCAAGAGTAGAGCCTTTGCACTCCCAGTGGGACTGGGTGCAGACAAATTCTATAAGGATGACACAGCCATGGCCAAGTGCTGGGCAGAATAGTTCCCAGAGGCCTGGCTATAATGGAGCTTCTTGGAGAGCATAACATGTTTCTTTGGATTCTAGATGTTCTAAGAGGGTCCCTGATGACAGGTGAAAAGAAAATGAAAATCCCTGATCTGAAAAGGACTTCGATGGCTCCCTAGACTGCCCTTCCCAAACACATTGATTTTGTACATGAAGAAAATGGGGCCTGTGGAGGAAAAGTGACTTTACCAAGGTTATACAAGTAGTGAACCTTGAAGATATAGATTAAAAATTAATATCCAAAAATAGTCCACATATTATATTTAATAAGATTTATTAAATAATAACTTGAAGCAAAAAGGAAAATAAAAGGCTAGAGAAACAGAGAGGTCACCTAGCTGTGCATGTGGAAAAAAGAGAGGGAGGGCAGGGAAAAACATCCAAGGATATAAATAGGTAACAAACATAACTGTGAAGATAAAAGGGAAAGGGATGCTGGGAGATGAAGTCCAAGGGCACAACATTTTCTAATTACACAAAGAAAATATTTAAATCTAGGTTGTCTCTCCTAAGAGGCAATGGTATTACAACTCCATCATTTCTTCCAGAAGCCAGAAGTCCTTTTATAACAACCTGATAAGTAATAAAGTTAGAATTAAAACTAGGGTAGGGCAGTCAGAACTTTTCCCCCAGGGTGACAACATCCAGAAGGAACATTTCCCCCCATAGCAGTGACTTGAAGTCTTAAGATAGCCCATCCCCTTGGTCTGTGTTATTATCCACAAGATTCTATTATCATGGCACCTTCTTCCAAGTTCTGTCTTCTCTACAACCACATGAAGAGCATGGACTCTGCTCACTGGGAAATGTTTTACCTCCTCTAGCATAGCTACATTATATAGTCTTCTGTATTATGTCAGCAATATCCCCAACCCCTTTCAACAAAACTCAACTGGTGAGCTCTATATTCCACAACCACCAAAAGGTTTTAACTGAGAAAAAATAATCCCTATTTAAGAGAAATCTAGATTTTGAGCTGGAATGGATTTTAGAGGTTACCTGGAGCACCCCTTACTTAATTGATGAGAAATATGAGATCCAGAGAAATAAAATTATTTGCCCAAAGTCCCTTATGAAGTCAGTGCTAGAGGCAGAATCAACCTAGATTTTCCAACTATATTATTTTTATTGTTTGAATTGTTTTGGTTTGGTTTGATTTTACAGTGTAACCATTTTCTTCTCACATACATTCTTCCATCCAAACCACTCCAGTGACAGGTGACCATTCTGTTATTCTAAGTATATATTTTAATTATTGTTACATCTTTCCCAATTGTATATAAAAAAATCCATTAAATTTTTTTGAGTTCTAAATTATCTTTCTTCACCCTAACCTCTTCTACCCATTATAAACAAGCAATTTGATACTGATTATTCTCATTGAAGTAATATGAAATATGCCATACTAACCCTTTTAAAAAGAAAATACAGACTCATCTCCCAAAAAACAACAGAAAATAAAGTTTTTTTTTTATTTCTTTTTATATGCTTCAATTTGTATTCAGGGTTCATTAGTTCTCTCTCTGAAGGTGGATAACATTTTTCATCATAAGTCCTTTGGAAGAACATTTGAAATCAGAGGCAGATCAAAGCATGCCATCTTCCAAAAATGTCCTTTTTTCATAAGACTTCTATTATGTGCGTGATGTGTGTTTTTGATCATGACAAAAGCAATATGGAAATCTGTATTACATGAAAAAATGGGTATGCAAATCAGAGACTGCATCACCTTTGGAAGAGGGATGAGGAGGAAGAAAATCTGAATCCTAAAATTTCTAAAGAAATGCTCTAGATATAACTGAAAAAAAAATTTAAAAACTAGAACAAACAAGCCTTTTGGAACTAATTTAAATAATTGTCTTGATAAAATTAGCTGTTGTTTTTTTTTTTTAAGTTGATCATCCTTATAATATTGCTGTTACTCTGTGCAATGTTCTCCTGGTTCTACTCACTTCACTTTTCATCACTTCATGTAAGTCTTCCCAAGTTTTTCTGACATCATACCACTACATTTCTTACAGCACATTAGTATTACATCACAATCATGTCACATCTTCTTTAGCCATTTTCCAAAGGACAAACATCTTCTCAATTGCCAATTTTTTTGCCATTTAAAAAGAGCTACTATTTTCCCTTTTCTTTTACCTCTTTGAGATACAGACCTAGTCATTATTTTGCACCATAATTATATTGCCTATATATACACACAGTTTTATAATGTTTTGGGCAAAATTCCAAGTTACTCTCCAGAACAGCTAGATCAGTTCATAATTCCAACAATTGTGTATCAGTGTACTGATCTTTTCACACCCCCTCTAGCATTTGTCATTTTGCTTTTCTGTGATGTTAGCCAATCTAAAAGGCATGAGGTAATATTGGAATTGTTTTAAATTGTATTTCTCTCATCAGTAGTGAAAGAAATCTTTTTTTTGACAATTTGTAGCTTTGATTTCTTTTAATTGAAAATTGACAAGAAAATCATTTTATGCAATTTTCATATAGGAAAGTTTATTGGCATTTTGATCTGAAATCCACCTCTTGGTAACTTTTACCCATTATACACCAAATAGAATCCAAATTCCTTGAGGGTAGGGACTGTTTCCCATTTTGTCTTTTGGTTCCTAGAAACTCACATAATGCTTTGTCAATAATGAGTTGTGGAATTGCATTTTTTATATTCTGTGCTCTGTGATTCTTTCTGTAACAGTAGCTAGTATTTTTTATAGCGGTTTTTTAATGATTTGCAAAATGTTTTATAAATATCTCAGTTGATCCTTGTAACAACTTTTGTCATATAGGTAGTACTACTCTCTCCATTTTTTAGTTGTGGATATTGAGACAGATGTAGATTAGGTGGCTTTCTAAGAGTTATAGATCTAATAAGTGTCAGAGTCTGGATTTAACTAAGGTTTTCTTTCCTCCAACTCTAGTGTTCTATTCACTGTGCCTCCTCAGTGCTGTATAACAATACCTTTAAATCCCCAAGGCCAGTCAGTGAGCAATATAGTAACTATAAGACAATGTATTCAAAGGAAGAAAAGATCAAGGGATTGGCAAGGTCATACTCTGACCTGAGCCCCCAGGGCACATCTTTTAGTATCCCCAACTGATAGAAAGATGAAGGATTTTCCATGTTCAGGTAGGATAAATTTCTCTGATCAGGGGAGATGTTTTGCCCTCTGGGAATGAACATGGGAGATGACACATTGGGGCTTGGATGGGATAAGGGAGGCAGATGTATGTCCACCTCATCCTCATCCTCAATATTTTCATTCAAAAAGAAAAATAAAGCAAAATTATCTATGGTGTCTTGTTCAGGTAACAGCAAGGAATCCAGTATTACTCTATAAAACTATGGGTGAGTTGAGAAAGTTATAACAGGTAAGAAGACTGGAAAAGTTGAAGGGGAAGGTAGTACTTGATTATGTAGGGCTTTGCATATTAAAGATAGGACCCTGTTGTCAAGGAAGGTATATTCTTCTGATTAGGCTAGGAAAGGGATGCATGGGGGCAGAAGAGGAGGGGCAGGAAAGAGGAGACATCCTGGTAATCAGGAAGAAGTAAAAACTGTATAATAACCAGCATCATAACTATTAATTTTCTGTATAACATTATGATTATGAAATTCGCTTTCAGTGTATTAGAAAACCTAATTCTCAGAGCAGCTGAAGGAGGTAAGGAGAGAAGGGACTAGAATTTCCATTTTGCAAATACCACTTATTAGAAATGCAAATGATTTTCCCTGCTTTGGGAAGAGTAGGATCCAGAGGACATTGAGAAACCTTAAAGAAGATCTTGTGGAGGAAATATGAAACATTTAACATGGCGAGAGCTAAAGACTGAATTCCAGGAGAAGGAATTTCCTAAGACTTATGAAGAAACTGGGGAAGGGAAGATTGCAGGTGATGGGTAAAAGAAGGGAAAGAAGTGGGGAAGATAAATAAGTAAGCACTGAAAAGATTCAAAGGAAAGGAGAAGAAAAAAAAAAAGAGAAGGAAAGGAGAGAACCAGGGAGGTAGGGTGAGGAAGAGGATGTCATTGGTAAATTTAAAAACCAGGCTGACTGAAAATCCTGGAAAAGGAAAGTTAAAGTTACTTTCTGTGCTAACCAGATGAAATATTCTAGGAAGTTCATGAGTAATGTGCCCCCCTACATAATGTTGTGTACATACTATATATAGCATTGCTGCTAGAGAGACCAGGGCTTATGGATTACTTGCATTTAGGAGTTCTGAGCTTCCCTATTCCTAAATACAATAAACTGCCTACATATGGTCCAGCACCAATAAGGTGAGGGCCCAGGAGCAAAGAGGCAATCAGGCAAACTAAAGAGGAGTGAACCCATCCACATTAGAAAACACCACGAATCAAAGCTTTTGTGATGACCAATAGTGGCAACAGGGCTAGGAATAGATGCTGCATTTCCACCTTCAGTATGATAGATGCCAGAAGGAAGGGAGGGAGGGACAGAGGAAGGAAGGAAGGAAGGAAAGAAAGAAGGAAGGAAGGAAGGAAGGAAGGAAAGAAAGAAGGAAAGGAGGAAGGAAGGAAGGGAGGGAGGAAGTAAGGAAAGAAGGATGGAAGGAAGCAAGCAAGAAAGGAAGGAGAGGAAGGAGGGAAGAGAGAGGGAGGGAGATAGGAAAGGAGGAAAGAAGGAAGGGAGGGAAGAAGTTTGGGAGGGAGGAAGGTGAAAAGAAAAGAAAAAAGTTAGGGAGGACAGAAGGGGAAGAAGGGAGGGAGGGAGGAAAGAAGGAAGAGAGAAAGGGAGGCAGGGAGGAAATAAGAAAGGAAGGAAAGACAGAAATGAGAAAGAAAGGGAGAGAAGAAAGGAGGAAGAATGGAAGAAGGGAGGGAAGGAGAAATTGAAAGAAAGAAAAGTACAGGAAAGGGAAGATAAGAGCACCTGAAATAGTTCTCCACCTACAGAAGAACCACTAAAAAAGAGAATGAGGTAGTCTGATACAAATGGCAGTTGGGGCAGAATTAGAAATGGAGGAAGATTTGTACTCAGTTTCCCCTTCAACTATTTAGGACACTTTGTTACCTAAGTTGTATTTCTTTTGTTTGGCAATATATTGATCTATAAAGGCAGAGGGTTGGAGTAGGTGATCTCTAAACATGTTGTTCATTATAAATGCATGATCTTTTGCATCTGTGGAGATTGGTTTCAATTCTAACAACTATGGGGAGCCTGGTGAAATGTTTGGTGACTGACAGAACAAGTGCTGCCTTTGTATTTCTGTTCAGAAACTTTGAAATCTATTCTCACAACTTCCGGTTAAGATGGCGGCTTAGAGAAAGCTGAAGTTCAGATCTCCGGAAAACCCTTCCCGACCGATCTCAAACTAGAAGCTCCTAAGGCGCCGAAATTCAAAACGATCAACAGCACAGACCCTGGGAACCCTCCTCCTGGACCTGGACCCGGTTCAAAAGGTACGGCTCCCCTTAAAAGCCAGAACCCGAGATCCCTCGGACCTCAGGGGTAGGAGCGCAGAGTCCAAGGCTCCCGGAAGCGGCAGCCGCGCCGGGCTCAGAGAGCAGGGTCTGAGGAACAACAACCCTCAGGGTCTTCTACCCAAGTCCCAGTCCGGGTGAAAGTTACTGCCTGGGGCTTCCGCTGCAAAGAGCCGGTTGGTCCGGGTGAAAGTTACTGCCTGGGGCCTCCGCTGCAGAGAGCTGGTCAAAACAACAGCAACCCTCAGGGCGGGCAAGACAGCCTCACGGGCTGGATCCTGCTATCCAAGTCTCAGTGAAAGTCTGTGCTCTCCGCCCATCCCCCCGCAGGCCGACGAAACAGCCTCACGGCCAGGGATTCTGAAGGCAACTTCCGGAAATCGAGCCAGGGGGAGAGTGTGGCCTCGTGGTCCGACCCCTCCATTCCAGTTCCAGTGAGGCATATTCAGTTTAACCCAGGGAACGCTCATAGAACCATCTGCCCAGCACTAAAGCCTCTGATCACCAGACAAAGACAAGAAAAGCCAATCCTCCACGTTCAGAGATGACAAACTCTACAGAAGCACAGAAGCCCCAAAATACCAAGAAAAATAAGAAGAAAGGGGCGACTCTGGACACATTCTATGGAGCCAAAATACAAAATACAGAGCAGATAGAAGAAGATATACAAGAAAATTCTCCAAAATCTTCCAAAGGAAATAGAAACTCTCCACAAACACATGAAGAATTTGAATCAGAAAGGACCAAAAAGATGGAAGCCCTCTGGGAGGAAAAGTGGGAAATGATGCAAAAGAAATTCACGCATCTACAAAACCAGTTTGACCAAACTGTAAAAGAAAACCAGGCTTTAAAGCAAGAACTAATAAAGCAAAGCCAAAACACCAAGAAATTAGAAGAGAACATAAAATATCTCACCGACAAGGTGATAGATCTGGAAAACAGGGGGAGAAGAGAAAATTTAAGAATAATTGGACTCCCAGAAAAGCCAGAAATAAACACCAAACTGGACATGGTGATACAAGATATAATCAAAGAAAATTGCCCAGAGATTCTAGAACAAGGGGGCAATACATCCACTGACAGAGCTCACAGAACACCTTCTACACTAAACCCCCAAAAGACAACTCCCAGGAATGTAATTGCCAAATTCCAAAGCTATCAAACAAAAGAAAAAATCCTACAGGAAGCCAGAAAAAGACAATTTAGATATAAAGGAATGCCAATCAGGGTCACACAAGACCTTGCAAGTTCTACGCTGAATGATCGTAAGGCATGGAACATGATCTTCAGAAAGGCAAGAGAGCTGGGTCTCCAACCAAGAATCAGCTACCCAGCAAAACTGACTATATACTTCCAAGGGAAAGTATGGGCATTCAACAAAATAGAAGACTTCCAACTTTTTGCAAAGAAAAGACCAGAGCTCTGTGGAAAGTTTGATACCGAAAATCAAAGAGCAAGGAATACCTGAAAAGGTAAATATTAAGGAAAGGGGAAAAATGTTATCTTCTTTTACTCAAACTCTCTTCTATAAGGACTACATTTATATCAACCTATGTATACTAATATGTGGGGAAAATGTAATGTATAAATAGGGGGTAAAGAAAGACCAAATAGAATAATGGTTCTCACACAAAGATTCACAGGGGAAGGGGAGGGGAAGAAAACTCCTATAAGAAGGAGAGGAAGAGAGGGGGGGGGTTTACTTAAACCTCAATCTCAGGGAAATCAACTCTG
Organism: Monodelphis domestica; assembly: GCF_027887165.1. NCBI lineage: Eukaryota > Metazoa > Chordata > Mammalia > Didelphimorphia > Didelphidae > Monodelphis > Monodelphis domestica. The sequence goes on along the minus strand of NC_077227.1, from coordinate 751,587,882 downwards.
AGAGGGAAAAACATCCAGATCCATTGGGATCTTGAATTCTATCTTACCCAACAAGGGTAAGGAGAAGGGAAAACCAAGGGGGGAGGGGGAGAGGGAGAACAAAAAGGGAGGGAAAGAGAGGGGGGAGGGGGAGGGAACAAAAAGGGAGGGACTAAAAAGGGAAACATCAAGGGAGGGGACAAGGGGGACTGATTCAAAGTAAATCACTGGACTAAAAGGTAGAGCCGAAGAAGAAAAGGTTAGAATTAGGGAAGGCAATCAAAATGCCAGGGAGTCCACAAATGACAATCATAACTTTGAACGTGAATGGGATGAACTCACCCATAAAACGTAGACGAATAGCTGAATGGATTAGAATCCAAAACCCTACCATATGTTGTCTTCAAGAAACACACATGAGGCGGGTTGACACCCACAAGGTCAGAATTAAAGGATGGAGTAAGACCTTCTGGGCCTCAACTGATAGAAAGAAGGCAGGAGTGGTAATCATGATATCTGATAAAGCCAATGCAAAAATAGACCTGATCAAAAGGGATAGGGAAGGTAATTATATTTTGTTAAAAGGGACTCTAGACAATGAGGAAATATCATTAATCAACATGTATGCACCAAATAATATAGCACCCAAATTTCTAATGGAGAAACTAGGAGAATTGAAGGAAGAAATAGACAATAAAACCATACTAGTGGGAGACTTAAACCAACCATTATCAAATTTAGATAAATCAAATCAAAAAATAAATAAGAAAGAGGTAAAAGAAGTGAATGAAATCTTAGAAAAATTAGAATTAATAGACATATGGAGAAAAATAAATAGGGATAAAAAGGAATACACCTTCTTCTCAGCACCACATGGCACATTCACAAAAATTGACCATACATTAGGTCACAGAAACATAGCACACAAATGCAAAAAAGCAGAAATAATGAATGCAGCCTTCTCAGATCACAAGGCAATAAAAATAATGATTAGTAATGGTACATGGAAAACCAAATCTAAAACCAATTGGAAATTAAACAATATGATACTCCAAAACCGTTTAGCTAAAGAAGAAATCATAGAAACAATTAATAATTTCATCAAGGAAAATGACAATGGCGAAACATCCTTTCAAACCTTTTGGGATGCAGCCAAAGCGGTAATCAGAGGCAAATTCATATCCCTGAAAGCTCATATTAACAAACAAGGGAGAGCAGAGATCAATCAATTGGAAATGCAATTGAAAAAACTCGAAAGCGATCAAATTAAAAACCCCCAGCAGAAAACCAAATTAGAAATCCTAAAAATTAAGGGAGAAATTAATAAAATCGAAAGTGATAGAACTATCGATTTAATAAATAAGACAAGAAGCTGGTACTTTGAAAAAACAAACAAAATAGACAAAGTACTGGTCAATCTAATTAAAAAAAGGAAGGAAGAAAAGCAAATTCACAGCATTAAAGATGAAAAGGGGGACAGCACCTCCAATGAGGAGGAAATTAAGGCAATCATTAGAAATTACTTTGCCCAATTATATGGCAATAAATACACCAATTTAGGAGAAATGGATGAATATATACAAAAATACAAACTGCCTAGACTAACAGAAGAGGAAATAGAATTCTTAAATAATCCCATATCAGAAATTGAAATCCATCAAGCCATCAAAGAACTTCCTAAGAAAAAATCCCCAGGGCCTGATGGATTCACCTGTGAATTCTATCAAACATTCAGAGAACAGTTAACCCCAATACTATACAAACTATTTGACATAATAAGCAAAGAGGGAGTTCTACCAAACTCCTTTTACGACACAAACATGGTACTGATTCCAAAACCAGGCAGGTCAAAAACAGAGAAAGAAAACTATAGGCCAATCTCCCTAATGAATATAGATGCAAAAATCTTAAATAGGATACTAGCAAAAAGACTCCAGCAAGTGATCAGAAGGATCATTCACCATGATCAAGTAGGATTCATACCAGGGATGCAGGGCTGGTTCAACATTAGGAAAACCATCCACATAATTGACCACATCAACAAGCAAACTAGCAAGAACCACATGATTATCTCAATAGATGCAGAAAAAGCCTTTGATAAAATACAACACCCATTCCTATTAAAAACACTAGAAAGCATAGGAATAGAAGGGTCATTCCTAAAAATAATAAACAGTATATATCTAAAACCAACAGCTAATATCATCTGCAATGGGGATAAACTAGATGCATTCCCAATAAGATCAGGAGTGAAACAAGGATGCCCATTATCACCTCTACTATTTGACATTGTACTAGAAACACTAGCAGTAGCAATTAGAGAAGATAAAGAAATTGAAGGCATCAGAATAGGCAAGGAGGAGACCAAGTTATCACTCTTTGCGGATGACATGATCGTCTACTTAAAGAATCCTAGAGATTCAACCAAAAAGCTAATTGAAATAATCAACAACTTTAGCAAAGTTGCAGGATACAAAATAAACCCACATAAATCATCAGCTTTTCTATATATCTCCAACACAGCTCAGCAGCAAGAACTAGAAAGAGAAATCCCATTCAAAATCACCTTAGACAAAATAAAATACCTAGGAATCTATCTCCCAAGACAAACACAGGAACTATATGAACACAACTACAAAACACTCGCCACACAACTAAAACTAGACTTGAACAATTGGAAAAACATTAACTGCTCATGGATAGGACGAGCCAATATAATAAAAATGACCATCCTACCCAAACTTATTTATCTATTTAGTGCCATACCCATTGAACTACCAAAATACTTCTTCACTGATTTAGAAAAAACCATAACAAAGTTCATTTGGAAGAACAAAAGATCAAGGATATCCAGGGAAATAATGAAAAAAAACACATATGATGGGGGCCTTGCAGTCCCAGACCTCAAACTATATTACAAAGCAGCAGTCATCAAAACAATTTGGTACTGGCTAAGAAACAGAAAGGAAGATCAGTGGAATAGACTGGGGGAAAACGACCTCAGCAAGACAGTATACGATAAACCCAAAGATCCCAGCTTTTGGGACAAAAATCCACTATTCGATAAAAACTGCTGGGAAAATTGGAAGACAGTGTGGGAGAGACTAGGAATAGATCAACACCTCACACCCTACACCAAGATAAATTCAAAATGGGTGAGTGACTTAAACATAAAGAAGGAAACCATAAGTAAATTGGGTAAACACAGAATAGTATACATGTCAGACCTTTGGGAGGGGAAAGGCTTTAAAACCAAGCAAGATATAGAAAGAATCACAAAATGTAAAATAAATAATTTTGACTACATCAAACTAAAAAGCTTTTGTACAAACAAAACCAATATAACTAAAATCAGAAGGGAAACAACAAATTGGGAAAAAATCTTCATAGAAACCTCTGACAAAGGTTTAATTACTCATATTTATAATGAGCTAAATCAATTGTACAAAAAATCAAGCCATTCTCCAATTGATAAATGGGCAAGGGACATGGATAGGCAGTTCTCAGATAAAGAAATCAAAACTATTAACAAGCACATGAAGAAGTGTTCTACATCTCTTATAATCAGAGAGATGCAAATCAAAACAACTCTGAGGTATCACCTCACACCTAGCAGATTGGCTAACATTACAGCAAAGGAAAGTAATGAATGCTGGAGGGGATGTGGCAAAGTAGGGACATTAATTCATTGCTGGTGGAGTTGTGAACTGATCCAACCATTCTGGAGGGCAATTTGGAACTATGCCCAAAGGGCGACAAAAGAATATCTACCCTTTGACCCAGCCATAGCACTGCTGGGTCTGTACCCCAAAGAGATAATGGACAAAAAGACTTGTACAAAAATATTCATAGCTGCGCTCTTTGTGGTGGCCCAAAACTGGAAAACGAGGGGATGCCCATCAATTGGGGAATGGCTGAACAAACTGTGGTATATGTTGGTGATGGAATACTATTGTGCTCAAAGGAATAATAAAGTGGAGAAGTTCCATGGAGACTGGAACAACCTCTAGGAAGTGATGCAGAGCGAGAGGAGCAGAACCAGGAGAACATTGTACACAGAGACTAATACACTGTGGTATAATCGAACGTAATGGACTTCTCCATTAGGGGCGGTGTAATGTCCCTGAACAACTTTCAGGGATCCAGGAGAAAAAAAACACCATTCATAAGCAAAGGATAAACTATGGGAGTGGAAACACCGAGAAAAAGCAACTGCCTGAATACAGAGGTTGAGGGGACATGACAGAGGATAGACTTTAAATGAACACTCTAATGCAAATACTATCAACAAAGCAATGGGTTCAAATCAAGAAAACATCTAATGCCCAGTGGACTTACGCGTCGGCTATGGGGGGTGGGGGGGAGGAAAAGAAAATGATCTATGTCTTTAACGAATAATGCTTGGAAATGATCAAATAAAATATATTTAAAAAAAAAAAAGAAATCTATTCTCACAGTCTCTAAGGGAGCTATCAAACTATGGCTGGTTTTCTTCCCCTCAGTGGTAACTCTAGGAAGGAGTGGTCTCCTTTCCCCAAGGTTCAATATTTTCCACTTCAGGAACTACTTCTTTCCTGTTATTAAGGATCAGATTCAGTACCAAATTTCCTATTCCTCCATTTTTTGAAGAATGAAATTACCATTAAGACAAGTCAAGTTATTAGCTATTCTACCTTGAGCAGAGAGAGAAATATCCCACCACGACTATATCATGCCTCATAATACTGTCAGAAGAAAGGTACATGCATTGGTAAGAAATATGAAGTCTAGGGCAATAAAATCAAAACCTTTGGGGTGTGGGTAGTACTTTCATTGGTATTACTTTTTTGAAGGCAAGGGATTCAGTAGAGAAAGAATTAAGAAAGTTAGCAGTTAGCTGAGGAGATAGCTTCTAAGAAAAGGATTTGAATTTCTCAATCATGATTTAAAATAGAAGAATGATGAAGTCCTGATCAGAGATGAATTATGCTGAACTTGACTTTTAAGACTACAATCTCTAAGACTCCAGAATCCAGTCATAGAATGGTTTTATATTGTAAGGTAAAGGAAGGAAGAAATGAGAGAGAGATACATACAGACACACAGACAGAGACAGAGAGAAAGTAAAAGACAGAAAGAGAGAAAAAGAAAGAAAGAGAAAGAGAGAGAGAGTGAGAGAGAGGCAGACAGAGACAGAAGGATATATAATATATATCTTTAGCTATATTTCTTCTTGAAATAGCCTAGAATTAAAGGGTAGGTATTGGGAATAAACCTGGATTTTATTGGTGTAGGGAAATTTCTCTACCCATGCAGATTGATGCATACTTGGCAATTTATAGTCTCAGAGATGTGTGGGATGACCAAGAGGTCACATGATTAGGCAAGTCCTGATTAAATATGTGTCAGAGATGATACTGGAACACATATTCTTGGATCTGAGGTTGATGCCAGACAGACCTGCTCAGTTGGTCTCCATAGTGAATAGTCTCTGCTAGATGTTGCCCTCTGCTGGTCTTGCATGGTCACTGCCTGATCTTGTTTTCATTGTCTCATGGTCCCTGCTAGTGATGGCCACATTTCACTTCCCATTTTTTCCACAAAGTGTCAGAACCTCTCTGTGTTTCTCACTTCTGGATTTAGCTAGAATCTTCCCCTGAGATGCTATGGGGGAGGGGGCACTTCTTAGAGGAAAGGGCTCTGCTATCCCTCATTTTGGTTAAAATCCAGAAGTTTTGTATTTGGCCCCAAATCATTCATAAATGGGAACCCAAGATGATGATAGAGTGATCTTCCATGAAGATGGGGAATAGAAAGAGAGACAGACATAAAGAAGTTCACAGGACACAGAATTCAAGAAAATATTAGTAATGAGTGTGACAAGTTGGTATCCTTCACATAGAAGATTCTTGGGGACTTTTTCCAAGAAAATTCTTAGGAATGGAATCTGTCTGGACATTTTTAATGAGCCCACCATGCGATCAGGCCAGACTCTCTCAATATATTTGAGAGCTCTGAAAGGGATAGTAGAGAAAGATATAACAGGTCTTGCCCTAATTTAGTATGGCTAGAATCAACCATGTTATTGGGTCATCAATAAAACTTCTGTCATTAGATGGGTAGATATAAATATACAAAATATGGACCATTGATTTAAAACTCTGGGGGTTTTAGAGGTCATCACATCAACCCCAGTAAAGTTGTAGTTGGTCAATATATAGCAATAATTATAATAATAATGAATAATAAATTAACCTCTGCATCTGTACCTTTTGCTATTCCCTTATCTTAATGTAAAATCACTCTTGGTATTTGTGTTTCCATTTCTAAAATTAGCATTTATATGGAGTTTTGAGCTTTACAAAGCGCTACCCAAATATTATCTCATTTTTCCTAATAATGCTGGGTGATAGGTACTATCATTATTGTTGCACAGGCTCTGGCAGGGCCATTGCTCTTCAAGTACAACAAATAGAGCAGTGTGCTGGTTCACAACTGCAAAGTGTGGCTTGAAAACTACATCATGTATGTCATTGATTGGGTATGAGTATAGGAAAAGGTTGCCAAGAAATGGACTGTTGTCAGTTCTGTTACCAAAATTCTTAAAGGCATAGGCTTGACCAATAGCTCTTACCTCAGGGTCAGTTCTGGGACAGAGTAGATGGTGTGGCCCCTGATCTGCAGAAAAATACATTATTTATCAGAGACAGAACCCTTCTGGCCAAGTTATCATTTTTAAGTAAGGTTGCATCAGGAGACCATGTGACAGTGGACAATGTTATCATCTACCATGGTGGTCTGTAGCATTTCTCAATAATAAGATCACTCTTGTTTCTTCTTCCCTCAACCTTCACTTAAATATTTTCTGGAATACTTCCCCTCTTTGATTCCTGGACTTCTTACTATTCACAGCTACCTCATCCTACCCCATTCCTATTATTCAGTCTTGTTTCTTTTGAAACTTTCCCCATCCAAAGCTATAAAAATGGATTAGCCATTATTTTCATACCATAATATCTTTGTGATCTCCACCAGGTCAAACTTGCCCTCTTGCAATAGGACATCTAATTTTCTTATCTGTTGTTTAATTTTGGCATTCGTGTATAAGAACTTGAGGCCATGAATGTCACTCCTGGCTCCAACCCTCTTTGTACCTTTCCAGTCATCTTTTATTTGACATCATTCCTTCCCATTCTGTGATAAACAAACACTGGACTCCTTGTTGTTGCCAACTCAAGGAGCTCTGACTCCCGCCTCTCCCCATTTTCACTGACTATCCTTTTTCTATTCATGGAATGCTTTCTTTCCTCATTCCCATTTTTTTCTGGCTTCAAGGCTCAGATAAAGTCCCACCTTCTTCAGGAAACATCGACACATTATCCTTAATTCTAGTAATCATTCACTAACTCACTGCCTCTGTCAGAAGAAGCTGGCGAACACACATTCACCATGATGCCACCACCTTTGAAGATGAGCGACATCGACGTCTTGCTGCTGTGCGTGAAAGCCGACACCAGGCCACAATCGCACCTCCCGTAACAACTGGCGTCCCATGCTCCATGTGCCACAAACTCTGCGCCCCAGCCTTTGGACTTCAAAGCCACATGAGGGTACACCATAGATGAAACTGCACAAAGACAATAGTCATTCTTGATCACCGAAAGACTACCACTATATATATATGCATATGTGTATATGTTATTTCTTCACTACAATGTTCCTTGAGAATAGTTACTCCCTTTTACCTTTTACCTTCCTCTGCATCTCCAGGGCAATGTTTAATATCTGGAAATATTAAGTCCTTAACAAATTAATATTTGATTTGCTTTGACTTTACAGAGGAGGAAATTGAGGCTATAGAGTTAAAATATATTGATCAGGGTCATTCAACTAATATATGTCTGAGGTAGGATTTAAGCTCAAGGGATTCCTAGCGAACACAGTGGTTAAAATATCAGGACTGGATTCTGGAACACCTGAGTTCCAGCTTCAGATACTTACTATGTGACCCAGGGCAAGTCACTTAACTCTGCCTCAGTTTCCTAATCTGTAAAATGAGCTGGAGAAGAAGATGGCAAACCACTCCAGGATCTTTGCCAAGAAAATGCATAATGGAGTTATGAATAATTGGGCATGACTGAAAAAGCCCTGATCTCGTATCCTTTGGGTATGGCTACAGGGGAAGGGAGCCCAGGCTGGAGGCTTCCCATGGTTACAATAATTTTCTTGATTCTAGATCCAGAGGTCTATTCGCTGTATCACCTAGCTTCCTAGATAGTATAATAGATTATAATCCCCTAGTGGGCAGGACTGTGACTTATTTGTATTTGCATCTGACAAGCCTAGCATAGATCATTCAGCAGAAGACCATGGATTTGGAGCTCAAAAGAAGACTCCCCATAACTCCCACTTTTTATATGAAATATAAGTCACACCTTCCCCAGGGTAATTGTGAGCACTAAGTCAAAGCTTAGAATCCTGATTCTTCATCACTCCTTCACTGTCTTTTTAGTTCTTTGCTGATCTGCCTTTTCTTGCCTCTAAGGGTGAGGATTCATGCTTCTACACAACCATTCCCTAGTTCAATGCCTTCGCCTGATGAGCCAAATCCCTTCTTTTGCTTCTTTACTGTAGGACTCATTTTGTAGATGCATTCTCTACATTTAGTTGATAAAGCATTTAATCAAAATAAGAAAAATATAATCAAAGAAATAGAATTATTCCCTATTGACCTAAGAAGAATGCAACTTCCAGCAACTGATCTCCAAATGTAAGCTGTCCAAAAATAAGCCAATAATCTTTTCTGGGCTCAATGCTGTTTTTCTAAACTCAAGCAACACCACCTGGATAGAGGGCAGGAACATGGCATAATAGAGATCATTACATCTTCCTGAGCATTTGAGCTTCCAGTAAACCTGAAGCAGAGATCAAGTGGAAAATCCAGAGGTTGTCAGAAGGGTTGTAGAACTTAGCATGCCCTCTCTGGTCATGGCTGCAGGGGCCAAAAGGAGAGCAGATGGCATCTCACAAAGAGCTGGACTCAGTCTGTTTTCTCATATTACATTAAGATTTATTTGTCTCTCTGTCTCTGTCTCTCTCTGTCTTTGTCTCTATCTCTCTCTGTCTTTGTCTCTGTCCATGTCTATGTCTCTGTCTCTCTCTGTCTTTGTCTCTATCTCTCTCTGTCTTTGTCTCTGTCTCTGTCTTTCCTCATTTGCCATTGGAACAAAGACTAGAATGTCTCCATAGGAAGGTAATCACTATCTGTTACCAGCACTTTCAAAAGAAAATGGGGTGAGGGAATGAATCAATTACCCCATGCTTGGTAAGTATTGACACCCATTCCCACAGCAGCTTCCTTGAAGAGCATCAAGTTCAGTAAGACTATGAGGAGGCAATAGTATAGGTGCCTGCCCCACTTGCTGCATAGATAAGAGAAAATGAAGAATCCAGGAAGAAATGACTTCTCCAAGGTCCCACTGGCCTGGATTTTCAGAGTCTGGATTCACATCCAGGTGCTCATATATGAAATCAAACATCTTTTCTTTTCCACCTTGTCTCAGTAGTCACTTAAAAGAAATGATGAATAAAGGAATATATGTATGTGTATATTATAAATTATATAAATATGTATGTGTCTATATAAAATACATACACAAGTATCCTTTTTTTTTCTTAAGGATTTAATTCTGTGGGAAACAATAGACTATTTTAGGCACAGCAAAAGGGCTAATATGTTGGCCAAATTCATAAACTTGGTATATGGGAGAGCCAGAAAAAAAAAAAACCTTATTGATGAACAATTCCTGATATATAGGAAGCATTTAATGAATTCTCCTTGACTAATTATTTATTTGATCCAAATCTCCCATTTTCAGATAAAGATTTTTCAGATTAAGAGTCTAAGCACCACAAAATAGAAGTGACGTTTCCAAGCTCATATAAGCTAATGAGTGATAAGGCTTGGACTCAAGCTGGTTCCTCTGTCCCTGAGTCTTGTCCTCTCTTCCTGCCCCTCCCCTCCTTGCATTGTGCCTTCAATGTTAAAAGGTCTAGTAGTTTATAGAACATTCAGATTGTTTTCAAGTTCCAACAGATCGATTTTTATGGGAGAGTAGAGCATGAACATTGCTCACGGTCTCCATCACTCAATAAACTGATACATTATCAGGGCTGAACTTACAGGTGCCACAGTACCCAAGTTATTGGATTGATGTGAAAATCAATGAATACAAAGAGAGACAAAGACATGACTTCCAGGTAAGTGTCCTTAAACATGTCTTGACATTTCATTTTGGGGATGGAGTGGGGTGGAGAATATTGTGTAAATTACAAGAATAACTGGCTAATAAAGGTGGCAGCAAGCTTTGAGGGCAGTCCGGAATAAAGCATTTGGGTCTTCACTCTGCTTGTCTTGGAACTGTTTTCTCTGCTTAGGTGCTGAAGCGGTCATTATTTTCCCTTGATGGCTCAGGACTAGCTCAAATTCCTGCTCTTAGTAGCCAGGGGAGTCACTTTAAAGTTCTGTCAATAAAAATGAAAATATATCAAAACCCTTTAAAACACGAGCCATTTTATTATAATATGAACATTGCTCTCCAACCAAAAATGCAAATATTCTCCCTCCATCAAAAAATGTGTTGATGATTTCACATCCAACAGGAAGTCAGTCTCCCCCCAAATGCCTCAAGGCTCTGTGCTTGCCCCTTTGTCTTGTTTGTTGTTTGTTTCTTTGCTTTTATTCCTTTGGCTATTGGTCATTTATTGTATTTAATTTCTCATTAGCATTCACATAAGGTCCTGGGTGGCATTCTTACCAGATTTGAAGAAGATGCACAAACCTATGCACAATATATGAGAGAGAAAGAATCTGAGAAAAATTAAGAACAATAACTGGACTGGAACTTTGGGCCAAACTGAGTAAGATGCCATTTAAGAGAGAAGAATATAAAATTCTATATGTGAAGATTTTTAAATCTATTTTACAAGTACAATATGGTAGTCTAATTTGTTAGATCATACTCTATTTATAAAAGATCCTGGGGTTTGAGTGGGACAACAACTTACAATGACTATGTCTTAATCCAATTATATATAATAATTGTAATACATATTTGTTAACTTATTGACTTGCCAGTATATGGCAGAAAAGAATTTTAAAATGCTTGTAGCCTAGATGGAAAGTCACAGCACTAAGGAATGAGGTCAGTGATACTCAGATCTGATTATTACACACCAGCAAAAATTCTCTTCATTGTTAAATATGATGCTTTAGGAAGAACAATTTATAAAAAATCACAGATTACCCAGAGGGATAACAGTCAGACTGGTGGGAGACATTAAATTTTTGCCATATGATAATGAGTTTAAGGAACTTCATATATTTAACCTAGAAAATGTAGGACTTGGGAGGACATAGGATGATTGATATAGAGATGAATGAAATTTAGAGATCATCTACTCAAATATTATAGCTTTGATCTTATTTTGCTGATTTTTTAGTTTTGTTTTTTGTTTTGTTTTTTTGCTGTACTTTCTAAACTCCCCCAATACTTCCCAGAAATTTTAGACCATGATGTTGTACATCCATTTCCTACTCCATACCTCTGCCAGTAGGGAATTATTTGTATCACTAGCACTTGTTACAACATCCTACAGAGTACATGTTTAATAAATGCTTAACTAGCTGGCTAGTGTCTTCCTTATGAGAGTGTAATCTCAATGAAGGCAAACCATGTTTTTCTTTGATTGTATTTGTATCCTGAGCACTTAGGAAGGACATAAAATAAATTCTCTTTATATACTGTATCTATCACCCAGGGTTTTATCTCAAGCTTTCCCACAACACATCCATCTATCCATCTATTTATCCATCTGTCTTTGTTTTTCTTTCTTTCTTTTTTCTTTTTTTGCTTCCTTCCTTCCTTCCTTCCTTCCTTCCTTCCTTCCTTCCTTCCTTCCTTCCTTCCTTCCTTCCTTCCTTCCTTCCTTCCTTCCTTCTTTCTTTCTTTCTTTCTTTCTTTCTTTCTTTCTTTCTTTCTTTCTTTCTTTCTTTCTTTCTTTCTTTCTTTCTTTCTTTCTTTCTTTCTTTCTTTCTTTCTTTCTTTCTTTCTTTCTTTCTTTCTTTCTTTCTTTCTTTCTTTCTTTCTTTCTTCTTTATTTCCTTCCTTCCTTTCTATCTCTGTACCTATCTCTCTATCCCTTTCAATCTAGATAACTTTGCAAAGACTGCTACATATCTAACTAACTAGCTAGCTATCCATCCATTTGTAAACTGTGGCCAAGTGTAATTGGTCCTACTAATAGTAAGAAATAGAAAAGTCATGATTTGAATGCAAGTCCCATGGCTCTAAACGCAATGTTCTTTATGCTTCATCCTTTTATCTTTGTAATAATGATTGCCTTTCAATAGTTAAAGGATTATGCAAGAGGGAAAAAATTGCTCAACCTGAGCTAAGAGGGCAGAACAGAGAACCATGAATTCCAAAGAGGCAGGTTTTAACTCAATATAAGAAATAACTTCTGGAAAATTTGAGCTAACAATAGTATAAGCTGCCTTTGGTGATAATGCATTTGCTGTCAGTGGAAGCCTTCAAATGGAGGCTTGGAGACCTGGATTGGGTTCTTATGCATGTCAGCTAGAACTGGCAAGAAAAATATCACATATGAAGACCACTCTCAGACAGCACACCTGCAACCTAAAAACAAATGGAGGCTAAGGATAAGGCCTAGGACCGCCCTAATCAGATCCTATATACCATGCTTAGAGATGGAAAGCTGGGGTCCTAATCAAAAGCCTGGTAGTATTTGGGGCCTGGCATCAGATATTTTGTCTGGATTCAGATATACTGAAATCACATGTGATGGCCCAGTGCCACCACAAGAAGATACTGACAGGACAATAAAAAGCCTAAAAGCTTGACATCTGGTCTGACCCAAAGCCAAGTGCATGGTGATCTACAAGATTTATATATTCTAGACTTCTGGCATCTCCTCAGTTAGGTTTTAACTAAAGAATTAGTGCCACAAACTAGTCAAATCCAATAATGAAAGAGGGGGACACCTTGCCAGCACTTGCTACCCACCACCTCTATCTTCCAGGTGTTGGGAGAATCATCCTAGAATCCATTCCAACTCCAAATTCATAGGCTTTTAGAAGTTTGGGGCCCAACCAATTGGTAACTATAGCTTGTCAATTTCCATGTCCTCCAATCCCAGGAATTAACAGTAGACCCTTGCCAATGTAAAAAGTCCTTTGATCTGCTACTTACTCTCTTCATCTATACAGTCCCAACACTGCCTCATCCTGGGGTCCCATTGCCCTTTACTTCCATTTGGTTCTCTGTAATTCCACTTGATTTTTAACAAACTTCTCATTATCTGTAATTCTTTCTTTTCATTGTTTATTATCCTGTACTCATGGTAAATTGAGTACCATTGAAAGATATAGCATTTCTGGTGAGACTCTTCAGTCTGGTTCCTTCTCCCCTCTCATTTCTCTCAAAATATGGCATCCAGAGGATGTGGGAGCAAAGCCTCTACTCCCCAATGGCACCTTTGATGTGTGACACCTTTGATCAATACCTGCTCTTCCTTTGAGGTTTTCCCCCAATTTCCAGTATCAGTTGTTCCAGGTATTTGTTGCTGTGATCTGTGAGACTCCAGAATCCCTCCCTCCATTCTCATGGACTTCAGTACCTGGATCATAGACTGTCTCTCCAACTTGATTCTTCATTTCATACTGAAGGCATCAAGTAACTCACTGACATTCTCTCAAACACACTGATTCATTCCCCTACTGAGTCCCCATAATCTTTACTTCCACTCTACCTCAGCTAACCATAAGGATTGGTGATGCTAATTGTTTTGATTTTATTCACCTTAATTCATCTGGACTCCCCTTGTTTTGAATGATAAAACTGCCATATCCAATCATGGTATGTGCTTAAATATATCTCTCAGCTTTTACCCCTTTGCTTTTTGATCAGATTGCAAAACCCAGTTTTTCTATCTCCCATATGTTCTGAGTTTGTCACCTGGGCTCCAGATTCCTTTCCCTTTTCTATTGCTCTTAATTCTGTAGTTGGCCAGTAAACAATGCTCTATCCTCTAGACTTGATTCACCTTCCAACCTGCCAGGTAGTTATTGATGCTCTGCCAGTTCTTCCTTGGATCTCTGTCTTTCTGACCCTCCCCACCACTATCCACCTTCTCTGTGTATGTGCCAGGGCTGCTAAAAGAAATCCAAATCACACGCCACCTGGTACAAGATATTTACAAAAAATTCATGCTATCCAGACTCAACTGAGCCTAATATAATCTATGATTGCCTCTATATTTTATTCATCTAAGTAATTCCTTAAATATCCTTTAAAACTTAAATTCTCAACTTCCAACAGAACACACACAATTTATCTAGCAGATATCCTTGTCTCCTAATTGCTTAGAAAAAAGAAGCCATGAAATTTGATCTCCCACTGCTTTTGCATTCTAGAAATGAGAAAAGCTCTCTGTCTTCATTAGCATTATCTTCCTTTACTTCTTTCTCTGAGACAGGAGTTAATAAAATTTTGGCAAAGACCAGCTAGTCTCTCTTTGCTCTTGATACCATCCCTTCTTATCTCTTCAAGAAGTCTGGAGGGGGAAGTTGGGTAGCTCAGTGTATAGAGAGCCAGGCCTAGAGATGGGAGGTCCTAGGTTCAAATCTAGCCTCAGACACTTCCCAGCTGTGTGACCCTGGGCAAGTCATTTAACCCCCATTGCCTATCCCTTACCACTCTTCTGCCTTGAAACCAATACACAGCATTGATTCCAAGATGGAAGGTAAGGGTTTTAGAAAAAGAAGTTTGACCCATTAAACATTTTCTCTGGGTCTGCTTGTCTCTATCTGTCTCTGTGTATCTCTCTCTGTCTCTGACTCTTCTATTTACTCACTACATGGTCATTTCCCCCCCTCCACCTCCCCAATCTGTTATCCCCTATTTTATTTCCTTTTGACACCAAAATCCTATGAAAAACAATCTATACTTTTTACCTACAATTTCTCACCAAGCACTCACTTCTCAGCCTTTCCAAATCAGGATCTTGACATTACTAGACTGAAAGTTCTTGCTTCAGAGTCTCCAATGATCTGCTGAAGTCATTATTCCTTCTTCTCTCTCTTTCTTCTTGACTTTTGTTCAGCTTTCACTAGCACTGATATTCCATTAAAATATTCTCTCCATTAACTTCCTTGACACTACTTTCTCCTTGTTCTTCTCATACATATTCAACTGCTCCTTACTTTCCTCATTCATGCTTACCTCCCCTTTACACACTTTCCCCATTATTTCCCTTACTCAAGACTTTCTAGTTATTTTCTTATATAATTATTTCACATGCTTAAAATTCCCCCCTTCCTCAATTGACCCACATTTATACTCTCATCTAATATTATGTCACATGTACTTATGTTTGTACCTAAGATTGAGAGCTAAAATATATCTGACAAACCATGAAGTTTATTTACTCATTTTACCAAAGAAGAAACTGATACATATAGATTAAATGATTTTTCTAGGGGCCCAGAGCACAGAAAAGTCTGAGATGAGATTTGAACTCAGCTTTTATCCTCACTCCATGTCCAGTCCCATACCATATAGCCTTTCTTGACACATATTATATTCCCTTAATAGAACGCCAGCTCTTTAGGGAGCACTATTTTGTTTTCATCTGCTTGCTGAATGTATGGCACCATTCATGGCACATAGGAAGAGCTTGATAAACACTTAACCAACTGAAGCTTGCTGCTCCTTTTTCTCTTCTAAAACATTGTCTAGAATTCTATGATTCTTTGTATAGGCAATATTGTCTTATAACTGTATTACAACACTGTTGCCCAGAAGGATATGATTCAGATGAAAAGCTTAGCACAGCTCCTGGTGCCCTGTCAGTACCATATAGATGTTTCTTTCCTTCCCTTTTGTTGGCATCACCCTAGCCACCAGAACATACAATGATAATGCTCTTCAAGGGATATGCAAATGCTATTTCTCCTCCTCTAAAAACAATTCTTATTAAATAGCATAAATAGCAAAATAATAATATTAGATCACATTCATCAAGGAATTTCATTTTTTCCTTCACAAAAACAGAAGAAGATAAGAGATGGACATCCCATAGATATTCTCTTCCAAAGATGGTCAAATTGCATCTATGTAAAATACATGGTAAGAGTAAATAGAAGCTTCTCAAATGGCACCTTCTTTTGTGCTTTTACACCAAACAGTTTATGCCAAATGAAAATTATAAATCCATGTTTGTATTGTGAGCATGACAGTAAGCCTGATCTGAAGCAAGGAATACACTCCACTCAAATATTACAAGTCAAGGAGTCCATGCAGCCCTGAAAATATGCCTTAAAATAATATAAGGAATGAATAATTCTTTGACAAAACATTTCTGATCTCATTCAGTAAAATGGGCAGCAAACATAGACTTTAGAACTGGAAAGGCCTTTAGAGGTCAGCTAATTCAGCCCTGTAATTGTCTAAAAGATGTGATTGAGGCTAAAGAGTTTTTGTCATGTACCCAATATCATAGACATAGGAGGTAGCAGAGTTGGGATTTGGAATTCCCAAAGTCACAGAATTCCCAAGTTTCAAAGTTGGAAGGCACCCTGGGTTCATCAATTCCTGGAAAAGGGTAACCTAAGCAACATTGAGCCAGAGATTCATAAGACCATAATTTTAAAACTGGGGAGAAACCTTTGAAATTACTGAGTCCCCTCTAGATGAAGAAACAAAGGATCAGAGATACCCAGGGACATAGAGGACACAATGGTCACACAGACTTTAAGATTTTAAAAAAAGTTGGAAGTCATTGCTTCTCCCCTCAAAAAAACAACATATCTTTTGTCCTAGAATCAATACTAAGTATCAGTTCCAGGGTACAAGAGTAGGAAGGATTAGACAATTGGTGTTAAGTAACTTGACCAGAGCCACATACCTAGGAAGTATCTGGTGTCAGATTTGTACCCAGATCTCCTGATCCTCCTGCACCTGGGCCTGGCTCTCTATCCATTCAGGTACCTAGCTGTCCCCAAACCCTTACTTCTTAAGACCTTCCATTTCACTTTGAGATAGCTCTCAAAATTAGCAAATGTTGTTTGACAAGTCTAAATTAAATTCTTTGCAATTTCCATTCACTGCTCCTATTTCTGCTCTCTAGGTCCAAGGAGAACAAGATTATCCCATTTTCTTCATGACAACCTCTAACATTCCTGAAAACACTTAGCATGTTCCATGTAAGTCATCTCTAGACTAAGCATCAGTGGTTCACTTCAATTCAATCAATATCTGTTATGCATCTACCTTGCTCCAAATATGGTGCTTAGACTGCCAAGGTGAAGAGAGATGAGGGGAGAACAATTCCTACTTTTAATTACTTTTAATTCTACTCCAAATAATAAACTCAGGAACCAAAAATTAAATTGTAATATATTTATGTAATATATGACATAATGGAACACTATTGTTCCATAAGAAATGACAAACAAGATGATCACAAACAAATCTGGAAAGACATGTATAATGTGATGCAAATTGAAGTAAGCAGACCCAGGAGAGTGTTGTACATAGTAACACAATAATATGTCATCATTAAATATGAATGACTTCACTATTATCAAAAAAGCAAAGATCCAAGATAACTCCAAGAGACTCAGTAGGAAAAAGACTATCCATTTCCATAGGAGAAGCACATGGAGTCCAAATGGAGGCTGAAATATACATTCTGTACTACATTTTCTCAATGAATTTTTCTCTATTTTAAGGAATATGTCTTGTTTTACAACATAACAAACAGGCACATATTTATTTTATGATAATACATGTAGAATCTATATCATATTACATGTCTTCTTGGGGAAGACAGGCAGAAGGAGGAAGGTAGAAAAAGTAAATATTATTTTTACATGCAATTGTAAGAAATAAAATGTTATATACACACACATATATATACATATATAAGAATAATTACTGAAGTAAAAGTCACTAACAATTTGTGGTGGGGGTTGAGGGGTCCAGAGTTGGGATCTGAATATGCTTTCCATAGGAGGTTGAACTTCTTGAATAGAACTTGGAAGAAAGCTAAATTCTCTGAGACAGAGTAGGAAAAGGAACACATTCCAGGTATGGGAGACCACCTATGCAAAGGCATCAAGGATCAAAGAGTCAATGAGGGACAGTCATGAGCCATAAAATGGGGACTTTAAACTAAAGACATATCCAGAAGAGCTTCACAAGTCAGAATAGAAGAGTTTCTGGGAGTTTTATTCTAGGGAGAAAAGGAAGGCATGATAATTTTTTAA
Organism: Monodelphis domestica; assembly: GCF_027887165.1. Lineage (NCBI taxonomy): Eukaryota > Metazoa > Chordata > Mammalia > Didelphimorphia > Didelphidae > Monodelphis > Monodelphis domestica. Next base: position 751,569,575 of record NC_077227.1, on the reverse strand, counting down.
TAAAGGAATGAGAATGTTAGCCTTGTGTTTTTGGAATAAAAATTGGAAACTAAGGAGAAATGTTGGAGCAACCCAATCAGAGTAGGAGATGACGAGATCAAATAGGGTTGATGACTCTGAGGGGAAAAAAGGAACAGATGTTTAAAATGCTAGGAAATTGAGATCAATAAAATTTGGAAACTGATTGGATATTGAGAGGGAAAGAGGATGAGGATAGTTCCAGGATTGTGAAGCTGGATACCTGGAAGAATGGAAGAGCCCTCAACAGTAATTAAGAAATTCTTCAAAGTTATTTATGTATGATATATTCCTTTCTGATACTGGTTGTCCTTATCTGAAGTCTCTTAAACTTTTTATTTTTTTTGTGAAATTGTGGTGCCCACACCTGAATTTAATAATTCTCTTAATTTTTTTTTTGGAAACTCAATTCTACTTTTATTTATTAGTTATTTTTTTTTACTTTCAATTCATTTGTTTCACCTTTTATTTTTTGGATTTTTATAGTTTTCATTTATTATATTTTTAAATTCATACCCAATTATTTAATCTCTTTTATTCCTTAAAGCATTTAGATTTATCCATTTTCCCCTAAGTACTATTTTTTTCTAACGAAGATAATTTTTAGTAGTTTTATTGGTAAGGCATTGAATAAATAAATCCAGGACGTATTGTACTTTTTTCTTATATTTACTTTGACAATTCATGAGCAATTAATATTTCTCCAGTTGTTTATTTTTTGTGATAAGAGTTTTATAATTGTTTTCACTATATATCTCTCTCACACATTTTGGTATATTATTTTATTGTTATTTTCCTTAATGAAATTGTTGATTGTATGATTTATTCTTTGTTTCATTCTTTAGAAATAAATTTAGTTTCTAAATTCTGAATTAATGTTAATGTGTCCTTCTAAGACCCTTTTAAATGTTTTTATTGCACTGTTATCTTAAATGGGTGCAATTAATATTTTTTTCTTCACTTGTTTGTGAAGTTTTATGTACTAATAAATTATCATTTTTTGTGAAGTTGTCATGTACAATTCAAAAATTGGTATATCTCTTTCTATTCCCATTCAATATTCTCAAAGTTTATCATATATAATTTCTCTAAAGTCTATACATTTCCTTAACTTCTTTCTTATTTATTTTATAGTTAAATTAATTGTAGTCTGAGATGGATCTATTGGAGTATTCTACTATTATAGTTTTGGTATTTCTTATAACTCACTAACTTTTCCTTCCAAAATTTGGATAGTATCTCACTTGTTGCCTACATCTTCAGAGGGATATATGGGGTATACAGAGGTCTAGCACCTCTGGCATGAGGACTTTTCAGAGTTTCTAATCCACATTCAGTGTCTTCCTGTCAGCCAACTCCCACTTGCGACTTTAAGAAGCTCTAGCATGTACAATAGCCACTATCTGGTAAAGCCAGCACAGGAGATGGGCTTAACCAAGATGAGGATAACTGACCCCTTCTAAACTTATCAGTGACTTAGGGGGATGTCTACACCAAGCTTGTGAAGACTTGCCCTGTGGAATGAGCAATTTTGTTCAAACAGCAATGAAAGTGGCTAAGCAAGAACCATGTAGCTCTTAGAGCTTGGTCAGACAATGAAGACACCAAGTCATCCACTGCATCCATAGCCATCACCAGTCATCCTGAGTTTTATATTGATAATAGATTTGAATGATTCTGGAAGACAAAGTGAGGCTGACAATATGATGCAACTCTGCCTCACATTAATCCAATTCATGTACAAGTCGAGAAATCTTTTATATTAACATTGGCTCTCCTCTTTGAAAATGAAATATGAACATCAATATGTTCAGTATAGATACTAATTCATTTTCTATGATATTGTTTTGTAAATATAGTTTTCCCCGAATTTCTCTTAATGATACTTATTTTAGTTTTTGCCTTGTCTGAGATTATGATTGCTACTCTTGTCTTAACTTTATCAACTGAAACATAAAATAATTTGTCCTAGTTTCTTCTGTGACAAGGAAATCACTTTAAAAGACTGATATATATTAATTTAAGGTCGCCAAGGAATTCAGCTATGTAATTCCTAAATGAAAACTCCAGTCAGCCGTCAGCCTTTTATAGAGTTTAATTACAAACAGGAGGAAGAAAAGAATTAGATATATATATAGAGAGAGAGAGAGAAAGGGGAGAGAAGGGAATAGGGCTTAAATACCCCCTCTGTTTAGGCTGGGACAAAAGGCCCAAGCCCTTAGATAGCTGAGGCAAAGAAAGGAGATCAGTCTCACGTGACCAAAATGGAGAAACAGTCTCAGGGGCCTCCACCTCCAGCTTCCTTCAGAGCAAGCTTCTCAGAGCACCACCTCTCAGACCAACCACCTCTCCAACAACCCCGCTATCTTTAAGGAAACCATCCAACTTCCCTCCCCTCAGTTCTCACATCTACCAATCACTGTCCATGTCCTCCCTGTGCCAATGGTGGCTCCAGCTTAACCCAGGACCATCCAGAGGTCTGTGGCCTTGCACATGTCTGTTGAAGGTCATACTCTCAAATAATTAAATCTTGATCCTTTGCTACAGCCCTTCCCAAATCCTGCTACCCTGAGTAGGGTGGAGATTGGAATAATTAAATTTTGATCTATGCTGCAGCCCTTTCCATTGTTCAGCAAAAGGTTTCTGTCCTAAAGTAATCCCAAGAAGGGAGGAGGAGGAACCTCCCTTGCCAATGGGGTTCATATTCCAATGATGAAATTTCCAACATTCACAAGTCTAAGAAATTTTAAGGTTTACACTTCTTTTAAATCACTATTTTCCATTTCAAAGGTGTCTCTTATGAACAGTATCCTGCTGTATTCTGATTTCTAACAGATTATGCTATCCTCTTCCATTGTATGGATAAACCTCTCCTCTTCATATTCCCATTTTATGATTACTGTGTATTTCTCTTGATCGTATTCAGTTCTATTTGCCTTTCTCTTTTTAATGCTATTCATTTCTTCAACAGTCTGATATGTTTCTGACCACTCTCTCACTTAATCTGCCATCCTCTCATCCCTAATCATTTTGCTCTTATTCTATTTTCACCTACTTTCCTAATCAGTGAAATTAATGTCTTTATCCAGTTGTATCACTCTCATAAAAGACTCAGCTTCCATTGCACTCTCAGATAAAATTAAGCTTCAACTGTTGCTCCCACATTATCCCTTCCATTGTAAAAAAATGCAAAAACCAAAAAAAAGTCCTTTATCTTTTATGTAAGATAAATTTCCTCATTCTACCTTTACCTTACTTTTACTCCCATTACATCATTCTCATTTTCATTCTTCTTTGAAATCACCCCAACCTAAAAGAGCCATACCCCTGCTAAACTGTTTAAGTAGGATATACTAACTGTCCTAAGAATGATAATATTTTAGGTGTTGAATATATCATCTTCCCATATGGAAATGTCATCAGTTTAACCTTTATGAATCTCTTATGATTTCTTTCCCATGTTTATTTTTTCATGCTTCTCTTGAGTCTTGTTTTTAAATGTCGAATTCTATTCAGTTTTGATGCTTTCATTAGGAATGCTTAGAAGAAATGATCTGTTTCATTAAATATCAATTTTTCCCTGAAGAATGGATCTCAGTTTTTGCTAAGTGCATTATTCTTGTCTATAATCCTGGGTCCTTTGCCTTCTGGTGACTCATATTGCAAGTCCACCCTTTTAGAGCAATATATGATAAATTTTGTGAATTATGGTCTATGGTTTATTAATGTTTTGTTTGTTATTTTTTCTGAATCCTTGTAATTTTTTCTCTTGACCTTGGGGTTCTGGATGTTGTCTATAATATTCTTGGAAGTTTTCATGTTGAAATTTATTTCATGATGTGACTGGCAGGTTTTTTGTTCAATTTCTACTTAACTCCATAGTCCTAAGATATCTGGCCAATTGTTTTATAATTTCTTGAAATATGATGTCTATACTGTGTATTACCATGCATTTCAGGTAATCTAATGGCTCTTAAATGATCTTTTCTCAATCAATTTCCTAAGTCAGTTGTTTCTCCTATGAAATATTTCACATTTTATTCTATTTTGTTCAGTCATTTAGTTTTGGATTCTTTTAATATGTCTCTGGAGTCATTCACTTCGACTTGGTCAAATTTGTATTAGAAAAAAAGTTATTTTCTCCATTGATTTTTAATTAGATTTTTTCTAATTACATGTAAAAACCATTATGAATTTTAAAAAATTTGAATACCAAAATTATTACAGTCACTCCTTGTCCTCTCACCACTCACTGAGAAGGAAAGCAATTTGATAAAGATTATACATATGAAGTCATGGAAAATATATGTCCATATTTGTCATTTTGTAAAAGAAGAAAGAAAAAAATATATTTTTTAACTCTTACCTTCTTTCTTGGAGTCAATACTGTGTATTGACTCGAAGGCAGAAGAGTGGTAAGTGCTAGGCAATGGCGGTCAAGTGACTTGCCCAGAGTCACATAGTGGGAAGTGTCTGAGACCAGATTTGAACCTAGGACCTCCCATCTCTAGGCCTGGCTCTCAATCCACTGAGCTATTCAGCTGTTCCTGAAAAAAAAAATTCTTTAATCTGAATGCAGACTCCATAAGTTTTCTCTCAAGAGATGGATTGCTTTTTTCATTATAAGTCCTCCAGCATTATCTCAGATCATTGGATTGCTAAGATATAGATAGTTTTCATTCAGAACTGACAATCATACAAATTGCTGTACATTGAGTACACTCTTCTGTTGGTTCTACTCACTTCACTTTGTATTAGTTCATATAAAAGCTTTTTTCTAGGATTTTCCTGAAAATATTCTGCCCACCATTTTTTATTTAAAACTTTTACCTTCTGTCTTAGTAGTCAATCCTTAAACTGAAGAATGGCAAGAAGTAGGCAATTCAGGTTAAGTGGCTTGCCCAGGTCACACAGCCAGGAAGTGTCTGAGGTCAAATTTGAACTCAGGTGCTCCCATCTCCAGATCTGGTGCTCTATCCACCATGTTCCCTAGCTTTACCACCCCTTCATAATGCAATGCCAGAAGTCTGTCCAACCTGAAATAAAGCAACTGAGGAAGAACTCCAAGCCAATAACTATTAGTTAGATGGACCCTGCCCCCTTAAAGAAATGGGATCCCAGATCTCCGTCATTGTCTAGATTCTCTAGAGTACAGCTTTTATTTCCTTTAGTGACCAGCCTTGTCCTTCATGCTGGTGAGTTCAGGCATCAGTGAGTGATCTCATTGCTGGGTTCCAATCACTTGTGATGCCCCTTGGTCACCTTGTTATCAAACAGCAAGTGACCATGTAGAAATCAGCTCATCCACCTTACTTTATGCCACACACTTTATCATCAGGTCTACTTTATCAACAGGCATTTTAGTTTCTCATTTAGGTGTCTAGCTTGCTTAATAAGAGTCACACAGGGAGCAATACTGAGGGAAGGGCTTTTTTTCTTCCATATTTAATATATCATGGGACTCTCCAATGAGGCTTGTGGCATCTGGATGGAGGCCCCATTTCAAATCATGTTGATTCCCTTCAAGTCATGTTGACTAAGTTAAAGACTGATAGAGAATTCCTGGGGAAAAAGACTCTTGTTTCTGCTAATCATGAAACCATAAACTATAATTGGAACTATGACTAGCTACTTCTGATTAATGTTTGTTAAGCATCTGATCACTGTCCCTACAGAGTCTCATGAAATTAGATAATACTGATGAAAACCAATCATAGGGATAAAATTATTGATTTTTAAGTTGGGCAGGAATCTACTTAAAATAGGGCAGAAAATTATTTTGTCAGTCCCTTTTCTTATACTACAGCACTATTTCACCACATCCACATGCAAAAACTTGTTCAGCCATTCCCCAAATGATGGTCATCCCCTGTAGTTCAAAAATTTAACCACAACAAATAGAACTGATATAAATATTTGTGTATATATTGGTTCTTTTGTTGTCATTGCTATTGCTTATCTTTGGGGGTACAGATTTAGTAGTTGTACTGCTGGGCCAAAGGGTATGCACAGTTTCAAAGTCCTTTGGACAGAGTTCTAGATTGCTCTCTAGAATGTTTGGATAAATTACAAATTTTATCAATAGTGTTCCAGGTTTTTGGCATCCATTCCAGCAATTGTTATTTTCCTTTTTTGACATATTTTCTAATCTGATTTTACCTCAAGAGTTGTTTCAATGTACATTTCTCTAATCTATAGTGATTTAACATGTTTTCATATGAAACATATATACTATGTATATTTTTTCTAAAAATTCTGTTTCCATATTCTTTTACCATTTATCGCTTTAGGAATGACTTACATTCTTATAAATTTGAATCTGTTCTCTATATATTTGAGAAATAAAATCTCTATCAGAGAAAGTTGTTGCAATCCCTTCCCTCCTCCAGTTTTCTGATCTCTTTTTAATCTTGGCTCCATTGCTGCACTGCATATCATCTACATTTTTTAATTTAATGTAATCAAAATTATCCATTTTATATCCCAAATGCCCTCTATCTCTGGTTTGATCATAAATTCTTCCCTAATCCATAGCTTTGACACATAAATTATTCTAGGTTCTTCTCTTTTGCTCAGGGTATTACCCTTTCTGTCTTAATTGTGTATCCATTTAAAAATAATATTGGCATACAGTATGAAATATTGATCCCTCTGTATGTTCTTCAAAACTGCTTTCCTCTTTTCCTGGTAGTTTTTGTCAAGTGGTAACTTCTCATTCCCAAAGTTTACATCCTTGTATTTTTAAAGCACTTGGTTACTATGGTAACTTACTACTCTGTATACTTGACCTGATCTATTCCACTGATCTGCCACTCTAGTTCTTAGCGAATAACAGACTGTTTTGATGATTACTACATTGAAACACAATTGTAGATCTACTACAGCTAAACTATCTTCCTTCCTATTTTTTATTGGTCCCCCTTAAAATTCTTGACTTTTTGTTCTTTGAGATGAACTTTATTATTTTTTTCTAACTAACTATATACCTAAAGACATAGATATATAATAGTTTGATTGGGATGGCACTGAATAAACAAATTAATTCAGATAAAATTGTCATTTTCATTTTATTAGCTTAACCTACCAATGAAGAATTACTATGTAGGTAAAATTGGTTAGATATGACTTTATTTGTGTAAAAATAATTTTGTAATCATGTTCATACAGTTTTTATGTCTATATTCATTTTAAATGTAATTTTTCTTTCTATTACTTGCTTCTGGACTCTATTGATAATATGTAGTTCTTATGATTTCTGTGAGTTTATTTTCTGTCCTGGAACTTTGCTAAAGTTGTTCATTATTTTCAATTACATTTTTAGCTGATTATCTAGGATTTTCCAACTGCACAGTCTTTTCATCAGTAAAGACTCCTAGCTTTGTTTCTATATCGCCTATTCAAATTCCTTCAATTTATTTTTCTATTATTACTATAGCTAGAAATTTTATTAGAATGTTGAATAATAATAGTGAAAATGGACATCCTTGCTTGATCCCTGATCTCAATAGAATAGTCTCTAACTTATCTTCTATATAGACAATGCTGTTGTTTTTTAGTTAGATACTATTTAATACTTTCAGGAAAATTCCATTCATTACTAGCCTTTATTGCTGGCATTTTCAATAGAAATGTATTGCATTTTATAAAAAAAATTGTTTCTGCATCTGTTCAGATGATCATATGATTTCTGTTTATTTTTATTGATATATTAAATTATGTTAATATTAAACCAGCCTGACAATGCTGGTATAAATCCCACTTGGTAATACCATTTGATTTTGTGACATATTGCTGTAATCTTCTTGAAAATATTCAATTTATATTTTGTGCATCAATATTCATTAGGATAATTGTTCTATAGTTTTCTTTGTGTGCTTTTACTCTTCCCAGTTTAGATATCATCACAATATTAATATCTTAAATGGATTTTGTTGGGATTCTTCCTTTGCCTAGTTCCCCAAATACTTTAGATAGTATTGAAACTATATTTTCTTTAAATAGTTGGTAGAATTTCACTTGTGAATCTATCTGGTTCAGCTTTTTTTTTTTTTCTGGAAGGAGTTCATTGATGTTTTAAAATTTCTTTTTTTTTAAAGATAGGATTATTTATTCTATGTCCTCTTCTTTAATCTTGGCAATTTATGATTCTATCCACATTTATTTCATTTAGATTTTCTTATTTTCAATTTTCTAAATCTCTCCTTTGATTTTAGTATTTCTATTTTGGTATTTAATTGGGAATTTTTAATTTGTTCATTTCTAGTTTGTTATTATGCCATGCTTAATTGATAAATCTGCTTTTTATCTACTTTACTTATGTAAGCTTTTAGAGATATTTTTCCCCTAAGTACTACTTTGGCTGCTTCTCAAAATTCTTCCTATGTTGCTTCATTATTATCATTCTCTTAATTGATTGATTCTATGATTTATGTTTGGCACAGTCATTATTTAGAAATAATTTTTTTCCCTATTCCTTTTTTTATCTATGTATCCCTGGCCCTTAATTTTTTCTTAATTGTATTATGATCTGAACAGGAAGAATTTCTGCTTTTCTGAATTTAGGGTTTTATACCCTAATGCATAGGGTATTTTTTTTTGTTTTCTTTTGTGTTTGTGTATGTATGTGTGTGTTTCGTGTAGCATGGTGAATATATATATATATATATATATATATTTTCACTTGTAACTCATTTACTAGCCTTTCTTCCTGGCATTTTCAATAGAAATGTATTGCATTTTATAAAAAAAAAATTTCTGCATCTGTTCAGATGATCATATAATTTCTGCTTATTTTTTATTGATTGATATATTAAATTATGTTAATATTAAACCAGCCTGACAATGGTGGCATAAATCCCAATTGGTAATACCATTTGATTTTGTGACATATTGCTGTAATCTTCTTGAAAATATTTACTTTATATTTTGTGCATCAACTCACTTTACTTTTCCTAGGAATTTGGATGCTATATCATTTGCTGATTAAATATGTTTTATTAATATTGATTCTTTTTCTTCCCATTTATCTCTTTTAATTACATATTAGCCTTTACCTTATTCTTTTGCTTTTCCTTCCACTTCAGAATTTGTTTTCAGATGTTATTTTAATATTGCTTGGAAGGGAATTTTGGAGAGTTCAGGTGAGACCCTATCTTTACTATTCATTTTGGTTCCACCACTTCTGTAAGGTTTTACATCTTTATTTTTCCATTTGATCAATTCTGATCTTTAAGGAATTATTTCTTCAGTGTTTCTTTATACTTCTTTTATTATGTGACTGATATTTTAAAGACGTACCACCTTTGTTATTTTCATGCCTCTTTGACCAAGATATTAATTCCTCTTTTCACAATTTCCTCATTTCCCCTCTATACTTCTTTATTTTAAAATCCTTTTTTGCACATTAGTTGTTTTTCTTTAGCTTTTCTAGGAATTTTTGTTGGGCTGGTATATGATATGAATTTTCTTTGATGATTTGGCTGAAGATATTTTCAAGTAGTTGTCTTCTTCTGACTTTATGTCTGGAGCTTTCCTGTCACCATAGAAGTTTTTGTGGTCAGGATCTTTTTCTGTTGTTGATCATGAGCCTCTAAATATTGGGGGAATTCCAAAGTGGTGTTGTCAACATGGAATCTAGAAGCCCCCAAACTTGTAGCCTAGAAAGATTAAATGAACCCCAGTTTACTTAGCATAAAAATTCCATGTTGACAGTGTGATTCAGTGAAAACTCTGGCAAATGCTCTCCAGCTCCCTTCACTGAATCTTACCCAGGTGGGTTTCTTGCTCTCTTATGACTACTATACCCTCTCTGTGCCCTGTAACCATGACCTTAGACTAGGTAAAAGGCTACAGAACTAACAAGTGAAACATGATACCTTTTCCAGTTCTAGCACAGGCATCCCTTTAAATCTATGTGTGACCAGATGTTCATTTCCCTTACCATCTCTGACAGAAATAATTAATTTTTACAAATATATAATAGTCTCTGAACTCTACTTTGATTCCAAAACTTTCCTGGAGACCTCAAGTCTGCCCTGTCCCCTAAGAACTCATCCTAAGGGAAGTCCCAGACTCACCCATTTCAGACAGAACAAGAAACCTTAAAGGGAGCCCTAAATCAAATGTTAAATACCATTTTGTCCTAGTAGTTTTTCCAAGTGTATTAAAGTCCTCCCCCAGGTAGCCCAGCCTTTGGCTGAACCCTTCCCTTTTGTATTCATTGTAAAGCATCAGCCTCTCCCTGATAATCCTGTCTTGGACTTCTCAATTCCTTGTAGTAATGGTAATGCCAATCAATCATACTTCTATGTCCTTAATTCCCCAAATATATTGGGGTATATAAGTTCCCCAAGTTCTATTGTTCTTTGAAGAGTCTTCAAGCATGGTACATTCTCCCAGGGATAAGTCCCCAGAGTCCCAGCATGTTGACTTTGTGCAGTTTGTGGCTGTTGTCTCTGTATAAAACTGTGAATTACTGGACCTATCTTTTTACTGATTAAATATCTGGTTTTTCTGACTACTGTAGTAGCTCTGTGTTATTTTCAGATTAGCAATATATTGGCAAGTCCTAGAAATAGACACAAATAAACCACCTGTTGGAATATGTACATACTTACCTACATATATACACAACCATAATGTTATTATATATGCAGTTTAATGTGTGATTTTATTAATATATAAATTATATATTACTATTTATTAATATTATAATGTATTAGAATATAAATGTATAGAAACATTTTTAAGAAATAGAGAAAGAAAAAGAAAACAAGCAAACAAAAAAGATAGAAAGAAAGACAGACAGAAAGACAGACAGAAAGACAGACAGAAAGACAGACAGAAAGACAGACAGAAAGAAAGAAAGAAAGAAAGAAAGAAAGAAAGAAAGAAAGAAAGAAAGAAAGAAAGAAAGAAAGAAAGAAAGAAAGAAAGAAAGAAAGAAAGAGAGGAAAGGAAGGAAGGAAGGAAGGAAGGAAGAAAGAAAGAAAGAAAGGAAGGAAGGAAGGAAGGAAGGAAGGAAGGAAGGAAGGAAGGAAGGAAGGAAGGAAGGAAGGAAGGAAGGAAGGAAGGAAGGAAGGAAAGAAGGAAGGAAGGAAGGAAGGAAGGAAGGAAGGAAGGAAGCAAGGAAGGAGGGAGGGAAGGAAGGAAGGAAGGAAGGAAGGAAGGAAGGAAGGAAGGAAGGAAGGAAGGAAAGAAGGAAGGAAGCAAGGAAGGAGGGAGGGAAGGAAAGAAGGAAGGAAGGAAGGAAGGAGGGAAGAAAAAAAGGAAGAAAACTTATTATCTAAAGCTTTATCTCTGGAGTCAATCAAGTCTGTTCTCTCCTCCAAATGGCAATCCTAAAAACACCTGAGGGCTTCTTCCAGGTCCCTATAAATTAAGATATTATTCTTTGTAAACATTCCCAGTACTTTCAATTGATACCCATTTGTCAGTCACTGGAATCTCTTCACTATCTCAGTTACCTTCCTCTGAAAGCTAATCAAAGTTCTGTGTGTGTGTGTGTGTGTGTGTGTGTGTGTGTGTGTGTACTATGTAAATATTGATATCTCTATCTGTTCATCTACTTATTTTATTTGTTTATCTATCCCCTTATTCATTCATACATTAACCTATTTATTCATTTGTTCATAATTAATCATCTATTTCATTATTTATTTAATTGTTTCTTTTGTTATCAAGGTAATAAACTCACTAGATAACTGGTACTTAAAGATGCCAAAGGTATTAAGATATCCTTAATAATTTTGATAGGATTGCAGATTGCATTATCAGTGGTTACTTGTTTGTGTTTTAAGGACACTAGGCTGACTCAGAATGATGAAACTCAATCAGATGAAACTGGATTGAAATGGTTTCCATGCTATTAGTTCTCCTTTTTTATTAGACCATTAGATTGCATATCAAATGTTTCATTCCTCTTCATTTCTTTTCTAATGTACTTTTAATTACTTGATATTTAAAATGAATATTTATCCAAAGAAGCACATAAACTTATAGGTTTTAAAGTGCATATTTTTAAGACTTTTAAAGACATTCTAGGAGCTATTGGTTTGTGGAAGTCATGTGGAAGTCAAGGATAATTGAAGCCCACAGACTCATCTTCTCCTACACAGAAAAGAATACAGTAGGAAACAAAAATGAAATAATAATCAACCAACAGTTACAATAATTTCCAACAATTGTGAAATTATTGCTGCAAAATATCTAATCAATTTTCAGAAAACAAATTAAAATGCTCAAAATAGGCCTGGCATCTATATAGTTGTGTTTTCGTTGTCCTCCCACCCCACCCCTGTAGTTGACATTTTGTTCTTGAAGTTGAATGAATGAATTAGTTTCAACATAAAATAGCTGCTTACCATTGCTATGAAAGATAATGTCATAATTGTTACAGGCAAGGCAATATAAAGACTGGAGTACTAAAGATGGGGGTAAAAATTATTTTAACTGATGAAGGTTACTTTACCCTCCAATTTAATGATATATCAGCACCATAGTCTATAGAAGTCTAGGTCTTTTGTGGACATTAGTCTGTAAAATATTACTTTTACTTCCTAAAAGAAACAAATATATATATATATATATATATTTACTTCTGGTAGACTTGAAAGTTTTCTATTCATTGATGGAATAGTAATTGGTGACATATGTGAATACTTATATATGTGTATATTTTCGTGGATATACATGTTTATAAACATAAGAAAATTTGTTTTGGAATTATTGAAAATGTGGATAGATAAGTACAACATGAATTTAATGTATGGTAACTATCATGAAAAGTTAAAATATTTATACAAGAAATGGAAATAACTATATTTCACTAGCCTGGTAATTAAAACTAATAATCAAGTATTTGTTTTAAGTTCTTACTATGGGCCTAGGCATAGTATTTGGTTCTAGAGTTATGAATACAAAGAACAAAACAGTTCCTTCTCACAAAGAGTTTATAATATAATAGGAGAGGCAACACACCGTGAAGACCATGTCGATGGTGCTGCAATATGGTTGGAAGCCACATTGTGATTCAGGCAGGTTCTGCTCTAAAACAGATGACAGGAGTCTGTTGAGTATAACAGGGGCGAGGATCTTTCCAGCAGTGGAGAGTAGTGAGATGCCTCTGTAGTTTTCACAGGCTGCTCGTGAGCCTTTGTTCTTGTATAGGGCTACAATGGAGGCATCTCTGAGTTCTGGGGCATGTCTTCCTCTTCCCATATGCTGGTCAGCACTATGTGGAATGCCTGGAGTGCCTTTCCAATTAAGGCCTTGTACACCTTGGTTGGGATCCTGTCTTTACTCATTTGCTTAATGGCTTTTTGGACTTCCTCTATTGAAGGAGGGACATCAAGTTCTTCAATGGTACGGTTTTGGAGGATCTGGTTAAGGGTCCTTTGGTCGACTGAAGAGGGTCAGTTGAGAAGCTGACTAAAGTGTTCTTTCCACCTGTTGCTGATGCCTTTTTTTTATCTTTTATGAGAGTGTCACCGTCAGAGGATAGCAAGAGAGTGGTAGTGGGTTTTAATGGCCCATAGACAGTCTTGAGAGCACTGAAAAACTGTTTTTAGTTTTTCATATCAGCAAACCGCTGGATTTCTTCTGCTTTTTTTCCCCAACATCGGTCTTGCATCTTCCTGATCTCACGCTGTGCCGTGGCTTGGAGAGACTTGAATCTGTCCTTTTTAGGAGCAGAGTTTGGGTTATTTTGTCACTCCATAAAGGCTTTGCTTTTCTTGCTCAATAGGTCTTCAATAGCAGTGTTGTTCTCATTGAACCAGTCCTGGTGGTTGCGTTGTTTTGGGCCTAGGACTGCCTTTGATGTTTCCTTTATTGTGTCTCTGAACTGGTTCCATTTCTCGGTTGAGCTTCCAGTGAGTGGTCCCTTGGCAGACAGCTTGTCGTCTACTCAGGACTGGAATGTTTGCAAATAAGATGGATCTCTAAGAGGACTCACATTGAAAAATGCGCGAACTGTCTGGGCGCGTTTTGGATGGCGAGGCACAATGCACATTTGAAGAGTTGCTCTAACCAATCGGTGGTCTGTCCAGCATTCAGCTCCTCTCATGGCTCTGGTGATCTTTACATCCTGGATGTCTTGCCGACATACAATGATGTAGTCAATGAGATGCCACTGTTTTGATCGTGAGTGCATCCATGTTGTTTTATATTTGTTTGCCATTCTGAACACAGTGTTCATGATGGTGAGTTCGAACTCTGAACATTTGCTGAGTAGCAGTAGGCCATTGTTGTTCATTTTGCCCACGCCGTGTTTGCTGAGCACTCCTTTCCATCTTTCATGGTCCTGGCCAATGTGGGCGTTGAAGTCTCCCAGTAGTATCAGCTTGTCATTTGTGGGCACTGAGTGCTGGACGGCACTCAGGTCAGAGTAGAACTGCTCAATGGTCTCCTCTGTGCTGGTCAGTGTAGGGGCATATGTGTTGATGATTGTGGCATACCGGTCTTTGCTGAGAGGTAAACGGATCTTCATGAGCCTTTCTCTGTTGCCCACAGGCAAGTCTGGCAGCTGTTTGAGCAAACTGGTCTTGATGGCCAGGCCAACACCATGGATTCTGTCTTCATTTGAGGCTCTCCCTTTCCAGAAGAAGGTGTATCCAGTGGTGGGTTCGCTGAGTGATCCCTCTTCTGGTAAGCATGTTTCGCTTAAGGCTGCGATGTCAATGTTATATCGCGCCAGTTCTTTACCAATTAGAGCTGTTCTTCTCTCAGGTCAGATATTCTCTCTATCAAGTAATGTTCTGATCTTCCATGCTCCTAGTAGGAGTTTCTTTGTATTTTTTCTTTGATTTCAACCGCTTAAAAGAGATGACCCGCCAGCCACGGTGTGCTGACCAGGTGTTTGTAGGGCAGGCAATGTTTGGGACACCTTTTCTAGTCCCCTCCCTTGATTAGGGTGAGCAGCACTGTCCTAGAGAGGGCTGCTCCGTCGCCCAGGATGCTGCCAACATCCCTGCTTCCCACAGGGCTGAGCGACCACTGGTCTGTGGGCCGCCTACATGCAGCATTGTGACTACAACTGCCAGTGGTCACCTCCATCTGTTGCGTCACCACTCCCCCATCACCGCAGGTCTTGAGAAGGGTGGACGGGGTTAGGATAGATGAGTGTGCACAAAGATACTTGTGCATGAAGGAGATTTAAGTGGAAAAGTTGTTGCACAGAGACAGTCCCACTCTCTCGGCATTGGAAGCCTGATTCCAGTGGCACGAAAAATTGTTATGTCTGGAGACTTCCTCAGCTGCACTGGATGGCCATGTTGTCCTTTGTGCTCCAACACACCCTAAGCACTCCACAGTGCTTTGCTGCGTCGCCCTCTCAGCCGTTGAACCTTCTTATTGGTTTCTTCTATCTGTTCCGCCGAAACAGTCTTCACATGCTGGGTGAGCAAAGCCCTGGTTCACCAGGGATCGACGACCCAATGGCTACCCTCACAAGGTTTGGCCGGCCTGTCGAAGCTGTTGCCCGGGGTGTGGCCGCTGCCACATGCTAGCAGCTCCTAGGAGCCACAAGTGAGAGCTGGGTGTCAGGTGGGGGTCAGAGGCTGGAGAGCTGCCCTAGGAGGGCACGACAAGCCCTCCATACCAGAGATACTACCCCTCCCTGAACACCCCATACACCCCCAACACTTACATATGTATATATAAGTGAACAATATAAAATAATGTTAAATACAATCATTTACATAAAAATTATGTAGAATATATTTTGAGAAGGAGGGTATCCTAAGTTGAGAGAAGAAAGATTGTATTAAGGGAATCATGTATGCATTGGATATTAAATGGGAAGGATTCTATGTGGTGCTAAAAGGGGAACATTCTAGGCATGAAAAAAAGCAAGCACAAAGACAATGAAATGAGAAATTAACAGTACTAAATAAGAAAAGAAGTAGCCAATTTGACTGGATTACAGAGTTTGTGGAAGGAGATTATGATCAATGAAGCTTGAAAGATAGCTTGGAGACAGGCTGTTGACATCACTAAAATCTAATAGTGGAGTTTATATTTGATTCCAAAGACAATAGGAAGGCACTGGAGTTGATTTAGTAGGAGAGTCACATGATCAGATCTATGCTTAAAGAAATTACTTTGGCAATCATATAGCAGACTGCCCTAATGAAAGAACTGAGGTAGAGAAAATAATTAGAAGGCTTTGAGAGTTATTTGTGTGAAAATTTTTGAGGACTTGACCTGAATGGGTAGTTGAAAGAAGGTATGAGATGCTACAAAAGTTGTGGAAGAGCTAGTGGTTTGGTGTTTTTTCCAAGGCAATACAAGTGACTTCAAGAAATAATTTTATACATAATTTTTATTGTTTTTAAAAACATAAAAAGTGGGTAAGGTTTGATTATGTTTTACTTTGTCTCAGTTAATTCACATATAGTCCAAGGGTACCCAGAAGAGGGCAATTAGGATGGTGAAGGATTTCAAGTTCATATCATATTTACTTAAAGTAATTGAAGATATGAAGTCCAGAGTGGGGGGAGGAGATGTGTAAGGAAAATTCATGTAATTGATATGTTCTCATGTGAGAGAGAGAATTCATTTGTTCTATTTTGGGTCTATCGATGGAGGAAGTTACTCCAGTATCTTTGTCAAGAAAAAAACCAATAAGGTCACAAAAAGCTGGACAACAATGAAATGTCTAAAAAATAAATTTGGCCCCAAAAGGGAAAAAACAGATTCAATGAAAAAAATATAAATGGATATTACATCTTATATATTTTAGGGGCAAATTTCTCAAAATTAAAGTTGTTCCAAAGTGCAATGGATTGTTTAAAGAAATGTTAGGTTCCTCTTCTTTGGAGATCTTCAGAAACTAAATGCACATTTGCAATACAGGTGATTCCTTCCTATTGTGGCATACACTGAATGGTAAATGAGGCTTGTTCTAACAAATTCTATGAGAATAAAATTTATGGCTATGAATTCATTTCAGCTAAACAAATATGTTTAGTGGGGAAATTGATCATTTTTGGATCTGGAGTAGTCAGAGACTTAGGTTTAAATCCTGACTCAGTTACTAATTTATAATATGATAATAAACTAGTCATTTATTCCCTTACCCTCATTTTCTCATCTGTATAATTGGGCAAATAACAGCACCTAACTCCTGGAGTTCTTGTCTGTACAAAATAAAATGAATATATGTAAAGTACTTATACATCAGTGGCAGCAGCTGAGGAAGATAACCTCAGGGCAAAACTCAGTGCAGTCTGATACACTATAGACCCACCATTGAAAATAACAGCCACAGGAGGTAAGAAACTAAGATAGAAATGACCACCAACATGCAGGAATTCCAATTCTCCAGTTGGAAAAGATGTAAACAACAGCAAGAAAATCTTGTGACCCTGGAAAATTTCTATGGATAAAAAAACAACAACAAAATACAGAAGCAATAGAAGAGAGTGAGAAACAAACTAACACATGCAAACTCCCTCCCCCCAATGGAATATGGTTGCAAGCTATGGAGGAACTAAAAAATGAGTTGGAAAACCAAGTAAGAAAGATAGAAGAAATAGGGGAAGAAAAGTGGAAAAAAGAAATGAAAGTAATACAAAAGTAAAATAACAGCTTAAAAGACAAAATTGTCCAAGTGGAAAAAAGAGGCAAATAAGTGAAATTAAATAAAAAAGATAATTGGAGCCTGGAAATGAACTGCTTGAAGACATGAAAAGTAAGATGAACCAAGCTGTAAAGGAAAACCAAAAGATAATTGCTGAAATTCAGTCATTAAGACTAGATTTAGGCTTGTAGAATATCTCATGAGACAGCAAAAAATAATAAAGCAAAATTAAAAGAATGAAAAGATAGAAGGAAACTAGAAATATCTCATTGAAAAGACAACTGACCAGGAAAACAGATCCAAGAGATAAAATCTGAGAATTGTTGGACTAACTGAAAGTGTGGAACAAAAAAAAAAAAACAAAAACCCAAGCCATTTGTTAAATTTTTCATGGTTGGATTCTGAATGTTTCATATAGGTGGTTGCCAAGGATTTAATTTCTAAATCCCAAAATGAGATACTAAAGTAAATGGAATTATGGAATTTGTGGTAGTTTATTTACAATAAAGGGAAAGTATTAAGGAAGAGAGAAAATGGGAGAGAGAGAGAGAGAAAGGGAGAGAAAGAGAGAGAGAGAGACAGAGACAAAGAGAGACAGAGACAGAGACAGAGAGAGAGAGAGAGAGAGAGAGAGAGAGAGAGAGAGAGAGAGAGAGAGAGAGAGAGAGATCTGGCTTCTTCTGATATCAGTTAGAATTTCTAAGCCCCAGTCAGAGGAAAAATGTCTCAAGACCAGGGGCCTTTCTTGGAGGTTTAGACCCCAGAGAAAGGCAGGGTCACTAAGTCAGCCTTTCACTCACCAATGGTGACTGTCTAAAATGAAAGTAGTCTGAAGTCTCCTGAACAAGTTCCTCCAGGAGTCCAGTTCCTGTGGTCCAACTCCGAGGCAGAGATCTCCTTGATCTCCTCAAACTGAATCAATATAGAATTGAATATCACTTTTGGCCTCTGGTCCTCTTTTTAAAAAGATCTTTTTCCCTTGTGTCACCTCCCCTAAATTTCACTTCTACCCATCACACAGATGCTTTTCTGCAGTTCTCCAGTCACTCTTTAGTTCATACCTTCTTTGGTTAGATTATATCTTTTTTGGGTTACTTAACAACTTTTTTGGTTAGTTCACCTTTTGTAGTTACTTAACACCTTTTTGTAGTTAAAATGGGTATAACTACTTCAAATACTGAGTTATCACCTTTTGGGGATTAAATCTAAAAATAGATTGTGGATTACAATTCAATCTTCCTAATAAAGGAAGAGCTAAATACCTTCATTGTTACAACTCAGAGATTACAATTTAATCTTCACAATAAAGGAAGAGCTATGTATCTTCATTGTTATGATCAGGAGATAACTAAATCTTGTCTTCAAACATTGTATTATAAGAATTTATCCAAGAAAACTGCCCTGATCTACTTGAAGAAGAAGCCACAATAGACACTGACAGTATCCACAGATGACCCTCCCCTAAATTAAATCCCCAAAAGGCAACTCCCAGGAATGTCATAGCCAAATTCAAGAACTTTCAGGCAAAGGAAAAATGCTGCAAATAGCCAGAAAGAAACAATTCAAATATCAAGATACACCAATCAGGATTACACAGGATCTAGTAGTTCCCTCACTAAATGACTGCAAGGCTTGGAATATGATATTCAGTAAGACAAGATAACTGGTTCTACAACAAAGAATAACCTTCCCAACAAAACTGACTATATACTTTCAGTGAAAAATATGAGCATTCAATAAATAGAAGAGTTCCAAACATTCCTAAAGAAAAGACCAAAACTAAACAGAAAATTTGATGTTGAAATACAAAATTCAAGAGAAACATAAAAAGGTAAACAAGAAAGAGAAAAAGAGTAAGGATTTCAATAGAGTCAAATTTATTATATTCCTATATAGAAAAATGATATCTGTTATGCTTTAAAATGTTATCATAATAGATAGAAGAAATATACATAAGCAAAAATTGTGGTATTAAGCTGTTTAGGATTATATGATTAAAATATAGGGAAAAAAGCACTGTACTAAGAGAAAGTCAAAGGAAGAGGTTAGATAGCATAAATTATTCCACATAAAGAGGTGCATGGGGGAGGATATTATTATAAGAAGAGAAGGAAAAAAGTGGTCACAAATAATAAGAAAACTTTATTCTCAGTGGAATCAGTTCTGAGAGGGAAAAAAATCGATATTGATTGGGATATAGAATTCTATCTTATCCTATTGAGAAGTAGAAAGGGAATAAGGAAGGGAGGATTATAGGGAAGAAGAGTATTTAAAGGGATAGAAAATTTGGTGGGGGGGTGACCAAAAGATCTTAAAGAGAAATAGGAAGGAAATAAAAAAAGGAGAAGGTGGGAAAGAAAGTAAAATAGGGTGTTAAAAAGGAGGACTTATTAAAAGCAAAAAAAAAAAACTGGTGTGGAAGGAAATGGTGAAAGAAGAAAGGTTAGGACTAAAAGAAGAAATCAAAATGATGGGAAATACACAGATGGTAATCATAACTCTGAGTGTTTATGGGATGAACTCACCCATAAAATGGAAGGAAATGGCAAAGTGGATCAGAAACTAAAATTCTACCATATGTTGTCCAGAAGAAACACATATGAGGCAGGTAGATATACACAGGTGAAAGGTAAGAGGCTGGTGTAAAATTTATTGAGAAAAAGAAGGCAGGAGTCACAATCATGATAACTGACAAAGCCAAAGTAAAATAAATCTGATTATAAGAAATAAGGAAGGTAATTATATCCCGATAAAAGGAAGTAGAGAGAATGAAGAAATATCAGTACTCAACATATATGCACCAAATGGTATAAGCATTCAAATTCTAAAGGAGAATCTAGTTGAGTTGAAGGAGGAAATAGAGTAAAACTATACTAGTGAAAGACGTCAGTCTTCCTCTATCAGATCTAGATATTTCAAACCAAAAAATAAATGAGAAATAAGTAAGATATTTGAATTAAGTCTAAGAAAAATTATAGTTAATAGATATATGGAGAAAATTGAATAGGGGTTAAAAAGAATTTACCTACTTTTTTGGTAGCACATGTTATATTCACAAAGATTGACCATATACTATGGCATAGAAACATTGCATACAAATGCAAAGAAGCAGAAAATAAATGTAATTTTTATGATCATAATACAATAAAAATTACAATTGGAGAGGCAAATAAAAATTAATTAGAAATTAAATAATCTGATTCTCTAAAACTGGTTGGTTAAAGAATAAATCATAGAAACAATTAATGATTTTATTGAAGAGAATGACAAAGAGGAAACAATATATAAAATTGTTTAGGATCTGGCAAAAGCAGTACTGAGGGGAAAATTTACATCCCTGAGTGTGAATATTAACCAGAAAGAGAAAAAGGAAATTAACAAATTGGACATGCAACTAAAAAAAAAACTAGAAAAAATTAAAACCCTCAGATAAAAACCAAATTGGAAATCCTAAAAATCAAAGGACAAATTATTAAAATAGAAACTAATAGAATGAGTCAGGAAATTCCTAACCTCACTCCCCCTCCCTTTGTCTCTTCTTTTCTTTTATATAGAATAGGTCAGAAAGTACTAGGGCAGAAAGTCCTTTACTCCACCTAGAATAGGTACAATCACCCACATTACTCACATCTTGCCTTTCCACATAGAATAAATCTGCTCTGCCCAATAAACAGGTGTTCACAAGAATGTAAGAGGGTGAGGATTGGTTTTAGAAAGGTGATCATGCTCTAGGAGGAGGACAGGATTGGTTGTTAGAGTGTGAGCCCTTCTGGTGCATGAGGAAAATCACACCATGAAATGAATTGGGTGTGCAGCTGAAAAAACTAGAAAAGAAACAAATTCAAAACCCTCAGATAAAGACCAAATTAGAAATCCTAAAAATCAAAGGAAAAATTAATAAAATTTAAAGTAAAAAACCATTAAAGTAATAAATAAGACTAGGAGCTGGTATTAAAAAAAAAAACACAACATAGATAAAATATTGGTTAATCTAAGAAAAAGAAAGAAGAGAACCAAATTAGCAGTATCATGAATGAATGAAAAAGGCAATTACATCTCTAATGAAGAGGAAATTAAAACAATTATTAAGAGTTATTTTACACAATCATATGACAATACATATGGCAAAATTGGTGAAATGGACAAATATTTATAAAAACATAAATTGCCTAGATTAACAGAAGAAGAAATAGAATACTTAAATGAAATGCCTACACATCTCAAAATACTAAGATAATGATAATTATGTCAATGATGGTGATTGGATTAGATTTCAAAGATAATATTCTGGGAAGACTATGAAGTCAGAAGTCTCCTACCTCTTTCACTTGTAGATGTTGTGGGGAAGAAAATTCAAGAAGCCTTCAAGAAGTAAACCACGTTAGAGCTGGAATTGGAACACTAAGTTAACACTGGAAGATTAATATAGAGCTTCATTTTTTAAAAAATCACCTATATTTCTTTTATCAGTAAGTTCCTATAATGTGAAGAAGAGTGCTCTTCATTTGGCCTTTTATGGAGAGGATATAGAGTAAAAATATTGCCAGTGGCATCTTATTTGGATGTTTGTTTAGTGAGGAGAATTGAGACACTTTATTTTTTAGACACAATAGCCTGGGAAGCCATCAGAATGTTGAACTTATGGGCAATAGAGGAAGAGGCCATCCTGGGAAAGTACCCCATTAATGAGCACACTGACATTTTATATAGAACATTAGAAATGCTTGAATTGCAGAGACTAAATGTCAACTGAGATATTCAGAAAGATCAACTCTGGGCACTCACTAAGAGTGAGCTGTCCCTCCCAACACTAGCCATCAAATACCTATGCGTGGGAAATACTGGTGCTTATTGGGTTTATGACACTGTCACAAGACACCTTAATGTTAAAGGTCTACAATAATGTAGTGATGTTTCCAATAAGAAAGAGCATTACAGTATTTCCCTTCCCAAGTTAAAAGATCAAGGTTGAGTTATATGGATCTAAAAAAAGCAAAATATCACTCAAGAATTGCTCTTGAAATTTGACTTCCATCTGCATTTTTTTAGCATTTGGATTTTGACTTAAGTAACTATTAAAAGTATCTCTTTGGAATATATTCTCTTCTGTTTATTAGTCATATTCTTTAGTTTAAAAACTTTAATATCTCAGCCGGTATTTTCTAAACCTGGTGTGGATTCATGGGGTATTAGTAAGAACCTAGGACTAGGATTCAAAGGGGATACAATTAAATCCCTGATGATTGGGGAATATCCAGCTGTTTCCTTGGATGAGTCAGTTAGCCTCACTAGATTTCTATAATTCATAGGTAAGACAGTTTGATTCACCAGCAGAAAGTACTGAATTTGGAGTCAGAGTATCTGAGTTTAAGTTTTGCCTCTGGTAAGAGGAACTGGGTGACATTAGGTAATCAATCGATCAACCAGTATTCATGACATTTTTATAGTAAGCCAGGTAGAGGACTAAGTGCTGGACATACAAAAATAACACAAAACTAGTCCCTACACTCAATGAACTTAACTTTTGGGGGTTTGGGATATTGACCTAAACACTACATATAAGATATAGAGTATAAATATATGCCTCTTTGGGTCTCATTTTACTGAACAATGAAATGATAACTTCAGATTATTTTATATGAAAGATCCTTTCCATCTCTAAATTTAGGACCCTGTAATTCAAAGTACAATCTGTTAATAAAATAAGATTTAACTATATTTATATTTTAGTCTCCAAATTCCTTAAGGCAAAGAGTGTTGTACTAGTTCAACTTCCCATTTCCTTCCAGCACATTTAAACAGATGTTTAGGAAATATGAGTCGTCTTGCATCTTATTATTCATTTTCACAAAAATGTAAATGATTCACCATCTATGGATATAACCCTTGTTTGGCTCATGTATTTCTAGGTTCCAGATTCATGTTCCTCAGCACTGTCTGAAGCTTGACAAAGACGAAAGAAGTAGCCATCTGACTACTCAGGGAAAGAAGTAAATGGAGTCAGAGCTACAAAAGTGGTCATACAAGGTCCTGAGGGTTCAGGACTTTGAAAAGGACAATCAAAATTTGGACTGCTCCTTATCTCTTGTTTCCCTTTCTCTCTCTTTTTCTCCATCTCACCCCCCCATCTCTCCATCTGACTCTGTCTTTGCCTACATCTGAGTCTGTCTTTCTGTTTCTATCTCTAATTCTCTTTTTGTCTCTATCTCTTCTTTCTCTTTTTGTTTTGCTCTTTTTTCTTTGATTCTATTTTTCTCTTTCTGTCTTTATTTATCTTTGTATTTCTGAGTTGCTGTGTCTGTCTGTCTTACACATACACACACAAACACACACAGACACACATCACACACATTCTTCCACTGTTTAATCTGGCAGAGGAGGCAATAGCAGGTAACTTGTACAATCTGGAGGCAATATCAATAGAGGATGACAAAAAAAGGCACATGTTAGATACATTTAAACAATCTTGGTTTTTCTCCCAAAGTTTTCCTATATCTTGACCCCTTGATACATGGTAGATGACTCCTTTTCCCTAATCCTGTAACATATATGACCTGGAGGATGATTTGACATGTTCTTAGCTCTATGTCCCCACTGCCACTTTTAGACTCTCTCTCTAGAATTTCAATACCCAGCTCCCAGTTTACTCCAACTCAGTGTTTGGAATGGACACTAATATTCTAAATAACATCAGACTCCAGAGAGCTACCACTCCCTTGCTATTGGAAGCCAAGCCTCTTTTGTTGCCCAAAACAGGATTAGATTATTTTAAATTTGTCATCTCACAGATGATGAACACTGACCTCACTAGGAAGGACATCTTATTTACAAATATTCCTCCATCTAATACTTTAAAAGTTGATTTTTTTATGAGCCTCTAAGTTAGATATTAACTTTATCCCCTCTAATTTCTGTGTGATTGTATTCAAGCCATTTTTCTAGCTTATAAAATCCTTTTACATTTTGCCTCAGTCACTCAATGTGTTAGATGCTTATCTCACCTTTGGATCATCTATAAATTTTTTAAGCATTCTATCTGTTCAAATGAAAATAAAAGTTAAACAGCATGAAGTTAAACTAAAGCACTCCAATGAACACTTCTTCCAAGGTGACATTGATCATCATTGACTACTTAAAGTCTAATCATTTAAACACTTCTGATCAAGCCAGTAAATCCATCAGTAAATATTTGTTAGGTTTACTACATGCCAAAACCTATAGTAATTGTGAGGGATGCAAAGACAAAAGTGAGAGTCCCTGTCCTCAAGAAGTTGACTTTGAATTATGGGGATAAAGCATGCAATGGATAAATAGATACAGGGTATGGATTGAGTGGCCCCAACTTGTAGTTTTTTTTGATGAAGGGAGCTCCTTTGTGATTAAACAGTTCCTACTAATGAAATAAGTTGTTCTGCAAGTCATAGGCTCAGAAAAATTTACCTAGACTACAGAGACATTAAGGGATTTGCTAAGAGTCCCCCAGATAGCATATATTGGAAGGATGTCTCAACTCAGTGTCTTTTGGAACTCTGAATCTCTCTTTATATGCTATTCCTTAAACAATCTAAGTATAGTAATTGATTTTGATCTTCTAACAATTGGAGTCATTAATATTGGCCTCTTATTGGAGATGGTTTTTAAAGTAACCCTTGGAAGAAAAGTTTCTAAATGGCATTAATGTAGAAGGAGAGTGTGCAAGACACCAGTGACTACATTTGCAAAGGCAGAGATGGGGGATGGAATGAAATACTTGGAATCCTTCTTCTTATACTGTTGACCAATCTAGCTTAAAAATAATAATTATTATGATAGGAATAAAATAAATAAAAGGCACAACCGTAACAGTAGTAGCAGCTAGTATTTCTATAGTGTTTTAAGGTTTGCAAATCACTTGACAAATATTTCATTTTATCCTCACAAAAACCAGAGCTTTCAGTTTTGTTTCCATTTCTAAAACAATGATACTAAGAACGACATTCATAAAACCTAAGTATACTATACCTAGAACATTTCCTTGATCTAGCAGTTCAGTGAGTTGGGTTTTTTAAAAGAAAAGAAGGAAGTATTGTCAGCTTGGCATGATCTCTCCTTGGTGAAACCATTCTGGCTATAGAGAAAGAAACAATAAATGTACAAATAAGGAATCTGGTCATATGGTATAACTCCAGGTTAAAGGTAGATCAGAAGCACTGTGGAACAAAATAATGGGAAAATCATCCTATTATCACCCTGAATAAAATGACATTTTTTGAATAAATGTGTTTTCACCAATTTAAAATCTTAGGGGGAAATAATGCTAAATTCATCACCTTTTATTTTTTCTTCTCATGGAATGTCTTGTCACAGCATTAGAATCACTAACATCCAGAAACAGAGTTTAAGAAATGTTGATATATAGGATATACTTATGTATACATATATCCTATATATCCACATATGTATATATATATATATATGTATATTGCTAACATACAAGAAACATTAAATATGGATCAGGTTCCTACATGTGTTCATTAGTGTGTATATGCAGAGAGGGACAGATGAAATAGAGATGAAGATGGAGATGAAATATCAATAACCTGATCATATTTATGCATATGAATATATACACCTATGTGTATATGTATCTGTATGTATATGTGTGTACATACACACACATAATCAGTTAGATGACACAATTGGTGGACCATGGACTTAGTGTCATGAAGGTCCAAGTTCAAATCTGGACATAGACATGAGTATCTCTGTAATCCTGGGAAATCACTTATCCCTATTTACCTATATGTTTCTTTATATGTATGTGTGTATAAATATGAATATGTATATCAATATATATCTGTCTATACACACATGTGTGTATATACAATGTTTACAATGTTGTATATACATACATGGATGTATACTTCCACATGTCTGTATTTATTTATAGTGTACATGTATATCTATATAACATAACTTTTACTGGTAGAAGTTCCTTACTGGGAGAGCTCCTTGTCCCCTGGAAATCCCAAGTTCCTTCCAGATTTCCAGATTCTATACTAAAACTGAACTCTAACAATCCAAAGGCACAAAATAGCTTATGTACAATATCACATTTGATCCTTAAAGTGACAGTGTGAAATAGTTGCTCTTATTATCCCTATTTTTTCTGATGGGGAAGCTGAGGCTTGGAGATGGTAGATGACCTGTCCAGGGTAATACAGCTAATATATGTCTGAGGTAGAATTCTAACTAATTGCTCCTCAACCCAAGTTCAGTACTTTATTTGCTATTCCATGTTAAAGTTACTTAAATGAAATCATCTCACAGTATTAAAAGTACATTTTGTTATCACCCTTCTATGAAATTCAGGAAGATCCACAGCCTCATAGAATTGTTTTCCAGAGTTTTAGAAATGTAAGAAACATTAAGATCATTTAGTCATTGCCCTAATTACGCACATGAAGAAATTGAGGCACACAAAGAGATTCATGTACAATATACACACATATTTCAGACAGAGAAAGTTGATAGAAGTCTTGCTTTGATATATAACATAAACATACAATATTTAAGTATTCCTTAGATTTTAAAGTAAGCCAATGACATTTCCCTATCACAAAAAGTACACCATACAACAGAGAAACCCCCTTAGCCCCCCAACCCCCAGCAAATAGTTATAACTCCTACCAGCCCACAAATATACAGAGAAATCCATCACCTCTGGAGGTTAAATGGGAATTTTATTTGTCTCATTACTCATGACTTGTAGGGCTGTCATTGGTGAATAATTTAGAATTTGAATAATGTGGTATATACAGTAGCTACTGTATTATTCATTTTCTGTGGTCCCAGTGCTACAGCTCGTCGATTTGTCATTTGGGGGTTCAGAGGAACGGGGACATAATTGCGCTTCAGAAGAGAACATGCTGTTCAGAAAGCAGAAGAGAGTGAGCCAAGCAGGAGAATGTTCCCACGTGGCTTTAGCAGCTGCAAGTCTCTCAGCAATGCAAGTTCATTTGAGTTTTACTCATTGAGATAATTCAAGAAGATGCTCAATTTCTCCAGTTAATTTATCAGATGTTTAATCTCTATTTTAAAAGGGTTTTTGATATTTTAAATCAAAATAGACCTAAGATAGTGACAGGAACTGTCCAGTAAAAATAAAATCCCATTTTAGAAAATACAGATGTTATTAATGCTCTAGCAGGTCTTGGCATAGGCACCATGGCTCGTAGTTACAAGGGGAACAGAAGATGATACACTAGAGTGGAAACACTCGGAAGCATTAGGCTGGGGTTTGGGACCAGTCCTCTAACACATACTAGCTTTGTAAAACTGGAAAACATATGAGGATTGTAAATGGCATAGTAAATGGCTTCTAGATCATGTCATGTAAGGAATATTTGAAGACAGGTATAGAATGCAGAGTGGCCATCCTTGGAATGAGGAAGACATACATTTAATGAGTACTTCTAATACTCAAGAATTGTGTGGCCTTCACTTCACTTTACAGTGCTTTAGGACACTACTTAATATACTTATATATAGTTTATAGATGAATTGTTGATTTCTTTTGGCAAAGGGAGTTTCTACAACGTGAAATCCACATATGAATGAAATCATGCCTGAAAAAATGGATAATATTTTATGACATAAAATATAATTTATATAATATAAAATATAAATGAAAATGCATATTAATCTGAAGGTTAAATGAAAGGAGAATTCTAAAGAAGTAGGTTATAATATAGGTTAAGAACCAGAATAAATGGTGAGGAAATAGGCTTTAAATCA
This sequence comes from Monodelphis domestica, assembly GCF_027887165.1. Lineage (NCBI taxonomy): Eukaryota > Metazoa > Chordata > Mammalia > Didelphimorphia > Didelphidae > Monodelphis > Monodelphis domestica. The sequence goes on along the minus strand of NC_077227.1, from coordinate 751,541,200 downwards.
CTGAAGGCCACTAAAAATAGGTCAACTTTCAAGCTAACCAAACTTTATATAACTGTAGAATTCCATTTAAGACAAGAGTTTCAAATCCATTTTTTTTCCTCCTATTAGTACCACCCTTAGAGGAAGGAAAGCAATTTTCCATCCCTATGTTCTTTATCATGAAAATAAACATCATCCAAAGTTTTTCAAGACTCAAATCTGAGCCTTATAAATCCAAGGTCTATGTTCTTTACATTATAGAAACTTATCAATAAAATGGCACATTTCAAGATCAGTATTAGAAGCAATATAGAGATAAATGGAATAACCCTCAGAGGTCATCTAGTGAATTACTCTTATTTTACATTTGAAGAAACAGAGGCCAAGAAATATTAGATGACTTTATACCAAGTTCATAGTGCTAGCTAGTAAGTGATGGAGCTAAGATTTAAAAATAATAATGTTTATTTCACCAAATCTGGCACCCCGTTATAGATAATGCTTGCTGATGGTTTTAGATAGATATTATCTATCATTTTAAAGAATATTTTGTTAATCTCAAGGTTTTTTAGTATTTGTCATAAGACTGGGTGTTGTATTTTGTCAAAAACACTTTTCTGCATCTTTTGGGATAAGCTTATGGTTTCTGGTGGCTTTGCTAGAGATGTGGTCAATTATTCTGACAGTTTTCCTAATGTTGAACCACCTTTTCATTCCTGGCATAAAACCTACCTGGTCATAGTATATGATCCATATGATATATAGAAATTATCTCCTTTCTTGTATTGTATTTATAACTTTTGCAACAGTCTTTATTAGTTAGATTGTTCTATAGGGTTTTTTTGTTTCTCTCTTCTTGGTTGATATCATATTAATGACATGAAAGGAATGTTAGAATTCCTTTTGTTATTTTCCAAATAGTTTGTATAATATTTGAATTAATTGTTCTTTAAAAGTTTGGTAGGATTCACTTTTGAATTTCTATGGCCCTGGGACTTTTTGCTTAGGAAATTCATAGATAACTTGTTCAATTTCTTTTTGCTGAGATGGAGTTGTTTAAATATATTTCCTCTTCTCTCCATTTGGGAAATTCATATACATTTAAAATATACACCTATTCCTCACAGATTGTCAGATTTAGTCACATTACTGGGCAAAATAATTCTTGATAATTACTTTAATTTCTTCATCTTTGATTTGCAATTCTACCTTTTAACTTTTGAAACTTTGGTTTCAACAAGTTTTTTTAAAAGCACTTATTATGTACCAGGTAAAGGTTTAAGTGTTGGCATACTCATTCAGAAGAGATACCAGATCTCTCAAAGAAATATATTCTAGAAAGGATGAATAACATAGACAGAAAGAATTCAATATAAATGCAGTAGCTTTCCTCCCACAGGGCCTATGACATCTCTACTTCATGGCTTTATCAGTATGCATGAAGGGGTGAGGGGTCTTTTCCCAATATTCTAGGCTTATTTCCCCATTTTGAATTCATTCTATTCCACTGTTAGGCACCAGAAATTGTTAATACAGTCATATTTCATCAACTCATATGAATTCAATTTTGAAATAGAATATTTGTTTTAAAGATGTAGAACTAACTAACAGAAGTACCAAAGACTCTCCATAGTACTTCCTTGGTGATGAGGCAGAGGTGGCTCAAACATTTATATTCTTTCTAAGCAAAAGCCTACCAATTTCACTTCTCCATGCAACTTCATTTCTTAGTTGTCTCAGATGAGAAAATACTCATTGATTAGAAATGAAATGATGATGAGAATTCAGATGAGAAAACTCATTGATGAGTTTGAACCTAAGATTATTATTCCTCTGGACTTCCAGGCTATTTTAGCTGTGTGTGAACTTGGAAATAGAGAACACTCCCAGATCCCCTGGCAGCTCAACTTCCTGATTTCTTACGACACACAAAATTAGGTCCTCTAATCACCTTCCCTTAAAAAATAAAAAGCTACAGTAAGGAACAGAGGCCCAAAGACATGTATACATATGTATATTCATATGATGAAATATATGAGAAATAGGAAGAAGCTAATTATACCTTTGTAAACTTAGATTTCACAGCTATTTCAAATGGTCTTCCTGCATTCCCTGCTTCATGAGTAGTGGATGTCAGAGAACATGTAAGATTTGAAAGACATTATATAATTACCCTAAGTCCTAATGCAGTCATTACAGAAAATTCCTCTCATTTGGGGATTGGTGATTTCTAGTTTATAATGTTTCCAAGACCGATTGCTGCTAAGGGATGTTACAACAAAATGGAATGTTAGATCTCAAAGAAGCCTTAGAGATGATCTAATAGTATATTCTTATTTTGTGGGATAGGAAATAGAGATGTTACAAAGCACAGTAAACATTTGAGTTAACAGAGCCAAGGATATCAAGTATCTAGACAAGTCAGAATATTGTACTGGAACAAAGAAGCTGATGCTAACATGGGCAGAAATGTAAATTCTTACACTTGGGTCCAAAAGAATCAACTGCTAAGCATTAAGTTGGTTCAGCATGCTTTGCCATTGGTCTTTCCAAAAACTTTCAGGGAATTTTAGTGGATGTAGTATATGGCTAATTATAATTGGAGTGTGCCATATGGCAAGTAAATATTAACAGAATCTTGAGGGATATCAATAGGGATGATTGGAGAAACCAAGCTTCCTGGAATAAGGAGTTGATGAATCCTTCTGTCACCTGCCTTACATTTTGACCCTGTCAGATACATTATGCCCTACCTGTTGATAATTTCCATTTTTCCTACATATATTTAACCCATAACTATTTCCCCTCTCCCTTTGGTTACTGGTATTTTAATAAATATTTGTTGACCTACTGACCTAGTCCAGTCTCCATTCAATAAGTGCTATGCACTAAAGATGCGAAGAGACAAAAACAATCACTGACTCAAGGAGTTTGCAGTTGAATGGGGGAGACAAAATATAAAGATATATATGAATAGAAAATCATATTCATGACAGAGAGGATATAATTAACATATAGAAGGCACTGTAATTAAAAGGGATTAGGGAAGGATTCCTGTTGAAGTTGAATTTCAGTTAAGTCTGAAAGGAAGACCAAGAGTTCAGTGGTCAGAATGGAAAAAGGGGGGGGGCGGAGTTCCAAGCATGAGGAAGATCTAAAGAAAATATCAGGAGGCCAGAGATGGAATTTCTTATTTGTAATACATAAAGAAAACCAGTGTCACTGGACTGAAGGTGAATAAGGATGTCAGGCAGTAAGGTGAAAAGACTAGAAAAATAGTAGGTGGTTAGGTTACAGAGTGCTTTGAATTTTAAAGTGAGCATTTTGTCTTTGCTCCTAGAAGCAATATGGGGCCATTGGAATTTACTGAGTGGGATTGAGGCTGATAAAGTCAGGTTTGCATTTCATGAAAATTACTTGAGTAGCTCAATGGAAAAGGGATTGGAATGGGGAGAGCTGACCAACAAGCAGCCTATTATAGTAATCAAGGTATGAAGTGATGAGGACCTATACCAGAGTGATGGCAGTGCCAGAGGAAAGAAGGGGATCTATTTGAGAGATGTTGTAAAGATGAAAACTATAGTCCTGTTTCTGCAAAATAAAATTTGTAATAAGCTTGATGTCAAATTGTGCAGGACTTTAAATGCCAAAAAAAAGAGTTTTGATTTTGCACAATATGTAAAGGGGAGCCATTGATGCTTCTTCATCAGGGGATGGATATGGTAATATCTATAGTTTAGGAATACCAAATGGCTATGTTGAGGGTTCTTTGAAGAGGAATGAAACTGAGTATAGAGAAATTAATCAGAAGCCTACCTAGAACCATAGTAAAAGCATTATGGGTATAAAGGGCACACAGTGGTTGGTTATCAAGTATGAATGAAAGGTGGTTTCTTAAGCGATTACTCCAAATTTGGCTTTAAGTAGAATTCATCAATCACTCTGACTTAAGCCTCCATGTAACAGCATCTCTGAGCTATCCATGAAAGCCATGCAAATCAATGTCCACATCCTTGCTACATCCAAACTGACTACTGAGCAGCTCTTCTGTACCTCCAAAATTATTTCAGTCCTACTACATGGGTATGATTTTTGCTGTTTATGTTTTAGTCTCAGCCTGGATGGTAGGGATTTTACATAGATCATATCTCTGGTTACCAAGACCCTTGACAATTTCTACTAGCCAGGTCTTTGGTGGACCCAGGCCTCTGCAGTGACTCATGTCTAGTCTTGCCCTTCTTTTTATTATAATTATACTAATTTCATTCTTTGTCTTGGACATTACTTTGTTAATTTTATGGTTGGACTTAATATCAAATTGGTGGTTGTCAGGAATTTAATTTCTAAATCCCAAAATGAATTACTCAAGGAAATGGAATCATGGTAGATTATTTTACAATAGAGGAAGATATTAAGGAAGAGAGAAAAGGGGAGAGAGAGAGAAAAAAACTCCAGCTTCCTCTGAACCAGTTAGAAATTGTAAGGTACCAGTCAGGGGAAAGGAATCTCAAGACAATGGGCCTTTCTCAGAGGTTCACACCTCCAGAAAGGCAAGGAAAGTAAGTCAGCCTTTACACTCACCATGGTGACCATCTAAAAGCAAAGCATTTTGAGGTCCCCTGCACAAGGTCCTCCAGGGGTCCAGTTCCACAGCCAAGTGTCTTCACTCCAAGTCCGAGTGTCTGTCTTCCAGTCCCTCCTCAAGTGTCTGTCTTCCCTCCAGCTCCAAATGACTGTCTTCACTCCAAGTCCGAGTGACTGTCTTTTCCATTCCAACTTCGAGTAACTGATCCTGTTCAACTCCAAGTGTCTGAATGATCCTTGTGTGTCTCTGTTTCCACTATTTAAAGACCTTTTTCTCTTGTGTCACCTGCCCTAAAATTTACATTTACCAATAACAGACAATGCTCCTTTCCAGTACTGACCACTCTTTCACACATGGGTCACAGACCTCCCACTCCATGTATGAAATGGGTGTTCATAACTTTTTTTTGTTAGTTCACACCTTTTTGTAGTTAGTTCACAGCTTTTTGTGGTTATGCCATGCCATTTTGTGGTTAAAATGGGTAGATCTATTTTAAATACTGGGTTTACACTTTGGGGGATTAAATTCTATAGATTGACAGAGGATTACAATTTAATCTTCACAATAAAGGAAGATCTAAGTACCTTCATTGTTACAATCAGGGGAGAGCCAAATCCTATCTTCTCAGTTCTATGAGAGACAATGCAATATTGGGAGTGCCAAGTTTCAGAGGTGGAAGAGACTTTAAAGGCTATCTAGTGGAAACTCTGCCTGAAGAAAGATCCAGTCAACAATACACTTGCCAGTATATTCTTAAAGATCTCAGATACTGAAGAACTCTATTTCTATTCCACTTTGGGGAGCTTTGTCAGGGCCTTAAAACAAAGTAAATATTTTATTTTAACTTGTACCTATTACTCCTTCTCATGCCCTCTTTATCCAAGCTGAACATGTCTAATTTAATCCTTCTTCTAGACCTCAAGCTTTCGATACCTGAGAACATGACAGCAAGCAAATCTCTGCTGAGTCTTTATTTTTTTGCATAATAGATATCTAGATGACACAGTGGATAGAGTACTAGACTTGGAGTTAGGAAGAACAGAGTTTAAATCCTTTGTCAGATACTAGCTGTGTGACTCTGAGCAAGTCAATTAATCTCTATGTTTCCTTATCTATAAAAGAGAGATAATAAGAGTACCTACCTTTCAATGTTATTATGATGATCAAATGATTTAACTTATATAAAAAAAATAAACCTTAAAGGGCAATAGGAATGTGAGAATCATCATCATCATTATGGGTTGCTCTGAGGGTCAAATGGGGAAGATATTTAAAGTTGTCTACAACCTTTAAAGACCCATGATAGCCATTTTATTCATTGTTTTGTGACTGTTGTTAGTACCTTGTATCTCTGGGGAAACAGGGACCTCAGTAATATACATTTCATTGTAGGTTAGAGACAGGATGATGAATTGGAAAGAAGACACAATTAAGTGTAGTGAAACGTATTCTAACTCCTGCTATTCTGATAACTAGATGTGTGACCCCAAAGTCATGGTGGTGGTGTAGCTATTGTTGTTGGTTCTCAGGCATCACCCATTTTTAATTTACATGAATTATCCATCTTTCATTTACATATCTAAGGCATCCTCCATCTTTACAAATCTGTCATTTGAAGCGACTATGGTCTGGGGTCACTGATGAGAAGAGGTCACAGAGTAGTCTCAGGAGACAAGCGTTTGGCTGAGACCCCACCAGTTTTAAGCGATCAAGTATTTTGCTGGAAAACAAGCCAAAGCCATACTATTGGTTATAAAATTAGGCACTTGCTTTTTGGTTTAATTATGTATTTTATTAAATGAAAACCCTTTGGAATCAATAGACAAACCTAGAGGGATATTTGCATGTCTGATCATTGCTCATCTCTCTTCCTTGGCTCCTGTGCCATCCTACTGTGGGAGGGAAGATTCATGCAGTAATGAGATCACTCTAAAATATTTTGAGTGCAATTTACTCAGTGAAAATGAAGTTAAGCATTTTAGAGTTTGGGGGATAGAAGGTGAATGATATTCACTTTTAACATGTCACATGATTTTGACATTTAATAATCCAGAAATCCTTCAGGCTGTTCCCTGCTTGATGTGCTTTCTACTGTTTCTGTAAATGTGGAAAATAATAGCTTTAGCCACTCAGAACCAGACTTTTAACTCAGATCCCCACCTTAATTGGAAGTGAGTTGTGAATGCTCATCTGGCAGCCTCTGACCAATAGGTCCTTTAGTATGAATCTTGAAATTTCTCAGACTTGTGAATGTTAAAAATTTCCACATTGGGGAATTCTCCATTTGAACAATTCCCTACTAGGAACATTCACCATTTTGACAGTGAGAACTCTACTTGGATCAGAAATGGGAGGACCTCTGCTCCACCCATACTTAAGACTGCTTTAGGGGAGAAAACTCCTTGCTAAATAATGAAAGTACTTAAAACCATACTTATAGTGAGGCAAAAAGTTCTTTAAGCCATGCCTATTTTTAGAATTAATACAATGGGGTGCTAAGTACCTATAAAGGTCAGGCATCTTGTAAACTTGCCAGAAGCAAAGAGGTGAAAACTTATTCAGAAGTTTTTTTCTAGTTCAAACTTACTAAAGGGATTAGTCAACCCAGCAGTGAATTCAGAATGGGTTGTCCTTTGGAAAAACATCTACTGTGATTGGTAGATGTAAGGACTTAGGGGAGGTGACATAGGAGAAAACCCCCTATATAAGAAAAAGCAGAAATCTTTTATGGGAATCCTTTTGGACGTATCACTTAAGCAGAATCCTTTTGGAAAATCCTTTTGGAGAAAAGCTCTTGGGAGAGGCTCTGAAGAAGGGATGCTCTTGGAGGACAATCTCTAAGGAGGTCTCGCTGGTCCCCTCCTCTGAGGGGACTCTGTCCCTCTGGAGGCTCTTGAGAGAGGCCCTTTGAAACAGTTTCTGGCTGGAAGTCTCTCTGAGGAGACTCTGTCACTAGAATCCTTGCTTAGACAGACCTTGTGGTGAGTGATAAAAGACTGACTGACTAATCTCTCTCTAAGACTCAGGTCTAGGCCATGTTGGCTTAAGGCCCTTCATACTTATTCCTTTCTTACTCTTTCTCTCTTTCTTTGATTCCTCGTTGTATTATTAATTAAAATCTCTATAAAACCCAGTTGACTTGGGTATATTCATAATTGGGAATATTTCCCTGGCGACCACCTTATATATTGATTTAAAAACAAGACACTGTAGTGAAACATATTTTCTGCGGTCACAATTTACTCACCCACTCTTATATCTACTACAATTTATATCTTCAACTATTTTAACTCTTACAGTTTATGACCCCAACTCTTTTAACTGCCACAATTTATGGCTCGACAACTATTTTAAATATAACAATTTATGTCTCTAACTTTTGATTATTACAGTTTATGACCACAACCATTTTAATTATTACATTAGGGACATCACATTGAGTAATTGATATGAACTACTCTCAGAGAGAACCATCCATAGATTCCCATCTTATCTTTCCAACCATCTTCTCCCAGGGGCACTGATTATTAGTAGTTTTGAAATTCACATTACTCTAGAATTGTGTCCAATGGAGTTATCAAGGCAGCTGCTTTGTACAAAGTGGCAAAAATTTATAGGATGGTATAAATAATTGCCACAAACATACACAAAATCTTTGGCTTTATAAAGACCTCAAAGGGAATCTAAGAGTCACCAGTTGGTACAAGTGACTCATACTACATTTCCAATTAATTACCTTATTATATTCCTTCTGCTTGAATGCTTCCTCTGTCAGATAACTCACTGCCCAACAAGACCACCTTTTTTGATTTATAGAGAATGTAAATTACTACTAAAAAAAACTTTAAAAAAATCTGAAACAATGAATCTCTGAAAGAGCTATTCATTGGTCTGTGAGCAACACAAATACATTCAAATTCCTGTACAATCTGACTGCCACCTAACTTTCAAAGATTCATGTCTTTTTTAATATATTCTATGTTCAAAGAAAATGGTCGGCTCTATGCACCTTTTCCATGACAGCCCATCTTCCATCCCCACACATTTTCAAAGACTGTCACCTCAGTCTAGAATATCCCTCTTCCTCCATTCAGTATCTTCTTTCTTCACTTCTTTCAAAGCATAACCCAAGTGCAGCCTCATAGAAAAGGCCTTGCTGGCACCCCATCCTTTTTTCTGTCAGTGTCTTCTTCATACTTATGTACAAGTGAACAAGTAGAGACCCAGCCCCTGATTGGATATTCCCCAAGCTGTCCCTTTCAATGTTTCTGCCCATCTCATTGTTTGGACTGAGGGTGAGATATGCAAGGGAGACCTCTTATTATTCAAGCAGCCTGGCACTGGTGACCTCTTCCCATAGGCAGACTTTCCTGTGCTATATAAGAAAGGAAAGGTTTTATAGACCATGAGGTTGTTTGTGTGTGTGTGTGTGTGTGTGTGTGTGTGTTTCTCTGAAGTATTCATCTCAGAGAATTCCAGAGACGTGGGATAGGGATGATGACTGTGCACCTTTTGAGTGCTTAGCTGTTCTACAGGGAGCCCTTGTTTCATTCAAAGATCTTTTGACCCTGAATGACTGAGGTAATGGACAATAACATCTAAACAGGACAAAAATTCTCAAGAAAAAAGAGGCATTTCAGATACTTCCTAGCTGTATGATCTTCAGGAAGTCACTTGATCCCAATCATCCAGCCCTTAAGGCTCTTCTGCTTTGGAACCAATAATTGTATCCATTCTAAGGACAAAGGTAATACTTTTTTTAAAAAAGGAAGAAAAAAAGGAGGCATCAAGTAGACTGAGACTAAATATGATCTCTTGCCTCTTCCATCTCAAAAATGGCAAAGGACCCTGTTTACCTTTGCCCTGAACATCTTAAGGTGTTCATTTAATGGGACATAGTATGGAAATGATTAATTAGCATGAATGGATTTTACTTGAATCCAGGAGATAATTAAAAGTGTTATTAGAGGGCTATGACAAACAGTAGAGGACCGATTCAAATTTAAAGCTTGTCAAACTGAAACTTTATCCAACCAAGAGAAAAACCTTTGAAAATCAGGTTCACTGAAAGTTTGCTGTCTTGCAGGTACAAACTTGAAGGCTGATGATATTGGAAATATAAATGGCCTCAAAAGAATCCACTTGAAGACCCAGATTATACAATTATAGAATCATAGATTTAATGTTTTGGGAAACTCTAAAACCCTTTAGTTTTCAAAGATAAGAAAATAGACAACTAGTGATGGTAAGTCACATATGAAATACCAGAGATATGTGGCAGAAACAGGATTTGAATTCAGTTTATTCAAGTCCAAAGCCCATTTAAAAATTTTTGCCATCTTGTAAAACTTTTTTTAATATTAGTCATTTTGTAGAAGAGAAATCAAATAAAAAAGAAAAAAAGACTACAAAAAAATGAAGGAAGGAAGAAAGAGGACTATAGCATTGTTGGCCTGCAGTCAAATTCCATCAATTCTTTCTCTAGAGGGTGATAAGATTTTTCCTTATGAATTCTTGGAGATTGTATTGAATCACTGTATTGCTGAGAATAGATAACTCTCTCACAGTCATTCACTATGTAATATTGCTTTTACTGGGTACAATATTGTATTCATTTCATTCATTTTGAATTCATTCATTTAAGTCTTTCCAAATTTTTCTGAAACCATTCTGTTTTTCATTTCTTATGACACAACAGTATTCCATTACAATCATATACCACAACTTGTTCAGCTATCCCTCAGTTGATGGACAACTCCTCTTTTTTCCAATTCTTTGCCACCAGAAAAAGAGCTGCTATAAATATTTTTATAGAAATGGGTTCTTTTCTCCTTTTTTTTTTTGATCTCTTAGAGATACAGACCTAGAAGTCTAAGTCATATTCTTTCCATTTTACTTTAGAGTAGAGGAGTCAGAAACAGACTAAAGACAACGTGAAATGGCCAACACCCCCAAGTGAACTGCAACCAGATTTTTTAAAAAATTGAGAAATATATTATAAATTAATGTAAAATGCAATCAAACATTGGTAATATTACATATCAAAACTACATCAACATGTGACCCAAAAGATTCCTATGCATGCTTCATGGCCACCATTTTATTTGTGTTGATTGAATAAACAAGGAAAAGTATGAATGAATAAGTGAATGAATAAATGAACTGAATGAATGAACCCAAGAAGTCCAAGTTTTCCATCTATTGTATAAAAAATGTAACTAGCTACCTAGCTGCCCTGCCTTCCTCATTGAAACCTGTTGGGAAATATAAGGAAATCATATCCATAGAAATATCCATAGCCATGTTCCTATGCATTATGATGCCTGTATGTATAATACATATATGAACATATATACTCACATTTGTATATACAAATATACCTACATTTATCCATACATTCACATAACATAAAATTTATACAGTCTTGTGAAGCTTACAAAGTCCTTTGAAAATCCTATCTTTGTGAATCTTGAAAAGAACCCTAGTTAATAAAGGGATTATTGTTATGATCACTTTACAGATGAGAATGAATGAAGATGGAGAGGTCATGACTTGGCCAGGGTCACACATCTACTAAATGTCTGGGGAGGAGGAAATACATGCACATTGTTTTCCCTCCAAGTCCAACATTCGAACCACTTAAGCAGGCAGCCTTTCTGAAAGGGCTTGGTCAATTCCATGAAAAATAAATGCTATAATGGTAGTTAGCAAACTCTATCATGATATGATGAATCTTAGCGAAAGAATGGACCATTCTTCCCTTGCCACCTTCTCTAGGGGAATAATCTCTTAAACCCAGCGCATTTGCACTGGTTAGGCCTTATTTCCCCAATGGATATGTCTTCATCATGAAGGTGACTCCAAACTCTTGAAAGCTCTGTCACCAAAACAATACAATGGCTGAAAGGTTAGCCTTCAATTTCAGAAAAAATGTTGGTGAGCAAGTTTTTGTATCAGGATCAATTGAATTAAAAGTGTGGAGACTTATCTGAGTCTCTCTACAATGTGGTGATTTGGGGGCAGGAAAGGTGAGGAGATAACGGTAGAGAAGACATGGGCAGCTATGTGAAGCAGTAGACAGGGCACTGGGCCGAGCGTCAGGAAGACCTGAGTCTAAAACTATTTTCAGATATTTACTAGCTGTGTGGCCAAGTCACTGAAGACTGTTTGTCTCTTTTTTCAGCTATAAAATGAGCTGGAGAAAGAAATGATGAATCTTTCCAGCATCTTTGCCAAGAAAACCCCCAATGGGGTCAGAAAGAGTCAGAAATGATGGAAATAACTTCATAATAAAAAATAGATGATATAAACTATAGGAAACTCTCTGAAAAGCCTAAAGGAAGTGCAATTGGCATTGATGAAAGATTTATACTCATCAATGGAATAACTAATATTTGAACATTAATAATAATTGATAGCACTTTCAAATGTGCAAGATCATTGATGTACATCAATATCTTTGTCCCTATTATTCCTGTGAATTGGGAACAACAAGAGTCGACATCCAAGTTTTACTAGCAATCTGGCCATGGGAAGGTCAGTAAAACTCTCTGAACGTCAGTTCTCTCATATATGTAATAAAGCCACTCTCCGAAATGCCCAGAAATAAGGTTCAGATGAGACTATATATTTATATAAGTGTGATACAAATGACAGCTACTGCTGTTTCTGCTGTTTTTGCAAGCATTGATAATCACATTTTACATTTAAGAAAATTGAGGTGGAAGTTACCCCAAATTACACAAACCCTACTTTTCCTTGGCTCCCCTGACCACAATGCCATGATGACTAAAGTTATAACTGTCTCGTGTTGCCAACAAATGGAAAAACATAGACATAATTATAAAAATCATATTTATGTAGTGTTTTCCCCATAATCACTTTATGGGGGTAGATTGCATGAATTGGATCATTCCCATTCTACAGATGAGGCATCTGGGCCTCAGAAAGGAGAGAGAACTTTTCCAAAGTGACAGAGCTAAAAAAAGAAGAGATAGGACTCAAACCCCGGTCCCCAGATTCTCAGACAAAGTTACTTTGCATGAATTTCGTCAATACACTCATTCACCTCTAATGTTGACATACTGACTCCTTGCACAGGATATTCCTAGGTCTTCTACTGCTCTTTTCATTTGGAATCCAAGCAGATCCTTTGTCTGTCATATACACATGGCTAATGGACCATACAATGATGGCAATGAGATCAGACAAAAATGGGAAATTCGGAGAGGTGTAATCTAATAATCCTATACAGGGAGAAAAATTGTCTTAGCTTCTCCTGATGGCTTCATATCAAGATTTCACCTTCCATCATAAACATTTTCCAAGCTCATATTCCCCACTCATCTATCCCTTCTGGGAGAAAACTTTAGTCAGCCAACCGATGATCTTCTGGAACTTTGACTTATGGAATAGGGATGAATGGAAGAGAGAGAGAGAGAGAGAGAGAGAGAGAGAGAGAGAGAGAGAGAGAGAGAGAGATTGAGAGAGAGATTTCTTCCCAATTAATTTTCATTTGACCAGCTTAAAAATGGACTATTGGGAACACGATTGGTGAGTATTTTGTTCATTTTGAACAACAATTTCCATTGGCTCTTTCAACAAGAATCATATCAACATTCATTAAGTGTATACCCTCCCTATCTGTGAAAGGAAGAGCTATCAATTTTGCCATTCATGTTGGGAGCCCCTAATCTCTAAGTTGTAGATGATGAGCCACAGGTGCCAGTCATTAGAAACATCAATTTAGGGGGGAAACATGGGAACTATTTGTAAAAATTGCCACCTCCTGGTCTAGGGGAAAATGCTGCTCTGAGAGATGATTCTTCAGAAAATTATTTTCTCTGACCTAAGGGTTAAGTTTTGATTTCTGAAATTTTCTTTCATTTGTTTATATTCACCTAGAAAATGCTGAATGACATAGAGTCACATTTTTCTAGACTGTGTGTGTGGGAGTGGTTGGAGGTTAAGAGATGTCATGGAAGGAGGGTAAGTAGCTGTCAAGAAGGAATCTGAAGGCTTGCATTCTTTTTTATGACATGAGCTAGATAAACAACTTTGGACAGTTATATCTTCTAATGGAGTTTCTATTTATTCCTCCAAAACAATGTGGAGATGGAATTATATCCTTTGTTCAAATGTCCCTTTAAGCTCTATTTTAAGGTTTACTCCATCTGTGATATTTGCTTTGTTCCAAAGTCCCTCAAACTTCTGATATTATATGTTCTATGTTACTACTACTACCACTACTACTACTACCACTACTACCACTACTACCACTACTACTACTACTACTACTACTACTACTACTACTACTACGACTACGACTACTACTATGACTACAACTACTACAACTACTATGACTACTACTACTGCTACTACTACTAATGCTACTATTGCTGCTGCTGCTGCTGCTGCTACTACTATGACTTCTACTACTACTACTACTACTACTACTACTACTACTACTATACTACTGTTACTATTACTGCTACTGCTACTACTACTTCTATATTACTGCTACTACCACCACCACTATTAAATTTATCTGTTACTCTGGCAGTTTACCTCATCACTGGTTTTCTCACATTCCAACTAACCTCCATAGATTGGTTGGTTCCACCCATAACCTACATTTTGAGGAAAGTACCAAAGTCAGTCTTGTCTTCATTCCTCTAAGTTAAAGTTCTTAGGACTTTGCCTGTCCCATGGTAGGTGATTAATATCTATTCCCTTTTCCCTTTCTAACATCCACTCTTGACTCTACAGGCTTTCTTCATGATGTCCTAATGTGGGTACCTTCTCCCACTCCTTATCAGTTTCCATTTATACTTATCTTTCCCCATTAGAATATAAGCTCCTTAAGAACAAAGAGTTTCTTTGTACATAGTAGTAAATACTTAATAAATATGTGTTGATTTTACTTGTTAACTGAAATGAATATTTGCTCCCAACTTTGTTATTTTAAATTTAAAGGTGCCTTCATACTGCACAATTCTATGATCAAATGAAATATCATGTGTAAAACATTTTATAAACCTGAAAGTACTATTTTAGATGATACTGATGATGTTCAAAAGTCTTTCCCAGATCTGCCATACTGGGTCCTATATTCTAAGTTCTATTGGAACTCTGACAGTCTGTGCTCTAAGGATAATCATAGTCCAAATATTTTGTGTTGTTGAGATAGTTCTACTTTTAACACAGAATATTTTTCTTTGGAAAGAATGAAGTGATTAATCTGTAATTTGTACAACTTTTTATACATATATACATATATAGTCATACATGGGGACATAAATATTTATAAATGAGGAAATTAAGATTCAGAAAAGTTAGTCAAATGATTTATCCATATAATTTGTAAGGATTACTCCAGTCAAGTAAACTGAGAATGATGAGGTGCCTGGAAAACAGATCCTAATTGGTTAAAGGAAAGGGGATTTTGGTCTTGAGAAAAAGCTTGGGTAGGTTATGAAAGCTTATTTGAAGAGTTGATATGTTGAATATATATTAGATTTATTATGTTTGCTCCTTGGGTATAGAACTAAAATTAATGAAGGAAGCAAGTGTCGAGGGGAAAAATTCACCTCAAAGGAAAAAATACTTTCATACATTTTGAAAGCCTCAAAAGTGTGATGGACAACCTTTGGACTTAAAGAGACCTAAACAATGAACTTCCTCATGCAAAGTCTAAATAAATATTTTTTTTCATGGATACTAGAGAGGAGATTTGAGACAAAATAAATTCAGATATGAAATAGCTCTTCGTAGAATGTCTCATGCCCACTGACTCCTAGTTTTCTAGATGATGAAACTAGGCCCAGAAGTGTGAAGTCAGTTCCCCATGCTCACAGTTATTAAA
Source organism: Monodelphis domestica (assembly GCF_027887165.1). NCBI lineage: Eukaryota > Metazoa > Chordata > Mammalia > Didelphimorphia > Didelphidae > Monodelphis > Monodelphis domestica. The sequence goes on along the minus strand of NC_077227.1, from coordinate 751,525,772 downwards.
TGTCAGAGCCATGATTCGAAACCAAATTCTAGGACTCGAAATTGAACATTCTTCCTACTTCCTCATTCTTCCTTCTTGCTCATGTTAGACTAGATAGTCTATTCAGTTTTCTGGTTCTTAATCTAGCAGGTTTTTGTTTTTATTTTTATTGTCACACTTCAGTACCTAATGAAGCCTCAAAGTTACTTGAGGCAATAATAGCTACAACACATCTTCTGGTTTCTCATAAAAAATAACAAAGATGATGATTAAAAGTTATGATAATTATGATGATGAGTAATTTTGATGACTTCTAATTGCTTCATAGATATTACTCTACTTTATCAGTATATATCACTTTTATTCCTATTTAGTTGATGAGAATATCAAGTTGGAGAGCTAACAGATGACTTACCTAGGGTTACCTAAGGGCACACATCTGAGGAATATCCCATACAGAATTCAGATTTTACCCCCCAAGTTTCTTCATCTCTAATTTCAACAATATTTCCACATTTAAAAGTTGAATTCAATTAAATCAAGTGCAATCAATGATTCTACCCCACTTAAAATAGCTCCTTCACAGAGCTGAGAACATCTTTATTGAATCAACTAATCAATCAAAGAGCCTTACACTAATTGTAAGATGTCTCAATCAATTTGAAAAGAGTGAAAACCATTGGAATGGAATGTTGGGCTGCAAAGAGGAGGCACGTTAAGATTGGCTGAAGAGACTTGGTTGTGGCTCATGGGTTTTGCATAATATATCAAAGCAGCTCTGGAGGCCAATAGCCTAGAGGAAGGAGTAGCTACAGTCAAGCATTTGAGAAGGGGTCACTTAGAGGAAGTTGCAAGAGAACCACCATATTTTCCTTCCCACCCACCTTTTATCAGAGAAAGATTTGGGGAATTTTGAAAGTTTTTAAGGCACTTAGACTCATCATTATAATTTTAACACTCTCCCAAGATTTAGTATCCCATGAAAGCTGGTGGTATAGTAGATAAAGTACTGTACCTGGATATTCATAGCTGGTCTCAAGACATTTAATTTTATGACCCTGGACATGTCTTAAACTTCTGTTTATCCAATTGCAAAAAGGAGGACTTTAATACTACCCTACCCCATAGGATTATCATGAGGAACACATTAAATAATATTTATGAAAAAAAGTACTTAGCATCCATCATACCTGGTACATAGTAGATACTACAAAAAATACTTTGTCTCTCTTCTCCTCCCACCTCTACAGTAGTAGTGGCTATTAATCAAGAACAAACTTTATACTCTGAGCAAAAGCAGTTTTAGGACTCTACAAGACTGGGGGAAATATCATGAGAACTTCAGAAATGGGCTCTAATTGCCCTTTGAAAAGATGCACTCTCACCTTGAGCCCAGCATCCCCTAGAATCTGTTTGCACTTGTGAGGATGTGAGCTCCAGAAATTTTGGGGAAAGGCATTCTACTAATTTTCCTACCTTTCTACTTTAGAAAGTGTCAATTTTGATGGATTAATTCTATAGGTATGGCTAACAAATAATAATTGCAGGTAAAACACAGAAAAGTGGACTTTTGATCTATAGTTCTAGAAAGCCAGTTCTCCCCCCTACCCAAGCCACTGAGAGTTCCCTAAAGTCCTGAGGGAAAATCAGCAGTCATTCTCTTGTGCCCCTCAAGGGCCATTTCTTTTTTTTATCTTTACCTTTCATTTTAAAATCAATACTAACTATTGATTCTAAAGCAAAAGAGCAGTAAGAGTTGGGAAATTGAGGTTAAGTAACTTGCTCAGGGTCACACCACTAGGAAGTTTCTGTAGCCAGATTTGAACTCTAGACCTCCTGTCTCCAGGACTGGCTTTCTATCCTAAGCCACCTTGCTACCCTCATCAATTGCCATTTCCAGAAAAATCTAAAAAAGTAGTGCCAATACCATGGTGTTTGATTGAGAATTCAAATCCTTGGAGAGTTGCTAGGTAATAGGACCTCTGAACACAGGAGTAAACCAACTGCAATTGATCTATGGCTTAAGTAGGGTAGTTTTAAAGTAATAAGTATTGGGAAAGAGGACATGATCAATAGTGGGGGTTTCAGGTAAGGAAACATATTGCAAAGCCAATATCTAAAAGGATTAGCAGGCTGAATAAGCAGTGTGAGAATGGGTAGCCTGAAGAGAGTAGCAGGTATGGCCAGAACAACAAGGACTAGAGCAAACTGAAAGGGAAGCTCTGTTGAAGGGCAAAGCTGGTGAAGACAGGGCACAGTGATTTAGTGAGGACCCCTTAAATCCAAGATCAGGCTTATGATAAAAATAAGGGGTTCTAGAACAGATGATCCTCTAATGCTCTAATCAAAGATGCTTAAAAAATACCTTAAAATGGAACCTATGATCTAGAACACTCAGAGGGGAAGATGAGAGGGCCTTTAAAACAGAAACCAACGAATTGAGAACTAGAAGAGACCTTCAATCATAGAATATCATCCAGAAAAGACCTTAGAATAGAGAATAGAGGATAACAGCATTGGAGAGACTTTAATCATAAGTCATGTAATTCATTGCAGAAATGCCTTGTCTGAGGTCACCCTACTGATTAACAGAAGAGTCATAATTGGAACCTCGTCCCCTACATGATTCTGGCTTCAGCATCCCTTTCTGCCTACCACAGAGCCTGGTGGATTTCATTGGGCCCTTGTATTACTACAAAAATGCCCTAGTTTCCATGCTTAAAGTTTCTTGAAGAGTGGAACCAAACATATTTTTGACAGTATTTGAAAAGTTTCTTGAATCCTATCCCTCATCTTCCTTTTTAATTCCAGAAAGGAAACCAACAAAGCAGCCCATCCTGGGCCTTTCCATCCCTCATTTCCAAGGCAGGCCTCTGCAAATCATCCATATTCATCATCTTGATGCGCCATCTTGTTCAGGCAGCTCATGTCAGGCTGCAGATCTCTCAGCAGATTTGAACGATGCACTTCAGTTTCCTCAGTACTTGTAAGTGGTAAGAGCCATTGTTTTAGCAAATTTAAAAGCTCGTCATGTGAATCATGGAAATCTGGTGCTTTTGTCGTTAGACAGCTGTTGCCTCAGTCAGATTCTATCAGCTAGGTGGATGGTTTCATGCCATCATCTTGCTTTGGGTTAGGGTCTGGGGATGGATAGTGGGATGGGTGGTTCTTTGGTAAGCCAACTGCTTACTATCAGAGGTACTCTTCACAGGCTTGGCTGCAAGGGAAAGTTCATGATGGCCAGCTTGTGTAGAACAGTAGACAGAGTATGGACTTTCAGCCAAAGGACCTAGATTCAAATCCTGATTCTGCCACTTGTCATTGAACTTCTAACACCTCCATTTCCCTAAGTGATGAATGATTGACTAATTGACATTTAAAAAAAAAAAGCCTTGACAATAATGTCACCTCTCTAAATATTGGAGGCTTTTGCTCTTTTTTTTTTGAGAGAATGAAACACTATCACCTTTTTTTAGCCATTTGAGAATCCAGAAACTCTAGAAATGTGATTTGGAGATATTCTGACTAAGGAGGCTAAGGAGAGTGAGTCATTGAAATAAGTGAAATGAGTGACTATGTTGTTCCAAATGGTGATTACGTCACAGCTTTTGTTGGGAGAAGGAAGAATCATCAGCTTATCTGAAATTTGGAAGTCATAGTAAAGAGACTTTGGGGGGTTCCAAAATAAGGAGAGACTGAACTGCATAGAAAGAGGTATAAACATGGAATGGGATGCCTTGAATGGCAGTGAGATCCCTGTCACTGGATGTATCCAAGCTACCATTGGCTACACATTGGCCAGTGAGTTGAGGGGAAGGGAGGGATTCATACATCAAATGGAATTGCTTAGATGAGCTTTGAGCACTCTTCAGACTCTGTAATGATAGGAGTCTAAATGTATTTTCTCTTCCATATAACAAGGATGTATGTCATCCTTATTGGGAACAAGCCCTTTTGTAGACCAGCTCCAATCTCTTCCCTGCAATTTAGGAGATGATCTGCTCTATTCTTGGAGTGGGCCATTTTATGGCCTCTTTTCAAATGAGATATTCATTTGGGCTAAGATTAATCCAGGTTCTGTTCTGTCATCAGTTACACCTCAGGATGTTCCATTACGGCCAGACAAAGGACCTGTCGAGAATGGAAAAGAACAACAAGAGCGCAGCTCATTACAGTGGCAGAGTTTAGTGAGTCCGGCACACAGAAGAGGGGGGCACGCCCATTTGGATGGGCTCATTGAATTAATTAGTGAAAGCAACACTCAGTCGTACTGAGACTTGAAACCGCACACTCACACTTATGCAGGTGGTCCTAGAAGTGGACGTTTCAATGAGAAACAATTGCCAAAATCAAACTTGGATCGAGACTCCCTTGTTTCCAGCACTGTGAGAGGCTTTGGACAGACAAAGAAAGGGGGAAACACCCTTTTCTCTCCTGGAGCTTAGAATCTTTAAGGGAAACAGCATGTACACAGATGAATGAGAGCCCAACCTGTTCCATTTACATGTGGCAAGAATTCTCTGGCCAACAAACACAGAGAGCCTGGAAACACACACACACACACACAGAAAGAGAGAGAGAGAGAGAGAGAGAGAGAGAGAGAGAGAGAGAGACAGACAGACAGACAGACAGACACAGACACAGACACAGACACAGACACAGACACAGACACAGACACAGAGACACAGAGGGACACAGAGAGAGAGACAGAGAGAAAGGAGTTATATTAATGCTCCTCTCTATATATTTCTTCCTCTCTCTCTCTCTCTCTCTCTCTCTCTCTCTCTCTCTCTCTCTCTCTCTCTCTCTCTCTCTCTCTCTCTCTCTCTCTCTCTCTCCCATATATATATATGTATATATATATGCACATATATTAATATAACTTGGCTCTCCCTGTTATATATATTTCATCCCCTCTCTCTCTCTTTCTCTTTCTCTCTTTATCTCTCTGTGTGTATGTCTCTCTCTCTGTCTCTCCATCTCTGTCTCTCTCCTCTCCCTGTCTCTCTATCTCTGTCTCTGTCTCAGTCTCTCTCTCTGTCTCTCTGTCTGTCTATCTCTGTCTGTCTGTCTGTCTGTGTGTGTGTCTGTCTCTCTCTCTGTCTCTGTCTGTCTGTCTGTCTGTCTCTCATCTCTCTCTCTATATATATAAATATATATATATGCGCATATATATATATCTCAACTCCTCTGGAGTTATATTAATCTATTTGGGAATGTATCTCCTCAGTTTCCTCATCTGTAAATGAAGGCTAAAAATAGCACCTTTCTCCTAAGGTTATTTTGAAAATAAAATGAGATATTTGTAAAATGCTTAAAAGTGTTACATAAACGCAACCTATTATCAGCTAATACTGCCACTGGCTGTTTCCATCTCACTATAAGATGACGGTAATGAGTTCCTCTGTTCCATTTATACACTTTATATAGGTTAGCTTTAAGCAAAAAGGATATTTAGTTTGCAGATATTGCAAAAACAAAAGTACAAGCAGCCTCCATAGTACATGTCTGTATGTATCTGTACATATATATGTACATCTGTGTGCATATGTGTGTTTCTCTCTAGTTTATGCCATTTGCTCAGTTTCTCCAGAATGCTGGTCTCACCAAGTTCATGACCAGACCTGGCGTAACAACTGAGCAAATCATGCAAAAACAGGCTGGGGAGCCCCTTAGACAGTGGGACATCCAAACACTTGCTCCTTTGACATTTCAAAATCCTCCACAATGTAATCTTTGATCTCTTCACCTAAAACAGGAAGAGCAAACAGTGGCAGAGGAAAGAGCAATCGTTTTCAGAGGGACGTTGGACCTTGAAAAGGACAAGCTTCAAGACAAGCTTCTCTTCCAGCATTGTCTCTCAGTGGACATGATCAGTGAAGGAGTCAAAGGAGAAAAGTAAGGCAGAAAGAATGCCCAGGAGTCCAATTATTAGGACCATTTCAAATGCATTCTCCTTTCAAGATATATCAGTGATTCAAACGACTTCTCTTAACTACATAGTTGGGAGACTGGATTCAGGTACATAATGTCTAGACCTGCTCAAGTCTCTTGAAAGCACTTTTATTATCTTGTCATTAGTCCACTCCCAGAAGAAATGATCCTTTGAAGTTCCTGCATGAGGGAAGAGAAATATTGTCACTGAAATGACCCCAATAACCTCCAAATCCCATTGAAAAAGAATCCATAAAATTGGGACACCCCAAATCCCTGAAGTCACTATTTCAGATTAAGATCAGCCATACTGTTTCAGTGTCCCCCTTTCCTGCTGTTAAAACTGTTAATATAAACTCCCTGGTATTTCCTTAAGGAGATTTCCTTACCTCACTACCTCACTAGAATTAATATTTCTCTCTCTCTCTCTCTCTCTCTCTCTCTCTCTCTCTCTCTCTCTCTCTCTCTCTCTCTCTCTCTCTCTCTCTCTCTCTGTCTCTCTCTTTCTCCCTCTCTCTCTTTCTCTCTTTTTGTCTCTCTCTCTCTCTGCCTTTCTCTGTCTATCTCTGTCTCTCTCTCTCTGTCTCTCTCCCTCACTCTCTCTCTCTTTGTCCCTTTCTCTCTCTGTCTCTCTCTGTCTGTCTCTCTCTCTGTCTCTTTCTGTCTCTCTCTCTCCCTCCCTCTCTCCGTCTCTGTCTCCCTCTCTATCTCTGTCTCTCTCTCCTTCACTCTCTTTCTCTCTCTCTCTGTCTCTCTCCCTCGTTCTCTTTCTCTCTCTCTGTCTCTGTCTCTCCCTCTCTCTGTGTATCTCTCTGTCTCTCTCTGTCTCCCTCTCCCTCCCTCTCTCCCTGCTCTCCCTCTCTCTCTGTCTCTCTCTCTGTCTCTCTTTCTCTCTGTCTCTCCCTCCCTCTCTCTCTCTCACTGTTCCTTTCTTTCTCTGTCTCTCTGTCTCTCTCTTTCTCTCTCTGTCTCTCTGTCTCTCTCTCTCTCTGTTTGTCCATCTCTTTCTGTCTGTGTGTCTCTTTCTCCTTCAGGTATTAGAGTGTAGACATGGGGTTGAAGTCATCCCCAACAAACCTTTGTGAAAGTGTTTGAGAAATGTGAGTCAAGCGCCTTTGGAAGCCAATGTATGGAAGGAACTGTCAGCCCAGAGGTGACTATTTCATTTGGCCAAGGAATATTCTGCCCTCCTCATCATGTATGATAGAATGAATTTAATTTAGAACTAACAGGAATGCCAGGAACTGGCGCACGTAGCTTTCCCGCACACATTTAAGGAGCCAAGTAAGAGTGAGCTATCATTGTGAAGGTCCACGTGAAGGATGGACAGCTGATTCACTGGCATCTCAGAGCAGAAGCCCGAGGCTCAGGGAAGTGGTCCCCTCCTCTGGCTGGCTGTCATGAATATAACCGACTCTTTTATTAGCCAAATGGCCTTAATCAGCTAATTTCTTCTCTTTATGAAGGTGCTGGGTTTTCCCCTAGTTTTCGATATAATCACGGGGAAGAGAGCCCAACTTGTGCCTAAATGTGAGGACGTTTCCTAACTGGGCTCAAGAGCTCTTGTGGCTTAAATCCTGACTGTTTTTCTAAAGTAAATTCCCGAAAGCTACAGATGAAGGAATGGTCTGGGCCTTCACGGCCATTCGATTGCTCCAAGGCTTAAAATGAACTAATCATCACAGCAAAGTGCTATGAAAATGTATTTTCAGAAATCCTCATCAGAGAACACAAGGACAGGGCATCGATGCTCTCTCTCTCTATTGGACATTTTTGGTCTTGAAGAAATCAAATATCCTCAGAGTGGCTCAGCCCATTGTGTGGGCATTTGTGCTTGAAGGTAAAGATGGATTCCTTCGATCATTTTAATTTGTCCTTGATAATGAAGCAACAGCGATTGTATTAGGAAATGTCTACTCTCATATGCTTTTTATTTTTAAAGGGAAATTAGTTCTTTGTCTCAACAATGTCCTAGAAATGAAAAAAAAATAAGATTATTACTGCCTGCTTGCTGCAGGGGTCTAATTTCTGTTCCCAGCTCCACCACTCAATGGCTGGGTGACCTTGGGCAAAACTCTTCATCTCTTTCAGGCTCAGATTTTTCATGGTCATGGCTATACAGCTACTTTGAGCATTGACATCCTTCCCTTTTTATGAGGTTTATAAGGGGTAGTGTGTGAATGTGCCCTATCTAAAGAAGATTGAATCAAATTCCATCTCTTCCTATCCAACCTGTTATTGGTAGTCAATTTATTTTACTGTTGAGGAAGCTGGAAAGATGTTTGGGGAAAAATAGGTTAATATCACCATCTTGCAGCGTATAGCATCATGTTCTCCAAATGGCTATTTATCCTGAATATAAATGGTCTTAATTATTTTCTTTTATTTTTTTAAGATAACAGAATGGAACCAGCTGAGACAACTTTCACAGTTATGACCAGGGTAAATTTCCTTAAACAAAAAATGAGGCAGATACATAATCAATAAAATAGATTATAACCATTTCAGGAAATGACAACTTTTTATCATGAGAAAAATCAATGCAACTAAGAAAGTAAGAAGAGTTATTGAGTGGAAAAAGAATACATCAAATACTTCTAGTAAATAGCTGATATCCATAATACAATGAGAGAGAGAAAACACAGATAAGTAAGGTAGGGGCCCTTTCAAAAACTCTATGTAATAAAGGATATAGACATAAAATTATCATTGGAAGAATGGCCAATTATCCATCAGCAAATGAAAGAACAATCCAGAAGCATGGGTTAGTCATTGACAATGTGTCAGGCAACATGTTAAATATCAGGGTTACAAACAGAGACAAACAATAAAGTCCTGGCCTTTGAGTAGCTTCATTTCAATAAGAGGAGATCATGATTGTATAGAAATGCTGGTCAGAAAGGAATGCTTTAGAGCAGGAAGTCATAAGGAAGATGACAAGATTGGCCATGAAGTCCAATTGACTGCTGAACTATTTCTAGGAATGGCAGTGTTGGTTTCCTGATTCATTTCAGAGAATGAATTGGAAAGGAGCAGCAGGTTTTATGTTCACAGGGTGGCATGACATGAGGGTACTCAGGAAATGGGTGTCATGGATACAATGTCTTGGCAACCAATCAGAAGCTTGGGTTCCGGGTTGGTTGTGGAGACTAGAGCACAGGAAAATGGTAGCTTGAAGCTGGTCAGAAAATAGCACATTTGATCAATAATAATTAGTAATAATTAACAATTTAAGAGGGCAGCTAAGTGGTACAGTGGATAGAGTGCTAGGCCTGAAGTCAGGATAATTCATCTTCCTGAGTTCAAATCTGGTCTCAGATACTTAGTAGATATGCCATCCTGGGCAAGTCACTTAACACTATTGGCCTAAAATTCTTCATTTGTAAAAGGAATTGGAAAAGGAGATTGAAAACAAGTACCATGAAAAAATCACAATCAGATATGACTAAAACCACTGAGAAACAAAAACAATACAAAGTAATTGATGGAGAGGACCTGAAGTCTTAGGCATATTTTCCCTTTCTTTGTATTTTCATTGTGAATTCATCATTTATTTTTTCAATGTTAACATTACCATGATAACATGGTACCTGACACATAGTAGGATCTTAATTGTTTATTTTCTATCTGTTTTCTTCTGGTGGTAATCCATGAACAAGGGATGTTTTTTCTTGTCTTTTTATGATGAAGGAGCACTTTTTTTAAGGAAGTAGCAAGATAAGCTTAGATATAAAGCAGGTGATATAAGTAAAAAATGCCATAAACATCATAAAATCAATATTAATTTTAACAATTATAATGATCATATTAAAATTATAGCTGAATTCAATTTGCCTAAATTTCTCTTTGATCATAATCATAAACTTGATAAAGTTAATGTTTAAGACTAGGAAACTGAAGCTCAGGGAAGATATTTCAATCACACAGCCTAAAAGTAATGTGAAATTGTATAAATTATGTACATTTCAATGATGTAAATTTCATGATATAAATTTCAGTGTTGTACATTTCATGATGTAAATTTCAAATGTTATAGCCACTAGGATATATTTCTAGTATTATTTTGAATTTTTTAGTGATGTCCGTTCAATTAAGAATGAATGCCATTTTATACCAAGGCATTATTTAAGATCATTTCATATGCTTTCCCAGTTTTACTCATCTCCATTTACATTTTTTTTCCTTCTATCCCAGCACAATGCCCCTCTTCCATTCTCCATCCTAATAATCTTTGGTAGGTGCTTTAACTTTTTCCTGACCGCCCTTCACTTTCTTTGTTATTCACGATCCTGAGCATTCCAGGTGAGACCCTCCTGCCTCTCTAGCCTGAATGATCACAAGGACCTTTTATTTTTCTTGTTATCTTCATTCCCACTCTGAATAACCTGATCTCATTAAATAACCTGCTTTCTTCATGAAGACTCACACACACCCTCACATCCATGTAGAAATCTCTCTAAGGTGCTGCTTTTCATCAGGAATCCTGTGTCAGGGAAGGTCACTGTCAGTCAGTGTGGAACAGAGGGTTAAATATCCCCTGCTGTTTGGCTGGGAGCAGAATTTGACTGCAGCTGCTCCCCTGGAGGCTAAGATTGGGAAGACATCGGCCATCATCCATCAATTAGATTGCTTATAAATATGGCTAACAACATCAATTCTGTGCTGGGCTTAAGGTCAAACTCCAGCTTCTGCCTCTCACTCTGATCCCTCCTTTTGTTGTTCCTCCTGACTCTCCTCCTGATCCATAAGCACTCTGGGGTCCTTCTCTGTGTCCCAAGGGTGATGTGTGTATATCTAGCTTAATAGCTCTCATCATCCACTGTGATAGATATGTGGCTGAAGATTTATGGAGACTTCAGAATGTCTCCACAATGAACTCCTAAGGACACCCATTTCCTTCTGCAGTGATGTTTCTTAAAATGAATATAAATCCCCAGGCTGAAGGAAATAGGGAGAAGAGAATAGCTCTGTTATTAAAAAAAAAAAAGCAAAAGAACATCTTCTATCCTTGACTTTCCTAATCCGAGAATCACAATGTTTATGCCCAAAGCCCTGTCTAGACTGGGATAAGTAAAATTTGGATCAAGCTGTCATCCTTCTGAGAAGAAAAGGATGAATTTCTTCCCAGATATCAAGTCAGCATTTTAAGGTACTCTTGGGAAGTGTGTGTGTATGTGGGGGTTCCTGGACCTCATAGTACCTCCTCTATTCCACTGCTACAATTCCTTTTCTATTCCTAGAAGTAGTGTTCACTGTAACTCTACCCACTAGATCTTGGAGGAGGCTTCTTCATCTCCCTACCCATATCACCACATTCTTGTCCTCTTGGGGAGCCCAAGCCCGCCTACACGAGTGTGCTATATAACCATCTGTCCCTCTGCCTTCCCACCTGAGAACTTGCAATTTCTTCTAGGGCAGTGATGGCAAACCTTTTAGAGGGGCATATGATGTGAGAAATGTCCTCAGGTGAGGGGGAGGGGAGTAACTCTGCCCCTGGTTGACCCTCTGACTTTATAGTCACAAACTCTGGTGAACTCTGTCCTGGGGCAACAGCTGGTGTGCCCACAGAGAGGGCTCTTAATGCCTATCTGGCACACGTGCCATAGGTTCATCACTATGGTCCTAGGGATTTCTTATAGCTCTCTTGCCCTTTGGCTCTTCTAAGGAATATGTAGATGGACTAAAATGCAAGGATCTTAGGATCCTTCCTTGGGCCCAACTTTCCACCAGGGAAATCTCTCAATTCCCCATCCCAGCCCCCTTTGATCACTCTCTACTCTCTTATAGATCTTGAGGGTTGACTCCTAGAGGTATATGATGAGGGTCAGCCCCTCCTGCTTCATGACTGAACCCCAATCCACCTTCTGTCTGCCCCCCTAAATGTTCTCCCCTCAGTTCAAATAACTCGAGTAGTATTGATGAAATTTAAAAAAAAAATCTCTTCATTCCAAAAGTTTCATTCCAAGGGAAGAAAAGATAGATACAGGATATATTCATATGCCCATGTGATATTCAGGTGCATATTCATACACATATGTATCTATAAAGAAATCTGTCCATTTGAAGGTGTTTTTAAGCCCCTTTGTTTCTGAGTGTATCCCTCCCTTCACCCACCCAGCACTTCAGATATGAATAAATAAATAAGTAAATAAACAAACTATGATTGAAAATGCTTATATAGTGAAGGATCAGTTGATGGAAGGACTTCATTCCACTTAGCCATCTTTGGCTTTGGACCCTCCCCCTGGGTCCACCTTGCTCCACGAAGCAAAGCCTGTGGCCAATGGCTATGTTTTTTCACTAACTCATAGCAAAGCTCCATTCATTGGCCATGTCCAAGATCTACATGGTGACATAGTCCCTCTGTGTAGTCGTGTGCCTGAGTCTGGCCAAACAGAATGATTTTTGTCCCTTTTTTTCCTCCAGTGGAAATAGTTGAACTGATTTCTTTACAACTCTTATTAGTTTTACAATGAAGTTTGAGTTCTGAGATAGGATATTATTTGACTGTGGGCCATTTGTACCTGCCAATACTTGAGCATCCTCATTGGCAAGGACCTGCATTCTTTTGAGATTAGATTAGATTTGACAAATCAGATCAGGACAGTAATATTATGTCAAGAAATCAACATTTATGAAACACCCACTATGTTCCTGGTACTATCAAGAACTGGAGAAATGGGAGGAAAAAGGCTTGAGAATCCTTGTCCTCAAGGAACTTACAA